>NC_079292.1:89476189-90101189 GCF_023638135.1 Falco biarmicus
GAACTCCCCCCATGCCTTCTATTGAATGGGCCTGGAGAAAGTCCAAAATTATGTCTGCCCTACATCCCTTCAGCTGTTTAGCTTCTGACCGAGCAGTACAAACATACATTAATGCACATACAGTCAGAGATCTCTGATTCTGTCTTCTCTCAATTACATATACACCCTCTTCCTCCTCTTCTATATGTTTTGAAGTTGAAGGGAAGAAACAATGTATTTGTAGGATGTTTACAGCTGCTTTCTTCTTACTTCAAATGCAACCTCAATCCTTAGCACTATCCGCAAACTCCTTTTCCTCTTTCCTTTGACTTTATTCCTCTTCTCTTGCTTCCCTCCTCCAATTACTACACTCTTTTTCGCTGGCATGCACACAGGTCCTCCCATTAGATGATACTTGGATTGGTTTTAAGTCCTAAAAGAAAACCTCACAGCCCTACAACATGCTTTCTGCAATGTCTGAGGTCATGCAGCTGTCTGCCTCCACTTAAATTGAGTATCTTCACTGATCTGTTTTAATTCTCAGTGTCACCTTCCTGTTAATACATGGCTCAATATTGTCAATATTTACTACTTCTTCCCCTCCCAAGTCTCAGGCTTCTCCACACTCTTTCATCTTAATTTGCTCAATGTTCAATACAGTCAATAACTCACTTGCATGTAAACCCCGCACTGCTGGATCTAGCCCCTGCCAATTTGAACTGGTTACAACCAGCAGCTGACACAACTATCTATAGAGAAACGAGTGGCCAGAAGGGGATGGAAGTCTATCAGAACTGCACTGGCTTTTTTCAGTCATTGATAACCGAGAAGGTCAAAAGATCTGAATACTTTGTGAAACAAATGTCTTAATAGAAAGCACAAGAAAAATTATC
This sequence comes from Falco biarmicus, assembly GCF_023638135.1. Lineage (NCBI taxonomy): Eukaryota > Metazoa > Chordata > Aves > Falconiformes > Falconidae > Falco > Falco biarmicus. The sequence goes on from NC_079292.1 coordinate 89,477,062, forward strand.
TGCTAGGACCCGATGCCAACCATCAGATTAGGCTATGAAATAAAACACCTGGCTTCTTAGATATCATCTGTTCATGGCGTGTGAAGGAAGGAGGTCATCAGCTGCTCTGAGAGTCTTCAGCATGAGCAACATATGTTTGAGGCAATACAATGTCAGCAATAGAAATCACTGTGCTAGATGAGATTTTTCTAATTATTTCCCCTACTACATTTTTTTTTTCAAAAGGTTAATTTCACAAAAAGCTAATAATTATGAGCCAGTACGGGGGGAAAGTATAAAAGTGGTATTTATGAGCTGTTTTACTGGATGGCTTCTATTCTTCATCAGTGGACTGCACAAATGTTACCTAGGGGGTGACAGCAGAAGACAGGAATGAACATTTAAGGATCAAATCAGAAAAACTCAGGGAACTGAAGAAAGGAGTCTAATAAAATAGAATGTGGTTTGGTTTTTAAATTTACTCCAAACAAAAGGAGTCCTTGAAATTTCAAAAATAGCTCAGATCAAACACTGAACAAAAACCTGTAAGTGTGCCAATCATCACCCAGAGAAGGCAGAAGCATTCACTAAACACACACACACTTGTTTTAGCACAGGAAATGTCATCTGACTTCTTGACCGTAACTGAATACCGCAATAAAAGAGCAGCCATCAGACGTTACTTAACATCAGGAGAATCTCACTAGTTGTATCCAAGGTTTTGGGGAGAGCTAGCTAAGAAGCCTGAGAAGGGACGTTGACTTTTGAAAGGAATCAGAACAGAGAACTTCAAAAGTAGATGGGATGATCCATACGATCCTGTAAGTTTGACAACAATTTCAGATTAAGTACCATACCAGCTACTTTGATAATGAATGAAGAAGCAGTACGGTGGTTTACAGAGACTGGATTGCTAGACTCCATATAGTTAAAGAGATTACAGGTTCATTTGGAAAAGAGAGGGGTAAAAGTATTGATGCAAAAGCATTGTGACTTCTGTAGGGTTTCTGAGCTGCTGTCAAGTCCTACATTAATGAAGAAACAGGTATACAGCAAAAAATGTCATTACTAATCAAATTATAATGCTCTAGACCGTAAGTTTCAACATAACCATGATCTAATAAAATACAGTAGGAGGCCCCACCAGCACTGATGTTTGGACTCACACTTACTCCTTTTATCAACAGCCCGAAAGAAAAGCTATGAAGCTGTCAGACACAAGATTTAGAGAATTATACCCTGGGTAGAGATAATGAGAAAGCAGCTGGCCTCCGTTTGTAATGGAGGCACAAATTAAGCAGAGGGATCCAAGACCCAAGGTAAGAGGCCATACAGCCAAACCAAGTAAAGCCATCCAAAGAGTGGAGCCATCAGCTCTGACTTGCAAGGCATCCTGGCACAGACCGAAGTGCCTAAGCACAACATTGCTACTGAGACCTTAGATGTATAAGCAAAAGAACATCAGCCAAGAAACAAAAAAAACCCCAACCAGTCAACCAACCAGAGTTCTCTTTCCTATTTGGCATCCATGGAACAGCTACTGGAATAGCGCACTCGCTCCTGATAGCTAAAATTCAGGAGTGATGATTCAAAAGATTAGAGATGTGGAAAGAAGCCACCGACATTATAAGGGCAGAAAAATACATTACTTTGAGTGAGACATTAAGAGCTCAAACAAATTAAGCCAAAGAGAGAAAGCTGGAGGATTACATCTAAGAGCTAACTGTTTAAGGAACAGACATTTCAGAGAGGGCTCTGATCTGCAGGTGGAGAAGATAACGCACGTAACTAGAAACAAATTGCAAAAGCTTGGGACAGAGCTGGACAAAATTAAAGTAGACAAAACTAATAAGAAAACTATTTTTTCTAAAAAACTCTGAAAGTTAAGGTTATTTTTGCAACACAGCCTTTTATTTTAGATTGGAATCTTTCCTAAAGAACATGGCTGAACTGCAACTGCTAGGCTTGAAATAAGAAAGCCTGCACAGGATGAACATAATGACTCCCTGGGTCTTAAGAAGGTCAGAAAATTTCAACACCTACATAAACCATTTTTTTCTAGCCAGCACTATGCAATGGTGTCATAGCTCAATACCAAATATGTTGCTTTCCACAACAGTTAAAATCTGCATTCAATTTCAACCAAAACAGTGAAGTGATAAATTATGAGAAGGCGAAGCCGTCAATTCTTTGGCTTTATTGTTAATACCAAATGATTGTCACAGTTAACTGTGCGTCAATTCACTTCGGTTCAATTCAGAGACAAATAATCAGGGCAAATTTCAGCAACTGCCCAGCCAAAGACTACTAAAGTAAAAGGCTTTTAAAACACTCCACCCTGAAATCAAAGCTGCCATTGCCTCTAGCTGGACACAAAGGAATGAAGAAAAAAAAGAAAATATTAATTCTACTTGCACTAAATGATAGCAATGCTTTTTAGATGTCAATCAATTTCAAAACCTCCCAGGAGGCAAAATCTGTAACCCCAAAAAACTGTTGGTACTTCTACATTTCGCTCAGCAGCTTCAAAAATGGCAATACAAATTTGAAGTATTACGTGCTAAGTTTATGCAGGAGACAACTGGAAAAATGAAGTAAAAGTTAAACAGCAGTGACTGAATTCTGTCTAGTAAAACAAACTATACCATCACTACAAAATAAGCAGTAACAGCTCAGAAAGGCAACATAACTTTTAAAATAAAGTAAAATAGCGTGTAACTCAACTGACACCCGTTTTCATGCCTGTTTGAGGTCAGTATGACACAAGAAGAAAACCCTAAATGTATTTCCAGGAAGGTGTGACAGGTAATGATGTGCCTCATATGTCTATATTCGATACAACACACACATCAGGATGCAGGGACTTTTTTTTCCTATCATGTATTTGTTGGAAAAAAACACCCTAGAACTTAGCTCAAGGAACAGCATATGGATTTACAGCATGTTAGTTCAGTCATTCCAAATGCCATTGGAGCTTTAATTCTCCCTTTAGAGGTAATCCTAATTTTTTGGGAGGGGGCGTTCAATTCACCCTCTTTGAAAACTGATCGTAAAAAAGCCTTTAAAAAAAATGAACAGGGTACTTAGCAGGTCCCAGAACATTCACATGATAGGCTTGTTTAAAAGTCCACTACAAGGTCACACAAAGCTCTAAGGCACTGACTTTCTACTGGTTTTTAATATGTTAACTAAGGAAGCCAAAGCAAGCAGAGCACAACACTGACCATGCAGTTGTGCTAGTCTACCCCTGCATGAGCTTGACTGAACAAGTTAAAAAACACACACACACAAAAAAGGATAGGAAGAGCCCTGTTGATCTAGTCCAGATGCCTATCACGTTGGCCATCAGATGACCTCCCCTGGATCCAACTGTGGCACATGAGATTCCAACAGCCAGCTGCTTACATCAGCCACCACGAAATCCCAGCAGGTTACCATCCCACTGACTTAGAAACCAAGCAGCTGAATCCAAAAGAGATGTTTACTTGCAGCATCTGAAGAAAAGATTCATCTTACTAAAGCCTTCCTCCCTACCACTGCCTAAGGTGGTGCCCATACCTTTCCAAGGTGTATCTAACACTTATGTTGACCATCTCTCACAGTAATACTCAGTTTGCTTTGCTTCAAGTACTCTTTCTGGCGTGGCAGACCGACCAAGACAGCAAATTTCTAAGCAACAGAGTTTTCTCCAAGGTGCAGTTAACGCCACAGTGCGGGGTAGGGGACCCCTGCCCTATCACCTTAGGGAGCAACATTAAAAGAAATTATTTTCTGTGACTAAACAAAGTATCCACCAGAACACTTAAATTTCTGCTTTGGAAAATAAATACAGAAACATACAATTAAGGTAATCTAAACACTGGCTGCCAGTGGGGTTTCAAAAGCAGTCTCATGCTCATTAACAGGTTATTTTTAGTAGGCACTCTTTCTGTTCTCCTCTCTCTCCACCCACACACAGATGAACCCACCCCATGAAAGTTATTTAGCTATATAAATCAACTTTAAATTTAGATAAGGTGATTCCACAGATTAGGAAGTGAGTGCTGAAGTGATCATAACAGCATTTGTTTTTATAATCTCAGGTCAGGTCATTCCTGCCCCAAAGAACTTACAGATTAAACACAGCACAAGAGACAAGGACAGAGATAGAAGTGAGCAGAAACAGTATGACAACATAGTTTTAGCACGAGACTGCGGCATCAGAGGTATCCCCCTTTGCTATACAGCTCTAAGTTTATAGCTAGATGAGAAATTCAGCCTATATAGTACCCAGATTTCTTATTTGAAGTTTCCTTTAGTTGCTCCTCCCTCTTATGTCATCAGGGAACATGATTTAGCAAACATTTGCCAAAGACAACTATAGCAGTTCAGCTGACATGTAATAACTTATAAAAACCCTGTAACTGAGCCCTGACAGGGCACCGGAGAACCCCAACTTACAAACAGATCGTATTTACCCACTTGTTTGTGCCATTCAACACTTGACTCTCAACAAGTCTATCAGCTTCTTCTAGCAAGGCTATACAGTGAATCTACCACCGGGCACCTGTACTGACGTGCCTGCTTTAAGAGCACCGTCAGAGACTCCAAACCTGCCTCCCCTCAAAGACTAACAAATGATAAACAGCAAATTTGGGGAATTTCTAGAAGGGCTACAATCTTCCCATCAAAATATCTGGTATGACCTGTAAACGTTTCACTAAAGCAGTTTCTTGTAAACCGCTTAAGTAGGAAGCTGTCTACTTGCTGGAGACCTTTCTGGCTCCGTTTTAACTGCATTAGTTACAGTTTTTGAATCCAGTTAGATGTGTATATGTCACCTAGCCAAGTACGTCTCTGATCCCCAAGAACAGAGGCCATCACTGTTTTGTCCTTTCCATTTTCTCTCTGCATCCACTAAAAGGCTTCTAATGCATTAACACCATACCATTAAGTAAAGCCCACAGATTAGCCACCTGCAGTAGCTGCAAGTTGCCAAGACCCTCCCCCACCACACACTTGCACAAATTAAGAACATCTTAATAAGTCTTCGAGGGAGTCTCCATTCTTCTGTTGGGGTTTAAATAAGAAATCTTTCAGTCCTGTTTATTACAGCAGTGCTTAAGTACCAAGTGTGAATAGGACCCTACCGCGCTAGGCACAGCACCGGGAATCGGAGACGGCTCGTGCCCCAGCCGCCTGCAGCCCAGCCCAAGGAGCAGGCAGACGGAGGCTGAGACAGCGCAGCCCATGGAGGAAACCGTATAATGGCTAGTTGTTCAGACAAGTGCCAGTTACTTGAGAAGGAAGGAAGAAAAGACCCAAAAGGAAACAGGCTAAAAAAAGAAATTTAAAAAAAAAAAAAAAAAAAAAAAGAGAGAAGGTAAGGAACAGTGAAGAGACACGAGGGAAAAAAAACAAAATACCCCATGCATAAAAAAACTACCCAAGAATAACATCAGAATCATACTAAAAGGAGAAAAAGTGGAGAGAAGCAGAAGCAAGAGCAGAGATTCAAGAAGAGAAGAGAATTTAGAGCAGGACTATTATCAGATTAATACTGGATATAGCGAGCCCCTTAAGTTCTCCAAGCACACAAAGCACTTGCTATCATCAGCACTGCAGGCAGCCACGGCCAGCAGAGCCTGCAGGTACTTCTGTGGCCTCTGCAACCTCTGCCAGACCGCAGAGCTGTGGAGGAAGGAGCAGGGCAAGAACCACATAGTTCCACATCTTTATCAGTAACATACGTGGTCTTGAAAACCCAGGTGCAATGAAAAGCAACACCAGCTTGAACCAGTGGCATTTTCCTAGGAGGGTAGAGGACAAAGCTCCCCTGTGGCCAGAGCCTTGGATTCTGACAGACTTTTTTTCTGCTCTCCAGGCCACTGGAGGACTCTACTTTTTGCTTTTCATTTTCTCCCTTCTGCCAAGTACCCCACAACTAGTTTCTGCCCTACTAGGGCTTGATGTGTTCTCTTACTCTCCAACTTCAACGAACACACGACAGAAATACAACATGCACTTATCATGCGATTCCTTTTAAGACCAGGAAACAGCATCACAGCCCCAGAGTCCACCCTAGAGAGTGAGTTACACTGAGAGTGAAATCACAGTGAGAAATGTTGTCTGGAATCTCATACAGCAGCCAAAATCCACAGAGAAACATGAAGCTAGTTAGAAAAAGGCATTCATTTGATGCCTATCTTTAAACATTGGAAGTGTAAGAAAACTGCCAGTCGTTCAGAACTAATATCCACCTCGGGTGGGAAGTGCAGGGAAGGGGGTGGGGGGTGGGGGGCCGGTGCAAAGAATCAAAAAGTGAGAAGTAGCTAATCTGAATCCCTATGATGAACCGTGACCTGCAGTTGAACACCATTCTAAAAGCAGAAGGAGCACTGCAGCCATTTCTACAGAGAGCAAAAAATCAAGTTGTGCTACAGCGTTCAACTTGGGCTGCAGAACACAGACCAGCTCTAAGACTACACATCTGTCCCCAGTTACTGCTTTAGATTATGCCACAGAATGCACGGAAATGGAGCAAGCCAGTTTAGGTTAAAGATGGTTTTGAATTCAAGAAAAGCACTCCCTCAATTAAGAGACTGTAGGGATGCTATCAGTGCAATGCAGATATTGTCCATGGCAGGAACAGCTATCTTTGCGAAGGAGCTCTTATTACAGATGAGGCAGCATTTTACCAGCTAGATGCAGAAGCTTTTCATCATTGGCGGGTCTTCCTTTTTTATTTATTTAATTTCAAAGTAATAAAAATAGTAGGGCAAGAAGAGCAAGAGAACTAAGTGTTGAACATCTCTAAAGCTATTTAAGTTAACCAGAGAAACTACAACTTATGTTCATATTATATATAATCTATCTGATCAAAGTGGGGGCTACTGCCGAAAAGGTTGGTCTTATTTACCAACTTCACACTCCTGCCATGGCAAATCTAGCAATCTTGTAGCCCGAAGATGAGTCAGTTTAGCTTACTGATCTGACAAACTAATTCATCTCCAAAATAAAACAAGCCTCAAATCAGCAAGCTGAACCAACTCATCTTGAGGACAGGCAGTTATTAGATTTGACAAGGGGAAGAACAGAGAGCAAGACTGCTCCTCAGTGCCTATCCTCCCAGGTAAGCCACGCCAAGTATAACTTAGAACCACACAGCCTTTGACCCAACGCCATGGCGGAGCTGCAGCCTGCAAAGGGGGTTGCCTTCCAGAGGGCCATGCTGGTCCTCACAGCCTTCCTTGTACCCTGACCCAGAGTGGCACTGGTACCAGGTATAAAACAGCTGCTCTCAGAGGGCGAGCTGGATCAGAACTGCTTCTGGAAGACCAAAACTCCCTGCTCTGATTCGCCCCACAGCAACGCAAGAGCTGGGGCTGGCAGAGGACGGAGATGTAAGCAGGCCATAAGGGCAGAGCCATTCCTCATGATGACAGCTGGCGTCAAGGGCAGGCTGCAGCAGTCACACCGCAGGCTTGGGCGAACCAAAGGACAGCACCTGGGCACCACATCCACTGCTTCCTCAAACCAAAACAGAAGCTCAGGCTGTCAAACAACTGAGTAATACTTCAGCTACAGCTCGGGGGGGAGGGGGGGGGGGGGGGGGAGGCAGGAGTGGGTGCCAAAAAAAGTTTCCTTACACCAGCACAGGTATTTATTCTGGACAGTAACTATCCTGCCTTACAATGCATACTTTAGCTAACAGAAAGTATTATTTTCTCCTAAGACTTCTTAAACTTATAAAAATTTATTTTTTCTCTCTCAAGAAACATTGCACCTACTTCAATAACACTTTTTTTTTTCCCCTAGTGAAAGGACAATCGTGTAATTCAAACTACAGAAGATTTTTCCAAATACTTTATTGCAATATACGTATTTTACTAAAACAAAATCCTACTCAAAGGGAATTGGTTTTCTCCACAATGAAAAACACGAACAAAAGGAATATTTCCCTTCATATGAAAAAGCCCAGACATCTGGGGATTCAACTCCCTCTGCCAACACATGAGCAGACTGATGCTTTCAGGGACAATCTCTACACATTTAGCTGAAATTCTCAAAACTGTTCCTGTAATTGTTTGTTAAGGAAGACTGCTGGAGCTTGAATTCCTAAAATAGATCCAGGTATCTGGAAACAGGGAGAGGAGAGCAGCACTGTTTTAGAAAAACTTCCTCTCAGTTATGCAGGCAAGAAGAAAAATAACTAGCAAAAACAGACTTTTCCCAAATTCTGCCAGTTTCCAATGCTAGACAGAGTATCACTTTTGAAGATATGAGGAAAAACAGAAAATCAGTGATACTAAGTAGAAGATAAGCCCAAAAACATGAGAGCAAGCTTTGAGAAATTAAACTTTCACATATTACATGTCTGCAGAAGCTGCATACCTGTCCACAGAAGTGGAGGTTTTTTTCAAGAGCTGCTGTTCCAAATATATGTAGGTTTTGAAAGCACCCAAGGCTTTCTTGCCAGTAGCGCAGCAAGTTTTCTTAATTGGAAGCCTGATTGACTTTGAGGGAAGAGAAAACAGACTGAGGTCTCAACACTGCTAGCTATTTCTTCTCTTCTGACATATACCCTCATCCTAGGAATCTCAAGCAAGATAAACCAGGCATTATGAAGCCAAGACCGTGGGTACATGCAGAAGACTTCCATTTCTAGAAGGAAATAATGAAGCCTATTGTTTCTCTGCTGCTGCTATGACTGGAGAATAATGCAATGCTTTATCTTGGTCCAGGTAAGGAGGCTATTTCAACGCAATATAGACATCCATCTTGGAGGAGAGTAAAGACAAGGGAGCAGTTTCATGTTCTTCTGCAGACAAGGGTTTATTTACCTGGCTCACTAGACAGTAAGTAACAAACAAAGCACTTTGAAGAACACAATTCCTTTATTAGAAAGGCTAGATAGAGGAAAGATACTCAAATATGGTATCTATCAAGACAAAGGAAGCACATAAGGCAGAAAGCACAGGTTCATCTACCCCATTTTCCCAGCTCTTACAATGGCAAACAGTAAGCGTTTTAAGGAAGAGTATAAAACAGAAGAAGGTTGCAGGGACACCTATCCCAGCACACTCTCCCAGCCTCCAGCTATGGGTGGCCTGGGGACTTCCCAAGCCAGAGCCAGTATCTCTGGATTTTCTTTCTGACTTCGCAAACCCAGCCCCCAAGATCTGAAGATACGACATGCAATAAGCCAATCAACCGTTTCTGAATAGCAGTAAGGAGAACTGACATCTCAAAAGCATACCAGTGTCAAGACTATCTAGTAGAAAGCTGAAATATTATTTCAACATCTACAGTAGCAAGTAGTGACAATTCTGTTCAAAGTCCAGGATGGCCAAGACACGTGCATACTAGGCAGCATCTAGGCACTTTTTACTACACAGGTTTAGTCTTCACCTTGTTCAGAAATTCATCTTTCATCCTGGGATTGGACAAAAACAATATAATGTAAAATTGGCCCATGTCTTTAAACAGACTAAATAAGATCAGAAACACTAACGAGTTTGGGAACAGGACAAGATCACAGTAACATAAGATAAAGATCAAGTAGTGTTGACTTAGAGTTGAGAAGAAATTAGTTCTTGGAAAGCAACGTATAGAATATGCTTGAATGCTTGCGTTTCGGCTGAGACAGGAAGCAAAGCCTTGAACAGAAGTTATTTTCCACAGTAGAGCCACTCACCCACGAACCCACAGTGAAATTATATTAAGACATTACAGCCTGGCACTGTAGCAGAGATAATGAATGCATAAATCAAACTCATCACAGCAGGATTCCAGAAAAGGCTCATCTTAAAAAGCTATGGCAAAAAACAGCCACCAAAAAAAAAAAAAAAAAGAAAAAGAGAGAGAGAAAAATTTGCTCACATTTCAGTTTAAAGTTATTACAAAATACAGTCTTTTTCTTCTTCCTTTAGTAAAAACATTCTTCTGAACAAACTTGTTTTTCTAACAATCAAATCAGTAATTGTCCTTTATCTACCAAGAAATGAACCCAGGACTCTGTTTTCCTTTAAACTTGCATACAAGAAAACATCTAATATTTCACTTCAGATCCTTGATAAATCAGCACTACAATTCAGTCTGCAACTAAGGGAAAAGAGCTCTTTTCTCAGTGTTTTCTTTGAAACAGTGACAGGTGATTGATTTGGTACATAATTTTGGAATTAGTGATAGTTTTTTCAAAATACTTATTTCCTCTGTAAGGTGACCTGAAAATACAATCTACGTCTTTATGCAATTATTGCCCTTTCCAGTTTGTGACGTCTGAAGAGTTTGACAGCAGATAGGGCAGATACAAACTACTGGCAGTAACGAAAGCTGCCTGCAAATGAAGGAACAAAGAAAAAAACCCAGATATTTTTATGTATGTTGCTCGTCACTAGAGGAGGTTAATGTGTGGGTTCATCAAAATTAGATGGGTGGGAAATATTCAAACTCAAATTCATCCCCTTTCCAATACCAAAGATTATGGCAAAACTGACATTGATCAAAGACAGGTCTATTAGTTTAATGATTGATTGCCATCTATCCCAATGAGGGATCTTCATCTACCTTTACTCTCAGATCATTCGCCATGGCAGCAGAATTGTTGCTCAGAAAGTTAGAATCAGATGAAGAAATGGACAGAAGGCATCATACTTGTGTAGGACGAATACAGATTGGCTTCCTCCATAATTCCAAACACTTCAGAAGATCTCTTCATCACTAAAGAATCTAGACACAAAATTACACCACAAGAGTGGAAAGCCAAGGTATTTCATTACAGCATTAGAAATCGTATCCTGAGGAGAAAATGCTCTTGATTATTACAGGGACCTGGGGCCTTTAAGACCTGGAAGCAGAAAGTTGCTTACGCAGCAAGACAGCACTGTAAAATTAACTATGCTGTCATTTCTTGAAATCAAGAAGTTCATTATTTCCTTGATATATTAAAATAGAAAGATCCACAGCTCAGATAAGAGCACGGTCCCCAAATACAGGCTTTGCAAACTGACTGTGAATGAAAATACAAAGCATCCTAGGTCTTTGCACTGATCTAAGAAGCATCACAAGGTAAAACACCAGTCACCAAGACTAACAGGGCTAGCATTCACAGATTTTCACACAATTAAAAAAAAAAAAAGACATCCCAAGAATACCACTTCTGTGGTTTTAAGTGTAAGAAAAATATTATGTACACACTGATTTTTAGTAGTTTTAAATTACTCCTTTCAATTTCACAATCCATCCTCCTACCATTCCATTTGCCCCATCCCATATAGAAGTCCCCACAGAAGCCACACAGGACAGACCAATGTGACATCATCTGCAAAATATACTCAGTTAAGAGAAAAATCCATAGCCATGTTCAACAAAGTATTAACACAGACAATCCATCTTTCTAAAAAAAACACCCTAAGCCAGTCTGATTATGAGAAACAAAGCATTTAACAGGACTTTTTCCCTTACAACAAGAATTGTTGAATATACAGATGCTTATAAGCTTCCAACAGCCAAACTGAGCTCCAGGGTTTTATAGCCATCATCCCCACCTCTAACATGATGGCTCTGCATCGGCACTAGAACATCCCTTACAAGTACGTAGTCACATGCTAGTTCAATGTATTCCACATTTACCAGTACATGTTCTTTCACTTTCTGGGTTTTTTTTTTTAGGTTTAGCATCAACAGGGACAATCTGAATATGGTTATTTCAAGCAGAAAAGCAATTTGCTATCTTCCATATTTCCTATCAGGGTTCAATGATGACTTCCTGTCACCAACACAAGTCTTTCTAGACCAAAGCAATGCTACAGGAGTTCAATATTCCGTTACCGTACCCTATGGCCACAAGTCAGCATTTACCATGTATTGCGTATCCACTTAAACAATGTCACTGTACCAAAAACGGCAGCAGTGAGCTTCATGCAAATAACATCACAATCACCACAGCAGCCACAACTGCAAACTATTATCTGTTTGAAAAATATGGCTAGGACTCCTAACTTACTGCTTTTACGTACAGTTGATTGCATAGCTGCACACTGCTTTTCTCCGGTAGCTTAGTCAGATTAAGAAGTCTCCCACACACCACAGCAGCTTATTCCTCTCCCTGCTACCATAACTCATCGCGCACTAAATCATGCTGATGAAACTGTATGGCTATGCTATCAACATCAATGAAGTAATAATCTGGGAAGGAAACCAAGCTATGTTTTTTATTAAAAAAAACACAGACTTGCAAGTCTGGATCATCTCACTGATTGGGCTCAAAGCACAACTGTGGAAGAGACTAGCATGGGGGACTGAACAGGTCAGGGTCAGGCAGGAAAATGAAACCAGCCTCCCAACTAGGAAAACTACTGTAAAACTGTACTAAAAGAAAAGCAGCAAGGGCTAAGAGGGTTTTCAGCCTTAACACAGGTAGCTGTCACTAGCAGAATGACTTACCTTTAACCCAAGCGCACTAGGAAGCAAAGGTAAGACTTAATAGTCAACCTTCCACTACAGAGAAGAGTCAATAGTGGAGCTGACCCGGCAGCATGTCCAGGACTCATTCTATTCAACATCTTCACTGATCCGGATAGAAGTGCACAGTGGAAATCTCCACGTCTGCAGATAAAGCTAAACTTTTTCAGGTCAGCCAGCTGCAGTGGCAGTGACAATGAACTCTGGAAGGACCTCACTACACCGAATAAGCAGCGCATAGTTGATGAGATTCAATGCAGAGAAATCTAAGAAAATACGTACGAGAAAAAAAAATAATTTATGTTGTGCTTCCATGCTGAATTTATAGCTGGAGTTTACAATTCGAAGAAGCGATCTTGGGAGTTATCATTGACAGTCCTCTGAATTTACTGGCTCAGCATGCAACGTTTGCCGAAAACGTCATCTAGGTATTAGACATCAACAGGAAGGAACTGAGAACAAGGCAGAAAGAATTCTGCTGCTATGTAAAGACTTAGTGCACTGCAGTCTTACGAACCAAGATGTGGAGACAAGAACGGCATGCAAACAGGGCAAAGCAGAATTCAAAAAGGTATAGAAAAGGACAAAAAGGATTAAAGAGACAGAGCAGCTGCGCTGGGAGAAAAGATTGAAGAGTGTGGGGCTCTTCAATTTGGATGCAAGATGATGAGGGGTGGGAGGGCGTTATACATTCAAAGCTTACAAAAACCTGCTGGCAGTAGATAAGCTCAACATTGCTGGCAAGGGACTTTGGGAATCTGTTACCTCAGAACCACGAGCAGATATTAAAGGGAACAGGCAAGGATGTAGCCCCAGTACGGCCAGTCTGATGACTGGATGCTAGAACAGCGAGTCAGAGCGGCCATGCTCACATGTTCTCCCTGAATAGAAGCATCACTGCCACTGTTGAAGACCATGTCCTTGGTTACAGGAACTAGTGACCTGATCCAGTATGGTATTTCAACACGGGAGAGGAAAATGTTAATGGTTAATGTGAAGTATTTCAACCTGACTTAATACCAGGAAAATATCTTAAAATACAATTTAATGATCTAATTTCCATTGTACTCTTTACAGAGGGACCCACTTCAGAGAAGAAAGTACCGATGCTAAGTTAGATGTGGCAAGGAGTTTGGCTTTCAGCATGGAGGAGAACGAACAAGACTACGCACTTAGCTGTCTCAATTATACATTACTCCGGGCACTCGGAGTCAAGAAAAGCTTGCTTCCAAAACAGCTACACACACCTCTGTGCCACAGGCTCCATCTCTGAAAGCTTCGATGTTAGCAAAGGCAACCCAAGTTAGAACTGGGCTGCCTGTCCCTGGCTGTGTGACTGACTGTAGTTACCGTTCCTTGATGTCATCTCAGGTGAATTCCACCTGGAGTAAAACATGTGTTTAAAAGGCAACATCTATTTGTCCATGAAGGCCCAGCCTCTCCAGGCAAATCTTAAATTAGGAGGGACAGAAAAACAAGCTTAAAACAACTGAGTCACTGCCCGGTATCTCTGCCACAGAAGTTTCTTCAGAAGAGACAAGGACACGTTAAACATTTGTACATGGCTGGTTTCAAATACTAGCAAATACAGCAGTCTCAGGTATTCCTCTCTGCCTTGGAAACACCATGGAAGCAGGGAGACAGTGAGGCTCTCATCCCAACTTCTGCTGCTGAGCAGCTCTACAGTCTGCTCTTCTGACCCAGACCTCTTAAGAACCTAAGACACAAGTGGCTTATTTCCCTCCCATGTTTTCCTCAAAGCAGTCACCTGCTCTCCTTCACTGCTTCCTGCTTCTACTGCCGGGGATGGAAGAAGAGAAACATACAGGACAGGCTCTGAAAGCACTGGGACTGACACAATCCCTGGAGAAATATCTTGAGGTGATAGGAGACGTGCTCTATTACTGAGTTTTCCACAGCTGGAATGAGTCATCTCCTCCCTGGGCTGAGCTTCAGGGCAGCAGGGGTGTATGTCTCATTACAGGGCCAGTACACCTTAACATTCCTTTGGACTCTTGTTCTTTACAAGATAGTCTGGAAACAGCTTTCAATACTATGCGCAATTGCAACGAACAACTTGCAAGACAAGCCCTAGAGCACACAACCTCTTCTTACCTTGAGACAGCAGCTGCATAGAATAAAACTCCCTTATCCAGTGCTCGTGTTTGAATCACTGTTTAGGCAACATGGTTCAGGAGCACTGAACTGCGCTGAGACCTGGCAACACAAACAGACCCTAACCCAGTATCTGCTCCAATCAGCCACGCTGGACATTAAAACAGTGCCACATGTAGGACCAAGGGATCTAGTCCAATTCTTGCCTTGGGTCAGCACCCTGAGCCCCGCTGTAGATGGGGCTCGGTGACACCTTCCAGGCCCCTGGGAGGCTGTGGGAAGACCAAACCAGCCACCAGCAGAACCTGCTTGCAAGACCATGCCCTTTCTCCCTCCATCTGCACAGTGTGAGGAACCAGGATTCATGGCAACAATTGAGGAACTGCAAGAAAAATTATTTGGGGCTTCTCCATGTCTTCAGATCCCAATGAAAGAAAATGACCCATTTAAGTGGCAACAAGGAGAACCACCCAGCCTGAATCTCAACCACTAAAAACCTCCTGAAGCTTACTTATGCACAATGGCACTTGATCAATCATGTATTCACACAGAGCAGTGTGAATACCCTAAACGCTACAAAAGCACTAAAGAGACCAATGACTTCATCCCCACTTAATGTTTAGGTGTCATTTTAAGGAGTTCAGAACACATCCACACAGCTTCCAACAAGCAGATATAAAAGCAGTAAGTTTTCTTTTACTAGCTAACTAAAATTAATTTAGGAAGAGTAGTTTTTAAAATTACTAGTCAGTTTCTGCCCATGTATTTACACTGAGGTACCTTAAACATCAACATTTCTCAAATATCACACCTCATAACTACAACAAATATACTTTTAAGTGTCTTTGCTCACCTTGTACTTGGGTGGGAAAAAAACTAAAACCGCACACCAGACCAAAACTAAGAGAAAAATAATCAAGCTGACCCTACAGAAGAAAGATCATAAATGACATACCACTACAATTAAGATACAGTAAGTAGTAACGCTTTCATTTATACATCCCAACACTCTGCTGCAAAATTTAGACTTAAAACTTTTTGGAAGAGTATTTCAAATCCAAGCATAAAAAGAATTTCAGGTGTGTTAAGAGTCTCACAGAACAGGACGCAGCCTTCCTATATCCTTCATAAGGATACGGATGGAAATGTCAGGTTGCAAAAGACAACAATAAAAAGAATAGACTGTTCAAAGTCCAATTCATCATCATCACATGCATACAATTTAAATCTGTATCACTGATCACAATAAAAGCACAGTAAAAAAATTATCCATTTATGCTTGCTCTGCAAGTTACACAAGTTCTTCAGATTCATGGAATGTTAAAACCTCAACGTGTTGGTGGATGAGTGTCGAGGACAATGTTAAGACCATGGTTTTTGCAGTATATCCTAGTCATTTTAAGTATATAACTCAGTATTACGTTAGCACAGAATTTTCCATATACTAACACTAAATGCTGACTTGTTAATGCTTTACTACACCTGCTGCCCATTTTTGTTCTGAAAATGTAAGCAGTTTCCTGAAAATGTTTACAAGATCACAATACTGAAGTCACTGAACCCTTCCCAGAGGCCACCTACATCTTATGCTTGCATGACTTCAGCTCGTGTTATTTTATCTTGTGTTACTTATGCCTGACCACATACCCTTTAAAGCAGTTTAACAGCTTAACTTCTCCAATTAACTCCAACATTTAAATCAAGTACTACGTCTAATAGAGATGGAGTATCAAAAACATTACAACTCCAAACAAAACAGTAGTTTGTTCTATGACATGAGGCAGTCTTCTTCCAGTGAACAGAAAGTAGTAAGACAATCTATTTCTGTACTATTTTTATCTTCACATATTCAACTGGAGGAACTGGGAAGGAAGGGTTTCCGTGCTTGTTTTAGCTGTGTGGCAATCTAGAGTCCTTATTTTAGTAAAGTTTACCATACTGTTTGGACAACTTTTAGAACTGACTATTTGGGGGCTTTTCCAAACAGAAACTAAAGCCAACAAAAATAGAAAGGACAACACCAAGTATTATTTATCATTGTATGGGGCAGAGTCAACAAAACAGCAGAGAAGTCCAGGAAGTAACAGGAACACTGAGTTTCTGTCAATTAACTAACACAGCTAAGGAAAAAAAGGGTGACAAAATCCCTCAAAGTTAAAAAGGCTATATGCCATACATTTATTACTATTACCTTGAATAGGCAGTATTCTTTTTATAGAGTCTGGAGTCACTTGATCATACAATAAACTCAGTTCTCCTTAAAAGCAACCCACATTTCCCATCTTACAGTTAAGCAGGAACCCCAGGGAATATGAAGCGGCACAACCCTACAGACAAAAACTTCTTTCTCCCATCTCAAGCTAGAAGAGTACCATAATGCCACACAGCACTGTTTGTGAACAGTTGACAAAGTTAGGTACAACAGGCAGGTTTTGTTTGTTTTAATGCAAAACATAGCCAACTAGAGCTCAGCATGTCTAGGCTTACTCAGAGGGCAAGCACAAGTTGAAATTCCTGTACAAGCGCACTACCATCACTTCACAAATCCAGTGGAGTTACTGAACTTAAACCAAATTTAGTTTTTTTCAAACATACTTGCACAATATTCCAGACCAGTCACTGCCATCTCCTAGAACCTTATTTTACCTAGTTTCATTACATCTCTTCCCTAATTCTCATATTCTTTCTCTGTTTACTCCAATTGCCTCTTCAGATCTATTTTGCTCTTTTCAGCTCTTCTTCTGTCCTGCTTCTTCCATGTCCATGACTCAGAATTGTGGTAGCAACCTCTAGGTTGCCCCCTCCGATTCCCTTGGATAGGAGGGCTAGATCTCCTCATACCTGACAGCCTATTCTAACCTGCCTCAAAAGGTGAATGACAAAGTCACTGGATCACTTCAGCCTTCCTTGCAGCTATACAGCCGCCCCGTGATTAAAAGCAATGCTGAATTTGTGTACAAATCACCACCATCCAGACACACGCACAATCAAATGGTGGTCTACGTCACGTTTATCCAGCAGCCGAGAAAGAACCCACCACAACTCACACTCTTGTACTTCTGCACACAGGTGTGCAAACAGCATGATCCTCTTCCTAGAAGAATTACTGAACATCTACCCCACTTTACTAAAAATTCATTGCTCAATCCCAAATAGCCTGCAGTGTGGGGACAGTAATTACTCATTTTAGGCTTTATGTTCTCCCAGGATTTAAATTCATTCCACCTAAAGGCTGGGGTGTGGAAAAACATTTCCCAAACTGCAGAGCACTACAGAGGAAAAATGAAAGGGTGGCTGAAGAGGCTCCAAGCTCTGACAATCCCAGGTGGCTGAACAACCCCTGATAATAAGAACTGCCTCGCTTACAGGCTACCAGGTAACAGCTCAGCCTCCAACACACAGACTCACACAGAACTGCATGCCCCCTCACCTGGTCTGGCACTACTGAAAGAGAAGAGCCAGAGATAACAGGCATGCCTGCAGTAACCAGCCTGATGGCAGGACCAGACAGCAAGCCACCAGCTAGCGGGCGAGAAACTGCTTTCACAAAGCTAAATATTAGCCTGCCATTACATTCACATCCAAGTCAACTCACTGAAAAGAGCTGGACTCAATTTCAGCCTCTGGCTACCTTTTAAAAGGTGTTTCCAACCCCTGAAGGCAAACAACCTGACAGTCAAAAACCCTTTCATACTGGTGAGATCGGTGTCCTCTCCAAGGTGGTATCTCCAGGTACATCACCCACTGTGTCACTCTGGTATTTGCACATGTTTACTCCTCAGGAGAACACCTTTTTTTGCAACATATTCTTCCTTCAGAGGTTGAGCAAGTGCTTGTAAAGCTTCCAGAACCATAGGGCACTTAAAAGCTCCTAATCCAAGATTATTGAAGCAATTATAGCAGCTTTCAAATGTTGTTTTGATTGCCTCCAGCATATATGTTTTTTGAAAGGATGGACTAGAAAACACTGAGTAAACTGTATTTCTCTACATAAGAAGACTGAAAGCAACTCAACGCATTTCTTACTCTTGTACAGCAAAACATGTTATCTTCTCTCAAAGGGATACTAAATTCTAGAACTATGTACCTAAAGTACCTCTGTACTCACACAGACTTTTCACTTTGTCCTGTAATTCATATGGCTGTTTAAAATGTCTTTATAATACAGAAGAGTTTTTCCAAAAAAACGACAGGTTCAAACACCACACTGTCATATCACAACTCCTTTCCACTCATCACAGCATTCAACAAAATGCAAAAACATACAAATGTATACTTTACACACCGAAGAATATCAGGAGAACCCATTAGATAATTAGGAAGAAAATCTTTTCTGTGAGGGTGGTGAGGTGCTGGCACAGGCTGCCCAGAGCAGCTGTGGGTGCCCCATCCCTGGCAGTGCTCAAGGCCAGGTTGGACGGGGCTTGGAGCAACCTGCTCTAGTGGAAGGTGTCCCTGCCCAGGGCAGGGGGGTTGGAGCTGGAGGATCCTTAAGGTCCCTTCTAACCCAGACCATTCTATGATAAAAGGCTTTTTTAAACTATTCGGGTGGAAGCAGAAACTAGCACAGCATGAGGGGAGAGCTCAAATCTGTGCCCAAGCAGTTCAGAGACCTCAGGTCAAATCAGCTGACTTCAAGCTGGAAGTTTTATGTAGACAGCATCAAGAAATGGCTAAGAATCATCATCCTCCATTGACAAACTCTCCACTCTAGCTGCTCGCAGGGAACAAACACTACTGCTTTAAGACACCACTTAACTTTCATGCTTGCCTCCAAATTAAGACAGTTTCGCACTTCTAATTGGATTTTCACATCTCCCAATGTCAGTTTGAAACAGAGAAGCTGTTTACTTCTATGACAGCAAACAGCAGAACTGATTGTGCATAATTTTTGGAACTGCTTGTTTAATTTCAGAAATCAGCTGCTTTCAACCGATTTTTCCAAGCTGAGTGTAGTTACAAGGAACACTAGAACACTAGTAGCACAGGCTGAAGAATATGAGCTTTAAGAAAGGTAGACTTCCCAATTCCTCCCGTTAAGTACAAGTCCCAGCAGAGGAGACGAACCCCTCCTGTGCATAGAATTACTCTAATGCTAACCTACAACTGATGTCCACTAGTCTAAACGTCCACCTTGCAAAAGAAAAAGCTGAAAATCTCAAATGCCTTTAAGCACCAAAACTACTTCCTCAGTAATTCTTGGGAGTACTCTTTTTTTATCTCCTGTTACAAAAAGATTTAACTTTATCAGCACTTTAACGCTTTGAGAAACTTTTAATACAGCAGTATTATTTCACCTTTAGTCATCAAAATATTACTAGTATACACAAAATATGAACTACGTATCTTTCTAATGTCATATATACAGACAGCAGTATCTGACTAAACGCCATGTCTGTATTTAAGACAATCCCTAAATACAAAACCTGAGCAGAATTCTCTACACACAACAAGTCAATTGGTATACCAGAATAGCTCTTCTTCCAAGAAAGCTCCAGACACAAGTAACAAGCTTCCAAATACAGCTCCCCACATAACAGGGCTTGTCTGAAGCTTAAAACCTCTTCCATTATCTTAAAAAGCAACGGTGAGACTAACAGAGATCTTTAGGTACTGCCAGTATTCCATTAGCAAGTACACCCATCTCCCATCCCCCTTCTTTCCTTATATTTGACACAATCTGCAACCCAAGTGCAGGCTTCATAGGCACCCAAGAGCAGCACCTCACCCTTCTCAGCTTTTTGTTTGCCTGTTTGTAGAGGAGACAGGGAAGGTAAGAGCATATTAAAAATAATAATAAAAAAGAAAGCGTTGTTAACCGAATGAAGCCAAAGCATTCCTGTTTTAAAGTCATAACTATACATTTTCACTTGCAAAAATAGTCTTCACTGTCTCAGGGTGGTTGTTTTTTTTTCAATTAACAATCAGTAAGAACACAATAGTGAAAAAATGTGTCAGTAGTGTTTCCAGCCACTGTCACGATACACCTTAGTTCCAAGTACAGAAAGTTTCAACCTGCTCTCTCTCCACTTTATGAGGAGCCATCTACACACAGACCTGCGTCTGGAAATCTGACTGCAGGTTTCCATCCAAGGAAGGAAACTGCTACTCAAGGAAGGATGTCTGCCAGCCGTCCAGGACAAACATGCGAGCGCCTTTAGTCTCTAACCATGCTGTTACGGGTGTGGTTAAACACTGCTGCTAAGGTGACCTAATACTTAATACCATGCTGTCATCAAAAGGGACACTCCTTTCTCCCCCCTCTCCCCGCCATACAGTCTGTCCCATCCCTTGTCATCATAACTACAAAAATAAGCCGATTCAACTCACTATACTGGCAGAAAACTGTTTACTCTCATGTGGAGTTAAGTTTCTGATGAAGAAGCAAGTTCAACCAGCTTGCTGTATGGTCACGTAACTCTTGTGAGACCACAAATAGAAAGCAGTAGGAATATGGCCGGTAGTGGAACCCCATTTTGATACCAATGAGACAATTCTGCTGATAACAGCTAAATAAATGCACCCCAAAATTATATTAAGAGAAACCATATTCAAGAGAAACATCAAATTAGATTACAACCTAGGACTTTCAAGAAAAACCAGCACCTTGCCAAATACATCTATATGTATGTACGCACAGACATTATACAAGGGTGCAAATATAAATATTTCATATATATAAATATGTATCATTTACTTCAAAGGGTTCAAAAACATGCAAGGGCAATTCTTGAACTCAAGTTACTGCTACTATATGTTGTTCGTGAAAAGTCACTAAACAGAAAATGGAGAGGGTGATTCAATATCTGTTACAGAACTTCACTGATTTACTTTTAGGGGCAAATTCAAATCAGCCCTGTCCCGAGTATTCCTGTTACAAAAGTAATTTCTAGGCCTAAAATACCACTGGGGGTACAAACTCTACAAGTAGAAAAACATTAAGACAATACAGTCTTCTAATTCCAATGCCTTCTTGAGGGCATCCACTTCTTTAATCAACACTGTTTTTAAAAAAGAAAGGAAAGGCTGAGAAAAATAACCTGCTGGCTCTCACCTCTCTTGTAAGCAAGGCGGTGACAGTGAGAAGTAACTTCTTATTTTGTTGTTGTAACTTATTTTATTATAATTCACCAATTCCTGTGGGATCTGGTTCATCAAAACTGACTTCATTGTAAGTTTCACATTAGGTGTTTCGTTACAGATATTACGACTAGTTCAAGTGATGAAAAACTGCCTTTATGTTAGGTGTGAGTATGACTCATTCCCTCAAGTCAGGATAGACACCATTTCTCATAATCTTTACTTGCAGTGGTAAACAAGTAGTGACAAAAACAGAAATTACAGCCAATGTATGACAAAACAGGGTGCCCTGAAAGAATAGCATCCCACAGACTTTACAAATAGAAACAAGAAAGGAAACTTCATTAATATCAACATAACCTGATGTGCAAGAAGACAAGTCAACATGAGAAAGCTGAGAAGCCACAGAAGCAAGATGATACCTGAAGAGTGATACTGAATAAAGGAAAGAGTGTTATCCACCCTGACAGGGAAAGAAGATGTTCTGTGGAAGGCAGGCAGAGAACAACGAAGGAAAACAAAGAGCATAAATGCACCAAAAAGGAAAATGAAAGGATGCTTATAAAAGGAAAAGGAGGGGAAAAAATGCCACATCCGTTGCTGGAGTTACAAAGCACACAAATAAAATACTGCCAATCAACTGGTAAGGATGGGTTATTTAGACAAGGAAGTGGGTCTCATGTGACAAAGGAAGACCAGGAGTTCTATAATCCCATCATCTTCTGGGAAGTGCTTTATTGATGGTTTTTGCACGCTTTGATTCACAGCGATTGCAGTCCCCAAAAGCACCCTCCTGCTTCAAAACAAAAAATAAAATCAAGGCTGAAAACATGCAACAGACAAAAGGTGCTGAGCAGTCAGGCTTTGAGTTCAGATGGTTTCTATTGGCAAGTCAGAGTAGGTAGGACCTTTGGCTTGAAAGGAAATCACCCAAACTTCTCAGAAGTATGCTCAAAAGACGACTTCTCTTCCATAAACAGATGAAAACAAACGTGGGAGGGAGGAGGAAAGGAGACCACAGACACAGAAAATGAAGTAATTGTACTCAGCAGGGATCCAGGAGCAGGGGGAGGAAGAGGATGTTTAGTCAGTACCTTCTAGAACTACTGAGATGAAGCTGCCCTATCTCTTCCTACCTAAATTACTTCAAACTTGTATAAAACAATGTACATTGGCTTAGAGTCCCTCAATACTTAATTGAAAAGACCAAACCCAAAAACTTTGTTGCCACATTCATATTATTTATTAACCATTTGCCAACTACATTATGACCTTTAGAAAATGTAGATGTGAATATATTTTAAGTAACACCTGGGGGCATCCCCTTGGCTGTACAGAGAAGTCAAATACAGCTATGCACATTGCAACCAATACCTCTACACTCAAGGGGAGGAATCAGAGTGCGGCCCCAGAAAGGGGTATAACCTGGGAGCATCCTCCTGTGTAGGTACAAGAGACCTTTTCATTCCCAGCCACATGTTACCACTGAAACCGGGTCCTTATCTATAAAACACTTGTAATCTACTGCTATGCTTCCCTTCCCAAAGCCTTACAAAGGAAGGCATGATCTCAGGTGGACTGTGATTCTCTCCCTCAGAACAGATACACAAACAACCCACTGTGGAAAATACATGATTGTACTTACTATGGAATAATTCTTGTGCTACAGCTTTCCACCTCCACAGTCACCCTGAGGTAGTTTCATTGTGGTTTATTTTCCTTGTGTAGGCTCTGAGTGAACACACATGCAGCTATCAGAATGCAGAGTTTCAACTCAGTTGACCTGCAGCAACTGTTCATATGCCCACACCCTTGAGTCCCTACTACTGTAATACACAAGGGCTCCATAATCTGTAACTGCCCTCAGAATATCTGATAAAAACAGGAAAAGGCCATTAATCGTATTTTTGAGTGGGGGCACTGCACAAAGCAGTATTTGCCTACCTCAGACAGCACTACTGACTGAACAGTAAAACCCTACCACAGACGCAATCATGAGGTTATAAAGGCATTTTTACATTGGTATAGCCGCTTCCACAAAGACCAAGGATTGCATGTGATGAACTTTCTCTACACTGGCACAAGCCAACCACACCAAAGCTTTCAACAGCATAAGCACTGCTCCTTAAATACTCCAAGCTAGCAGGGTGGCAGCCAGGCATACACAGCTTGCTCAGGGTCTCAGGGCAGCAGGAGATGGCAACTCAACCCAGACCTGAGCCGCCACACTTCCTTCACCTCTAAGACACTGCTGATGCTCTTCACCACGTTCTCTTTATTCTGTTCCCTGCCCATACTGACAGAACCAAAGCTTGCAGGAACTCTGCAACCAAGCACTTGTTTACAGTTAATTTCACACAAGGCAGGAGTAGTACGACAAACCAACTCTTGTCTTTCCATTCTTAATAAAAACTGTCCTGTGACTAACGTAGTACAGCAAGACTAAAATCTGGGGGAGACCTGGGGACTGAACTGAAAGCCTCATACAGTGGGCAAGTCTTTCTGGCTGACAGTTTCTTCAGGAGGTAATGCTCCATGCTTCATTAAGCAATGCTTGCAAAGCACTCAGTGTAATGACAGGGATTAGAATATGACTTGCAAATTGCTATGTTGGGTAAAAAAATATAAACTTTTGCCTGAAGGGACAAATTATAGTAAATTTCATCCCTACTTCTCTCTGTTTTGTATTCTACTCTGTTTCTTCTGTACATTCTCTATCTTGGCTACCACTGCTTTTAAACTGGTTCCCCAAGCTAATTAAGCTTGTGTTCACTATTTTGCCCATCTTTTTTTCCTCCAAACCACCAAAAGACCTGGATCTCATTAGCCAGAATCAGTCTGACAGAGCAGAAATCTCAGATTTTGGACCCCCTGTCAAACCAGCAAACCAGGTAATGCTCCTCCAGCTCTTTCACACTGTTGGCACCAGGAAGCCAAGTGATCAGCATACACACACCAGGCATCAAAAACATGCTCTGCTCCAGACAAGCCAAATCCATGCCTTCTCTGCCTGTGAGAAGAGGAAACCAAGGTCATCAAGTTACAGCATGTAAACAAAATTGGAAAAACCCTTAAGAACGGAGAGGCATCGTTACCTCCACTGCTGTGGTGGGTTAACCCTGGCTGGAGCCAGTGTCCCACCAAACCCAGTCTATCACTCCGCTTCCTCATCTAGACAAGGGAGAGAAAAAAATATCATGAAAGGTTTGTGGGTCAAGTAAGGACAAGGAGAGATCATTCACCAGTTACCATCATGGGCAAAACAGACTCAGCTTCAAGAGATCAGTTTAATATATTACCAATCAAATCAGGAGTAGGACAAGAAGAAATAAAACCAAATCTTAAAAATACCTTCTCCCCACTCTCCCCTTCTTCCTGGGCTTAACTTTACTCCCAATGTTCTCTACCTCCTCCCCCAGTGGCACAAAGGATGGGGAGTGGGGGTTGCAGTCAGCTCATCACAGACTGTCTCTGCCACTCGCACCTCCTCAGGGAGAGGCCTCCTCATACTCTTCCCCTGCCCCAGCATGGGATCCCGCACACAGGAGAGGATTCTTTACGAACTTCTCCAATAGGAGTTCCTTCCCATAGGAAGTCAAAAAGTTCTTCAAAAAGTGCTCAACGTGGGTCTCTTCCATGGGGTGCAGTCCTTCAGGAACAGCCTGCTGCAGCGTGCATCCCCTGCAAGGTCACAAGCCCTGCCAGCAAACCTGCCCCAGCCTGGGCTCCTCTCCCCACAGGGTCACAGGTCCTGCCAGGAGCCTGCTCCAGTGTGGGCTGCCCCGAGGTCACAGCCTCCTTTGGGCATCCCCCTGCTCTGGCGTGGGGTCCTCCAGGGGTTGCAGGTGGATATCTGCTCTGCTGTGGACCTCCACAGGCTGCAGGGGCACAGCCTGCCTCACCGTGGTCTTCACCACCAGCTCCAAGGGAATGTCTGCTCTCGCACCTGGACCGGCTCCTTCTGCTTCTTCACTGACCTTGGTGCCGGCAGGGCTGTTGCTCTCACATATTCTCACACCCCTCTCCAGCTGCAATTGCTGTTGCACAGGAATTTTTCCCCTCCTTCTTAAATACATTGTCCCAGAGGCACTACCACTGTTGCTGATGGGCTCGGCCTTGGAGAAGGTCCACCTTGGAGCCAACTGGTATTGGCTCCATCAGACATGGGGGAAGCTTCTAGCAGCTTCTCAGAGAAGCCACCCCTGCATCCCCCCTACTACCAAACCCTTGCCATGCAAACCCAATACAACTGCTCAGAAGCGGGTGCCATATGCATCCACAAACTTCTCAAACCTCGCTTTGAAGCATTCCAGGGCTCTGCTTACACCTCCATTTGACTTCATTTCTTTACCCACCCTATCCCACCCACCTTGCCTTAAAATCCTGACAACACACCCTTAAGAAACTTGTAATAGCAAAAGCTACGTCTTTTGCAGTAAGGTCCTCTGTTTACATCTATGTATTTGTGCATTAAGTAGATACTCTGTACTATGGATATTCAGACTGCAAACTGAATTATAACCACAACCCACATGTACTTTTGTTACACCAGTGGGCATCTCTGCCACCAGTTACTACATACATTATGCATTATAGGCTGTAATAGAAGCAGTGATAAAGATATTATAAAACCTTCTAAAGCTATAAATAAAGCCCAGAAGTCTTACGAACAGGCAGAATATTGGTTCTGGAGGCCATAGGTAAACTTAATTCTAACATGAGAATTCATTTCCAAACCATAGCCTATAACACAGTACAGTGATCTTTGCTTTTTAAAAAAATTTTGGCAACAACCTGGTAACAGCTTAAATCAGACCCATCTACATTAATGGGATACATGATAAATCTACCTCAATTCTATACCCTATGGAGTATTCAAAACTCAGCTGCTGAGGGCTGACTACTTCCATTTTCTTAATGCTATTGCCATGTAACAGGCTTCAACAGCAAAGCCACTAACCCCCCAATGCTCCTGCTTTTCTGGGAGAAGCACCTCAGAGACAGTCAGGGACCAACCCACACACAGCTTGGGAAATTAACATCCACACACAATGTAGCTGAACACCACTAGACAGGAAATAGCTCTACATGAGAGAAGGAAATCTTTAGCAACAAATTGCCAAAAAAAAAAAAAAAGTCAATTTCTCCTAATCAAGAGGACAGCAAGCATAAAAGTAATTTCCTAACCTTTACATTTAGAACAGACTGCTGCTTTAAGCACACAAAAGCTAAGCCAACACATTTTAAAGTGTTCAAGATCCACAGAACTGACAATTTGGTTTTCTATTTCTGTCTGCTTAGCCTGCTGCTCCTGCCTATAAACATTTTGTAGGAGGATGTGAAATTCAGAGAGGACTCTGAACTATGAATGACTCCCCAGTGGCGCATTCTTAGAAGTGCGTGGTGGTGCCTATGAGCTCACTCACACATGCTAACGTCACCGGTCAGGGTCACTTCAAGGCAGCTACAGCTCTACTTGGTTACAGCTGAATGTCAGTTCATTAATGTGAAAGTGTCCTTTCCCCATTCTAGTGGTAATTTAAAGACAGAAAGCAAAAAAATGGGGAAAAAAAAAAAGGAAAAATATGTCAATGTTTTGGGGAAATTAGGTTAACAGGACACCTGATAATACCTTCAATTCTTTGCTGGTCTTTAACTTCTAGTAAAAAACATGCACTGAACACTGACTTCTTATCTCATTAGGCCTAAATCACTTCATTTACCACACTCGTTTTGTCCATCTTGATGACTTGAAAACCTCTGTATACATTGCATAGTTTACTATGAATGCTTTCCTTCTGGATTCCTCAACTTGTGAACTCCTGTGCAATAGGTATGACAGCCTGTCCCATTTGCTCCCTGACCTTATTAAGACCATAACCAGCTACCTGAGCTAGTAAAACAGAGCACAAAAATCATCCTAAGGTCTTATCTACACAGGGCTGAGGGAAGAGTAAATTGGATAAGATTAAAGCGAGACATGTTACACAGCTATTCTTATTTCAAATTAGGTATGCACAACTCGCCTTTAATATAGCTTGACCTGATCAACCAAGGTCACTGCAACTGCTTTCTCTCCACAACAAGGAAAAGGTGGACTTTATAATCACAGTTAAAAGGCAGAACTTAGTAGTTGAGCAGAACATTGCCTAAACATATCAGAACAACTACTCATTTCATAAACACACTGTCAAAGAACTTCTCATTGCTTCTTCAAATCAAAGTCTTAGTTGATTCGCTCTTTCAGCTCTATCATATCTAAGACTTCTATCAGAAGAACCTACTATACGTGGCACACCGTAACTACCAAGTGCCTGAGCAAAAGAACAGGTACAGGTTTTGCTACCACCATGGTTTTCCATCAGCTAAAGTCAACGTACAGGGCTGCCCATCACAGAACACAAAAACTGTAGTAATAAGGGACTTGGAACATCAACAACCCAAAAAGGTGGTAAAATTACACCTTCTTTATTATTACAAAGCAAAAATACCTGCTTTTAGATAACAATGTAGTTTTACCCAACATGTTGCCGTTTAGAGTCAATTAAGCGGGGGGGAGAAGAGAGAGATACCATCACCTACTCTTTTTAATTGTAAAAATGACTGTTATAACAACTGCAGTATGCCTTGGGGATGGGGCAAGACATACACAACCAACATCTTTGTTACACCATTTATGTAAAACCAATATAAAAACCTACACCGTGTGGCATGAAAAGACAAAACGCAGCACCTCAGAAAGCCTTGCTGTCTTTTGCTCATCAGAAACATGCATGCTCAGGCAGGGGAGCTGAGAACTCCAATGTTCCCCATCTGTAAATTGAAACTAGAATACCTAAGAAGCTACCACAACACCACAAGGTGATTCTACCACAAACTCAGGCAGAACACTGGATAGTGGTTCCCACCATCACCACAAGGAAAAGAACTATTAACTCTGCAGAGGTTTACGGGAGCCTCCCCAGTGTACAGTGCTCTGCCAACTGCAGATCAATTCATCTAGCAACTCAAAATCAGGAACAACTAGTTCAGACTAAACATCTCCAAGTCCAACCACCTTTCCCCTGCCTGTAGCATGGCTTGACTGAAATGAAATAACACTGTCACTGCTGAAATAAAGCACACTTATATGAAAAAAAAAATCATGAGACCACAGCCTCTTCAAAAGACAGTATTTTCCACTACTTGTGAATAAGGTGTTTGCCATCTACACAGCTTCCAACTTTCAAACTCTACTTTCAGCCTCAAAGTATGTACTACCACATTGAAGCAACGCTAACTTCTGCCAAAAGAGAGCTCATTCCCACCAGCTCCACAGCAGCAAGCACCACATTCAACTTGTGTCATCCAAAGGCTTGCACCTACTGTGCAGCGTAAGTCATTAAAGACTCTTCATGCCACAGGACAGCTCTTTGAAGAAAGGTTGTGTATTTTACCTTCTTTCAACCCGTCTTCCACATACAGAGAACTAAATCACAAGACAGCAAGTCAACAAGGCAGAAACTTGACTGGAAGTCAAGATTTTATCAACCATGAGATTTGGTACGTAGGTTGCCATACAAAGGCTCAAAGAAAATTGTGCAATACTCTCACAACTCCAGAGGCAACATCTTTAGAGCTGTTACCACAATGCAAGAAACTACTCTTAAAAAGCAACATGTAATTTCACAACTCTTTCCATAGTAGAAAATTAAGTGCTCCATTATTTCAATATTCCAAACATAACAGAAACTCACCATGTTTATTGCTGGAATAAAGCTTCCTAAGGACAAGCTAAATATACCAAATGTATTTTTAAAGTTTAGAGAAACAACATTTGTTATTTCACACATTTAAGTATATAGCCAATTTTTCACCATTAAAGCAAGGATTCAACCACTCTGCTGTGTAAATAAACTAGCGTTGCCTCAACAAATTAACAGTGGCTTTCCCTAAGCACACTGCATGTTCTGAGAATTTATAAGTGGATATATTATACATAAAGCAAGAGAGTCCTCTGAGAGCCCTCAGAAAGCCTAATACCCCACATCAGCCTGAGATCCTAACTATCTTGGCTGTTTAAGACAGTTTATAAAGTTCAAATATACTTGCATTCTTTGCTAGTTACACTGAAAGCCCTGAAACCCTTCAGACCCTCAGAGCAGTAATTACAGCCATCATTTTAGACATCAACATTTCAAACAAACACCTCTTTATAGGGAACTCTGTAGATAATTATTGACTTTCAAAATTACTGTTTTTCCCAGTAAATTGAAGTCTACTGCGAAGAAAACTGCCAATGACCAACATGTAGCATCTGATGGCAATCTAACTGTACTTCCTTTGGGAAGAGACCAAAAAGGGGACATTTTGAAAGCAGGCATTTTTATTTAAGTACAGTGTCAGCCTCACATTCAGAACAATGAATGGTAGCAACATTATATTTCAAGGAATTGTGTAGAAAAATGTTATTTTTCTGCAAAACAATAAATTCTGAGCCCTGGATCACAGCCAAAAACAACTGTAACTTGGGTGTGTACTGGGGGAAGTATGGAGGCAAAACAGAAGAGTTTGAACACACAAAAAGAAATATGAAAGCCAAGATCAGGAGGTAGAGGGACATATGGTCCGTGTGCTCTATACTGTTTCCAATCAAGATAAAGAAGCTAGCTCTTACTGCAAATCATTCAAAAAATAATGTTAATCTAATATTTTATATTTGAAAATATCAAGCAATATCATTAACTTATATTTCTTTAGCTCCTTTTTTTTTTTTTTTTAAATGTAAAATCAAGATCAAGAGCCCAGTTGGTCAGCAAATCAAGGGCAAAGCATATTTACAAAAATTAGGCCAAAATAAGTATTTCCATTCCTGGAGCACAGATGAACATTTGGGTTCATGTGTTCAGGACAGACACAGGTAGAATGACCTCAATTCCTCTTTCTGGACCCACCAGCCAGAAACATGCTAGCAGGTAGAGGAAACCAAGGAGAGTCATGGCTGGCCACAAGCAAAATTCACATGCAACATTTTACACCTTCGTTATAACTGTGGCTATTTTATGGCATCACTACAAGGTGGAACATCACCCACAGACATATGCAGCAACTTACATGTCTCAGCACCTCAGATTCCACCTGCAGGTTTGGTGCACTAAACCATACTCTAGCTCAAAACCAGATGGTTCTATGTCAAAAAGGCTAAGCATTTTGGGTTTCACAAAAAAAAAACCAAAAAACAAAACCCCAAGCACAAAAAACCACAACAAACAAAGTCATCTTTAAGCCAGGGTTTAGAAGTTCAAGCCTGTTTACACCCAGCTATAAACTGTACGTATGTGACAGCACTGGAAGAGGCCCAACCTCATAGCCAGAAGACATAACTTGCCAGGCTTTCAAGAAGTTGTTGCAGGGTTGTGCCAAGACCTGAGCATGCTTCTTCCAAACCCTGAAGTGACCAAGCTACCAAATACTGAGGAAGCTACTCCAAATGACCAAGCAGTTACATTGTAAATACAATGAATTTCACTGCGTTAAAGCTTCATAATAAACAACAGCAGCAGAACCACAGAATGGCCAGCGTTGGAAGGGATGTCTGGAGATCATCTAGTTCTGTCCTGGTATTAAACTGGTACTTCATTTTTACACATCGCAACTTCTTTTTATCTGCTACAAACAAAGTGCACACATGTTCTGCACTACCTGATAGGAACAAGAAAGCATATTATTTTCACGGAACAGACACACATCTTCAGCAAGACATTCAGCATGCTGATGGTAGATCTTCCCAATACTGTCTAGCTGGTAGCATCTTGTAGAATCACAGACATGCCTCTCAGCAACAAGCAACACCATCACCAGACTGGTTAAGACATGAAGCTCAACTGCCCAACCACAATACATTCCATGTTACTGAAGGAACGTAACAGCAATAAAAAGAAGATTCCCTCTAATGATTCCTTTAAAGCTGTGCTTCTCCATTTGAGAATTGTCACTTGAAGAAAAAAAAAACAACTCAAACAACAAAACAGTTTAGCCAAAGTGTTCTGCAGAAGAACCATAGCAAGAAAGTCAACAGGGAGGAGGAAAAATACTTCAAAAAACCTGGGTCAACAGCACATTAAAAATAACCATGATAAGCAGACACTTGCATGCACTTTTATCAAACTCCAACAGGACTTGAAATAAAGAAACATTTTAGAAAGTCATGATCCAAATAAAAGTTCATTAAGGCTACCTATGCTTAAAAACATAGCATAAGCCGTATTGATGTTTTACTACTCTATTGGATTTAACTCCCTGCCAAAAAGAAGTGGTTTTTTGATCTTGTTTGGGCAGACACGATGCTGAACCTTCTCACTTGCAGGTGCATTAGAAAACAAATTTTCACAATCAAGCCACATTCAACACTAACAGTCAACTTGTCCAAGATTTTTGCCAAATGTCTGGAAATAAAAAGCTCTCAAGAAAAGGTTTTGCTGTTAGTAGGTCAGGGACTTGAGAACACTAAGTGGAAATAGGTGTGGCATTCTGACCAAAACCGGTTCAGTTTTTTGGGGGTGGTGGGGGTGGGGGGTGGTGATGGTGGTGGTGGGGGGGGGGGTGTTCATAAAATCCTTTGAGAAGAGAGGTCAAGAAGATCAGAGAAAGAACTCTTTTATCCACACCTTAAATACAGTGGTTTCACTAAAAGCAGAGAGGCACTTAAAACTATTATTTATTAAAAAAAAGTAAGAGAAAACTAGACTAAGAGATAAAATCACACTTAAAATAGAACTTAAGCAAGTTCATCTAGCTGCCTTTATTATAAGGCTTACAATTTTGTTAAGGATCTTCTGCACAAAACCCAACATGTATTTTCTCCCTATTAAAAGAAACCTAAAAACACCCTAAAAATTACTTTTAATTAGTTCTCTCATGTTCTTCTCCAATATATTGAACTTTTACAATAATACTGTAAACACTGAATTTAAAAATCCAAGCTGTCACACTGATGGCTTACAGAAGACTGTTCTCACAGCACAGCTGCACTCATCTCGAGAACTCCACAGAAATGTAACTGTACCTTAAGTTTCAGAAGGTAATGCACGTTATACAGTATTTTCACATCAACTTGGTTCCCACTACATCTTAACCACCAGTACTAGCTACTACATTCCCATGTCAGATACTACGTCCAACTTCACTCTAAATGTCAAATAATCCAATTTCAAACCAGGCTGCACAAATGGTGACAACTAAAAGCCATTTAAACTTCAAGCAAGACAGTTCATTGCATAATAATCATTCAGTCCCTGAACGTGGATTACAATGACAGCATTGGTAGTTATGGACTCTAAAATAACAAGAGGACTCGCCTAAACGGTCTGTGAGCACTCCTAATATGCTAGAGGCAACAACAACAAAAAAATATTTTACCACTCTTTTAGTCCAAGTTTTAATGCCTCTTAACAGACCAATTCAGTACAGGGTAGTTTCTTTTACTACTTTTCTCCTCATGGAAAACATTCAGGAAAAAAGTTTATGTTATCATCTAGACAAAATGCTTTTTTGCACGTCTCAAATCTTAAAACAGGAGAGAAACTGGAAAACAAGTCTGCCGGTATAGAAAGTTTCTAAACCCAATGCAAGTCAAGACAACTCAACATCTGATAAAGCTGCATGGCTGTTCTAGTTACTACTAGCCACAAAGAAACATTCCATACACGTTCATGAACAACTAAATTAGTATGTTTCTATTTATTCATCTTTGCTTTATTCCAGCCACTAGTGGTCTGGATGAAGGCGCACAACTGTTCTTTAACAAGAACAGCCAAGGCTTTCTCTTCCAGCCACAACAAAGGACATCTCCATGTATCTCAGAACAGCATGGCTGAAGTTGTTTTTTTGAGGGTTTTGTTGGTAGTGTTTTAAAATCATGAAAGCTTCTCAGCTTTAACTTCTCATATATATCTTTATTATAAGCAGAAAAATGAAAAGGATTTCTTAGGTCCCCAAATCCAGCTTCCTCCTGCTGAAGGAAATTACATTGTGTAGCCCTGAGTACGCACGTACTCAACCAAGGTAAGTCTTTAAGGTGCTTATCTTCTCTTGAGGAAAGATATTCTAATAAGCTCCTTTTCTTTGAGTGGGGTGAACAGAAAATAGGTATTTTTAAGACAGAAAATACACCCCTTTATATGCTTTCATAACTTCAGTGCCCTTGTTTTTACACAAGCATTGTATTTGAGATAAGTAAAGGCAGTAACTAAATTAATGTTTGCTCACTCAACCCTCAGAGTGTTTACAGAAAAAAAAATACAACCAACATCCTCTCTGCCTATTTTGCTGAAGTTAAGACAAATATCATCAGTTTCACTTCCTGGTTCACCTTTCCCCTGATAATCCTAGTTTGTGCTTCAGACTGAATTCCCCTTTTGTGCAGCCCAAGTGATCAGACAGCCGTGAGGTGCTCCACATGTAGCCTCAGCAGCAGCAACTACAACTCTGCTCATTTCCCTGTCTCCACTGGAGTACACTACCCAGAATCGCTTTCCACAGTTATTGCTTTATTGTTCAGATGTCCCAATCATATCTACATCCTTGCGCAAAACCTTGCCCATGCACTTTTCTAAATGACAGGCTTTCAGCATATGAGCTTTCTACGTTACAGCATGCTATTTCTGTATTCACGGCCACCGAAGTATTCCTGTAGATTACTGTACTCTCTATTAGTGAAGGCAAGAACTCATCCCACATTCAAGAGTGTTTAAGAATAGAAGAGGCAAGATGCACTGAAATAAGAAGAGTAGAAATTTTACTGCTGTTGCTCAGATTTTGAAATGACTTCAGACTTCCTATTCTCTTCCCACTGGCAGGAGTTTGAAGGGTAGTATACAATGAAGTATTTCTTCACTCACAGCCAAGGCAACTGTTCTTCTCCCCTATAACCAAGTAGTGCTTTTGGGTACACTGCATGACATCATTAGCATGCTTTTAATTAAAAACTTCCCAGCTGGATCCACTGATCTGCACATCAATTTTAGTCCAAATCTGGAAACTTAGTTCATTTGCATATGCTTCTACCACCACCTCTAAAGAGCTCTGAAAGCCAGTATCAAAAAAAACCAACTATTTAAGGCATTAGTAGGATCTCAAACTTCAAGTTAAGTTAACATTGCTTTCTTTTTAATCCAAAGATGCATTGCTGCATTCTTTAAGCCAGACCCATTTTCAAGTTTGCCATTCCACTTACTCTTTTCCCTCAAAAAATACTTTATGTCTAAAACATACTTGCACAAAACTGAAACCCACAAAAAAACCTGTGTGTAACATCAGCTGAACTTGGGCATTACAAACAATAAACACAACGTTCCCCAGA
The DNA here is from genome assembly GCF_023638135.1 of Falco biarmicus. Classification (NCBI taxonomy): domain Eukaryota; kingdom Metazoa; phylum Chordata; class Aves; order Falconiformes; family Falconidae; genus Falco; species Falco biarmicus. The sequence continues at coordinate 89,512,019 of NC_079292.1, forward strand.
CATAACTCCATTTGAGAGCTGTGGTTCCATGCTGTTTCAAGCACAAACACTGACAACAAAGGTAAAGGAGCAAGAAAGTGAGAGGTGACCATTTAAACCAGAAGAGTATTTATACGTGAAGGGAAGTTACTAATATTTTGACAAATAGGGAAGAGAAGAAATGAATACTATCCAATTTCTATTCTCCATGAGAAAGTTACTTCAATAATAGAAACTGCATTCACTTGAAATTTCAGTTTTTATATTAACTGTCTCATACTCATCTAACACACCCTCAACCCAAAAACAAGCTCATGGAAGAAAGGCGATTTTGGGGGTTTTATTTATTTTAAAGCCTTATCCATTTTCAGACAACTCAATCTGAAGGATTCCAATAAGCTAAAAAGACCACTAGGCTCTCCCTTACTTCTTTCCTAGCAGCCACATCTGACGCCAGGTTATTCGGTTGACTCCTTGTCACTGTCACAGTGCTGAAGCACATCAACAGAAGCACCCCAGTCTCTCGCAGTTATCAACAGGGAAGAGGAACAAGTTTTCCACAATACTTAAGTTGTAAACTCTTCCATCATTCAGATGATGACAGCTGCAGACAAAAAAAGAACTGTACACCCTGACAGTCTAAGCCATGTAAGAGACGGACTATTTTGTGCATGTCAAAGTCAAAGCAAATGCTAAGCACAGCCTTAAGCAAAGCACTGCCTAGAAATGAAGTATGACAGTCTCCAGCAAGAGCCTCTCTTGCAGCTAACCATCTAATCCTTTCATCAGCCAAAGATTTAAAAGGGGGGGGAAGGCATTCTGGGCTATTACTATACCTTAGGAGGACTTTGACATAAGGTTTCAGGGTTATGATTTCTTCTCTCTCATTTGAGCAGATTAGAAGTAGAAAAAAAAATTAATGACACATTAACAATTTTTGCATATTTGAAATTACTTGGAATATGGAAGCAAGGCATCAATAGAACTTTACAAAACCAAGTGATAATATTAAAAGAAGTTCTATTAACAGTAGTTCAGGATTCCAGCCTTCCACAGTAGCCTCATGTGTACACTGAAGACGACTGTAGCTTTGAGAGGCACAAAAAAGAGAAACATATGTTTAGTTCTAGTCAAAGTTTCCACACCAAATGGGAAACCATTTATCAGTACACATTATCATTTAGGCTCTGAAGTATCTTTATAGTTTCTCATGTAAGAACTCTAGACTTGACAGTTTCACACATCCCTCTTACTTGTATGTCAAAAAGCCAGGTCAACTAAAATCCCTAAAAAGTCTAAAGAGTATAAAAGTGAGAAAAGGCAACACTTTGATTTTCAAGGTCCACATCAAATCTTTGAACTGTGAAACAAAGCACTAAAAATTAAAAGGCTGCATCTATCTACGCTCCATAGATGTAGAAGACCAAAAATTTATTTTCTTCCTTGGATCATATTCTATGCAACACCTGGTTTCTACATGCAATCTTCAGACACTTGCCCATTTATTAAATAAAAATTTAAGTACTGTGAATAGACAGTTATGTATTAAGGGATGAATATTCTTCAGGCACTGGCATTATACGGTATAAGTAAATTCTTTTGATGTAAGTTCTTTTGGACAGACACCCCCTATCATAAGCTTGGTACTTAGACCGCTGCTGCAGTATGGTCCTGGTCTACACTTGAAGCTCTGAGCACGTCTTCACTTGTGCTAAATTCTTTTGTGTTGAAGTAAGAACCACAGGATCAAAACTGGTGAAAGAAAGCATTGTTTTTCTCAGGACCCACATGAAGTAAGCTCTAGAGATCCCCCAAAGAAAGTCTGTGGTTCTCAGCTGCAGTACAGGAATACCAAACCAGATCAAGCTTTCATTTTAACAGCACTCAGGTCAAAAAGTAAAATTAGCAGACTTAAACCTCTGATTAAATACACAGACTTCCCAACCATACTAAGCTCTTCCAAATACAGTACATTTACCTAAACTCCAAGACTAAGGAAGTTTTTAGGCTAGATACAAGGAAGAATTTTTATTTTTTTATTTTTTATTTTTTTTTATGATGAGGGTTGTGAAACACTGGAACAGGTTGCCCCATCCCTGGAAACATCCAAGGTCAGGCTGGACAAGGCTCTGAGCAACCTGATCTAGCTGAAGACATCCCTGCTCATTGCAGGGGGGGTGCACCAGATGACCTTTAAGGGTCCCTCCCAACCAAAACTATTCTACAATTCTTTCAAAATTAGAACTTCATGCCAAGGTTATGACAAACCACTGCATATGCTAAATTCCCAGACTGAAGCTAACCTCTCAAGATTATCTAGCCTTTAAGTGTTAATAGATGTGGGCAGTTTCACAGACCCTCATGTCCACAGCCAGTAACTGCCAGCAAGCTGCCAGTAGCATGGGGCCACTTCATCCCAAGGGCAGAACTAACAGGATCAGTGTGCTATAACTGAAATTCCTCCCAAGACCATGCAGAAATAATACCATAAGGGACCACAGTCTGCCTTAATTAAAACCTCTCCAAACTTCTATATATGAACTACCTGGCAAACTTCTTCATTTTTAAAGCAGGCACTACTGGGAATCTGACAGCCTTCCTAATGAATTCCAGTGCTCCCGTTGTTCTTAAAAGTTCACTCAACTAACCTAAAGCATGTTTGCTGCAGTTTAAGCCCACAAATTGTTTCATCTCCAGTAGGGAAGACAACAGCTTAGTCTTTTCTTTCCAGCTGTCTTTAACGTATTTAGAGAACATTATCAAAAGAAATATCCCTTTGGTCTCCTCTAAAAGAAACCACACAAAGAGCTTTCAGCTCTCCCTTAGAGCACATTTTCTAGATCTCTGACCATCCCCTTTTGCCTGCAACTCTTCTTCCCCCAGTACAATACCAAAAATAGCTGCTGCACTTTAATTTAGGCTTATTAGCATGCCAAGGCGGCTAACTTCATGTACTTTATATGACATTCCTCTTAATAATCCAGCAAAAATAATGCTACTTTTGCAATATCAGTTGATTCATGGCCACTGTGCAAACAGGTATCTACCTCCAGATCTCCTGCCTTCCCAACTATCCCCACCCTGTTACATGGACAGCCAAGTCTTACTGAAGACTAGCAGACTACATCTGCCCCTGCTAAATTTCATCCTACTTCAGTACCACTGCTTTGCCGAGATCATTTGGGACACATGCTCTTCAGTCCTTGGAGCCTCTGAAGGGAATGCAATCCCCAAGTCTAGAAAGTTTACATAGATCAGCTGCAAAAAAACTTACTACTACACTTTAGAAAACTCCGCAGAACGCCCTTGACCCATCCTTCTTATTTTGGCCACGAGTCCTGATTAACTTCAAAGGAACATTTATTGTACCATGGCTGCAGACCCTTCTTAGACAAACAAAAGTCTGAGTTTCTGCCAGGATATATAACATAGTTAACAGTGTGAAAGCGAACACAGACAATATAAAGACATTTCATTTGTAAAAATAAACATACTGGGTGAGATCAAGGCGTTGCCTAATCCACTTTCCTGTCTTCAAGAGCAGTCATACGCAAATACCCAAAGAATAACACCACAGCAATTAACAGGAGGTATGCATACAGACAGGGGCCTTAAATTATATATACACATATGCCATATATTTTAAGCACATTCAGTAACTTTACCTAACACTAAATTCCATGCTCTCCAGCACTGCATCTTGTTACCCATGTCCAACATCAGTTTACGGGAACAAAGAGCTCTCCACTGCATAAAGCTAAAAAAATGAAAATAATGCTGTGAATGAATTACTGGAGGAAAAAATTAACAGTACTCCATAAAGTACATATTTAGTGTTCTTAGTGGATGATGTGTTTTAAAACAAGCACTTTCATGCCATACAGTTGACTCCATTTACCAGCACTTTCCATGGCTGACTTCCTTTTAAGAGGCTGCAGTTACGTGGTCTACATATACTCTTCTTCAAAGAACAGCCATGGAGTGGGTCACTTTGTAAGTATCTGAAGCATACCATTTTTTTAAAAAGGCAGTTTCAAATAGCTTCTAGAGGATTTCAGCTATTTCTCTTTTAGTAGCACAAAGGAGGTTGTTTTTTTTCTTAATATTATGCCAAGACAAAGCAAAAGTGATTCATAACTGCACCAGCCTACCTTTCTGCATTCTACAGAAGAAAAACTCTGGAACTTTCAGTAGCAGCACCAACAATCAAGTCAGATCATCCAACTTCCAATTTGTCACTATAGTTCAGCTCCAGTTTTCACACCATTTAAAGGGTAACACATTACGTAACCTGTATCTCAGGACATCCAAAGAGGTACATTTTTAGAAAGAAGAACACTTCATATAAAAGTTACAAATCTGGTAGAATGCTACTATTATTGCATTAGCTCTTTCTATTTTCACTTAAAAATGGGGGAAGGGTACTATGAGGTCATTGTGTAGTTTATGTTTAATGACTTACATTCCATGCAAACACAAAACCCAGTAATAAATATGGCAGAGTTGATTCCACACACAGAATAATTCCATACAATAGGGTTGAAGAAACTGGTAAGAAACAACAATGGTCAAATAGTCACTACCTGATTCCCTGTATGTTTTTTAGGTATAAGTGGCTTTCACATCAACACAGAAAGAATGAAAAATCAAAGTAAAATAGCACAAGAGATGCCCAGAGCAATTCAAAGGATTTCAACAAAAAATCTCCAGTTCAGTAACATCTGCTCTTTTCAGTGTCAGATGAAAGCTCATTATTCCTCTTCACCTGCAGACAAATTCTCCACCCCTTTATTATCTTTCCCAACAAAATCCTGGACATTATCTGAATTCTTAGAAATATGGGCCTTTGTTTTCTACTGTACTTCGGAATAACAGGTCTTTCAAATAAACCAGCCACAAAAAATTGTGTTTATAGTCTCAAAGCTATACTGTAATACCCTATGGACAGAAGTCTTCTAGAAGATCTAGTCCTCAGCACTGACACTGTTCTTACTGCATAAATGCCCTGCATCAGTTGTACAATGTAATGGACCACTGATATATTTTTCATACACTTCTCCCTCGTATTTCCTCGAAAAGTATTTGGCATACTAGCACACCAGACAGAAATGCCGCTCCCTACCCCCACCCCCCACCCAAATTGCTTACTCCATTCATGCAGACTCAAGACATACCTGCAAAGTGTGAAGTGAGGGCTGCTTACCCCCGCTAACAAATCCATACACCAGCAAATCCCAGTGCATCATGATGCTGGGACTTCACTGAAAGCACTGCAGCATGCAAGAATGCTCGGAGAGGTGAAAACACCACAGTACAGAAGGCACCAGGCTGCACGGCAAGTGCAAACAGCCAAAGAAAAGAGCGTTACAACCTGTATGTTACGAGTCTTCCCAGATACTCAAAGAACAATACCATGAGCAGCTTTGAAAGTAAATACAGACTTTGGTACTTATACATTAAGGTGCAAGATCAACCTACCCAAAATGTAGAAGGAGGAAAGGGCAGAGGGTTGCAGCTTCTAAATGACAGTATATGCTACATTAGCAGGAACCTTGCTTGAAATATCAACAGCGTTGTCAAATCCCCATGTTTGTCACAGCAACACTACAGTAAGAATGGTTTAATGTAATGCTTTGATTGCCTAGCCAAAAAGTGACAAACTATAATTTCCTTTGAAAAAAAAAAAAAACCAAACAACAGGCAGATGTACACCTACTACAGGTGTAGGTGAGGGCTTTGGGTTTTTTTGCTTTTGCAATAATATCCTGAAAGATCCATGGGCATTGAGTCCCAGCACTCAGTACACATTGTTATAGGTTCAGTAAATAGTACTGCAAAACTTTTAAGCTTGTCTTAAGCCTCCCCCTATACAAAAAAAAAAAACCCTGAACTCATTTAATGAAAATAAAGTCTTATGTTAATCACATGGTGACTATGCCCTTACCTGAAAACTAACCTCTCAAGAGTTTTAAAAATACTCAATTTTAAAGCCACATACACACAAACATCTTGACAATTTATCAAAGTCAGAAAACCTATTTCCTACCTTACAAGTATGTTCTTTAACAACTGGCTTGCTGACAACCCCAACACAAAATCTGCAACCAGGAGAGAGTTCTCCCATAGTCACAACATTCAAAGAGAAAAAGGCATTTAGAGCAACAGAAGACAGCACATTAGCTTGCAACGCCACTTCTTTCAGAGCTCACTTAGCAGCATCAAAATTAAATGTTAATGCTAGCAGGATAGACATTACCAAGTCACAGAACATATCATGTGAAGTCAAATGAGAAACAGGTTCACTATTTCTGACAAAAAAATTATTGTTTGAGTATTAAAACATTACTCCCAAGTTTGGTCTGCAGAAATCTAAGTAGTCAACCCAGATTTGGCAGAACATTTTAAAGCAGTCTGTAAAGGCTTTAAAGCAGAAACTCTAAAGCAAAGCTTTCACACATGGTCTAGGTTTAAATTCCAGATCCCAGAAACCTAGATCATCTCCTCCCTTCCATATCATATTTCTGACAATGCGTATGTGTGTGTCCTTCTCTACACTCAGATGTAAAAAAAGTAAAAGGAGCTGCTAGAGCACAACTTACCATTATTTGTTCTCATTTGGAATCTACTGATTTTGAGTTGATCTGCCAGGAACCCCTTCCTGATTCCAACTGCTCTTTTAAAAGAACAAACAACCCACACAAAAAAAAAAAACCTAAAAAAATCCACAAAAAACCCCACACACCAAAGCAAATGCCCCCACAATGTCCAAATAAACTAAAAGGCATACGTAGCTACTACATGTTCTAAAGTAACTCTAGAAGAAATTTCTATTTTGTAATTATGCCAAAAAGAATAAAAATCAGGCTTTCAATTTTGAAGTGGAGGCAGTGTCATTGTCTCAATACAAGTATTTATAAAGTATCGTAATTACAAAAAGTTATGGACATGGCACAAACATCTCTCCGCTACTCCCTTTTAGAGTTGGCCCACTGTAATAAAAACTTAAGAGTCAATCATGAACTGCTCAAACATTACTAGTGACAAAATAAAATAGTGTATTATAAAAAAATCCACAGACTATTACATAAAGCCAAAGCATTGACACCACACAGTGTTGTTTGATGCCTCATGAATACCTATACCTGTCTGCAAAAACCCGCAAGTATTTCAAATGTGGCACCTGGGAAAACAGCTGCCATTCTTTTGCTGTCACCAAGCCCAGCAATGCCCTTATCAGCTTCCAGGGACTCAAAGCCAGTAACTCCAGCCAAAAAGAAGCTTTAGTCTACGAAGTTGAGTCTTTCATGAAATAGATTTGGTGGTATTTGTTACTCTAAGAAGATCTTCCATTATGCCAACTACGTTTCTAAAGCACAGTCCAACTGAACGACACTCAGAGAATTTGCTGGTGAACATTATTACTCAGACATGTAAAGACTCCAACAAACACACTCAACTGCCAGCCCCACATCACTTGCATAATAAAAATCTAAACACAACCTCAAACTCACTCATGCCTAGTATACTGGTCAAGGATGAGCAAGCTCTGAGTTGAGCTCAATCTAAAAACGCCAATACCTTCCCCTTTGGGAGTTACAATCAAAGCTCTCCCTGACCTCTCACTGATGCACATCATCTAAAGTTTTGGCCAAAAATTTCTGGAATAGTAAAGTTCTCCCAGTCTGCACAGATCTCATGCTTTTGTCTCTAGTACATTCACTAGTCGATCCACTAGAAAAACAGAAGAAACCACCTAGCTTTCCACGGGCCTTTAAAGCATTTCCCCAAGACTCAAATCAACTCTGCAGCCCGTTGTGGTTACTAAAACACGTACTCCAAAATTAACAACTTCTGTAAACTGATTTCAAAGTCTCTAAAACTGAAAGTTGACTAGTAAGGTTTCTGTATTCTCTGAGGAACACGGGGGGGAAAAAAGCTATTAACTTGCAACTACTACACTGCAATACACTATACATACCCACGGCTCCCAAGCCAGTACATACAATCATGAGTAAGATTGCAAGATTAGAAGTGAGATGATACGATCTTCTCAAGGACAACATCATTTTCCGCTTCTTTAGGTTTCAATTGAGCAATTGTATATATAAAGAAAAACCATTCCAGAAGCCTTACATCTGCTCACCTGCACTTATGCCTTGCCAGAAAGCCTTTATTCTCTCAGCAAGGCACAAAAACATTCTTTCTGATGCAGATACTCCAACTCTCCTAAGCGTGGGGAAATTCATTTATGGCTATGGACTTCATTCACAGGGATACAGATCTGTGCCAAATGATTCATGTTTATTTGGCCAACAACCAAATAATCTGCTGATTTAGCCTGATGAATTTGTGTCCCCTTCCACCCTCAAGGAAACCCACTGAATATAGGTCAATTAATTGTGTTACTTTTGGGGTTTATAGATACAAAACACAAATGAGGCACGTGAGAGATGGGATACAAATAATAACATAGGTTATATGTAACTGTTTGCAGCAGGGTGCGAATCAAGAAAACCAAACAGATTGGTGCTATCAACTGCAACGAAATAGTTTTTCCTCTTTCTACACTGCAAGAAAAAACAAATTCTTCTTTGCAGCAGCAGTCATATTTTAATTTATCTTTCTGCAAAACATATTCTTGGCCTCTCTGAAAATTAAACAATTGCCTGCATTCCTGGCAGAAGATATTTCTTTGAACTACAGGGCTTGTAGCCGACCAGAATTACATTCCTACTAAAAAAGTCAAAAGAGACTATGTTCTACAGTTGTGGCTGTAAGAAGTTTGCCTTGGTTGGAAAAAATTCAGCTGCTTCCCTTCTGGTTATATCTTCAGAGCCAACATCCAACTTCTCTCCTTCTAAGTACTCTGATCCAAAAGCCTGTGGCAACTTTTGTCACTATGCTCAGACACTTATCTCTGTGCATGCACAGGAGCACAGTATTCCTAAGTCCCGTACACCCTCTACAACATTATTTATCCAGTGGTATCAATCAGGAACATCCTCCCTTCCTCTTCTGATCAGCTGGTCTCTTATTATGACCACATACTGTCAGGCACCTGGACTACTAACAGGTTTCTTCAAATCCACCCAACTGCCTCAAGAGACACGTCCGTCAAGCAATGTAACTATACTACTACATGTTCCTGTGATGCATTACATTTAAGAGACACTTCACAGAGTAAAAAATAAAACCAATGGAAGCTACCTAAACAAAGGAAAAATACTAGCAGCTACCTCTATAAATAATTCAATTCTACCTTATCGTAATACCAGCATAACAGTCATTCGCTACTTTCAACATGACTACATTGGTCATTAAAACCAACAAAGCAAAAGACATTTGGCCCTATCCAGACCTATTACAGAGCTGTGAAACTATTTTTCTTCGCTGTAATTTCACTGAAGTGAATTTCCTATGGCAGGCACAAAGGCCCTCCACAACCCCACAGCACTATTTCTTCAGCTAAACTGATTCCACATTACTGATGCAGAAACCCTGCAAATCATCAAAAAAATTTATCACAAGAAAGATACCTGGCAACTCACTTTTACCTAGTTAATATCAGCACACTAGCCAAGTGCATGTGCAGGACACACTGGTACTGGTATTAACAGCCCCTCAGCTGATGGGGCTAAGCCAGAACATACTGGGCCCACTGCTACAGTGAGGTGGCAATACTCTTGGCAAGGACCAGTGCACTCCCTTCAGAAGGAGCTGCCGCAGTATGGCTTTTGTAAAAAAAAATATATATAAATAAAAAAAAATAAATGGCCCTTGGTGCTTGACACTGACAAGCTATCTTACCACTTTCCTTTCTTACATTGTAAGACAGACTAGGTGAGAACACAAATTGCCTTAAATGCTTAGATCTACTTCCCGTCTGCAAGAGATAAAAGTACAGAATGAACTGCTTTGCTTTATTTCCTTTTCTGAACAACAGACAAGTCATCTGTGGCAAGAGCACCTAATGAAAAGATTCTTTGATAGCACTGATCATACAAGTTAAAAAAAAACACTGTCCACTTCTTTTAGAGGCACATCGGTATGACTTCTGGGCATCCACATTTTTGACAGTTCTCAGAGGGTGATACAGAAATGCTTTCAGTAAGGTCTCCAACATGGATTTCTGTCAAAATCATCTCACCTCTCCTACTGCATAGGCAGAACATCACACAGCAGCACGGTCAAAGGCTGTAGTATCAAGTCAAACATGCCCTGCCTCATAGACTACAGCTAGATAACTGACCCTCTCTCTCCATGGCGTGGTAAGCTCGTACCAATGGGAGCAGGAGGGATCCTGAAGATTTGGTGAAATCTGTTCTTTCACGTAGAGTGGTTACCAATATAGAGTTCACAAAAGCTTCAGGTAGAGCTTCATTTTAGGCTTCTGTTTAATGAGATACAGCAGTGCTGACCAGGAATACCTCATCTGAGCACAACTATGATGTTGTATCCGTTGCTCACAGAAGTGTTATCTCGCTACCATGTCTCACACCTTTCCCGCCTTAAGACCAGATTGCTTCAATGCACTCAATATACGGTTACACTTTAAATCACTTCAAAAAATATAAAGTGGCACAGATCATCAGCCCTCCAAACTTAAGCCCTCCCCAAGGGCAGTATGCAGCACTTTGGCAACAATCTCCATCAGACGAGAAGTGCCAAGGGGGTTCCCAGTTTTGCACCCAAAAAGAGGGTGTCTGACCTGTACAGCACTCACGGGTTTGAGCCTTTATGTCTGAGGGAGTATCTTCCCTTGCCACACTGTGAAAGCTGTTATTAGCATTTATTTCCAGCATGCGTAAATAAAAGAGCATCTATTTGTGCAGCTTACTGAAGCGCTGACAAGACAAAATTCTAGATTTTATATGGACTTGGGTCAAACAAAAATGAGGAGAGCTGTTTTGCAAGACATTTAAACTTTCAATAAGCTCCTTTTCATAGACACTAAGGTTTGTTCATCTTTCAAGCCTGCACTGGGCTGATGCTCATTAAATTCAGAAAGCAGCCAAGTAGCTCCACCAGCCATAGAACTTCTGCAGGAGACAGCCACTTTAGCACTTCCCACACTAGCTATGGGTGACAAAGTCCTCAGAGTAAAGTTAATTTTTTTTAACAAAAACAAAAGGGAGAGAACTCCAAAAAAATGTTCAAGTCTTAAGTCTACAGAAATTTCTGGAAACTCAAAGGTAACAGACCTTCAATTTAAAATGGGACTCATCAAGTCATTCAAAGCAAAAAGACTGCAACAGCTTGAACCAAGAGGTTACTAGTGTTCTCCAACCACACTGCACATTATTAGGTAACGTGTTCAAATAATTAAGGGTTTAGCATAAATTCAGTTTCAGAAAGTGCTAGAGCTGGTCACAGCACAAAGCTTTAACTAGAAGCTTTTTGCAGGCACAGATACCCTATAGGCTTTCAAAAATCTTCTTTACATCACTCATCCATCCAGGTCAAGAAAGAACATGGGGTGGGGCAACAGCAATAGCCAATAACCCACAGATCTGTGTCATTATGAAGACCCGCAATGAGTAAACTGGACACCAATATTGGAAAAATCCTCTATGTTCTACCTAAAATAGCACTTAGAGATGGAATATATCAAATTTAAAGAACTCTTAGGGCAGCAGAAGGAAACCCTTCACCCTGTGGGGTGATCTTCAGCAATAGATGCTGAAGAACTCCCTTCCTTATCCCCTAAGAGAAAGATCAGAGTACATCAGCTACTGCTGCTTTGTGATACCTACAAGGCCCTACCAAGTTAACGGATGAAGTGATGTAACAACTTCCAGCGCCAGGACACATACAGGCAAGGAACAGACACCATAAGCCATATGGGTTTCCACAACTGTGTAAGAACGTGAATGGTTAAAATATTGCTAAGAAATACAAAGTTGAATCAATTGATAATACAAAAGATGATCACCTCCAGGAAGCTGCATAGGGAAGAGAACACACACAAAACAGTGATGGAATAAGAAGAAAAGGTTCAGGATAAACCCCAGTAAGTCTCACAACACCACCAAAAAAAACACAAACCACCAAAACACAACCACCAAACCACAAACCCACAGAAATAAGACACAAGGGTCATAGCAGAATAACTAACCAACTTATCATCTGACAGGTTCCATTTGGCATACCTCACTTTTTTTTTTTATCAGTGATTTTTTTCCTGAACTACCGCTAATGACATGAATAAAGAGAAAATAGTTTCCCAGTGTTAGAATTAAGTACAGCGAGCAGCAGTTTTATTTCTTTTCAAAGTGCAAGGCACGAGTTTGGGGCACTGTAGCACAAGACACATTTCACTGTAGCGCACGTGGTGATTAACTGACCCCGTTAGTGCAATTTTTTCATGTCTAGGCATGAGGAAAGCTGCTCACCCAGCAGCAGTCAGAAAGCTGGACAGGGCTAGGATCGGCGACGGCCAGACACATAATGCTCAGCAGGCTTCTGGAAGGGAGTAATCTTCTTCTCTCCAGCAAGGACAGCAGGATGGGCAGCTTCCAGTTTCAGAAACCAATTAGGCAGAAACTGCTATCAAAGCAACAGAGAGGGCCCTACCCTAACTGGGTTGAGAAACAGAAGGTAGCATTATCTCAATTGTTTTGCCACTTTCAACAGCCCCACTCATTCCTTCTCACTTAAGTTGCCCAGGGTGCTCTTTTCGAAGGCTCTTCCCACACACCTACCTGGACATCACACAGTATTAAATTAAGCTTGTCACCTAAATGCCACGTGCTACCTAAGCAGCAGTCACTTTTATGTCCTGAATTGTGGAGTGGCTACTAACAGAGCAACAAACTCACAGACTTTATTTCTTCATGAACCACATTTTAAAGAGCTGTTACAATAGTGAAAGATGCGCCATGCTCAAACACCAGCAGTAGTACCATGTGTGAGCAGTACACAGCAATATAGGTTTACCAAGCTGAAGTGCTTCTGCAAGATTATAGAGTGCAAAACCCTGTGCATTTAAGAAGAGAAAAACTTCAACAAAACCCAAGTTTGGCACCACCATAACATTCTTTCAGAGAGTCCAAGATTAATTATTACAAGATTGTCCTTTAGATTTTGCAACCAAGAGTACGTGTACAACATCAGAATTAGCTAAAGCAAATAAAATTGCCTTCCTCACCCTCCAAGTTAACAAATTGTGCATAACCAAGTACAGAGTCATGACATTCACACATGGAGCAAAAAACTCTTCATGGCCAGCATTAGCCATGACATTATTTACTGCAGACCAACAAGATAATTGGCTACAGTTACAATAAGTAATGTTGTCTACAAGGACTTGGTGTTACTTGAAACACTTATTTTTCCAGAAGCTCAGGGAAGGAACAAAAAAATTAAAAAATCAATTCCACAGTCATTAGATGAAAATTCTCCACAAACTTTGCAACTTCTATTTTTATACAGATATTTTTGGTCATGTGTTGCATGACTACCCTCTATATTTCAGGATTATTTTTGTCCCATTTGGGAAACAATGTACAACTGGAAGCAATGCAAGAACTAGGTGAAGAACAAAAGAAAGCTTCAAGCTCATACCTCTTCTCTTACAGTATAACCAGCAGGTTGATAGTATCAGCAAGTGGAGAACTGGAAGCTCATCTCCCTCTTGCCCTGTTGAAAGACAGGCTCAACACAAGGAGCTCACGCACTTCTTTTTTGGGGCAGAGAAAGCCTACAAACCCAGCAACACAGCCCTGCACAAAGAATTACCTACTTGAAAATTACTTCAATGTAGAAATTCATATGGTGGGGTGGAAAGAACAGCTGAGTGACTCCAAAACCACCAAAATATAAATACAGAAAAAAAAACCAATGGATTTCAGAAGATGCTAGACTCTGGTATGGCTTGAAAGAGATACAAGAAGGGCACAGGGCTCCTACACTTGCAGAGATGTTAAAATCCTTGTAACGTCTATTACAGAGTAAGGAGAGCAGCATGCATGAGAAGTCATCACCCAACAGGCAGAGGAGAACCAGCTGCTGGTGATCGCCCATCCATCCTTTCATTCCTGGTTCAGGCTTTCTTACCAACTTCTGAGAACAAAGTCTCATAAATAATACAGGGAAGAGATGAAAAATCCTTCCTCACTCTTTCTCCCCCACACACCTTGGGGAGAAGAGCAATCACTTGTACCTGTACCGTTCTAGTACTGCTCCTCCCAGGTAACACAAGGATCATTTTATCAATCCTTTCCTCATCACTTGGATACATCCTTCCTAGGTAACTGTTGCAAGTGCTCAGCGAGGAGCAGCAGTAGCTGCAGAGACACCAGAGAAAGAGTGACTTCATCATCTAAATTCACCACTACTCCAGACTTCGAAATAAAAGCAAAAATGTTAATGTCAAGTCAGGTTTTGCTCCCTGATCACTCAGAAAACATCGGCACCAAGACAGATGTACCAAAGATGTCCAAGAGACTCAAAAGATACCACTCCATCAATTTTCACCTACCTCACAAGGACTCTTTTGTCCCAGCTTTCACTCAAAAAAGCTCAGAACGTAACAAAGTAACCGATATAACTAAGTCCGTAAATATATAGCAAAATGAAAGATGCAAGCAATCTCTCTGTTCACCACACAAGTGATTTCCCCTCCCCCTTGCCACCTCAAGCACTCAACACTGGTAATAGGTAGCTTGCTACATCATGCCATTAGATGCTACCAAAACTCACAAGAACCAGAAAAATACAACCCTTTTTGACACCCAGACATTTTTCTCTCTTACAACGCAATAAAAAAAAAGTTAACTTCCTGAACCATCTTACATGGATGACTTAACTGAAAATATAAGCTGCATTTCCCACAGAGTCCTTGTATGCAATTCCCTTGCTTTGTTCTGACTTTTTTTCCAGACAGCAGAAGGACCAGGAGCACATGACTAGAGCGACTGTGGGGGTTATCACAAGTGCATGTGCTTTATGCTACGGCCTTTGTTTCTCCCTCAGCATTATACACTTGGGATTGTTTCATATTTGCAAACTTGTTAGTCTGCATCAGTTAGCACCCTCTTCACAGGCAAGCATCTGTCTAGTCTTTACCTCAAATAAACGGGAAAGGAGCATCAATGACCTTTCAAGAATCAAGCCGTAGAGCTTGAATAAAACAAAATTAGTTGCTGAGCCTGACAGGTCTAGGTCTCAGTTGGTTTAGACAGCCACCTGCAGAAATACTGATCAACAAGACCTGCTTCCTATTCCACGCACGCATAAAGTAAATCAATAAATTAAAATGGAGTCACCCACTTTCTCCATACAAATCAAGAATCCTTAATAAGTTGTCACGCTGGACCTGATCAAACATATGTTCTTATGTTACTAATGGGTGTAGTTAGTGTATATATGGGGGGTTTTGGGTTGTGGGGTGGGTTTTTTTTTTTCATTATTTTTTTTTTAATGCTGCAGGCAAGCTGATCATGCACATACAAGGTAGACTACAGACCCTGAGCCAAACGTTCTCTTCAAGGCTTCAACTGCAGTGGAAGACATTTCCGTGCAGAAAAACATCAGAATTTCTGATCTGTCAAAAAGCTCACAATCTTACAGCGCTTCGTCATGAAATGCATAAAACGATGTGATACATGCACGCATGCACAGACAGAGCCATGTCAGGTGTGGCTGTACGCAAGTATCAAATAGATCAATCAAATGGTAATGCATATCAAGCATTCCCGGTCCCATAAAGATGCCACCCTGCGTGTCTGTGAGAAAGATTAAAATATCTCTGAAAACTACACTATTAATGCAAATCTTGCAGAACAATTTAGTTGTTAAGGTGAACACATTCAATTGAAGAGTTAAGAAATTCCCTATTATAAGCATATAGCCATCTTTAGCGACTCTGAACAGGGCCTTTTTCCATTCCCACTGTATATTTCTTCAGATTTATTAAATATTTTTACCTCACATAAACCAGCTAACCCCACCAGCTAGAACACGAAGGATGGGCACATATTAAACACAAATTCCAACATGCCTATGCAGAATAAAAGCACAGGCCTCATTCTTTAAAATATTCCTCTGATCAGAAAACTGGAAAAGGCACGCCAAGCTCGAAATAACTACTCCCTAGGCTCACACAGCAAAATAACCATTTTCTTATCCTCTGTATTGAGCATTTTACCAGAGCCTGGAGGATATTAGAGAGACACCTTTTGTAAGCTCCCCTCCCCCTCTTTTTTTTTTTTTTTTTTTTTGGAAAAAGGGCTGGACTAAAAGGTGCTCACACCCGATCTACGGGTGCATGGAAAAATCTTCCAAGCTCTCTCCTTCAGAGGGCTTTTAAATCCATAAGGAACGCGAATGTCACAGCCCTACCTGTGTGCCCGCAATTCGTTTCCTCCTTTCGAAGGGGAAATGAAAAGGAAACGCAGGCGACGGACCTTCCAATCCGTTCCACAAAGGGGGGGGGAATAAATAAAATAAAGGGGTTTTAATTAGCCAGAGGCCGCTCACAAGGCTGGCAGCGACCAGAGGCGAAGGAAGAGGACAAACCACCGGGCGTTTTTCGCCCAGCAGGCCCCGAACGGAGCGGCGGCGTGCGCCTATTCAAGGTTAATGGGGAAGGGGGGGAAGGGGAGAGAAAGGAGCTGCCTCCGCCGGGCCGGGGCCGCTCCCCCGCCGCCCCCGCTCCCCGCCCGGGCCCGGTCAGGGACTGAGCCCCGGCCCGGCCCGCCGCCCCCCGCGGGATACTCACGGCTAACTTTCATGCTGCCGAAGGCCGAGGGCTGCTGCACCGGCTTGCAGCTCTCCGCGAAGGAGGTGGTCCTGGGCCGCCCGGACATGGTCTCCCGCTCCTGCTCTGCCCCGATCACCTCTCTCTTCCTGCCTTCCCCCTCCGCCGCGCCCCGGCGGCTCGGCGGGCCCGCCTGCCGCTGCCTCGCTCGCTCAGCTGGAGGAGACGGGCGGGACGCGCCACATGAAACGCCGGGCCCCCCCCTTCCCCCCCCCGGGGAAGCCCCCTCCCCTCTCGGTCTCTGTGGCGCTCTTCGCCCGGCTGCTGCTTCTTCCTCCTCCTCACGCCGCCCGTTTCTCACAAAACCATCCTTCCCGGCCGCGCCGGTGGGTCCGAGAGCCGCCTCCGCCCAGTCCGCAGCCCCCCCGGCGCCGCTCCCGCTCCCGGCCGCGAGCGAGGGGGGTTTGCTAGGCCTCGCTGCCCCCACCCTGGGCGCCAGTCACATGGGGCGGAGGCTCACGGCCCGGCTCCTCTGATCCCGCCGCTGCGTTTCTCTTTTCGGCTTTTTTTTTTTCTTCTTCTTCTTTTTCTTCCGCCTCTTCCTTCCCCCTCCCCTCTCCTCTCCGTCCCCCTCGCCTCTGAGGGAGGCGGCAGGGAATGGGACTATTTTTTCCCCGGCGGAGGGATCTCGAGGCTCCCGGAGCCGCCGGCAGGAGGTGATGAGGCCGCTCGCAAGAGGATCCGGCAGGGGCGATGGGATCCGCGGCGGGCGGAGTAGGGGTGAAGCGGTCCGGGCGGCCTCGCTCGCTCGCTGAGTCTTCTCAGTGCGGCGCTGAGGCGGCGGCCACGGCGCGGCTCCTCATTGCGCCCGCAGGGGCAGCTGGCGGCGGCTCAGGCTGGGGACGCTGCACTGCGGGCGGTGGCCGCCGGCGGCGGCGCAGGCCATGACGGCGGCGGCTCCCCGGCTCCTCCTCAGCCGGCTTCAGAGCGCTGGCGGCGGCGGTTGCTGCTGCTGCTTCCCCGGGCGTCCAAGGCACATGAGACTAGCCCGCCCGGCTGAAGCCTCCTGCCGCTCCCTCCCGGCGCCGGCTGCTTCCCGCCGGCCCCCCCTCCCCGTTTCTGCCGATTAGTCCCTTTGTCCCCGCTGCTGCCTCCGCTGCGTGCCGGGTTCCTGCTGCTGCGCTCTGTGTGTGCGCCAAAGCCGCGCAGCCGCCTATGCCCGTCGCCGCCCTACGCTGCGGAACGGCCCTAAGCACCTTCTGTGAATACCCAGCCGAAGAGCCCAACGCACTCGCTAGCCCCCAGCCCGAGGCCCTTACGGAAACACCCGAGCCGTCTCGGGACCAATCCCCAGCTCGTTACGGAAACGCCTGTAACGGCTCGCAACCAATCACGAACTCATCGCGGGCGCAGCCGAGTCTCCCCGAAGCGAAACGGCAGCCCAATCGGAAAACGCCGCCACCGCCCTAGCAGCGCGGTCGGGGAGCCAATAGGAAGGAGGCCTCTCTTCCGGCTATCGCCGGGCCAACCCGAAGAGAGCCGAAGCGGGGGAGCCAATCGCCTGGCGCGCTGCGCCTGTCACACAGCCCTGGGACGGTTTCAAGCCGCAGCCCGAGGCGGAGAGCGGGCGCGGGCTGCGATTGGCCGCCCCGGCGGAGCGCTCCGATTGGCCCGCGGCGATGAGGCGGCCCGAAGACGCAATCCAGCGCTCCGCCACGGACCAATCCCGAAGCGCGGCGCCGCGGGCAGCGCCCGCTCCCGTCGGGGCACGGCCGCTCACCTTCGTGACCCCGGGGGGCGCGCAGGGCGGGGTGGGGCGAGCGCGCACGCTCAGTGCGGCGGGAGGGCGGGCGCCGCCGCCCCTCAGGCCCGGGCTGTCCCCGGGGCCTGCCGCGGCGCCTGCCTCTCGGCCTGGGCCGCGCAGAGCCGAGCGGGCGGGGCAGAAGCACCCGCGAAATAACGGGAGTTGTGCCTGACACCGTCAGGGAGCGAGGCGCCGCGCGCCCGCCCTCAGGCCCTTGTCGGGCCCGTTGAAGCAGCCCTTGCAGCTGGCCGCGGCATGGTCATCCTTAGGCCTTTGGTGTGAAAACTCGGCGCCTGTGGGGAAGGGGTTGGCAGCGTGGGGAGCTGACTTGTTAAAAAAAATGTGCTGGAAGTCATGGGGGTGGCCATGCAGCTGCGGGATGCCAGTTGTGAAGAAACTGGGCTTGAGCGGTAGGGAAAGAAGACCAAGATGCTTAGAAAGTTCTCCCTATTGTGTGTTAACCAGCAAAACCTTCTTACAGGCAGCTGGGTTTGCCTAGATCTACCAAGCTGGTCCTCATATCCAGGTCTTGGTGCCACCGTGACTGGATTGAGCTTGGTCCTGGCCAGAGTCCCAGGCACTGTTCTGGAAGGGCCTGTACATCTTGATGGCTCTGAAGCATCCCCCAGGGGAATCGGTTCCCGGCCCTGGCAAAGCTGTCGCTGGAGTACTGCTCCCTGCTATGACCTCGGTAAAATTACTCGGCAGACCTCAGCAAAAATTGAGCACTGCTTGCTTATGCCATTAAAAAAAAAAAAAAAAAAAAAAAGTGTTGTTGCCAGAATAGTTCATACCACAAACAAAGTAACTTGGACTAGCAGAAGCACTTTCTGCCAGCGTTACAGTCTAAGAGCTGCTGTTTTCAAGGCTTCGAAATTTTGCCAGATTTACTTCCCCTCCGCCCCCCCCCAGTCCTGTTCTGAACAACATTGCTATGTGAGCAAACAAAGACCTGGCCAAAGGCAGCTAAAATTTATCCTTTACAAGAGCTGTTTTGCAAAACAGAAAGCAAACCCTGTCTCTCAAAATCATCCTGTTCAGCTGTTTGCTTACCCCAGGGTGCTCAGTTTGCTGGAAACCTTTTTTCCTGTCTGGTAAAGTATGAATGGTTTTACCTACTACAAAGGACCTGGCATTGTTTAAGGTTTGATTCTTCATGAGCTACCTGTACAGCTCCGTACAACTGGAAACCTGACAGCTAAGAATGGTGTGCTCTAACAAAGACTAAAAGAGATCTGAAATCACAATATTGGAGTGGTACTGCAGCCACCTCAAACCACCCTACTATATTCATCATTCCAGCCCCCTCTGAGACACCAGTGTATTGAATGTTGCTGAGACACCATCTCAATAAGCCACCAAGCATGAAAATGATGTTTTCTCTCCTGTTTTGGTAGAGGTGTTTGTCCCAGGTGTGACTATTTGTCAAAAATCAAGGGTACAGATTGGATTAGTTTTCTAAAGAGCAATCTTACACAAAAAGACAAAGTAAGTATGCAACTAGGCAGTGCCCAGCTCTCCTCTACCTGAAATGCACCACCAGACATTCCAGTAATGAGCTTGAAATACTTTTTTTTTTGGCCTTGAGCACCAAAATGCCAAAGCAAATCACGTTGTCGTGTTTTCTGACAAAGTTCTTTCAAAACGCTATGTAAACAGGAGAACCAACTTAAGGGAGACAGCCGAGCTCTGCTACTTGAAAAACTTGGTCTGAAAAATAGCAGGTGGGGGAGGGTGAGCTCTTTGCTCTAGCATTTCTTGTTACTCCTAATAGTAAATAAAAATCAGACCAATGCATAATTTATTCTGACAGTGTCCATTTGAAAGATGTCCCTTAAAGCTTTATAACGAGTCTATGAACTGGTAATAACAACAGCAAATCAACTTTGTTCACTCACAGAGAACAAGGCTACCTTTGGAAAACAACTTCATGCTTGCCCTCTTGTATATGGTATAACCCTTCCCTCTAATCACCCAATTTCCTCTTCAGTACCAAAACAATCCGTATCAAACCCAAAACTCTCAGTTACTGCTAATGTTACTTTTCTGAATACCAAGTCTATCCATCCACTTGGGGAATGCACATTACAAAAATCTCAGCTGCTCTACTTCCTATTATGCAATCCTGCCCACATTTCTGAGTAATAATTAACCAACCAGCTCTCCAAAGCCTGTCCATTCAGGTCGTAGTGTCTTCTCATCTACCAGGAAACCACAGAAGTGTGCTTAAAGAAGGACTATTGGGTATCTGAAGGGACAGGAAACTATAAAGCAGATCCAATTTCTGTTCGTCTTTTCATAGATTCTTTCCTTAGCTAAGACTGCTTTCAGAAAAACCCTGAACACATGATAAGGGCATCTGTTAAGCCTTAATGCTCAATTTCAAAAATGGACTGACAATTAAAATCATTTGAGAGAGTCATGAGTGAGCTAGATGCTTTTTTAGACTGAAAGGTTCTCTTTTGACAACATTGCAAAGTTCACATTTATTTTTGGTCCCTTGGCTGATGAAATGACCGCCCTTTAGAATCTGCAAATATAAATAGAATTGACGTTTTAATGATGAGTTTTCACAAGCAACTATTATGCAGTGTCTCAGGCATTAATATTGTTCCAAATCGGGATGCAAGGGGCAGTTTTACAGCTGCTGTGTTTCTGTAACATCCAAGTTCCCAGGGAGGCTGCCTGAAAAGATGAAGCGTCCAACAGAAATTACTGAAGTGTTATCTCTCTGAAATGCCATAAGGTGGCAGTGAATTGGAAAATTGGTACTATTTCTGGGTAGAACAAAGCTTTAAGGAGCTCAGCAGAAGAGGAGGGGAGGCTTGTTTGTTTGTTTGTTTAGGGGTTCTCATTTGTCTGTTTACATTTCATATATATAACCTTCACATCCAGTCCTCTTGATCAGATGCTGAATAGGTCTGCTCCAACATGCACGAGTAGACATGTTCCTGCACAGGGAACTCATACATTTTTTTCTCCAATGCTTCCTTCTCAGATCAGTGGGAAGATTTTCTGTTTGCTTACCTTGCAGCTCTTCCTGTGTCATTCCACCAGAAGCCACGGTGAGAGGGCTTCCTCCTCTGGCCTGATAAGGATGCAATCACTCAAAGCTGTTTTGAACTTTGTTGCGCCACTGAATCTAAACGATATTAATGGATCTACCAGTCTTGCATCTGGATCCTTAATATTGCCAAGGGAGTAATCCACGGAAAATTAAGTGAGATATTGTAATGGTTTGCCTCTTGTTTGATTGCTGTGGGCAAACTCAATGGTTATGGTTGAACTGTAATATTTTTTTTCCAGTGGAAAATCAGAGATTGTAACAGTAACAAATTTACTGACTGCCCAGGCGTTAATGATTAGACAATAAATCCTGAAGAGTGGTTTTGATTTTTGCCGCAGAACAGAATCCAAAAGAATCTATGTTTAGAACATTCACCAGTTGCATTTATTTTTCTGAGCAGGACAGAAGGTTTTAATCCTGAGAACCCAGCGTTTTGCAATGGTTTCCTGTCACAAAATATGTCATCACCAACAATTGCTTCAGAGAGCAGCTGATGTTCTGCTGATTGGGATGTGCGTGGGTGCACCTAGGCCTCGCAAGACTCCAGGTGAGTTTGCCAAAACCAATAGAGCCAAGTGATCCGAACAGTTTCATGTAACAGGAGCTACGGGCAGCTTCCGTTTCCCAATTTTGCGGTGCAGTCGAACAAGCAGAGACACTGAATACAGGTTCAGGGCAACATTGCAACACACAGACAACGTCAGTGACTCACTAAGCAGGCAAATGTGTCCTGTGGAAGTCCTCCCCACTGATGTTCTGCACAGGTTTAAGGCTGGTCTTATCCACTGGCTCTTGAAAGAGGCATCAAGTTTCCCACTGTGCCAGGAGAACATCCTGTGCAGTTGGACAGTTTCCCTTGCTCCAGCATTTGTCTGACCACACCTTCTTCATAAATAACCCTGGAAAACTACAGTGTCCAGAGCCAGAGAAGCTCTGTCAGTCTAATGAGCCTATGACGAGTGTTTCAGACATGTGTTTTCTGGAAAGCAAAAATAATGCTCATTTCCTCAGGAGTCTGAAAGGGTTAAAATCTAGAAAATTATTGGGCTCTCCTGTGTGTATCTTCTCCCTCACATTAGATTCAGTCAAGCAGCACAAGACTGACATCTGTTTGCTTTCTATTTGTATTTTCCTGTGCTGTCAGCAGGTCTGTCTGTTTCTGTAAAGGGGATACCAAGGAGCAGATGGATCATTCTTAACACAACCCTGTTCCCTCGAGTTTCCTGGGGCTTTCTCTGTACTACAGTATTGGTGGAAGGGCCCATGAATGTCCCATGCTCACTATTTCCCTGCCTCCCCAATCAACTTCCAAACTGGCTGTTGAGGATGCATTCAAAATAGAGTTAAAACCAGCCTGATCCCTGAGGCCTTCAGTCCATTCAAGAAAATCTCGTAGGGCTAGGAAGCCTTAACTTGAGGCAGGGGATTAGGACTACTCTTTAGATGGGTCTTGATAGAGATGGGAGAGGCATGGGCAGGGGAAGAGACCCCGGCTGGGTTTCCAAGCCATCCCAGTGACATAGAAGTTGCACAGGGAGCCTAGCACAGCAGCCAACAAAGGAGATTTTTCTCCACTTCCTCCTTCAGACAGCTGGGGGACATTGCACCAGGGTGATGAGGTTTACTGTGCCTTGTCACAAATGCAGGAGGAGGATTTGCTAGTTCCTATTGAAATAGTTTTCAGAAAGAAAGCATTGCATATGGTGCAAGGTGCCAACAGAAGGAGAAGAGGCTGTTGGGAAAGACGTCTGCATCACCAAAGCAGCAAAGAAAGCAGCAATGTGCCTGGTGGGACCTGCCCAGGATGCTGTCCTCGCCGCAAGGGCTCCCTGCGGACCGAAATTACGATCCTTGGCTGCAATGAAATGCTCATAGAGCTCTTGCTGTCACAGCTGCTTTTACCCTGGCTGAAAATAACTGCACAGGTACGGTCTCCCCAGGACAACCAGGTCCCTGGGGGAGAAAGGGGATGATAGTGCTTAGTGTGTTGGAGTCATTCTTGATACCCGCAGGGCAAACTGGGGGGAGTTTAATACACATGTGTCTGCACAGAGCAGGAATTGCTCTGCAGTATACAATGTATAGCAAAATGGTTGAATAGAGCTATGAAACCTTGGTCATTCTACATACATCAGCCGTAGGAGTGAACTTGCACTGTTGTTGTACCTCTTACCTGTGAACTGGGGGTCTGTAGTTTGCAGCCCGGAATTAAAGGTGGTGATTCTACTCAGAACCTGGGAGAACATGCACAGTTAATTAGTAAGTGGCCAAAAATGTAACACTATTTTCATTTTGTTCATTGAGATTTTGCCAAGCACTCTAACTGATTTAATGATCCCTGTCCCTAGCTGCTCACTAATCACCATCGCACACCACTTCCTTCATCTTTGGCTTGCAAATGGTTACTAATTGTTGCTGCATTGTACATCTGGTGTTGACAGCTGTCCTCACCCTGAGATGGAGAGTCAGCTGTTTTAAAAAGGAGAGCCTTCTCCCAAATCGCTGAAACATCTGGGAAAATGTGGTGTCGAAACTGAATTATCAAACATAAAAATTTAGCAAATATGTGGACAGGCTAGAAGTTCTGCAAACACAAAGGTTAAAAGTAGGTACAGGAATCAGAACAGAAAAGACTCACTGCTGTATCTTTAAAATGCATGTCCTGGGTGCTTCCCATAAAGAAGGAAAAAAAAAAAAAAAAAAAAAAAAAGCCTGTTTCCCCTGATTCCCTGTGGACTCCTTGACATAGCAAAATCTTTTACTCTGTGCATAACAGAGTACACTTCCTAGTTTAATCAGACTAACAACCCATGTTGCTTTTGCTTCAGCCTATGAGATGTAATTCAAAAGCTTTTCTACAAGACAGGACTCAGGATCAGGCAGCAAGACCTAAGTGGCTGAAGGCAAGAAACCAGCAGCATGAAAGCACCCAAAAGCCCTAGAAATCAATGGAAACAATTGCATTACTTAAAAAAAATAAATCTTTTCCAGAATCTCATTTCCTTCTGAACATTTTGTGACTGTGATTGTTACAAGCAACCTATTTTTTTTCCCCTCCCTGTTTATTTTGTGTATTTAACAGCACTGAGCATACAGTCCATTGTTTTGCTAATGGTCAGCAAAGCTTATCTCCCGATCTTGCCTGGCCGCTATTGCTCACATGCTGTTCTGTAAGACTTGGATGAGCACTCACTCCTCTCAGACCCTACCAGAGGCTGCAAGCCAGCAGCAAGAGCAAAGCTGAACTCTGCGGGCAACAATGAGTAGGCATGTAAGGACACGGAAAGGAAATGGTTGAGTTTAAACAAGGTTAGGGTGATTGGAGCAGCAGTCACTCCAAAAGTCCCCTAAGAAAAGAGCCTACAAGCAGAAAAAGCCTGGAGGACTAACAACGTGTTTTTGTAAAGAAGTCATTTCAGGACATCTGACTTCAGGGAAGTGCTACATTTATTTATTTTTAATTGGACTGGATTTAAGCCATATCAAGCTGATGATGCCATTCTGAGTTCAAAAGGAAATTCTCTTTGCCTCATAGCCTGGGAGCAAGGGACAATGCAGTTAACAGGAAAGGTGGCACTTTCAAAAGCAGTAGAAGGTAGTATTCTTAAATTCAGCAGATATTGTATATGTCAGGTACTTAATTTTCTAGTCACTGGAAGGTGAGAGACTTCTCCAGGAGATGATTCTGCTTCTCAGGTGGGGCTGATCTTAAACTTCGCCTAGAGGAGCCTCTCTTTTCTCCAAACCTATGGAAGGACCCTAAAAAGCCATGCCTAGTAAGAGGGCTCTGGGGTCAGAAGCCTCCCACCAGGTGACAGGAAGAGTTATATTTCTAACTGGACTCTGAAAGTCACTGGTGCGGGATATCACTGATGAGCAAGTCCCTGGATAATACCGACCCCTGAAATAGGTAGTACTAAACCTCCTATTTTTATTTTTTTTTTTGTAAAGGCTATGAAACATGCTGTCTGACTTCAAATCAGTCTTTAAATGTGGAAGTATGAGAAGGTTTATAAAACACTCTGAAACACCTTGCCCTGCCCACAATCAGGAACAAGACACTGGACTAGAAAAGGGCTGGAGCTGTTTGATAATCAAGGATCATCTCCTTGAAGCTCAGGAGTGGTCCATCCTGGCAAGAAGAAAATTAAGCAATGGTGGCAGGAGGCATGTATGGGTGAACAAAGAGCTCCTGACTAAACTCTGACATAAAAAGGAAATGTACCAACGGTAAAAACAGGGGTAGGTGACCCAGGAGGAAGACCGGTGAGTGTCCTTCAGCAATCCCAGGCTCCTGAGTGAAGGGCCACAAAGCACTGAGGGGGTTGGCCGATGTCATTGCAAGGTGACTTTTTGAAAGATCATGGTGATCAGGAGAGGTTCTTGAAGCCTGGAAGAAAGCAAATGTCACTTCTGTCATCAAGAAGGGCAAGGAGGAGGATCTGGGAAACTTCAGTCCCATTAGTCTCACCTCAATCCCGGAAAAGGCAACGGAGCAAGAAATTGTGGAACAATTTCCAGAAGCATGAAGAGCAAGGAGGTGGCTGAGTGTAGTCCACATGGATTTACAAAGGGGAAATGGGGCTTAACCAACCTGACAAGCAAGCTTGGTGAACGAGGGGAGGGCAGCAGATGTTCTTTGCCTTGACTTGGCTTTTGACACCATCTCCCATAACATCCCCACAGACAAGCTGAAAAAAATATGGGTTATAGAAGTGGACAGCAATGTGGATCAAAAAATGGCTAAATGGCTGGACCCAGGGCATCATGATCAGTGGCACAAAGTCCGCCTAGAGGCCAGTCACTAGTGGTAATACCTTGTTACTAGGTCTTACACTGTTTAACATCTTCATTAGTGATCTGGATGATGGGGCAGAGTACACCTTTGGCAAATACACAGATGATACAAAGCTGGGAGGAGCTGATACACCAGATGGTGTGCTGCCATCCAGAGCGACCTGGACAGGCTGGGGAATTGGGCAGGGAGGAATGGCATGAAATTCAACAAAACAAAATGCAAAGTCCTGCACCTGGGGAGGAATAACCCCATGCACTAGTACATGCTGGGGGCTCTGCAGAGGAGGACCTGAGCGGGTCTGGTGGACAACAAGCTGGCCATGAGCCAGCAGTGTGCCCTCAAAGCAAAGACAGCCAGCAACATCCTGGGCTGCATTAGGAAAAGCATCACCAGCAGGTGAAGAGAAGTGATCTTTCCCCACTACTGAGTGGTGGGTGAGCCCACACCTGGAGTCCCTGTGCCCTGTTCTTGGCTTCCCAGTACACAAAAGACATGGACTTACTGGAGCGAGTCCTGCAAAGGGCTGCAAAAATCGATTAAGAGACCAGAGCATCCCTCATACAAGGGAGGACACAGAGAGCTGGGACTCTTCAGCCTAGAGAAGAAAAGACTCAGGAGGAATCTTGTCAGTGCATATAAATACCTGCTGGGAGGGAATGAAGAAGAGGGAGACACTGCCAGGACAAGCAATAAGCATAATTTAAAACACACGGAACTCCACCTGAACACAATAAAACACTTTTTACTGTGGAGGTGGCCAAAGACTGGGGCAGGCTGGCTGGAGAGGTTATGGAGTCTCCATCTCTAAAAAAATACAAAACCTGGCTGGACACGGTCCTGGGTAACCAGCTCTAGCTGATCCTCCTTGAGCAAGGGGGGTTGGACTAGATGATCTCCAGAGGTCCCTTCTGTCCCCCACAATCCTGTGATCCACTACAGCAGTATGCTGTCAGTTCTTGGGCATTTTGCTGATTTTTCCCTAAGGTGATTGTAGATGTTACTGATGTAATTAATTGCACTGAATGCATATACCTTTGAGGATGAGGTGGTTATGAAGAAACCTGAAGTTAATAAAATAGAGGAACTGTCCACAAACAAAATACAGGAACAGGGCATCATCATTCATGGCTGTGAGGTTTTGTGCATGTGCCTTCAGCAGAATAAGCAAGGTGTGAGGAGACGAAGGCTGACAGGGCACACAGGGAAGGGTCAGCTGAGAAGTGGGAGATGAGTGACTTACGACAGCCAGTGCTGAGCATGGTGTGTAAGAATTTCAGTTTTATTTCCCAGTCTATGGCAACCAATGCACCATGAGCTGGGCTGTTTGGGTGGTGGTGGTGGTAAAATTAAAGCCCTAACGCTGTACCAAAACAAGGCACCGAGCATAGACAATTAAATCAGAGGCAGTATTTTCAAGCTGAGCACCCAGAAAATAGAGAAAACACAATTAATGACCACCTGGGAGAAGTCCGATTTAAATGACCAGCCAAGAACTCTGAAGCAGAGGCAGTTCTCCAAGGCAGCAGCCTGCAAGCTGAACCATGAGCCTGTCCTTTCTCCAGCTGCGTTCCCAGTTTCTTCCACAGCATGGTCCTGTTATATTTTATGCACTGAGGCAGGATCCCATTAAGAAAGAGTATGCAAACATGTCATTAACATCTGTCTCACAAGAGAAGATTAGAGAAATATTTGTCAAGAATGGTCTAGGAATAATTGGCCCTGCCTTGGGGGAAAAGAGATGGACTGGAGTCCCCAGATGGTTCCTTGAGGTCCCTTCCAGGCCTCTTTTCCACAAAGTCATACACGCCAAAATTAAGCCAAATTAAGTTTGCACAAATTATTTTAATTCCAGCCTTCTGGATGCTTCTGAATGCTTGATTTCCGAGCCTTTTTGGCACAGACTACAGTGTGCTGCTTTTTAGGATCCCGGCTGGTTTGTTTTAAAGCCAACTTGACCTAGCAAGGATGCCACAATATGCACATCCATGAGGTTCATTAACAATCTTGTAACAGATCCACCACAAGGACCTCTTCCAGGGACTGGTAGAGGCAACCCAGGTGACCATGCCCTCTCCAGCTAATGAAGGCAAGGGTGGGAGCAGGCAGAGATCGCTGTGCTGCTGGCCAGCGTTAGAGCCTTGCCTTTCAAATCCATGTGCTGGCAGCAGATGAGATGAGAATTTCAGGATGCCTGGGTTCCCTCCCAAACTCTGGAGAGCAGCATGTGCCACCAGGAGCTTTTTTGCTTGTTTCCATCTGTGTTCTCTTCAGTCCTATTTTTTCCAGACCCTTAAAAACAAACAGCTCCTTTGCTACCTCCTCTGCTCCCTGCCCCACCACTGTCAAGTCAGGGTCTCTCCTCTCCTCACCTCCTGCCTTCACTAATTGCATCCCACCTCAAGCCACAGCCATACCTCACCCCGTCCCACTCCCACTCCTAGTCACCTGACTTGTTCTGCCATCACAGGTCTTTTCACCTCTGCTCTTTCCCCTGCTCCCTTGTCTTATTTTTTTGCCCAACAGCTGCTCCCAGACCCCGAGTCCTTGGCGATTTAATCCTTCTCTCTATCCTCATTCCTATTCTTTGTTGATTCAGAAAATGAAGATTCCCATCTTCCCTCCTCTGCCCCGGTCACACCATCTTTCCCTGCTCCACCACCTCCTCCCCCAGCTATTCCAGCCCCAGTCACAACAGGTTCTTCAACCAGATCTACCACTTTCCTCCCACAACTGGCTTTCACAACCGCTTCTTCTGGCGCGCTGCTTCATTGCCAGCACGGTGGTCATCACCTTTATGAGCGAAGCCCCACTTTGCTGGCAGCTCAGTGCACCCTCCCACTGGGAACCACAGTGACTCGCAGGTGGGTGCTTTAGCAGCTGCAAGGATGTGGAGCATACTCAGCCAGCGTGGAGTTTCCAGGGATGATCTGGGGATAGCTTGTTGTCCATTAAATGCTAAGAAGCCTTGGCGGATCTGTGTGGCCTGTGATTTTTTAAGGTCATAAAGTGTGGTCCGGTTTGGATGGGTTTTGTCAAGACCCACAGAAGCTAGATTTCCAGTTTGTGTGGTGTGAGGGAGATGAAGTGTCTCAGACAAAAACCAGACAGACATGCTTGAAATGAGGACAAATGCATTTTTGTTAGCCTTGTTCTTGGAAATGTCCTGAATCACTTTCATTTTAAATTTCCAGTACACTCAGCATGAAAAATTTGGTATAATGCTTAAGCTTTAAGAAAATGATAAGCAAGTGAGTCCAAGGTATTTTTATGGGAAATGCTGTGCAGCCTGAATATGCAGGGTATATTATGCATCCCAAGACATAGGGACGTTAACTGTTAGGTAATGCAATCATAAAGCATTTCACTTTCTCTCACTTCTGTTTTGATCATTTCTGTTCTCACCAATTATCAAAATCTGCTAATTGCTGCATACTCTGGACATCTAACATTTTACTCTTCATTGGAGACCTTTTTGCTGCAGGACAAGCTCCTTATTATCTGGAACACCCCCTGAACTTTTATTTATTTATTCCATGGGTTACTGCAGAGTCTTTAAAATAGTGGTATTATACTGGGGACTTCAGTCATAGGCAGTCTTAGAGGAACAATCTGCTTGGCAGCTGAAATTGAGCAACATCCTTCACAGCACCGTGTCATGGTCTTCCCTTATGCTGATCACTTTATTTTGCAAATATGATATTCAGGTTTATCAAATGAATTTATGTTACCCTGGGCTTGGACATGCTTGCCAAGTCACTGAAAAAACGCCACAAGGTTTGTGTTAGAGGTGGAAGTCAACACGCTCTTTCCAACAGTAGGACAGCTATTGCTGCCTAAATGGCATAAGCAAATCGATGCCTTGTATCTGTCTTGGCCAGCCCTGCGTTTCTTTTATACTCTACAGGTAGGTTGCAAACTTGCAAAAACCAATGAGACAGTGGAAATTTCCCTGTAATGAAAGCATGTCTCTCAACACTTCCAGGCATGTTGCGGCAGAACAAAGCTGTGACCTATTCTTTCATCTGCCACCCTAAGGGTAGGAAGATCTTTAGAAGTCAATGTCTCATTTATGACTGTGCATTAGAACACCCTAACTGGTCACAGAGGGAAATTATTTTATAACAATCCTGTAAAAGGAGAGACAAAAATCTCGGTTGCTCAGCTGTTAGCTGCACAGGGCTTGGCACCGGTCTCGAAACCCGATGAATAATGTTTGACACGATATTGTTCCTAGATTTCCAGCTGTACCGGCAGGTAGGTGGCTGGCAGAAACCCCACCTTACCTCCCACTGCTGCTGCGAGATTGATGCTGTCTGGATCAGGGGGAGGATGGCCCAGTTCTGCGAAATAAATAGGCGCCTGCTGTGTCCAGCATAGAGGCGTCATCTCTCCTTGTAGGGCTGCAGCCCCCCTGCAGCTTGGGGTCTGATTGTGTGGCAGGGCACTTATTTTTTCCCAGAAGAAGGCTGCAAGAGGACTTTTTTATTTAAGCACCTTAACAGATGTAACTCACATGCTTGCAGAGTTGTTTCTAATGCTGTCATCATCTAGAAAAATCTTTGTTTAGTGGTAGAAACCTCATACTTGCTCCAGCAGATGCTTGGATTGCTGATGGGGAGCACGGTTTTTGGCTCTTTCTAATCTATGATTGTCAAATTCCAATTATTTCGGACGGTGGGGTGATCCTGAGAAAGTGGGATCTTTCCCCTTTGTGTAGGGACACAAATATATGCATGGACAGGCGCAGAAATATTGACTCACTAAAACCAGCTGTTGGGAACAAACCATCTGCATACAGCAACTACTGCTTATTCAACAGCAAAAACATTGGTGGCCACTATCGATAGCCCAGTTCATTGCCTGCATTCCTTCCCCACCTCCCCTGGCCTCTCACTCACTTTTTCCAGAGGCTGTCTGAGATTCTCACTGAGGTCCAAGACTCACTGGCCCAGGAAGTGAACCAGGGCCCAGCTGGGAGCATCAGCTCTCGTTTTCCTGCTCTTTGATGGGTCAGCCTGTCTCTCAGGCTTTCCTGGTGAAGCACCCAAAGCCTTTTTTGCAACCATAGAGTGAAGAAGCCTTAATGCATCTCAGAGAGGTGGCCTTGTGTTTGCTTGAGTGACAGGTGCCAGACAGAAAAGAGACCATGGGTTTTCTCTCTGAGAAAAACTATGGTCTCTTCTCTCTCTGAGATGAGCACAACAGTCAGTAGAAGAGACAAGGCTCTTGACTCCTGAGTCTTCTTGAGTAAATTAGACCCACGTCATCCTCAGGTACTCTTTGTTGCTGGGCTTGTCTGCTTATTTGAGGGCTAGATTCAGATGCCCTCAAGCAGCTGTTGCTGAAGGCAGTGGGGGCTGAGAGCTTTTTTCCATCAGAGGGTGGAATTTACCCCAAAAGGTGTCCTACTGTGGCGCAGCGGGTACCCAGTAATGCTGGGCTTCCAGGAACTGGAGAGCCGGCCTCCCCCATGGACTGCAGCATGCTGGTATCAGGTGTTAGAACTAGGAAAAAGACCTCACCATAAAAGAGTTGTGAAGACTGGATTTGCAGAAGCAGAAAAGCACTAAATGTGGTTTTGCTATGGGTATGAAAAAGGCTGTAATAGTGAGTAAATGACCCAATATTTGCAAAAGCGTAATCCACCATTGAATGAAAGATTCACCGGACAGAGGATAGGAAGTCTTTATCCAGCACCTGTATTTGGGGGACTGTCAAAAAAAAAAAAAAAAAGCCAACCAAAACCCAGCTGCTTTCAAACAAGGGCTTGAATTTGCTGTAATCATGTACAGAGTATCCCACTGTTCATGGATCTGCCTAGCACTGCTGTAAATTCAAGGTGCGATTGCATCAGCTGATATTATTCTTGCAGTTCTCTTTGGCTTGAAATACCGCCCAACTCATTTGGGTTAGATACGAGACGTAATTGCCTGGAAACCAGCGCACAACTCCAGAAAGGTGCCCTGCTCGTTATATTCACCTTGGCCAATAAAACATCCATGCCATTCCTGTTTTGGATCACGTCATCAGGACACTGCGCAGGGTGTGCCTTCATTTTCCCTTCCTATGGGCGCCTTCAGAGGTACCAGGGGCTTTCTAAGGAACTCAGGTCCTTACGGACTGCCTAAGCCATGGGAAGCCCCAAGAAGCAAAAGCTTTTCAGGGATCCTGCGCCTACCAGGCACAGATGCACCTCTCATCACTTGCAGGAGGTGCACTGGGAGGAAACACAGACAGACAGGCCTTACTCTGTGAGTATATTAAAATACTGCTGGCAAACCTGGCGTCTGATGGGTGCTGGGAGCCCCATGTCCGTTGCAGACTTGCAGAGAAAATGCCAAGCTCCCGCTGACCCACCTGGCCTGCTCCTGATGCCTGAACCACCGAGTGTTTCTTCTTGTGCCCTTTTCCAAAGGTGAGTGCGATCCCGTTCTAGCATCGTGCTGAACTTGTCCCAGCCTCCTGTACAGCTGGAGGCAGGGGGCGGCGGGGGCAGCCCCCCTCCCATGGCAAGAGCACGACCTGGCAGCGATGGGACCCAGCTCGCCCGCCCGCCTCCCTGCAGGCTGGCGGAGGGGCAGGTAGGAGCTGCTGCAGGGAGCTAAAAATAGACTCTTCTCTGAGTAGACCAGGGATCCTGGGAAGAAAGGCCACGTTCTTCCTCGGCATGTTAAGAGAGCAGGTTAGAGAAGGAAAAGGAAGAACAGCTACTAACTAGAAGACAGCATTGGCATGAGAACAAGTTGATAAAAATAGGCTAAGAAAAAATGTGGGCTGCAAATCAGAAACAAGTTTCCTTCTGTGAGTGAGGTTCTGGAATAACCTGCCAAGAAAATTCCTGATGACTCTTAAGATGGACTGTGATGAATTAACAAGAGGGACTTTATGACCCAGTGCTTGTCATGGCTGGGGAACATGACGATGACTAGGAGATCCCTTCTAGCCCCACATTCCTGTTGGTATGATAAGAGCGGAATCTGTGTAGGGCGCAGTAAATGCTGAATCACCGAGTGCTTTATATAGCTGCCTGGCAGGACAAAGTCCCTCGCACCCATCCTGTCTGCAAGAACCTCCAGGACAGGGGGAAAAAAAAACCCAGTTAAAAATTCTGATGTAAATGATGGTGCTCTTGCAGCACAAAGCACAAAGCTACGGATGCCTGAGTTAGAAGACAACCAGCCAAGCTACAGGCTCCTCCTACAGGGGGGAAAGGTGGCAACGTGGGCATGAAAGCAAGAAACCTCACTGCTGTAGACACTGGGAGGTACGCGCTCTGAGGTGAACGCACTCCAGCAGCTTCAATACACCATTGTAACGTGGGAAGAACTCAGTGCTTGGAACCCCGTGGAGGTATCCCATGCACGTGCTCAGCCGGGTATGTGCAGGGATCATTTCCACAGGGCGCAATCGTGTAACGTAGCAGAAAGTTCCTGCTAGTAGCACCAACTGCTAAAACATCCCCAGTTCTCCTGCTACCCCAGGATTCCCGAATCTTTTGATGTTTTTTCTTGTCTCCTAGGAGTCCCCCAAGGATAAGCTTGCTTTCTGCAGCACAAGCCCAGCAATCAGAATGCAGCTTACACTGATGCCTTTGGTGCCTCGCAACTGGACACTGACAGCTTTGCTGCTCTGGCTGTCAGAGTAGAGCCTGGGGTAAGAGCAGCTGCCGCAGTTTCAGTAGTACATGGCTAGAGGTAGAGGCCAAGGAGAAGACACCCATGAAAAACTGGGTAAGGTAAGAAACAGGCCTGATTTCTGGGCTTGGGAGAGTAAAGCTGCTTAGGAGGAGAGCGCTTCTCCACAGCCCTCATGGATGTTGGACTTGAGGAGGACTTTTCTGGAGCTTCTTCTGGACCTGTGGAGTTCATGAACTGGTGTAGGTGCTCCCTTGCCTCCTCAAACCCTGCAGCACAGGCTACTTGGAGACCTAGGGCCCCTGCCTGCTGCCCTCCACTGTGCCACAGGAATGTCCCCGTGCAGCTCCACAGGTCACACAGGCTGGCTGCTCTGGGCCAAGGACACCTGTGGGTTTCCCCTTTTGCAGTGCTTTTGAATATCCACTATTGCTAATAACTGCCCTGATACCAGAGCTCAGAGTGAGAGGTTCCCCACAGACCCAGCTGCTAACACCAACACAAGGCAATGGGGAAACTTCCACACCAACAGTCAGCACGCTGCTCCCAGAGAGCCTGGCTTAATCCCTCTTTACTCTAGCTAACAAATCTCTTTATTTTTCCCCCCCTTTTTTTTTTTTTTTTTTTTTTTTTTTTAATCCAGGCAGCTGAATCACAACCAAAATCAGTTTTGTTATTTCCTAAGCCGTCACAAGCTGACAGGGTAACAGGCAGCCCGAGCGATGGCAGGTGGCTGCGGCACCAGAGCCTCGAGGCTTCCTGCCTTCCTGGCTCTTGCCAAGGCCCAGCGAGCAGGGACACGGAGACATCTCACACCGGCTGGGATGTGACCCTTCCAAAACAGCTGTCAGCAAGGAAAGGACACAGAGGTGTCAGTGCATCGCTGGAGTGAGGGGAGCGGTGGGGGCTACAGAGCTTCACAGCACCCATGGGCAGGGAAAGGCTCCGCTCTGTGGAGCATCTCCTGTTGCACGGTGCATGGGAGGGCTCAGGGGTGCTGGCTGCAGTGGACCCCTCCTCTCCTCCCATGGTTTGCAGACAGCACAGGAGTCACGCAGCTGGAGCCCGCAGAGGTGCACAGCAAGCAGGGGAAGGACAGCTTAGAAACACGACTTGGGAATTCAAAGGACCTCATCAGCATTGGCTGATGTTGCTGCCCTGCGTGTCATTGGAGAGGGGACCTCTCTGCCGGCAGATGTTGCTGGGATGGGGACAGGGTGCTGGGATAAGGCATACAGGATGGCCAAGGGCTGCTCTGTAGCTTCTGGGTAGCAGCAGTTTCTCACATGCCCCGAAGCACCATGAGCACATCTGTAAGGACGGTGAGTCCAGCGCTCCCCTGGGCGCAGGCAGGCGGCCTCCTCCCAGTCGCTCACCTCTCATTTCAGTGTCTTGAAGGTGGAAATTTCTGCCTAGAACTGCAAAGAGGCACAGCCTTCCCTACGGGGAACAGATTTAGACAGCAGATACATTGGAGAAGGAATTGCTCAAGTGGGATACGGATACTACAGCCCCCCTGAGTGAGAGAGGGCTCACTTTAGGCTATATCCATCATCAGTGGCAAGAAAGAGAGTCATAGTTATAAATCAGGGCACTCACGGTCCTGCTGCCATAAGCTGCCTTCCCAGCTCTCACAGTCTTCCTCTCTGCCTTCACAGAACATGTGCAGCTGGCCCCACAGCTGCTCAGAAATCTCGGATTCAGGGCAAAGCTCTAATTAAGGTGCTTTGAATGGCTTAATGGGGAGAGACAGGATTCTCCAAAGACTGTACAAAGAGCCACAGGGGAACCAAATGCTGAATTCGGTGCCTAAGCCAGGTGCCCCGTTAAGCAGCATGAAGGCTCTTCTGTGTGCCTGTGCCATGCCCGAAGCAAAGATCCCGTAACACCGATGGCAATGAAAGGCAGCCCACTGTCTGGCTCTGTCCTTTCTTCCCGTGCAGGCAGCCCCATTCATCACATGGTGCTTTGACTCTTCCCCAGCTGAATCAAATGTGTATTCCTTGGAAGGTACAGGGGAGGCCAGGGCTGGGGGTCATCAAAAGCACCAGTGAGTTTTTATGTGTGCACATGCACACGCACATGTGAACAGCCTTCTGTGCGCGTGTAGAATGCAGAATCATGGAATCATTTAGGCTGAAAAAGACCTGTAAGATCATCGAGTCCAACCACTAACCCAGCGCTGCCAAGCTCACCACTAAACCATGTCCCCGAGTGCCACATTTACACATCTTTTAAATACCTCCAGGGATGGTGACTCAACCACATCCCTGGGCAGCCCATTCCAATGCTTGACAACCCTTCTGGTGAACAGACTTTTCCTAATATCCAATCTAAACCTCCCCTGGCACAACTTGAGGCTGTTTCATCTCGTCCTATCGCTTGTTACTTGGGAGAAGAGACCAACACTTACCTTGCTATAACCTCCTCTCAGGGAGTTGTAGAGAGCGGTAAGGTCCCCCCTGAGTCTCCTTTTCCCCAGACTGAGCACCCCCAGTTCCCTCAGCAGCTCCTCGTAGCACTTGTGCTCCAGCCCCTTCCCCAGCTCTATTGCCATCTCTGGACACATTCCAGCACCTCAGCGTCCCTCTGGTAGTTAGGGGCCCAAAACTGGACGTAGGATTTGAGGTGCCATCTCACCAGTGCCGCGTACGGGGGAACAATCACTCCCCTTGTCCTGCTGGCCACACTGTTTCTCATACAAGCCAGGATGCTCTTGGCCTTAGTAGGTGCCATCACATGCTGTGCAGCTTCCAGTTGGCGGCTGCTGGTCACCAGACAGAAAAGCAACTGCCCGAAATTCCAGTGACGAATTCCCAAACAAACCATAGGTTCAAAGTCCTCTGGAGGGTTTCTCTGCATTTGCTAGTGGATTTGAAGTTAATTTTTATATCAGCTGCTGCCAGGTGGCTTCATGGTTGATCCGTCCCTATGACTGTGCTGCAGTATTTCCTAGTCCCGAAGTGCTACTCTCAACATGCTTGGGGGTGGGGAGAAGTCAGCCCCAATTTGGAAAAGTCGTTTTGCCCCGTATTTAATAGGGTCCCTAGAGCATCCTCAGCCACCCCCCTTGTCCCAGCGTGGGGATGCCGTGGGATGCGCCGCGTGGGGCACTTGAGGTTTGCGGGCACGCCCGGTGTGGCAGCAGCAGCCCCTGCTGCGAGCACTGCAAAACTGCAAGCAGCTTTCCCCAGCCGTGGCTTGGAGGAGGCGATGGGGAAAGGGCCTCCCCGAGCCCCACCCGCAGCAGGACCCCTACCCCAGCTCCCCCAGTCACACCCCGGGAGAGGGCAGCCGGAGATCCCTGCCTGCTGCTGCGCAGCCTGGGGGTCCCCACGCCAGCGTCCCAGCTCCCCACGCCGTGGAGCCAGACACGTTTCAGCCTGTTGAATGAAATGATAGTTACAGATAAAGCACCAGTTATAAACAAAACGCTGGTCGCTGCATGCTCGCCGGGTGCTCCCGCTCCGCTGGGGCTAGGTGGTGCGGCACTCTCTGGCTCTACATGAGCTCCCTGCAGCTTCGGCATAGCACAGGGTGGATTCAGATGATTAAAAAATGCTTTTTGGGGGATGCCCAAGAAAGTGTTGTGGAGGGCACATTGTGGCATGCCTTGCTAACCCACCCCTGCCCTGCTCCTACCCACCTCTGGCTGGTTCAGCATCCCTCTGCGCCAGCAAGGGCTGCGCTGGCAGCTGTCCCCTCCGCTGGGACCACAGGAGACTTTCCACACTGGCACCCTGCCTGGGCTTCTGTCTCCAGCCCCAGCTGCAGGTTTGCCCTGCAGAGGTAGGGGACCCCCAGTCAACGCATTTCACCCAGGCCACAGCCCTGAGTGCTCGGACAGCTGTGAAAGAAAAAAAAAATGAAAGAAATGGGTTTCTGTTAGCAAAAGATGACCAAAAAAGAAAAAAATCGGGATTACCCTCTTGGGGTGTTTCCATTTTAGAAGCGAGGAGGGGCTATGGGAATATTGTTCCCCATAAGATTATTGAGTTTGGTGATTTGCCCTAGAAATTCAACAACCTTGGAAAACCGCAGAGGCGGTGGGGAAAAAACAAAGATGTCAGTGGTGAAGGGAGGCAGCAGTGAGGGCACACGCTGATACAGGATAACGGAGAGGGCAGTGCTACCGTGCATCGTTCAAAACATGGTTTGGGATTCCTCTGTCACTCGCCCTTTCAACAAAACCTTTCCCCAGAGGGGTTTTATGCACTGCGCATCAAGTCTCAGCATCCCAGACTTCTCCTGTAGGGGTAATGGTACGCTGAGATGCCTTCACAAATATCCCCCCCAAAGCAGGCACACTGGCTTTACTGTTCTTGGTATTTCTAAGATAAAAATTAAACAGAACATGTTAATTTAAACAAACCTCATTCCAGACTACATCATCCATACAAAGGCATACAGAAGGGCGCAGGCCCCAGAAACACAAGGCAGAAACAGAAAAGAAAAACCTTTTCAGATCCTTGCCTTTCCATTCAGCTCCGACCCGTCTCACCCACGACCGTGCAACTGAATGACATAAAACACAAAGACACCTCCAGGGATGTCACCTTTGGGACTCCATTTTCTCACTCAGAAATAAAAAATACAACCCTCCCCAAAAGTTTCCTGCATACATTCCACGGCCAGGTCCTTGCTTTGCCGGGGAGCAGCATCCCGGGCAGCCTGCAACGGCTTCTGTCTCCAGCCGGTGTGGTGCTGGTGGGAGGCTGCGCACCAGCAGCCGCGGGGATGGAGTCCTCTGCCCGCCCACCTGCTGCGGGCAAGAAGCCACGCGCGTTTCCGAGACATGGTGCTGCTCCGCGCTGCTGTGAAGCACCCAGCTCTCCAGGGAAAGCCCTCCGAGACCACGAACTTTGGGCTCTCGCAGGTCTTTCCGCTGCCGGCCCTGGGATGGGCAGCCGTGCTGGGTATCTGCGGGATGCAGGCAGCTGCCCGGAGTAGCCAGGACAAAACCATCGCCACCCCCCGAGCGCTGCCAGCCACCTCTCAGCCAAGCGCAGTCTGCAGTCACCGCTGACCAGGCTGGCGTGGACACTGCAAAGAACGGGGTGAGTTTATTGCTGTCCCCCAGATGCCAGAAGACACATCCCTGAGGGATGAGTGGCTCGAGCATCACAGAAAACACGCCGTGTTTCGGGGCTGGGAGGGCACTTGCCTTTCGGGTAGGGGTGCTCCCAGTCACACAAAGGTGGGTTTCAGATCTTCTTTGAAATTCACCACGGGCTGGGGCCCACCATGGTACTCTGTCCGGTGGCCCATGCAGCCGCTGGGCTCTGTGTCTGTGTCCGTGCTGCTGCTGCCCAGGGAGCTGCGCGGGCTCTGGAAGCAAACCTCACAGCAGGGCCGGTGGCAGCCGTGAAACATCTCCTCAGAGCTGCTGCTGCTGGAGTCAGAGTCCGGGTAATAGTACAGCGAGCGCAGGGAGGGCTCTGCGGGTCCCCTCAGGGTGCCCTGCCGCTGCTGGGCCCGTGGGATGGATGGCAAAGCACCCTGGCACTCCGGCCATCCTGGCCATCCCTCCGGCTGGAGGCAGACCTCCCCAGGGACGGCTGGAGGTGACGGTGCTGGTGGGTGAAGGAGCCCTCTGCCAGCCACGTCCCCTTCCCTCCCCAGGGAGATACGTGCCGGCTCCCCACGGCTCCAGCTGCCTGCCACCTCCACCCCACGGCTGGCACGGGGGGACATGTGTCCAGGGAAGCGGGTGGAGGTGGGGGGCAGCAGAATCTGCCGCCGACGCCTTGCCAGGTAGGGGCTGAGGGGCGTGTGGATGCCCAGGTAGCCCTCCTGGGCCCCCCACGCGCCTCCCTGCTCGCCTGGGGGGCCCTGGCTGTCACGCGGGGGTCTCCCAGGTAAGGGTGGGCTGTGGGTTTTGCCATCCAGGCTCAGCTCTTGTAAGATTTCCCGCAGCTTCTCGCTGCTGACGTAGCTGACTTTGGGGGATGGGTCCCAGGCCACCCCAGCTGAGATGTCCTGGCCCGGCCTCTGCTCTGGAGGCTGCCCCTGCCCCGCAGGCGTCCGGCATTCCTGGACATCTTTCAGGCCACGTTCGATGCCATCCCTCATGTCAAAAAGCAACACCCGAGAGCAAACAGCCTCCTGCCTCCCATCTTTCCGCAGGTCCTGAGCATCGCTGCAAAGAGGCGGTGTACCCAGCAAGCAGGGAGGCTGCCACCCATCCTGCTCCAGACCCGGGGGGCAGCTGTCCCCCGGCGCATCCCCATGCCACCCCGAGCTCCGGGTGCAGGCAGCCGGCGGCAGCGCACGGGGATCACAGCTGCTCTCCGCAGACATCAGCCTCATCAGCTTCTCCTTGGCGCTGCTCACTTGCTCCTGCAGGCTTTCGATCACGGCATTTTTCTGCATCAAACAAACAGGCCTGTCAAGCGCGGGGCGGGCGGAGGGTATGAAAACGCCGCCGATTTGGAAGCAAGTGCTGCCAGATAAATGAATCGCCCCTCTTTGCACTCTGCAAGAGCCACACTGGCAGCGCGTGTGACCCGACCTCCCCTGCAGCCCCAGACGCGCGTGTGGGAAGTGGGGTACCAGGGCAGGCAGCTCTCCCTGCTGGGGTGCTCCCACCCAGGCAGCGCAGGCGAGGGAGCAGGAGGTGGGGGGCTTTCCCGAGATGGAGCATCTCCCCTCTAAATTAACCATGTTTGAGTGGGCTGTGGGAACCAGGTTCTCCTGCTCTTCTCCCAACACGTTGGGTTTTTTTAAACCCTCCAGATTATGCCTAAATTTTGCCACCTTGGGGTGCAGTGATGTGGCAAAACAAAGCAGCAATTCCCCTCAGGAAGGAAGAAGCCGGAGGGGGAGTGCCAGTGCAGACGGGGGTGTAAGGAAGGGCTTCCCACCCTGCAAAGCCTCCAGCCCCCAAAAAGGGAAGGGGAGAAGCCGAGGGGGGCCAGCAGAGCCCCGTACCTCGGTGAGCAGCCGCTTCATGGAGTTTTTCTCCCCTATCAGCTGGTAGAGCTGCTCCTCGCTGTACACTGAGCGGCAGCTCCTGCTCGGGCTGGTGAAATATTTTGCCATGTGGCTCATGGTTTGGCTTTCTTCTTCAAAGGCTTTCCACTGCTTCAGCTGGGGAGTAGAAGAGGGCGTTATCCGGCGGCACGCACAGCCCTGCGAGGCGGGAGGCAGGCGCAGCTCCAGCGCCAAGGAGACAAAGGGACGGAGAAGGGGAGACAAAGGCAGGGTGTGACCGAGGAGCAGGGACGGGTGGCGTGGCGGAGAGATGGC
Organism: Falco biarmicus; assembly: GCF_023638135.1. Classification (NCBI taxonomy): domain Eukaryota; kingdom Metazoa; phylum Chordata; class Aves; order Falconiformes; family Falconidae; genus Falco; species Falco biarmicus. The sequence continues at coordinate 89,553,248 of NC_079292.1, forward strand.
GAGGGGCTGCAGTGTCACTTGGAGCCTCCCACCCATCTGAGCCCTACCCTGCCCCTGGCTCCAGCTTTTAACACAGAGAGGGTGGGTGCCTGCCCGCGCTGCAACCTCTAATGCCTGCAAAAGCCCCCTCCCCTCTTCTCTCCCCTCCCTGACGCTGTGACAGACAAAGGCAGTGTCACGCACGCCTCCTTATCCCCGAATCGCTGGTGACAAGCTGAAAACCAGCAACGCTTAGTATCCGTTTTCTCATCTAGTGTCTGCGCGGAAGCCTTGCGCAGCCCAGCTCCAGCTGCTTATTGATCTCAGATGAGCAATAGAAGAGCAAGCCCATTTGGAAAAACAAGCTGATGAATTAAAAGATCCAAGTTAAATGAAATGTTCGGGGTCCCCAGGCTGCCTCAGAAAAATGGCACAGGCAGAGTGCAAGTACAGCTCATCAGCTTTTCCGCCCTCGCTCCGAGAGACCTTGCGCTTGGCAGAGCATTGCCAGAAGGCTTGGTGCTTGTCAGAGGAGGTTTGGATCCTGCTCCCAAGGGCTGCTCATCGAGCAGGCTGGAAGCCCGCAGTTACACTGCATCCACTGAGGCAGGAGGGGACCTCTGGGAATCATCTGGTCCAACCACTCTGCCCAAGTGAGGTCAGCTGGAGCGGGCTGCCCAGGACCGTGTCCAGCTGGGCCTTGAATATCTCCAAGGATGGAGACTCCACAATATCTCTGGGCAGCCTGTTCCAGCACTTTGCAACTTTCACAGAAAAAAACCCTCACATTCTTTTTTCTGATGTTTAAATAGAATTGCCTGTGTTTCAGTTTGTGCCCATTGTCCTGGTCCTGTCAGAGGACACCACTAAGAAGAGCCCAGCTCCCCCTTCCCACCTCCACCCCCATCAGTATTTACAGACATCGATGAGGTCCCGCGAACCCTCTCCTGCACAGATGTGCTCTTTCTTCAGCTTCACCTCTTCCTCCCTTTCTCACCTCATTTCCTTGAGCCCACACATCCCTTCACACATCAAACTGAGTAAACAACTGTTTCCTCTCCCTGTAACAATGGGAGGATTTTTCCCACTAACGTCGTGGCCAGGCACACCAGGCTGCTGCTGGAGGACACGGGAAGCAGAAGAGCCTCGCCTCACCACAAAAGGCTTCCTCCAAACATCTCTGCATCCTCCTCCTCACTTGCAGCAAAGCCCAGCTTCCTCCTCCAACAGCACAGAGGAGGACAGCCTCCCCTGGGGACCACCAGCTGCCACGAGGCCATCTGGATGGCCAGAGCCCGGCTTCATCCCTCCTAGGGGCAGAAACCCTCAACGAGAGCAGGTGTGTGTGCTCTAAGGAGAGGACAACCGCACGAACGACCGGTCCCAGCACCCACAGGGAGGAGGATGAGGGCAGCAGCCGCCTCGCCTCCACGTGTGCCCTCTGGGTGGCTGCCACCCGTGGCACACTCTTCGCAGGAGGGCTTCTGCGCCCTGCAACGTCCCCTGCTGTCCTTGGAGGCACAGGGGACTCGCCTGGGGATGCACAGCCACCAAGGGCTTGGAGGATGAGCTGTGCAGGTGAGCCCAAACATTTGGGGAAAGAAGCAGGAAAAGAAGTGCTTTGTCCGCCACGGCTGCTGTTGTTAAACTCTGAAAATGTGCCCGTCTCCAGCCAGGTGGTGGGACAGGGGTGGCAGCGTACCTGCGGGACAAAGATGAAGCAGTTGATTGTGGTTGTACACACGAAGATGCCTCCAGAAGTGAAACCAAAGAGCAAGTTGTGCCAAGCGCGGAAGAAACGGTGAACTAAGCAGACAGTGCCGGCAGCCAGGAAAACGAGGTTGACCCCGACGATGAGCGTCAAGGACTGGTTGACTGGTGGGGAGCTGACGTTGTCGGTCAGACCAGCCAGGTAGGTCCCATACAGCAGGAGGATGCTCTGGAAGCAGAAAAAAGAGGTTTCCAGAGTGTGGAAAATTACAGCCTGATGGTGTCAACCCCCACCTCGTACCGAGCCCGGTGAGCTCAGATACACTCAGCACAATCCTAATTAATGCTCTTTGATCTATAATGCAGACCTTCAGCGTGCGGTGGTGACGCTGCAGCGAACGCCCGGCATGCTGCTGCTGCGGGTCACAAGTGGGGCTGGGGAGGGAGGGCAGGAGCGGAGGTGCTGGCTGGCCCTGGGGGTCCCAAGCGAGGGGCATGGGGGGCTGAGGGCCAGGTCGGCAGGCAATGCCACAGAGCAGGGCACAGCCGGGAGAGGCAGTAAAGAAGGGAAACCCTCCCCTTGGGCAGCACGGAGCAGCAAAGGTGGACAGAGGAGAGACGGAGGTCCCTGCGGAGACGTGGTGGTGGGGTGCCGTCAAGGAGCAACGATGCACCTCAGAAGGAGATTCAGAAGGAAAAAGCAAGGCAGAAGAAGTGGATGTTCAGACTGGCAGGAAGAGGATGTATTTGGTGCATCTTTAAATGGAAATGCAGGAAAATACTGGGTGCAATCCTTCTCCCTTCCCTTCACCATTTCGTGCCTGGCTGGCAGTGGTGAAGGTGGCTGCAGAAGTGCTCCGTACACAGAGGCCCTCGCTCTGCCGGAGCACGTCGGTTGCTGCAGAGCAGGCTCCCTCACCGTGCTGCCCCTCAAGCATCTCATGTGAGCATCTTTCCCACGTGCTCAGGACTAAACTACCTGGCAGGCCAAATCCCCCCTCCCCCAGGGAACACTGGCAGGAAACACCATGTATTTATATATACTGTGTTTATACATATACTGTATTTATATGCGTCTGCAGCACAGTGCACGGTCTGCCTTCAGGATCATTTGGAAATACCATCAAACAAAATCCCTGCCCCTGCAAGGACGCAGAACACATGGGACATGACTCCTACATTACTCCCGTGCTACCCAGTAAACGCAACCGTTGGCCTTTTACTGAAGGACATTAAATTGTTATTTGGGCATCAAGAAGCACTTTGTGACCTGAGATGCAGATGTTATGCAGAGCCTTCTGGACCCCTCTGGGCTGTGGGTGCTTGATGGCCATGACAGCCATTGCCAGGGTTAGGGTCTGGAGGGACACTTACAGGCAAGGGAGATTCATACCCACCGTCTTTGGTGGTATGTCTCTCTTTGGTGAGACTCACAACTTCAGAGCACCAGGAATTCTCAAGGTGGGTTGGAACAGTGAGACCGGCCTCACTGGGAACAAGGCTGATGCCTTACCCTGCTTCGTAGGATCCACACTGGATCGTAACCACATTCACCACAGGGCACCTCCAAAGACATGGCCCAAAGGCAAGCCAGCACCTGATCGCTGAGCAAGAGACCAGCACCCAAGTCCCATTGGAAATTCATATAGCCTGTCTGGGATGCAGACAACAGCACTGCCATCCGCTAAACTGGGACTCTCAGCAAGCACAGGACTACGCTTCTGTTTGTTTGTTTCAATCTTGAGCAGAGGGCTTTGCTCCTAATTCCAGGCATGTCCTTGGCAAGTCATTTCTGTTCATCGCTCTGTGCCAGTACAAGCAGGGTAATACACTGAGTGGCTTCACAACGGGCTGAGCACATTAATGCCATGGAAGCTAAGAAGGGCTACGTACATGCAGAGATAGAGCCTACTCTCACATTAGCGTAAATCCAGATTAACTCCAGAGAAACCACTAAAGAAATAACTCCATGACTCCACGCAGGTAGACAGGATCAGGGTCAGGTTCAACATGACGCTAACAGAGGGACCTGGGACTCGCAGTGGGGGTGGTTTACTCCAAAAAGCAGTTTGTAGGAGCTGTAGGCAAAAGCATTACCCGTCTAAACCCTACCACAAACCACAGACAAAATCAGAGGTGGGAGACGCAGCACTGAACGTCCGCAATCCCTAGCACCAAATGACTTTTAAGGACAGACTAATGTCTTCAAAATGAAGTGTAGGGGGGAGACAGGCTTCGCCTTGTCATGGGGTCTCCTTCTGCTCTTTTTCCTATGGTTTTGGGTAGATGGTCAATGAGTACCGTGTTACAGCGAGTCAGAAAGGAGCTGCCTGTACTGCAGGCAGAGATGGAGCCATTCCCAAAGAAAATCTGTGATCTCACAAGCTTCATCAACATCACCTTTCTGAAACGCATCCAGCCTCTGCCAACCCAGAGACACATGAAACCACAGATAATTACAGCAATAATTACACCTACATAGTTACATCAGTATAACTAACTCTTCTGGAATAAGAACGGCCATGTGCAAAGCCACACCAGTGAAAGTGTACCTCAGTGGTATAATTAAGCTGATACACATCCTGTAAAGTTAGGCACCAAGCACTTGTCATCAGCACCTCCTTGATTTGGAGTCAGAGGGCTCGGTGGCTGAGCCACGTAGCACATCGCTGCGGGGGATGGTCATCTGAGGCTTTAAGGAAAAAGCGTGCTTTAGAAAACAGCAAGGCAACAGTTTTAAGAAGGGAGACAGATGAGGGGTGGGGGTTGCAGGGAGAGAACTAGAGCGGCAGCATGTGCACGATGTACGTAAAAGAGATGTTAAGGCAGGGGGAAAGTGGTTAATGGGGCTGCTACAAGGGAATGGAAGAAAACATCAAGATGGGAAGGACTGGAGATGGGAGAGCTTCTGAGATGAACAGGAGTCGCTGGAACCTGCAGTAGGCACGTAGCTTGGGAGGGCAGCGGAACTACAAATGCTGCTGCACACTTTAGGCTGTGGGACCAGGAGGAGGCGAGATACAAGGCAGGAATCAATAGAGAGGTTACGTACCTTAAACCCCAAAATGAGAACGAGCCAAAGGTCGGAATAAAGAGACGCGCAGGACTGCACCCGGCTCACTGAGCACGTCATGCCCCTCTCTGTCGCCTAGGAGGCAAGGGGAAGGCAGAAATGAGGGCTGGCACCCGGCGCAGAGCGATGGGCAGGCAGGCGTAGGCATCTGTGCCTGTCTCCTCAAAATTCCTAAAAGGAAAGGCCAAAGCTGGCGCTGCCAGGGGCAGGGGGTTAAAGCCAGGAAGACTCTGGCGCTCTGCTGCCAGCAGGGCTGGCTGAACCTTTCTCTAAAGCACCTGCAGATGCCCTGAACCCCTCCTGTGCCACCCAGGTGACCTGCACAGACCTGGAGACATTGCAGCGGGCCCTCATCTCTGCAACAGATCAGACATAAACCCAACACAGAGTGCCCAGAAGACTTTCTGGCTTGTTTTTCTTTCTTTCTTTCTTTCTTCTTTTTTTTTTCCTAAACAGCACCTCCAAATGCCCGACCATCCACCAACTTTGTCCACAGAGATCAGACAGGACATGGCGCCACCCTCCACCACCCCTCCTCATCCCTTTACCCGCAGCGAGACGCTGAGGCTTCGGAAGCACTGGACTGGATCAGAGAATACCCACGTCAAGAGCAACATCGCGTCCGCCAGCACCAGCGCTGCCACCATTGCCAGCAGCTGGAGGTCTTTGATAATCTGCAAACACACAAGCAGAAAGCGTCACCATGGGGGGCAAACAGACACTGACAATCTCCATCCCCTTGGGTCTGTTTCTGGTTCTTTCTTCCGAGGGACGTGTGCAATCTAACAGTTCCCCAAGAGCAGAGCCCAGTGGCTCACCTACATCCGAGTCAGCCACAGGGTCTCTGTCTCCAGCTCCCAAACTCTTAGATACCTAATCAGGCCGGGTATAAACCCTCCCTGATGGTGTGGCTAGCTACTATGACAAAAACCAGCTCTTCCAAAACAAGAGTATCGGTCCTTATGCCCATATCACAAGCAGAGAGAAAAAGGCTGGGGGAAAAAAGGTGGAGGATTATCATTTTGCAGGTAACACAGACCCTGGTGCCTCAGGAACAGGAGTCCTCGTTGGTACCCAGTTCCCCTGCAAACCTTCTCACCTCACCTTTCATCATCCGAAACCTACTTTTTTTTTGCCACTGGTAAGTGGCTACTGCAAGATGCAAGTGCGCCGTTACATGCACAGTCATATAGGTGGCTCCCATTTCCCTCCCAGCTGCCGTATCCCCTTCCTCCAGTGCTGCACAGGACCACCCAGCACTCTGTCCCTCCCTTCAAGAGGAGGTGAGATGCACCTGGGGGTGGCCCTACATCAGATGCCTTTGAGGATACCTGGTTTGTTTTCATCCTGCAAAAATAATCAGCCCAGACCCGGACACAAACACCAGTGCATAGCGTAATGAAGGCACGTGGCTGATGTAAAACAGAACCAGACCTTCCGTGGTGATGGGGTGGGACTCCACCGGGGGACAGGCAGCCTGGCAGGGCACCCATTTGCCTGCAGAGTGGAAAAGCTCCTGCCTCATTGTGCAGGAATAAAAGAGGAGCCCATGCCCAGCTAGGTGTGAAACCAGACCTGTGACTGCGGCACCCATCCTTGTCACACGCTGGTTTCATTTGATACCCTGCACCGGTTTGGGACTTGCCGGTGTTCGCCCCCCTTGGGCTGTTTGCCCCCCACCCCGGGTGCTGTGTACTCACCACCCGTTTGTCCGGCACCCGCTGGGTGAACACCTTGTAGAGCCGCCAGCTTTTCCCCAGGATGGGGCCAAACACCAGGGAGGTCCCCACGCACAGCAGGCAGAGCCGCACCTGCCGGGGGGCACAGTGAGGGGGCTGAAGGGGACCCCGTGGGGCTGCTGGGGACACCCCGCACCCTCCCACCCAGGGATGCAACAGAGAGAGGTGGGATGTGCCTACCGGCTTCTGGAGGGTCATATCGGATACTAGAAAGCTGACCACAGGGTGAAGTAAATCAAAAGGTGCGTATTCCTCGGTGGGCACCTGCTGCCTGGCTTTCCCCCCGCACCCCGAGAAGCTCTCATCAGAGGAACAGGCAGGGAGAGCCAGGCAGCTGGCGAGCGGCAGGGGCACGGAGGGTCCCAGCATCAATAAACCACTGGCAGGCACCTCCGTTAATTATCCTCAGGCCAGCAGCTGAGCAGGAGGTGGGGTACGGGGGTCCCTCCCACATCCCACCCTCCCACCTGGGTGCACACCCAGCCCCCTGTCCGGCAGGGTGCCTGCCCCAGGTCAGGACACAGGGGCTCATCACACAGCTCAGCGTTTTGACGACGACCTCCTTAGCAGCCAAAAAACTCACCCGCAACCTCGCGGCACCCGTGCAGAGAATCCCACCTCCCTTCGGGCCCCCCTCTCCCTATTGCACTCCCAGAGCCCAGCAGGCTGCCTGCCGGGGGGAGCTGCCCTCCCTGCTGGGGACCTGCCTGGCATCCCCCAGCGCCGCTGTGGTTTGCAAAGGCTGCTCAGGCGGAAAGCATCTGGTTGTGTTTTGTGTCTGTGGAAACCACAGCCCGGCCGAATGCGCCCAGCAGCGAGGTGGTGACAAGCTGCAGCTCAGAGAGGGCACGTACAAACATGCGTGTGCGTGTGTGAAGGCATCTGTCCCAGCAAACCTCCCGCTCACCTGAATAAGCTTTTCCACCGAGTCTCCAGATGGCAGGCTCTGCTCCTGAATCCCAAAGAGGTAAGCGCTAGTGTAAGTCAAGCCGCTGCCCAGCAGGGTCACAACATTCAGATTGGGGCTGGACATCTTCACGATCCTCCAGGAAACAAAGCAGGGAAGGCAGTGACAGTTACTGAGCGCCATGACCCGGCAGCACAGCGGCAAGGTCCCCTTACAGGGAGGATGATGGCCATGAGGGATGCTCACACACTGCCCTCACAGCTCCTCCAAAAGCTCAGCCATTGCTCCGTGGGTATAGCGAGTCCCCTCCACAGTGCGCACCCCATCCCCTACCCTCCATTGCCGGAGAGCTTCACTATCCATAAAGCATTTGTTCTGCCCTACCCTGGCACTCCTGTGGGACAGCAAGATCCCCTCTCCCCAAAACGATGGGTACCAGGCCTGCCCCATGGCACCTCTACCCCCTGCGTGGGAGCTGCAGCACAGAAAAGCATCCTTGAGGCAGCTTCAGCCAACACCTTTATGGACAAGACGGTGGGAAGGGACGGGCTTTCTGCAGCAAAGCAGCCAGGGTCACCGCAGCCAGGTCTCTCTGCTACCGGTGCCCGTGCCAGGCACACGAAGCTGTGCGGTGGTGCCAGCACGTGCCGCAGCCACGCGCCCCCGCAGCGGCACAGAGCTGGGGCAGCAATGCCCCCGGCCGCACAGCTGGCATGCAGCACAGCACCCAGCTCAGCCCCCCAGGTCCAAGGCCAACATCTTCCTCCACTGTCTTCTGCTGTAAAGGGGTAGAAGTGGAAAACCTCACCAAGGCAGCCAGAGGCGACTGTCCCAGCTTTGGGTACAGCAGCTACAAACACCTTCAGGAAAAGGCTCTTCCCACTGCTCCTGCCTTTGAGGAGACACCCCCACCCTCAGCACAGTCTCAACTTCAGGAAGCTGCCAACAACGTTCAGGTTACAGCTTCCCTCTGTAATTTCACCCCATCACTCATAATCCTGTAACTGTACTCAGGGAGGGGAGAATCGACCCGCCGATCTCTCCCGACCTCTCACCCTTCTCCAGCAAGCCCATCAAGCAAAAGCTGTAGCTCCTGCAGTGCCCCCGCATAGCTCTGTCCCTTCAATCTGCTGCAAAGTCATTGCATTTCTCTACCCTTGAGCTCCTTCCTGGCTTGCTGCCTCGCAGACGCAGAACCTGGGATTCAACCTGGCTCTCTCCCTCCCTGCCTTCCTCGCCATGCCTCAGCCCCTGCAGAAAGGTAGTCATCAGCTCGCCCCCTCCGCTGCCCTCTGAACGAGGTCTCCTTTGCCCTCCCAGGTTCTGCAGGCAGACCGATATCTATGTGCTGTAGTGCAAATAAGTAACACATATTCATTACAGCTTGCTCCGAGAATGCCTTCAGGGACCTAAATAAGTCGGTAATCGATGAAGGTGACCACCAAACTTTGCTACAGTAAACGGAGTACTTGAGACCAGGCTGCAGGTCATGCAGCTTCTGCAGCGCAGCAGGCACAGGGCTCGCTGGGAACCCTTCCAGGCAGCACCCTCCTGCTGCACGGTGGCTCTAAGAACCATTAAGTTTCTCAACACAACCAGAGCACTAAAAGAGCAGCAGCCCGGGCTGCACGCAGCTGCACATCTCTGTGCGAAACAACAGCACACGGAGCACAGAGGCTTTGCCGGGTAAAGCCTGGGAAGGGGATGTATCTCTGGGTGGGGAAGCAGCTGAGAGACCACGGGACCGATGAAGCTGGGCAGCAGGTGGCAAAGGGCCAGGTGAGGCAGCCAGAATTGCTGAGGAAAGCAAAGAGCTGGCTGAGACAGTTTGAGCTATGAGGAATCGATGAGGCTTCTGCTTGATTTATGCCGCATTCAGGGGAGCTGGACCTTTTACATCCTTTGTGCAGACTAAACAGCACCAAGGGAAGCCGGCACATCACCGCCAGCTTCCCTCACCCATGGAGATCGTGTTCACCACCAACACCGACAACCACCAAGATCAAGAACGGTTAGCAATACCTTAAAATGGCAAGTGGCCCAACAGCAGGAAGGATCTGTGTGCACTGTGGAGAGCATGACGGCTTGGCTCTTGGAGGTATGCTGCTCAGAGTGATGCTCTCAAGACTGGAGTGGAAACCAGGTCTCTTTCTGCTCACTCCTGTTTATGGTTTTATTAAATAGCACCTTTGGGATAAGACTATGCACTGCTGCCTGTGCCATGCCGGAGGGCATCCCGTGCGCTGTCTTGTCCACAGCTCCCAGCCTTGGGGAGGGAGGGAGCGGTCCAAGCAGAACTGTCTCCACCAGCGATCAATACTGGGTGTGATGGAGAAAGCTGCAACATCCCTGGCATTGCCCTTGCTTGCCCCATGCTGCTCATGCAGGCTCGTACCCCCCTGGCCCTCAGTTGGCCATCAGCTCAGAGCCTGGTCCTGGAGGAGCCCGACCCCGCTGCTCCAGCTCGGGCAGCTCTCACGGCAGAGGAGGGAAGCCCTTACCTGTTTTTCCTGAAGCGAATTGTGAAGACAAGAAAGAAGAGCGCTAGCAGGACTCCTCCGGTCAGGAACGTCCACACAACTCCCAGGAGAGCAACAGAGAAGGACGGATAGCTCTTCCCACTGCGCTCAGAAGATGTCTGCGGGAGGCAAAAGGGGTGAGGAAGAAGAGGGCACTGCTGGGGCTCCCAGCGAAGGGGGTCCCTACTCGGGCACCATCACTCCCATGGGTGCTCCGGCTCACATCTCCCAAACCCTCCTCATGAGAAACGCTCCGGCACCAGACCAAGCGTAGCGAGGGACACACACTGCCACTTGCTGAGCACACAGGAGGGGGCAGCCCAGGAGCCCTCTTCTTATGGCCAAGTAGCCAAATACATAAGGAACCCACACAAGTGACTCAAACTCCAGGCAGCCCTGGTTGTGGGAGAGGGGAAAACGGGTGACAGTTCCCCACTGTCCTCGAGAAAGAAACCTCTGGAGGTATCTCACGGTACCCCAGCTTGTAGCACGTGTCTTTGGCAGGCCGGGTAGGGCATCCTTGGCTCCCACCCTTGCCCTCCATGCAGCAGATAACCAGCCAGCCGGCTGACGTGGCCGGGAGCCAGCGGCAGAGCCGCCAGCCAGCACAGAAAACACAGAGCAGGGAGTGGGACGGCGTTTTTCGGATGCGTTAGGCAGTGACACATCCAGCTGGGCTCCACCCGTCTCCCAGCTGGCTGGAAACTAACCTGGTCCTAGGGAGACATCAGCTGAGAAGTGGCTTTTGAGGGACACTCCCAAAGCGGGTATGATGGAGGCACCTCTCCCCTTGCACACAAGCGACCTTATGGTTTTAAACCTCCGTTTAAAAATATTTTCTGCTATCTCCCTGTTAGCATAGGATGGATAAAATGATCCTACTTGAAACAAGAAACCTGTTTCCGCTGTGGATCTAAAACACCCCAGCACGTTTAACAGGGTGTGCATGCGTGGGTTTGTTCACATGTACTATGTGTGCATGTTACCGACTTTTTTTTTTTTTCCTCTTTAAAAAAAGCATTAGTTTTACTTAACTGCTAGCGCATCCCCTTAAGGGGAAGGACAGGGACTGAGCTGGGCTCATACACCTCACTAACTTCTCTGGTGCCAAGTCCTTTCTCAGGTGTTCCAGTTCACCTGCATGGAATATCTACAGCAGAAGAGGATTTTTTCTGACAGCTGTCATTGCCCCCAACTTCCAATTCTTCCTCCAGGGTCTGAGCTGTTCCTGCTTCCAGCCTGGCTAGAAGGGAACCTGCAGGGAGAAGGCAGGCAGCGCTTTGGAGCCGATGCCTTGTCTCCCTCTCCCCCAGCTGGGCTCCCTCTCCTCTGGGCCGGCAAGAACAAGGCACAGCTTGGAGAGTTACAGCCAACGTGTAATTCTTAAAACAAAAATATGTCACTGCCACGCCAGCACAGCTGATCCGCGGGCTCCTGGCAGCTCACATGCGGGTGCCACGCTGCTCGCAGGGCTGCTGGGTCGGGCAAAGCCCTGGCTGGGGGAGGCAGCCAGCGAGCCGGCACTGCTGCTGCGTTCCGCTGGGATCCTCCGCTGGGATCCTCCGCTGGGATCCAGCTGCGCCCACAGCCCAGCCCCACTTCACAGCAGCATGGAGGGATCCCTGGGGAGATATTCATCTCCCTCCTGCAAACTGCTCCCCTCCCTCCTCTTCCCTCTCCTCATCCCCTGGGGGGTCTTTTGGCTCTCTAGGAAATGGAGACCGCAGCGGAGAGTGGAGATGGGCGGCCAGGTCAGTCCCCCTCCCCTTACACCACGACTCACTGTGCGAGCCCCCATCCTTTGGCACAGGGCAGGGACACCGTCCCACCTGCCTGGTGGGGCTGCTGGGGCCAGCCCGAGGCTGTAACGCCGCCCTAGTTCTGTGTCCTGCCTGGTCGAGCCCCAGGGAAACACCCGGCTTTTGCCAGCACGGTGAGCAGGGCGCGCTCAGCACCCCGGGGCTCCCCCACACCACTCGCAGCTGCACCCACCAGCAGCACCGCTCCGCCCCAGGTTGCTGCTGCACCCTCCTCCCATCACCCAGGGATCAGTAACACCCCCCCAGCCTCCCCCTTTCCTTCCCCAACGCCCTCGCCCCAACCCCGACCGCTGTTTCCCTGGGTGTTGATGCTACGTGAAGTTGATGGAGCGCTTCGTTTGCTGCTGAGAGGAGTAAATCCTGGCCCTAGCAGGAGGAATATTAATTGTGAGGCAGCTGCCAGAGCCAGAGAAGCCAAGCAGCTTACGGTCTTCTAATTAAAGGCCCGTGGTCGTGCAGGACGTGGCGCGGAGCGGAGCGGGCCAGGTCTCGCTGGTCCATCCAGCAGTGTCACACAGAGCCAACTGCACCTCAGCGCATCCCGGTGTCATTTCTACTGGCTCAATGCAGGGGGGAGGATGGGGGGGAGCGGTACCTTTTATTACAGATGAAAACTTTTAATTAAATCCTGCTCTATTCATATTTGAAAAGCACTTTGAAGTTCCAGGGAATGGGAAAGGTCAAGGGCAGAGGAGGCCATCCCAGGCCACTCCTAAGCGGCTGTCACGCCAGTCGACACACGGGAGGGCTGTCGTGGTTCCTCACCTTCTGGCTAACTGCTGGGTGTCATCTAGACAGGGCTTGTCTTGGAGGCCATCCCAGGAGGTGACAGCACGTTGCCTGCGGCTGGACCGGGATTGCTCAGCAGCTGTGCCCCCCTCTCCACCCCTCCACCCAAACGCACTTCTACAGAGCAAACCTCAAGCCCCAGCGCGCCCGCCCGCTCCGTACGTACCACGGTGACAGTGCAGAGCTCCTGCAGCACCTGCTGCTGCTGCTCCTGGCTGCCAAAACTGGAGCTGCCATCGCAGAGCTCAGAGCAGTTGAATCCCGGCTCCATAGCACATCCTCAGCCGTCATCCAGCCGTACCTGCGCCCCTGCCAGAAGGATGAGGGTTGGCTTTCTCCAGCAAGAAGTACCCTTTGGCATACACCGTTACCCCCTCCCCCCATCAGCAGGGAGTAGGGAAGGGGTCCGGCAGCCCGCGTCTGAGCTTACCCAAACTGATGCGGTGCACATCCAGAGCCAGGACGGGGAGCACCCACCTCCAGCACCCTCAGGGTATCCCCTGCAGCGAGGCGGCTCAGCGTGGGGTGCAGGTCCCTGCGGAGTACGGTGGCATCCCCAGCCCTCCTACGCCACCCTGCAAACCAACACATGCCGGGGTCACAGCAGCCCCCGGCCCCTACACCGCAGCTGCAGAGCTGAAACCAGGTGCTGCGTGGGTCCGAGCCGGAGCACAGCACCCCGGCACCCTGAGCTCGCCGCGGCTTTCCTCCTCCAGCGCATCTTCCTGCACCAGTGCAATTTCAGGGTGTACCTGGTCCCCTCCCGGTGCCAGCAGCCACTGCCAGTTTCCTGGCACATTCCCTTCTCCCAGCAAAAAACCAGCAAGCGAAGGCAACAACAAACAGCAGCAAGTCTTGCCATCACCTAATGGGACCTACACGCAGGCCTGGGCGAGCAGGGGAGGAAGGCACTTGAATTACACACGTACCCAAGTGTTTTGGCTGACTCGGCCCCAGCGGCAGCCTGGCTAGCTGAGGAGCGGGCTGTTTATTAAAGATTTAAAAGCCTGGCACCGCCGTGCTCCCCGTCCCTCCCGGCGCTCCAGCTGCCAGGTATTGTCCCCGCCTGCTGCTCCCACTCCTCTCGCACCACCTTTGCCTCTGTTCCCTCTCTCGTTTCTCTTTTTGGTGGGGATTTTAATAAGCCTCATTACCATTTTAGACATGAGGTCATACTTATCCTCAAGCATCCTTACTCAATTACCATTGTCACCAGTTTTAATTAGCTTCCAGCGCACGACCATAAGCAAGCCTCCCGTCGTTAGCAGCTGGGGAGGAAGCGCAATAGCTCACTCCCTATTTGCTCCTAACAACAGGTGGGAGGAAAAAAATTATCCCTGTCGTGCTCCTTGGAGCTGCTGCCCAGCTGAGCATCCCCTGCGCTCACCACCCTGTGCCTGGCTGGTGCTCCATCCTTCCCTGCCGCTACTCCTGACGCTTCAATCCCCTCTTCTCACAAGTCCTTTCTTTGGAAAAATTCCTGTAATTACATGAGCAAAGAATAAGTAAATTAAAACAAAGCATGGTCACCAGGATCTGGTCTGAAACTTGCTGTTCTTCACGGGGGGGGTAATCAGGATTCAAATGCCAGAAAAGCTGCAGGCATCGTTCTCAGCTCATGTCAACTGATTTTCAGCTTTAGAGAAGTCGCTTACAAGTCCCAGCCCAAAACCATCAGGGTCAGCGGGCTGCTCATCCACAGTTAGCAAAGCCACCTCTGAAGCAACAACTACAACTGTCCTGCTGGCAGGACGCCGCCGTACCCGGGGTCTGGACACCATCCTGCGCCAGGACTGCCCCAGCACGCCATCAGCCCCTGCGTCCTACAAACACAGCAGCACCCGTTAGCCAGATTCAGGATTTTACGCGTGACAAAGGTATTTTTGAAGAGTGCTGGTGCGAGCCAGCTCCATCAAGCCTCCCTCTCTGTCTCTAGCTTGTAGCAAAATGCGGTGGTGTTTCCCCCACCGCAGGACCACCCTCTGGAGCCCTTCATCGCTTAGGCTGAGCCATCGGGCACAGGGTGCAGCTGCAGGAGGCATGCAGCTGCTGCAGCAAACGCCAGATATTGCAGCAACCGTAGGGCAGCGGGGAGGAGGAGACCGGCTCCGGGTGAACAGTTCAGGGATAACACCGGTAAATGAGACGGTGCATGGAGTTGCCGCGTGCGGTCCCCGGGGGTGGGGGTAGGAGGGAGGCACTGAACCTCTGATGTCAAGAAGACCTGCAGGTGAGTGCTGCCCAGCCTCCCAAAGGGCTCCACTCCTCCCCACGCCCCCTGCTGTGTTTAAGGACAAAGGGGGGTCTCCCTATACCCCCTGTAACCTCCTGCCATGGCAGAGGGGGGGGCCCCACCTACCAGGTGGACCACTACCAAGGCTGGCACGAGGCCAGCAGGCACATCCCTCCCATGGCTCGCGAATGGGAGATGTTTCCACAAGGAGCATCAGTACAGCCCGCTGTCCCTGCAGGATGTCACCCCTCGGCAGAGGGCAGGAGCCCCCCGGGGTCTCCCCAGCCCCCACCCCACTACTCTGCAAATGGCTCCCATGCAAAATTAATAACAAGCTGAGGCCAATTAGAGCTCATTAGTATGCAACAAAACAAGCTCCAGTGTGGTTGTCGCCGAAAGGCAACAGGCATTTCCAGCCCAGCTCCTTCCTCTTGTGAGAGCTGGTAGGAACGCCATGGCCTGGAGAGCATCCGAGGGGGACCAGTGCTGCGGGGGTCACTGCCCTGAAGGGTGAGGCTGGCCAGCGGCTGGAGGGACAGACAGCAACACAGGTAAGAAAACACATCTTTCAAATGTGAGGGTCTCCTGAGGGCAGAGACTTGTGGGGTCTGGCAGGAGGTGGTTTCTGTTGGGTTTTTTTCAAGGCCAAAATGCCCAGCAGTTCTGGCGGATCACTCCTGGAGCAGAATCACAGAAGGTTGGGGTTGGAAGGGACTTTCAAGGATCACCTAGCCTAACACCCCTGCCCTGGGCAGGGACACCTTCCACTAGAGCAGGTTGCTCCAAGCCCCGTCCAACCTGGCCTTGAGCACTGCCAGGGATGGGGCACCCACAGCTGCTCTGGGCAGCCTGTGCCAGCACCTCACCACCCTCACCATAAAAATGTCTTCCTTATGTCCAGTGCATGTCTACCCTTCTTCAGTTTAAAACTGTTGCCTCTTCTGTCACTCCAGGCCTTGGGAAAAAGCCTTTCTCCATATTTCTTACAAGCCCCCTTTACGTATTGAAAGACCACAATAAGGTCTCCCGGGAGCCTTCCCTTCCCCAGGCTGAACAACCCCAGCTCTCCCAGCCTGCCTGCACAGCAGAGGGGCTCCTGCCCCTGGTCACCTTCATGGCCTCCTCTGGACCTGCTCCAACAGCTCCATCTCTCTCCTGTGCTGAGGACCCCACAGCTGGAGGCGGCGCTGCAGGGGGGGGTCTCACCAAAGCGGAGCAGAGGGGCAGAGCCCCCTCCCTTGCCCCACTGGCCACGCAGCCCAGGGCACAGTTGGCTCTCTGGGCTGGGAGTGCACGTTGCCGGCTCACATCCAGTTTTTCATCCACTGGTCTCCCCAAGACCTTCGGCACAGGGCTGCTCTCCATCCCTTCATCACCAACGAGGAGTTAGCTCTCATTTTCTGTTTGTCACTCCAGAAACACTAGGCTCCAGTTTGGGTGATTACAGAAGAAAATTCAGCTCCCAGAAAGAGGAAGGGACAGGCTGAGGGCATTCACGGCTCCTTGTGCTCCCGTCAGCCTGAACATCACAGAGGGAAAAGGGAAGCTGGAGAGTGATGCGACCGTCAGTGGAATTTACTGTCATTTGATTTTCAAACAACAGACACGAGGGACCACCACGAGAGCGGCTCCGACAGCCCGCACACCCCGTGGAAGCAGTCACAGTGTCAGGTGAAGCAAAGCCCTTGCTCAGCCCCTCGGCTCTGTTCGCCTCGCTCCCCTCCCCTCGCTGCCCTCCGGCCAGGGCACAGCACCTGGGTGTTTGGCCATGGCTGAGCACCGGTGTGTGCCAGGATGTGACCCCATGAGCCTGAAGTTGATAGGAAACAAGTGACCAGACCACATGAAAAATATTAGCACCATCATCGTCTAAACTAAAAACAGACGTGCTGACTGTTAAATATAATAAGCAATTTGTGGTCATTGCATCTGTTGGTCTTCAGGGCTGGAAAATCTGTTTCTTTAGGTCCTTCAAGACCCAAGACTACAATGCTGAGAAACTGTAAATTAACACAGAAATATCCCTCAAAAAAAGATGATGTTGTCGAAATGTACATCTTGACTCTTTCAAAGTTTCTTCTTCCCTTCAAAACCCTTCTTTTGAAAAAGCAGAGGGAAAAAAAAAAAACCAACCAAAAACCAAACCTTAAAGAAGCTGAAAAATTGATGCAGCACCTATGGGCCCAGAGCAGGCAGAATGAACATTTCACCCCAACCGCTTCCTTTTGATCTAGCATTGAAAAAGAGACTTCTTCCCAAAGAACAAGGTGATGTCACGGCTTGGTGAATCAAAAGCTGGAAAAGTGAAGACGTCAAAGTGCAGATGACAGAACAACCGCACTCAGAAATGTGCCAGTTCTCATGAGCCCTGCAATCCTGCCCAGTCCAATCGGCCCCAGCAGAGAGATGGTACATGTACACCGCCGCAAGAGAAGAGCAGAACACATCTGGAGAAGCACATCTGTTGGCAAAAACCTCTTGAGCAGACGGCTGTGTGTCCAGCTGTGACCTGCGGCTTTGCTGCGTGCCAGAGAACACCAGCCCGGTGGGCAAGAAGCGATGTGCAGAGCGCAGAGCCACTCCTGCGTCCTCGGGGCAGCAGCACAACGATCTTGGCTCACCCATGGTGGGTCTGGGCTGCTGCTACCACTGCTGGTGGGAGATGGAGGTCTGCTGGTGGGGACCAGCCCCGGTGAGCCAAGACGCTGGGCCACACGCTGCAAACGGCAAGTCATCCGGATAACTGTTCCAGCGAGATGAACAACGTGAGATGGGGCTTTGCAATTCAAAAAATGCTGGCACTTCTGAGGCACGCTCCTGTTCTTCCCTTCTGCTCTTCTTGTCCAACAAGATCCCTTCTTGTTTGACCTGAGAAACCTGCAATATCGCCAACCCCACGGCAATCAAAAGAAAAGCTGGTTGCTAGACTTACTGCAACACCCCCCCGCAACGGAGCCAGGTAAAACTCATGAGTTAAAATGCACAGCGTATCTGAAACTTAGCGTTAATTTATATTTAAAACTTCAGCATCTAAGTTTTCACACTTTCCCTTGCAAACACAGAAGGAAAAAGAAAAAACCCAAGAATCTCTGCTTATCACTTAATCCTAAAACCTGGGTTACAAAGCCTCAGTCCCTGGGAAGCCTGGGGAGTTGTCACCCTCCTTCCCAGGGACCGCGCCGTGCTCCTGCTCCATCCTGCTCTTGCCCCTGGGATTTCCAGGGCCACCTCCAGGCCTCTGGGGTATCTTCATCCCTGGCAGACAGACAGCTAGCTCACTGCACAGCCACGCACTGGGTCACGTCACAGAGCCCACACGGGGAGATCTGCCCACCCAGGCAGTGTCCCCAGCTGTGGTCCCGCTCTGGGACCCACGCCAGGAGCTGCATGCAAGGGCAGGAGATGCAGGACGAAGTGCTTCTGCCTCCTGATGCACAGGGAGCTCACCAGGTGATGCTGAAACCTGGAATTTCATGTTGACTGAAGCTAACTGCAATTTGGAAGCTTCCTACTCATTTTGGATAGTGTATCCCAAGATCACGAAGGTGACAGTTTCTCAACACCACCCTCACCGGTTGCCTAGCACTGCGTGTCTGCCCGCTGTAGGTCCCTCAGCTCGGGAGGATGGCACCAGGCCGGTGCATGTAGCTTTTTTTTACTTTTTTAAATGCAGGTTAAATACCTGCCATCTCTTTTCCATTCTGTGGTTTATGTTTGAATTTAAAGAAATCTTCATGCAAAACAAGTCATGACTTTTTTTGAACCACCACACAGTCCTGCAAGGAGCCGACTCACGCATCTCCCACTGGGGAGCTGATAAGGCTTTTAACGCTCTGATGTTAATTGCTATACAATGATAGGCGCATGAGAAATAGAGACGGAATAGACTGGAGATGCTCTAAGGAAGGAAAATTGGAAGGGGATACCGAGAGACCAGGGGAGCATGCCACGGGTGAGACCAACATGGCCAGAGCTGATGGGGAGGTGACCAACTCCGTGCCACCCAGAGACCCCAGCCCTCCCATGTGTCTGGCGGTAGCAGCTGCTGAGCAGCACGTGGATGGAATGAGTGGAACCCCCCAGGTTTCTGCCTCCCCGAAGAAGCCTGGAGCCCAGGGGCTGGGACCCCACTGCCCGTCATGCCGAGCTCACCCCCCCTGCACCGGGCGGCTCGGCAGCGCTCCCCGCACAGTGCCCAGCCGCTGCGGCAGAGAGCCAGAAACCCCTCGGAAAGCTCCTTCCAGTGGATTGAAACGACACATCGGTACCCCCAGGTGGAAGCCCACCTTTCTGCAGTGAACCAGCGAGGCAGCGGGATCTCTGCCACAAGACAGCAGCCTTACCTCTCGGGGCTAAGGCGGGCACAGTTCCCCCGGTGAAGACGGGGCAGGGGACGTGTCCCAAGCACAGCTCGGAGAAGATGCGGTGCAGCTCCTCAGCCTTCCCACGCCCAAACCTCTGCCCTCGTGCAGAACGCCCCAGCAGCTGCGCTGCATGAACAATGAGGCCAAGCAGAGGTTTTTCACCACTTTGGGCAAAACCTTGGGTTTTCATTATTTCTTAATGACTTCCCCAATCATTTAATTTAAGAATGGGAGACCACAGGCGTAGGTGCTGTTCTGTCTCCATGGGGCAAGCTCCCCATTTGTCCCCAAGCCCTGGGCCAGCAGGGTCTAGTCCCAAGCACCAGGTGTGTGGCAGATGACCTGGAAGCGGAGCGGCAGGGGCTGCCCCTCCAGAAACACGCGGCCATTTCCATGCTGAACCACAGGTTCATCACAAAGAGGCAGAAACAGGGTCTGGCTTGCAGGGCCAAACCGCATGGCCACCATGCCCCTGTGCCCACAGAAACACGGCTGCTTCCCAGAGCACACCCAAGAAGAAGAAATGTTGGAGGTGTGCAAAAATCCTCAAGCATCTGCTTCACAGTTTGCCATCCCTGGATCCCTGGTAGCTGCTGCAGGGTAAGCAGCGAGCCCTGTCTGCGGGGCTGGTCAGTCCCGGATCACTGCCAAGGATCACTCCTGCATCCCTGCCCTGGGGAGGTTGTCACAGAACTAGGATGCTGCTGTTGCAGCTGTGTGACACACTTGCCCACCAGGATGCTGATTCAAGGCACTGTCACAGTGTCCTGGTGCAGCACTGTGAGGTCTCAGTGCTCAGAGCCCAGGGTCCCTGCCCATCCATGTTGCCTACGTTGCCTGTGTGGTCCTCTCCTGCTTCCATCCATCCATCCACCCACCCACGGACATGACCTCCCTCAAAAACCTGCCTTTTCCCAGGCCATTTCCAGAAAATACCGCTACTTTCTGCTCTGTGCATGTGCCCCAATACGCTGCTCTGAGGCACGGCTGAGCCCTGAGCATGGCTCCAGCATCCCTCACACCCATCAACTCCTTCGGGGCGTTTGCACCGGCCTGACGAACTGCAGCGCACTCAACAGCTTTACGGGCAGGTGTAGCCTGCAATTTTTTCCCTCTTAACTGCACCATCTTTAGAGAGCCCCCATGAATAAGAGGTAAAAAAGCCTGATGATTTAGTATTTTGATTTACAAGAGAGATCTCCTTTGTGGTTGAGGTGTGTATGACTGAGTTGAAAAGCAGAGGCTCGCCCCCACTGAAGCTGTTTGCTGCGGAGCCATCAAACGCAGAGGAGGAAGAGGCCGCAGAGGGAATATTTTCATAAAGTTACACTTCAGATTTTGCCTGTGCCGTCCAGAGCTCCCCCTTGCCAAAGCTGGCAGAAAGCTGCAGCTGCTCCTTCATGCAATCAGACACCGGCCCCTGACAGCCCTGGCACCAGCGCTCCCGCTTTCCCAGGCAGGGCTGGGAGGGCCGGGCTGCAAAGCTGGACGACCGCAAGCATGGGGACAGCTGCTAGCCCTAACAAGGTCAGCGCCTTTTTCCTTTTCTTTTTTTTTTTTTCTTTTAAATCTGGCAGGATTTTGGAAATCAAGTGACACATTGTGCCCCTGAAAGAGGTGCCGGAATGGAGCGCCGCATTGCTCTTTCGCCTTGCTCCTGCTGACAGAGCAGCAGGGAATACCTCCCCCAGGAGACAGATCTGACACCAGGCTCCGAAAGCCGGAGTCCACGGCTCACCCAGCTCCCCTCCCCTGGGCACCGCAGCTGCCAAACTGCGCCCATCCATCCCCTGCTCCGGCTTCTTCCTTCGCTGGGCGAAGCAACCACCCCATCAAGGGACAAGGCCGTACCAAGGCTGGCACGGGGTCTGCCAGCCAGGGCTCCCTGCAGACCGGCGTTTGCTCAGGGCTTGTGCAGCTCCAGAACTGGAGCTAACGGCGCAAGCACAGGGGTCTGCAACCAGAGAGGCGAACACGATGCCCCGGCACCAGCTGGGTGAGGCAACGTGGCAGATACATCCAGGATGCGTCAGAACCGCCAGCTGCAACCCAACGCTGGCAGCTCCCAGTTACCAGGGATCTGGTTTCCCTGCCCCTCTCGGGCTGCAGAGCACCTGGGGGGCAGCAGAAAATGCAGGTCTGGGGGAGGGCTCCGTGAGCCGCCCTCCCCAAGATGTGCCCGAGCATCTGGGGGTTGCTGGGTGACGCTCACCCCGGTCGTGGAGGAGCAGCAAGAGCAGTGGGCCCTGGAGCGCGTCCCGGGGGTCTCACCCCCAGCAAGCAGGGGCAGGACCGTGGCTCCAGCACCGAAGGGGTGCGTGGGCCCCTCTCTCTCCCTCCCTCCCCAGCAGGTGGTTGCACTGCGGGGTTGGTTGCAACCTTTCTTCTCCCCAGACTGGACTCCACAGCAGATGCAGCTTGCCCAGCAGTAAGTGTTGTGAGAGCAAACCACCCGGCGCCGCAGCTTCGCACCCCTTTCCCACTGCAAGGCGCACCGGGACAAGTCCACCACCAGTTTTGCGCTGGGGGGTGGGCTCTGGGCACCCCCACGCCAGTGAAAGGCAAACCGGCAGCACTTCACCCCCAAACTGTGACCCCAGCCTGCCCGCCACCGCCGCCGCACGGGGCTGCCGGGGGGCGGGACGGTATTTTTTTTAGGGCGCTGGCACAAGTCCACCACCACCTCAAGCTGGGGGGTGGGCTCCGGCCACCGCCGAGCCAGCAAACGGCAAACCGGGAGTGCTCCATGCCCACCCCGCGCCCCCAGCCCCGCCCCCCCCGCCACCACCGCTGGGGGGGTTTGGGGTGCTGTCTTCTCCAGACCCCCAGGGCACCGGCACAAGCCCACTGCAAGTTGTGGGGTGGGTTCCGGGCACCACCGAGCCAGAAAAAGTCGCTCCGGGAGCGCTCCACGCCGACCCCGCGCCCCCAGCCCCGGCCCCGCCACCGCCGCAGCGCGGGGAGCCCCGGTGCCCCCCCCGGCGCCCGCCCGCCCAGCCCCCGGCCGCCGCTGCGCCCCCGCCGCGCCTCCCTGGGGGCGGCACGGGGGGCAAAACACCCCAAACCCCGAGCACCGGGGCGGAAAACCAGCCCAGAGGGGGGCACAGCCACCGCCGCCCCCGCCGCGCCCACGGCCCCCCCCGCCTCTCCCCACCCCAGCGGAGCCCCCGACCCACCTGCGGCGCTGGCTGCAAGCGGCGCGGGCGGCTGCCCCCCTGCCGGGCCGGGAGCAGCCCCCGCCGCCGGGGGACGCGGAGCTCCGCGCTGGCGGCCGCCCCGCAGCGCCCGGCTCGGCTCGGCTCGGCTCGGCCCCGGCGGGCGGCGGGGAGGGGCCGGCGCGGCCGCGCTCCTCCCGCCCGGGCGGCTCCGGCGGGGCCCGGCTGCTCCCACCGGCCGCCGAGTCCTGTGCGCTGGGGGGGGAACGCGGCGGGCGTGGGGCCCCCACCGCCAGAGCCGGTGCGCACAGCAGCAGCACCCCGTCCCCAAAACACCCTCACGTACAGCAGCAGCAGCACCCCGTCCCCAAAACACCCTCACGTACAGCAGCAGCAGCACCCCCTCCCCAAAACACCCTCACGTACAGCAGCAGCAGCACCCCCTCCCCAAAACACGCCCACGTACAGCAGCAGCAGCACCCCCTCCCCAAAACACGCCCACGTACAGCAGCAGCAGCACCCCCTCCCCAAAACACGCCCACGTACAGCAGCACCCCCTCCCCAACACCCCCCCCAGTGCCTGCTTCACACAGCAGCAGCAGCACCCCCTCCAAAAAACACCCTCCCCCGTACAGCAGCAGCACCCCCTCCCTAAAACACACCCACCCCACCCCCGATAGCACCTGCTCCATACAACAGCAGCAGCACCCCCTCCCAAAAACACCCCCCCAACAGTGCTTGCTTCATGCAGCAGCAGCATCACCCCCTCCCAAAAACACACACAGCACCACCCCCGAGCCGGGGTGTACAGGGACCCCAGAGGCACAGCCCACCACCCCTCCATCCCCACCTGACCTGCTGCTGACACCGCGTCCCGTTAGCCCCCCGGCACGTCCCGCTGCCCCCCGGCTGTGCCCATCTCCTGCCCCGCTGCTGCAGGTGGGGACACGGCCCAGCTGGTAATAAACCCTCTCGCTGGGGCGCTGCCGGCAGCTGAGGCAGCACAAAAACCCCACGTCTGCGGCAAAACCGGCCGGAGAAGGTGAGTAAACGTGAGGGCGGCTAGCCTTGCGCTCCATGACCTGCTTGTGCAGCCCCATGGCTAGTGGTAGCCAATGTGACTACTGCAATAGGTATGTCAGCATGAGCAACGCTCAGCGTGATGTGGACAGACCCACCACCTCTCTCAGCATCCCCATGCCCCCCATTTCCCCCTCCTGCCGCCCACAGCCCCGACACCCTCGTTAACTTCTTCCTCTCTCCCCACATGACATCCCCTCACTTTTCCTGGATTTTCTTCCCCGCTCTGAAAGCCAAAAGCTCTACAAGTTTCTCTCCTGTCCTGCAGCACTGTGCCCGGCGCTGCTGGGAAGGGTTGTTTGCCGAGTGCCGTAAGGCCGTGCAGGTGTTCTCTCTTTACACGCTCCTGTTTACCTCATTACCTGACTCCGCCAGGCCTCGGCATGACCAGCGCTCATTTTTCCCTCCTGCCCATTCCCAAACCCGCAGAGCTGAGCACCAGGTGCAGTCTTGGTCCGGACGGGAGCGGAGAGGTTTGCACAGCCCCGTTAGGCACGCTGTGCTGCGCCGCCCTGAATGCACCGACCCATTACTTCCCCAGCCCAGTAAGAGCATCCCATTTGCAGCCACTGATCCCGGCGGCAGCAACTCCCACACCTTTTTACTGGGTTTGACTGGTGTCCTGGATGGGAAAGTGGGGAAGCTGCGGTAGGACCGCTCTGCTCCCTTTTCCCATCCTCTGCCAAGGGAAAACAGAGGGATGTGCTCTTCCCCAGAGAGTCTAACACACCGCCCTCTAAACAGCATTTTCCAGCTTGGGCAGCGATGGGCAATGAAGGCAGATATGTCGGGGGTCAGTCCTGGACTGGGAGCTGCCGGTGGGGCAGAGGGTCGTGTCTGGAGCAGGTGACAGCTAGGAGGAGCCTTCCTACTGCCACGTTCAAAGAGGAATGAAAAAGCCCCTTGGAAAGCCCTGAGACGTCGAGGTCCAGCCCTGGTGGCCAGCGGTCTGAAAGCCAGAGACCATAACGTGGATTCATTCTGTATTTGGGCCCTGAAAGCAGCACCCTGATTTGCAGAGGCACAGAGCACCTGCAGCTCACGGCGCCCATGATGAAGGTCCCCCATATCCCAACATCTCCAGAAAGCTGATCTCTTTTAAGACCTGCAGGCCCTTAGACTGGACTTACCCACCTGGTCTCCCTCCACCTCTGTAAAAGCGGGATGATAACCCCAAGTGTCTCAGCGGGGCGGGAGGGAGCGCAGCGGGAGCTGGCTGGCCGTGCAGAAGCAGAGTGGGGTGCCTCATTGCTGGCTCCCTCCCGTGCTGACAGAAAGCATTTGTGTTGCCCCACTGACTCGTGCTTATTATTAAGCTCCTCGTAAACAGCGATAACAAGAAATTGCTGCCTTACGCGTGCTTTGGTTTTGCTCCTGGGCTTAGCTCTTAAAAAAAAAATAAATTAAAAAAATCTAAGCTCTGGGGGTACTGATATTTCCACTGGCAACTGTTCCAGATGCCTGCACGTGTGTCACCTCTTATCCCTCACCCAGCAGAAGCGGGACCGCAACCTCATCCCAGCGAGCTCTGCAGGCTGGGGTGTCCCCCCCGTTGTCACCCGGCTTTGCCAAGTGACACACACAGCTGCAGCCAGGGCGTCAGGGACCCCAGTGTTCTGTCCGGAGGCAGGAGAGCATGCACTGCCCCACACTGAGCACTGGGGAAGGATTTGTGCCGCCGGGCAGGCAGGAGCAGGGGTCTGGCGAGGGACGGGTGAGGGCAGAGCACCCATGGGTAAGGTGAGTTGCGTTGTTACCTCCGTGGGGATCCCCTTTCATGCCGCAGGATCCCGCTGTGCCCAGAGCATGGTCAGTAACCCTGTGTTGAGAGCACATCACCCCACACCAGGATACAACTGGGACCCAGCAGTGGCATGGCTCAGCCCGAGGCTGGGTCCTAGGAGGGGAAAGCAAAAAAATTGCCGGGGGAGGTGGGATACAGTTGTCTCCAGCTGGTTGCCGCAGCTTGGCTCAGTCCCCACTCTTTTTAAACACCTTGTTGAAAAGTTAGGCTGCAGAGCTACCCAGAGGGGTTCGGTGTCCGTCACAACACTGCCCGATAGGAGGGATGAACCACCTGTTCACAATCCTTCTCGGCTGCTCCGGCTCTTCATCCCCAGCACCACGTCCATCCTGCACGGAGCTGTTTAGCCGTTCTGCCTGCCAGTGCTTCCCGGGAGTCGCAGCTGCCTGAGACACGGCACCTCCCTTTGGAGGCAGGGCCCGTGCCGCTTGCTCCAAGGTGCATACATATTTACTTCAAGCCTACTGTTGGAAAAGGTGGGCTCGGAGCTGATTTTTGTGGACTGAGACCCTCCTGCTTGCCAGCTGTTAGCAGTAACCCTCTCCTCTGGGGTCTGGCCAGCAGCAGGGTCTCAGCCTATTTAACGCATACGTGTTGTCCATCCTCAAGAGTTCACGTTCAATCAGTGTCACACACAGCGACATCAAAAGCCACCTCTATTTTAACCACAGCCTTGGGCCAGCTGCTGAACTCTCCATAAGCAACTCACTTCTCAGTCGAGCTTCACTAAATGTGTCTGTTTCCTTCAAAACAATCTGCCTTTTTTATTTTCTTCAGTTTGGGGAAAATGAGTCCCTTTGAAAACCCAAGTGCATGGATGACTACCTACCACTGGCCTGACTTCCCTGATGGTGACCGTAATGAGGGAACTAACTGCTGGTAGCTCAGTGACGAATTCTTCTTTGCCCATCACCATGGATCTGGGAGGCAGACCGCGTGTGCTGGGCGGGTTGCCTCTGCTGGGAAATCACCGGCCAGCACACTCCGAAACTCTCATGAGACTTGGCGGTGGCCTGCAGGCAATTTCCACAGATGCGTCCTACAATTAAATTCTCTATGCAAATATAGTTTTCTTTTCACACGTTGCAAATAAGCCTGCAGAGAGACATCCATCCCGGGCCTCGTTTGATGAGGTAGTCAGTTACACACACAGGCGTGCACGGAGAACTCCCTCTCGGGCTTTACTAATTAGCACGTTGATCTACATACAGTCTGCTCCCCTCGTTCTAAACCAGGTAATGTTGCCATTAGCACAAAGCACCATCCTTACCTCCTTCACTCGCCACCTCCTTTCTCAGCAGGCGGTAGCCAGCAGTTGTGACATCTCTGTTAAGCACCTGGCCACGCTTAGACAAAACCAGTTTTACCCAATTCATTCCTAAAAGCGAAACTTTTCCCTCTTATTGACAAAGTTTCTTATTCCAGACTTCAAACAACTGAGTATTTTTTTTCTTTTCACAGACCAGCTTAGTCCACCATCCCTTGAGTTTCAGTT
Organism: Falco biarmicus; assembly: GCF_023638135.1. Lineage (NCBI taxonomy): Eukaryota > Metazoa > Chordata > Aves > Falconiformes > Falconidae > Falco > Falco biarmicus. Next base: position 89,579,915 of record NC_079292.1, read on the forward strand.
GTTGAAGCTTTTGCCCATTTGAGGATTTTCCTTGCAGGGTTTGTTGGAAATGTCCTGCCTTTCCCAGCCCGTGTCCAGGCCATGAGGCTGGGTGCTGGGCGGGCAGGCCACCTCACAGCACCACTCTGTCCCCTGGAGCAGGGCTGAGCACCCCACACAACGTAGCCTCCCCACAACCACCAGCCACTGCTTCCACCTCCAAGAGCTGCTCTCCACTCCCCCACCCTGCAGGAACGGGACCTTTGAGATGATCGCTTGGACTTTCTTCTACTTTTCCAGGGTTCCCGAAGTCTTGAATAATCTCCCGCTATTCCTACACCATCCCGTTGGCTTTGCAGCCCTTCCTGAACGGTCTCTTAACTCCTCTTCGTTCTCCCTAGCAGAAGCTGCCCACCATAATTGCTCACCTTAAGGCAACTGGGGACACGTGGGGGTTGTTCTTCCAACTAAGCCAAAGAGCTGCACTCGGTGAGGTTCCTCCCACGGCATCCTAGAAGGCTGTTCATTCAGATGGTGAATCCTCTGCCAGGAGAGATTAGGCACATCTGAGGACAGCAGTATGGACCAGGTCACGTTCCCTTGCACGTTGATGTTCTGTGCTTCCATGAGCTGCTTTAGGATGACTTTGTAACCCCCAGCGGCCGCAGCAGATTACGAGGCCAGCTAGTGCTGCTCCATCCAGGGCAAGGAAAATTATTTGAAAAAAAGCTCTCTTTGTAACACACAGCCCTGCATCTTCCCAAATTTGGAATAATCTCTCAGGAAGAGGATCTTACAGTCTGTGTATGGTTGATGTGGACCTCGCTGTTCCTAGGTGGACAAGTCAAGACCTCAGGAGTGACCCATGTGAGGGCAGGAATAGGAAAAAGTAAGGAGAACCAGAGGAATCCAAGGAAAGACTAAGAATGTGGTGGAAGAAAAGCACCTACTGGTGCCATGAGACCCACATCCCTTTGTACGTAAAAGCTACGGCACTTAGAACATGTCTGGAGCAGGACATGGTTTCCACCATGGTGCTTAGGACTGAAGCTCACTGCCACCAGCAAAAATTGGTTTGCTAGCAACACCCTGCTCTTTCCATCTGTCTCTTATGCAAAGTAAGAGGTTCACCTGACAGGGGGTCAGGTCAGAAAGTCACAGCAGGTCTGGGCCTGAGACGTGGCCTCCTTCCAGCCACCCGTTGGCTCCTTCCCCAAAAGAGAGGAGCTGGTGCTCGCTGCCGGTGGAAAGGCTGGTCTGCTTCAGCAGTCCCTGATCCCTTCTGCTCCGCCCGTTAAGCAGATCCATGGGATGTTAAAAACTCTCTGTGAAGGCTTTCTGCAGACATCAGTGCCAACAGCATCCCAACTGGATGGGGATCAGCCTGCCTGCAGAAGGGGTAGGGCAGCTGGATGGAGCAAGCCCTCTCTCAGTCCATCGGATGTGGGAGAGAGGTTGGCTGCCTTTTGTAACTTGGCTTCCCACGCGCTTTCTAATTATTGTTTTTTTGGGATGGCATCAAGGGGAAAACTGGAGGTTATGAATTAGGTACTGTGCCAGGGAAAAGGGAGGCGGGGTAGGGTTTCTGAGAAAGCAGCAGTGACCCTACGTCCCAGAGAGCCAGCCCGCGAGGGAATCGAGGGAGGCTGTGACCAAGGTTCCTGCTGGAGGAGGCACCAAGCACCTGCCTGGCTTTGGCAAACAAGGATGTTCATACAGATTTGGTCCCAGGACTCTGAGACAAACAACTGCCTCATCTTTGATGAGATGATCTCCAACCAGTTAGGACCATGCCCATATCTCAAGCGATACCCTAAAGGAACGAGGCTTATTTCACGCACGAATCCAGCATCCCCTCTTCACCAACAGTTGCTAAACCACCTGGCAAATAGCAACAGATTTAACGGTGAACTGCGAGTCTCAAAGCTATTAAGGTCCTACAAGTTCCAGTGGCTGGATGGGGAGGGAGAAGCCTGGTGAATCCTCCCCTCTCCCACTCCAGCGCAGGGAAGGAGCATGGACACAGCTTTTATTAGCCATCGGCGAATCCCTCTCACAGGAGTGGGATCAGGCAGAATCACCCCTTAGGGCAAACCAGAAGGTCTGCTGGTGGGAAAACAGGGCATCCTCGGCTGAGCTGCCCAGAGAACGACTTGGGGTTTTTAAGAAAATGGGGGGGGTGGGGGGTGGGGTGGGGCAAACCCCCAAGGAACCAGGCGGTTTTCTGCTTGTTGGCTTTTCTACTTGTATTTTCCATCGGAAACCTGGGTTTCATGGGTCCCCGTTTTTGGTGAGCGAATGACTAATGCCCTCCAAGGTTAGATGGTTTCCTCCAAGGACAGACCGTGCCTGGGTGCCATGCTTCAGAAAAGATGTCTGAGGACTGAGCTCCCGAGGGACCAGCCGGGCTTTGCCCAAGCCCAGGCGCATGCTGACACAGGATACTGGGATTTTAGCTAATTTTAGGTAAGGAACTGGTCATGCCAGCCGCTGTCAGTGGGCCTGCCCGCTCTTCCCTTTCATACTGAGTCTCTGTGTAGGATCTTTATTACAGGTTTAGGATGACCTGGAACCCAGAGGAAGCATCCAGCCTCTTTGATGCTAATCTGAACCACCAAACCTTTTCAGGTTCGCTTCATGCTGCCAGCAACACCCAGCCCCAGCAGCGATTCGTGGTCTCCTGGGAGGTCTCCCAGCCTCTTCGGATCTGACAGGGAAACAAGAAAGTCTGCAGCGGAGCCGAGTTTCAGCTGTGCCCATCTGCTAAATAACAGGTGGTAAAGGATAGTTTCCTTCAATTGTAGCAGTTCATGACTCCTCATGAAGTCATAGAATGATCTCACCTCAGTTATTTACCACGTTCTTTCTTCTACCTGGCACGATGAAGATGTTTTTCTTTCTAACAATAGAGAATAAAAACAAAAACAAAACCCTCTCTATTAATGCAGACCTAACGCACATGCAGTGTGCAACAGAAGCATCCCTTGTTTCTGGTCCTAGCTGCCACATCTGAAGAATTTTTCCTTTGAAGATGGTCCCTTGTCACAAGAGAGGCGTGGGACTTGGCTCCCTGGCTGCTAAGCGCTCTGCTGCCACGCAGGGACTGCACATCCCTGTTTCCACATCCTCACAGGCAGGGAAAACCTTGCTCGTGGCAGCTCTTAAAGACAGATACTTCAGTCTGAGCCTGATGCCAACAGCCGTGTGGAGCAGAAGGTGGTGGTGGGACACGTTCATCACTCAACATTTGTTCCCAAGGCTGGTGGGAGCACGCTGAATGAGGAGGTTCCCATGTCCTGGGATGGGCCAGCCTGAAGCAGAGGCAGGCCAGCTGGCTGTGTCCTTACCTATCCCCATGGGGACAGCTATGGAGGGCTGCAGGCCAGTGGTGGAAGAAGATGCTTCTGGCCTCACTGGGAGGAAGAAGAGGTGGCAAGAAGTAAGGAGAGAAGGAAGAAAGGCCACCAACCACTCGCACAAGCACTGTGGAAAAGCATGTCCATGAGAGTGGGCATCCTTGGCAGAGTGGAGATACGTGCTGCCTGCCAGAGAAGGGACTGCAATGTGAGGAATGGAAAAGGCGTACGATGGGGTCATGGGAAGATCCTTCTGCAGGAGAGAGAGAGAGGGCAGAAGCGCTGTGTGGAGGCAAACGGGAGCAAAGATGTGCCAGTGATGCTGAAAAGCTGAATCAATCTGCTAAATCAACGCAACGCCTCGATGGGCACAAGGCCAACGCTGGTGACTTCAGGGCCGAAGGCAGAATGGGCTGTGAGAAACAGGGTCAGGAAATGGACGTTACCACTGTCCGCATTTTGATATCTGTAATATCAAGAATAATTTGGCAAACTTGAGTTCAGGGAAGGTGGGAAGGCAAAAAGAGAACTAGTATCTCTGAAGGAACTGACACATGCCCCTGGCAGCAATTATCTCTAAGAAATCTTCCAAGTCAGAAGATGACCAGTATGTCCAGAGATGTGAGTAGCGTGATGAGTAGATGACCATTGCAGAGATGGTGAGTAGGGAGGGAAAGGCACTGAAGGGAGGGATGCTGCAGAGCTCCTCCATGCCCAGGGTATAATATTCATCTACGACATCAATGCAAGATGCTGGACCATGAACTTACGTGGTGGGGAGGACAAGCGCATCCTGCAGAAAGAATAGGTTGAGCTCTAGACCTTGAGTAGCAGTGGCTGAACATTAGACACTTCCCATTTTAAGGCGTGTACTTCAAGATCAGCCACAAAGTTGCTGTAAGCCAGGAGTTTGTCAGCTAAAGGAACAGAGGAAGCCGAGCAGGGACAGGAGGAGGAGCAATGACTGAGAAACACCACCACAAATGCAAGCCTGGCATGCAGGGAAGAAATTGTTCCTTACTCTTTGTAAAAGTTGGCACAAACACATTTTAAAAGCAGAACTATTGTTTCATATGTGGTTTTCAGCAGCGTTCCATGGACGCACAATACCCGATTTAACAACTGCTTAAGTACATCCTACCCTTGATGGGCACCGACCTAAATATGCCCACGTCTGACACCTACATCACAAGTCATACGATAGATTTTCCACGGACTTTAAAGTTATTTTGAGTCAAGGACGGGTACCTCAGAAATTGCAGATCTCCAGTACAGAACTTCATACAAGCTTTAAAGCACTTTGATAAATAAGCTCACCACTTTGTTGCTACTAAGAAACTCAAAGCAGCGACTGCAGGTTGCTTTATTTCAACATTTAGAAAGCGAGATGGGAAAATATTTTGCAACCCACAACAGTTTTTGCTTGCTGTTATTTAAGTGTTATAATCACAGACTTCATAAAGTGACACACACCAGCCCTGACATTCCGAATTCCGCAGTCTCTCTGAAGGTTTTGAAAGCCATTCAGCACAGGCTGCTTTAAAAAGAAAAGAAACACACCTCTCCTAAAAAAAAAAAAAAAAGGAGCAGCCTTTGAAAAAGTTTATGACTAGATGTTTACCAACAAAATTTGCATAGAGGACACTCATTACTGAATAAAAGATCAGGAAGACATTTGTCAGCTTTTCTCACCCTGGAGAATTATGGCAAAAGTTCACTACAAAAGCAATGGGACCTTCAAACTTGAAAAGGTTGTTTCTGTAAAAGGAAAGGGGAGAGGAGAAGGGAAATCATCGTAGCTGGAATGGCTGGGCTGCCATGTAAAACCCCGCAGTCAGGTGGAAACCTCTCAGATCTGGGATGTTCAGGCATGTGAAGACGAGGAGAAAACATGGGGGATGGAGGATTTTTTATCATCTTAACCAGAAGCGCCAGCACGGATGTCTTCTCATAAAACACCAACTCAGCTTCTGCAACAGTTAGTTAAACCCAAGGGTGTACCAGGTTTCTGGGAAGTGTCCTGGCACCTGGAGCAGTAGCAAAAGGTGACTGGAACAGCCTTTTCAACCACCATTTCAGCCTTTCTGCTGCCAGGCTATTACTGTGGACTTCAGAAATTAACACACTGCATGAACCAAGTTACCAAGGACCCTTGCCCACTTCTTTGGCTGCCTGGACCAGGACAACGACTGCTACAGCTCCCTGGACCAGGACAACGATTGTTACAGCTGCCTGGAAAGCCTTTGGAAGGGTGAAAAGGTTTCCCATGGGTGACAAACCAGCCATCACCTTAAGGATTTGCTGGGTCATGATAACCATAAACCTCCTCCTCATCCCAGACATTACTGGAGGATTCACCTGTCATTGCCTTAATACGGTCAGTGTGAAATAACTATTTGTGAGGTGTACTTCTGACTTGCTACATCCCTATTCGCGGAAAAAAAAATTCTGCTACCCTTACACACGATGAAGCATGTTCTGCCTCTGTAGCACAGCACCATTGCTGTCTGAGGAACGTCAGAGCAGAGGTTTCATCATGTCGAAGTATCATTAGGCTTCACTTTTGTCCCCAGAAATCTGGGGACAATACTATGATGGTTTAAAATAAAGCGTCCGGTGACACCCTCACTAGACACTTGTGATGTATGGGATGGTACAGAAGGCATATACCACAAATTTGTCAAAAAGCTACAGCTTGTCTGAAGAGGGTCGGGAGCTCAGAAGGTGCTGTTAAAGAGGACGCTCCCTCCTCACTCGCCTCTTACAGAAGCGACCTCCAGGCTCTGTGACAAGCGGCACAGATCAGCCTTGCGTTGTATTTTCGCCAGGAGACCACAGAGGATGATGGGGCATTCTCTGCCAGGAGACCCTTGGTTTGGAAGCTGGTATGGGATTTCAGGAATTATCCCAGGGTCTACGTTCCTGCAACCATAAGAGGAACTCCCACCAGACTTAGCTGACTGATAGTGTGACACCAGTCACCTTGGAGGGGCAGATCCGTGACCGTGGGTGCAGAGCCCCTGTGACCACCCTGAGCAGAAGGACAGAGTCACTGGCGAACCTCTTTCTTCAAGAGAGATGACTTTTTGGGTGCCAAACTCCAACTGCATTCACGGCAAAGGTGCCTGCCGTTCCCTAAGCCTAAGGAGGCACCTCACCTGAACCCCTCTTGTTCTTGTGTGCACGACTGAGCACTTGTGCGCAACTTCTCACACCCTCGCTACCCGCCCAGCCAGCCCTCAGCAGAGCTTGTTTTTGGGACAGCCGCCCACACCACCAGCAGTAATTACAGTAAATCCCACTCCCCTGGAACGTGGCACACGAGTTTTTCATGCTGTTGATGCGAGGCAAACCCCGCTAATCCCCCGCGCGCAAAGGGCATCGCACAGGGGCACTGACGTGCAACCGGTGCAGGTAAACAAGCACAAGCTCAGGCTCCTCCTCGCTGCAGGAACACACTGGCCCTGGGAGATGCCTTGCCAGCCTTTGCCCTTTTTCCTGGGGGGAATTCACTGGCCACAACCCCCTGCTTGAAGTGGGGCTCACAGGAGCAGGAATACAGCCCATCAGGGCTTTGCCAGCCACTATTAACGCATTTATCACAATAAACCAGAGCAGGCGCATACTTTAGAACGCCACATGAATAGGGTGAGATGCCCACAGCCCTTTATCAAGAGAAGGAGAAGCAAGTGAGATGCTCCTGGACATGGTTGGCAGCAGTTTTCTTCCTCGTGGCCCACAGCTGGAGAGACCTCGAAGGGCAGGGATGAAAATCCCCGCTGCTGCGACAAGCCTGGCGCAGATCAGCTGGTGGCACTCGATCAAGGCAAGTTTTTGCCTCCTAAGGCTGTACTTCTCCCCTCCACACACACCCTAAACAAAATCTGCTTTTTTAAAACCACCACGAAGTATTTCTAGGCAGGATGCTCGGAGACAGTGCTTGGGGCCAGGGACGAGTCGTGGTGCCCAGGCTTTCGGGCTGGGCTGGCCCTACAAATGATGGCAAAGGGTCATCTCTGAACAGGTTTTCAAAGGGCAAGGCAGGCAGATGGGGTTGCAAGTTGTGAAAGACCAACATAAAGTTTCAGACATTCCTGGACCATTTCAAAACGTGTTTCGACGAGCCCAGTCACATGGGGTTTTTTTTGCAAGGCCTTTTATGATTACATCTCTCAGTAGAAGACTCACAACTGCTTTAAAGAAGGAAAGGAAAACAAACAAAAAGATGCAATTTAACTCCGAATATCTGAAGAGTAAGTAGGGAACCTGACTGGAAAACATGCTGCAGTGTTTATTGGAAGATTAAAACCACCACTGCAAACCACTCGGGTCTGATTTAGATTGTAAAGGCTGGTTTGTTATATAAGTGCAAGGGATGTTTCGGAATCTTCCAGCAAGTCCCTTTCAGCAGCGTCATGCACCACAGAATCAAAGCCAGTGCTCTGGCCAGTCCCCTTCGCCCACGGGGGGCTTACAAGGAGGGGGTTGAGCTGAGGGAGCCCCGCGGCCCCCCCGACCCGGAGCGGGGCAATCCACGGGGAGATGCCCCGAGCAGCCCGGGAGGTACAAGCGCTGCAGTGACCCTTCACCTGCTGCAAGGGCTGCTCCCCAAAGGCCAGGCTTCTCCCACCTCCAAAGCGACACCCGGCGCGTTCGAAGCGGAGGGCTGTGGTTAGGGGAGGCGTAAGGTTGCCTGCTCCGAGCGTCCGGCTCCGCATCCACACTCCTCCCGTTCCCATGATCTGCCAGCTCGGTGAACCCTGTTCAGTGTCATCCTGCTCCCAGGCAGAACCCACCGAGTCACCCACACCGACCACGTGGCTGCTGTTCCCCAGGAGCAACGGGGCTGCCCTCCCCAGACTTAATACAACAGCATCGGCAAGGCAAGGCTTTGGAGAGCAACCACATCACGTCTTCTGGCTCAAAGGACAGTGTTTGCTTAATATAACGCACGTTTGTTATAGTCACTTTTACTATAGATGCCTAGACTCCCAGGAATTACAGAAAGAACATTTTTCCACAGTGATATTTTCCTTTCCTATTCATTTTCAAAGCCTCAGGGCTGAAGTTTGCTCTTTCAGGGACAACCCGCAAACAAAGCAACCCCGCACCTTTCGTACAGGTCTTTACATCCTTGCTGACGTAAAGGGTGATGTGCCGACCTGCTGGGCTTCGGCTTGTGACCCCCTGCCCCCACCCCAAAATATCAGCCAGATGAAGGGTTTGTTGCCCTCCCAGCTTACCAGTTCATCAGCGTCTGTGTCCCAGCACAGGCAAGGACCCAGCCATGCTCCTGCTCCGTCACGTTCCCCTGCACAAGCAATGATGCAGCTTGGCGAAATCGTTCATTTACCAACACACCAGCAGAGATCTTCAGAGCTGTGCAAACAGCAGCCAGCCTTGCGAGGCTTCCACACCCTGATCAAAGCGTAATATTTAGCATAAATACACACCTCACTAATCCATACTGAGTTCAGGTCCTGCTTTTTCCACAGAGCCAAGAAGGGAATACAGGCAGGGCACCTGGACAGCACTGAAGATTGCTCGCCAGCCTGGTAGCAAGCTTCGAGCGGCCACCAGCAAGTCCCAGGCCAGGACAAGAAGAAGGGTCTTGGATGGTCCCTGGGTGACCAGCTCTTGAACTGACCCCAGCCAAGCTGCATCCTCACCTCGCCCCAAACCAACTGGCAGCAGGACTTGGGCGCTGCTGGGGATTACCTTCTCCTCCAGCCTCAAAGGACCTTGGCTGCTGTTAGAAACTCCTTGTCAAACCCCTCCACTTTGCTGACTGCTGAGAGCGGAGCCCGCAGCACACCGTGGTACACCACCACATGCTCTCAACCCTCCTCCAGCAAGTCACCACGGATCAGCGGCCGCTGCAAAGGGAAGAGACACTCGGACATGGCATGCCATCTCCAGACCGTAACCAAGGGTGCAGATGGCCCTGGCCACCTTCAGTGCAGCACTAGGACTAACTTCCTTCCGGTCATTTTGTGAAACGGTTGGCAACTGCAACTCACAACCTTAGCGCAGGGGAAAAGGTGCCTACATTCAGCTCTAGCTGTCTTGAACACATAAGGTAGCCCATCCCAGCAGGAAACATACAGCTCTACTTCATGAAGAACACTTCCAAGGCATCGACATAATGCTCCCTGTTAGATACATACAATTTTGCATGAGCCTGAAGTGTCAATCTGACATTCTGAGCATCTGCTTCGGGCATCTGTGTAACTCACGTTTCATTTGCACTCTTCTCATTGCATTAGTGCTAAAGCAGAGAAGTTTGAGAGCCAAGATTTGCTCCTTGAGATTAGAAGACAGGCAACAAACATCAGGAAGATGTTGGACATTTGGAGAGACTTCTGCACTAGGAGGAGATTACAGCACCAGAGGCAGAGAGGTGGTGGGCTCTTCGTCCCTGGAAGTTTCTAAGACTCAGCTTGAAAAACCCACAGCGACCTGGACTCGTGCTGGCAACAGTCCTGCTTAAATGAAGAGGTTGGAGTGGAGACCACCCGAAGCTCCTTTGAACCAGCACTTCCAGTTTCCAAATATAAGAAAGGTACTAAAAAGGCCCAGAAAAGGGTATCTTACATTAGTTAACAAAAAGAGGCAAGAATATTCTCAGCCTGGTTATTACAGGCAAGGTCACTGCATTCCTCAGTATTTTGTTATTTGAAATGGGGCTGCTGCATATTTGAGAGGTTTTTCATTACAAATGAAGTAGAACAGTTTCTGAAATAGTTCCTGCTGAAGTTTATATCAACCAATTCTTGTTTCCCACCGTCCTATTTTCAAACACACCACATTTCTGCACTGACAACTGCTAATTGCACGGCAGGATCCAAAACATTTTGGCAATAGATCACAAAAACTCCTCAGGATGTAGGAGGAAACATGGGATTACACAAGAAATGGGAACACATTAGCCAGTTAACATGATCAGAAAATTAACATTCAAAAACTCATTTACAGGTTTAGTGTATTAAGAGGGAAACAATTCAAGAAGTTTAGAAGTGTTGTTTCGTATTGCTGGAAAACTACCACGACACCGTTTTTCTCCTGTTCGTATATTTATCTTGCTTGTGAGTTACTCCTGCCTTTAAACCACGGAGCAGATTTCTGCAACGCTACAGCAGAAGTAAATGGGTCGGGTGTGTAACACACGCTGGTCTGTCACAAGTGGGCCCCAAAAGCCAAGAGCTCCAGCATTCCCTTTGGAAGTCTTGCCCACTCCCAGCACAGGTCACCTCCCATCTACTCCCTGACCACGTCTAACCCCGTTTTTAACGTTTATAATTCTGCCAGGGTTCTGCCCGCGGCAACAGCGGAATCGAGACATCAGCAAATAATGGACAGACAACTGTAGAAATAACATTTTTGGTTTAGTGTTTGCGATTTGTTTTACAGCTCATAATGAAATACTGTTAAAAGATATTCTACATTTATACATTTCTAGTAAAATACACTTTTAAAAACATAAGGCACTTTAAGACGGCCTAAAACAAATGCTCATGATAAAAATTCACCCAAAGGGCTGGATGAGAATCCTTTCTAGCCTTAACGTTCAGGTCAGTAAAAGATCAATCCTCTAGTCAGGCAGGCAAATGAAATAATCAATAGAGAGGTTTCCAAGACAGAGTTATTGCTGCATTAGTGTGCATTCTGAAGTAGTCTATTTGAAGTACCTTCAGTTGGGGAGGGAGGGCATAGTGTGAATAAGATGCATTAAAATGTTCTTTGAACTGGGTAACAAAGACACATCGCAGGGATTAAGTTTCATTACTTTCATTGGATTAAATTCCTTCCATTCATTATTGCCAACAAGAGTAAGGAACAAAAAGGAGCTGGTTCTCCCCTCCCTCCCCCCCACTCCCATTATAATTCAACACAAGGTTTCAAAGACTTAAAATGACCAGGACAGAAGCCCATGAAAAACTGCATCTGGCCACTTCAGAGTATGTTTAAATATTCATTACTGACTTCCTCAAGTCTCACCTCCTATTAAAGAAAGAGAAACATAAAAGAATTGGCAACTGTGTCAGTTGCTTCCAGTCACATTGATATTTTGCTTCTTTCTAAGGTGACCCCTGAGCACCTGCATGCAGCCAGCCCCGCAGCCCCCCGGCAGCGGCGGCGGGGCAGGGGATGAATGCGGGCAGCGCCCCGGCCCTGCGGGGAGGAAGGAATGAGCAACTCTGCTTCACACACTTGTGTCTCAGCTCAAGAACAGTTTCAAAAGCCAGACGTGCTGGGCTGCTGTAGCAACAAGGGGACTGATACCAAAACACTGACTGAAGGCTTCACTCCCAGATGCATCTGTAGGAACTGAAACCCACTATTTAAAGCTGACAAAGAGAGCCGTAATGCTGGCAAACCCACCGTCTGCTTCTCAGGGCCCCTGAGAAGGGGGTGGTAGGAACTAATCCCTACCACCTAGCCGTGTATTTTCAAGTTGTGTCTTACCTATAATATTGCCCAGTACATTTTCCAGTCTTTGGGGGCTAACAATTGCTGAACAAGCTGACTCTCAGGGGCTCAGTACGTTAGGCACTACAGGACAAACCTGCATCCCTGGTCCTCTCAAATACATCTCAGAGGGGAAAAAAAACCCCAACCCCAACCAACCAATCAACCATTGATTGGTTTTTCTTACAAGTCCTTGATTGTTTTACATCCTGACTTACTTGAATTGCACTTTAAAGCCCAGCAGCAAAAAGAAAACTTGGTAGCTACATTTGGGAATATATATATATTTAAGAGATGTTTTATCAAGTCTAAAAATGCGTAGAGATATCAACCGCGTAAGCTGTCAAGTTTTGACCTGGCTACAGTGAAGAAGCTGTGAAAAAAGGTTAGCCTGTTAGCCCTCTGAGAATAAGGGCAGAAATGGGATGCCTGTTCAGTTAGGAAAGAAAATACAGTTAAGGATCAAGCCAGATTAGAAGCAGCCACCACCGGTCCTAACCCGTCACACACAGAAGTGCTGGTGTGCCAACAGGAACTGTGGTGAAATCTAACTTTGTGAAGTGTAAAAAAAACCAACACATGACCTCCAGAGAGCTGCTGCTAAAGAGAGGGACGGAGGAGGTGGTACCTCATGGCCCTGAGCTCAGAAGATCTTGAGATCTCAGCTGGTGTGGCTCACTTCCCCTGGCAGAAGAGCCAAGTTCTAGATCACACAGTCGCTAATGTTACATCAGCAGCTCGCTGGAAATCGGGGCTCTGCAATCAGTTTACTGTCCTCCAGCGCTGGTATGACAATATTCACTTGGGGCAGGAAGCATCATCTGAGAGAGGAGATGAAGAACAAAGTACAGGCCACCCTCTGATCCCAGTTTACCCAACAGCATGCAGGTTTCTCACAAAATCTATAGGTTGTTCTTCCCAAGCAAACCTCACGGGATCTGCTAAAGTGACATCCAGTTGCTTTGCACATATACCTTACTGTGTCTTAAAAATAGACTATAAAAAAAGTTATTTGGAAAGGCACAGAGCACGTGCAATTTAGGTCCCTGCAGATCTGTGCATGTGGGAAATCTTTGTACTAAGTTGCAATGATTAATAACGGACAGGGTGCTATTTTACAAACAGATAATTTCTTTCAAATTCCAGTTCTCTCCAAAGGAAACTGGGGAATGAGCAGTGCTGTCAAGGAGATGCAAGGCAAGAAGATCAACCTGCGCACCATGACAGACTGGAATGTGCAAAGTTTCACAGACCTCGTTCTTCAGGTCACATGAAAGGAAACATTGTAGTCTACTACTACTAACAAAAATAATCACTAAAGCTAGTTACAATGAGTAGAATTATCAAAGTGCTTTAATATATAAAGTGTCAAATGTAATTAAACAGGACCATTAACACAGAGCTGCCATAAGACATTCAAATAGGTACCTGTGTTTTCTGAATGCCGGAGCAGAGCACAGGCTTTTAATTTCCCTTGTAGGGCCAAAGTGGGTTAAGAAAAGTTTTTCTCGTTCCTTTAGCTTCTTAACCCAATGTATTTGCTCCTGCTCATGCATTCAAAGGCACAGTTGGATTTGCTTTATCTGAAACTGCATCAAAAGGACTGTCTGCCATGAAATATTGATAAAGGGGCAGCTCTCGCTGAGCCAAACACAACAGCCCCTTAAAGTACATTTACAGATATATGTCATTTTATAATGCTAACCTTTATAAGCTATTTCTTAATACTTCAAAATTCGGAGCTGGTTTCTGCAGCTTTCCTCTAAACACAGTTTAAGATAACTGAATGTGTTATTTCGGCAACCCAACAGACTGACAAAGCTATTGTAACTAGAGCAAATGCAAACAAATAAATAAGGAAGAGGTTTCAAAACCACCTTGTGCAAGACACTCAGACAACGCACCTTAGCCTCCCTACCGGCTTTAACTCTCAAGTTACGAAAAAGAAAAAACACCAACAAACAAAACATTCACCCCAGCACTTCTCTCCATACTTCCAATTCATTAAGCTGCTGCCAGCTTCAAGCAGATGACCCTAAAGATGGAAAGTAATTCTGCGCCAAGCACAGCAGGGCTGGCGGCAGCCGGGGGACATGGCTGTTCAGAAACAAGCAATGTCAGTCAAGACCCTTCCTGCAATTCACAGATAAAAAAGCAAATTTGCTCCAGTAAACTGAGACTCAAAACCATGACGCAGAGCATCACATCTGGACCCTTGCGCAGGCGTGTACAGCCACAAGTCTGGAGTAATACTGAGTCTCAACAGAACAACTTGTCTGTTTTCTGAAGGCACCATAAAGACAGCAACACTCCAGGTGTGATGGGAAGAGGCAGAGGGAGGAAAAATAACAAATACAGTTAGGAGGAAACACTAAGAGCAGCTTGGTATAACAAGGAAGAAAAAAAGGTGGCTCGGTTCTACCACGGCTGTAACATCTGTGACAGCACAGACACACTACACCTCTAGGCGAAGGAAGAGTAGCCAGAGTTTGGAAAAAATCTCCTCCTGAACAGAAAAAAAAAATAATTTTGTAGTGGATGGGTGTAAAATCTGTAACTGAAATCAAAGGAGACAGCAAAAAATCAAAACGCTATATAAAACATTGGGGTCCGTACGTACTCACATGGCATCATTAGCCTGTTTCTGATCTACCACAGTGTTAAGAGAGCTGGACAGTCTCCTTTGCGCTGCAGGAGGACTGAAATCCAGCGAAGTGTCACGTATGAAAATTCTTCTCAATCCGCCAGTGAGAACAAATCCCCCTCCCCAGCGCACAGGAGGGAGAGGGGGTGTCTCCCAGACAGGAGATGTTTCTAACAACCCCAGGCACCCTAAAGGCAGCATGCCACCGAGTTAGTTCCCTAAGCAGCTGCGCCCAGCAGGTCTAGGCTGGCTAAGATGTTCTGCCCCTTACATCGACTTGAGAAGAGTTTCTCGTGAGCCCTTCAGGCCAGAGGCTCGGGCTTCGTTTTTCCATTATTGCTTTTCAAACATGTTTTCCTTCCCGTCTTCCCCTCCCGCTCCCTCTTATCCCAGAAGGACTTTCTGCATCCTGCGCGCAGCGACGCTGGCTTCGTCCTCAGAGTCGGACTCGCTCTGGGAAGTAGAGCTCTGGGAGGCAGAGCTGCAGGGAGAGGAGCACTCCGGGGAGCACAGGTAGTGCATCAGAGGCAGGCGATACTTCCCGCAGAAGTCAACGAACTTGATTTGTCTGACGCAGCTGTCAAAGTAGACACCTGTAAGGGCAGAGGCAACGGGAACAACACGTGAGACCCCACGCGGAGGAAGCCATAAATCCTGCAAGGTTGTGGCTGCTGGCGCAAACGCCTCGAATTAGGATTTAGTTGACACCACACCAGACGCAGAAGCACAAGGGATGCTGGAGGAAAAGGAGGGACCGGGACACCTGTGGAAATGTGGATTTTCTTTTCTTATTAAGAAAAAACCCAAACTGTAAAACTGTATCTGGGAGGCGATTCAGAATGGCACATTCTGCGTGAAAAGACACAGGGCAGCTACTTCCAAAGAATTCAGCAATTTTTTTCTAACCATTTGAAAGAAATCTCACCCAGGCTGGGAATTTGCAAACTTGTTAAATGTCAAATTAATTCATCCACTCTATTTTCAAACTTGTAAAACCTCTTCTACCAGCTAGCAAAAACAGGTTCACAAGTAGACCTTCATAGCTCTACTTTTCTTCTGCTTGAGCGAAGTCACCATGCTGAGCTTGGATGCCACTTTCCATGGCAACAGCGTTGCTGTAACACACAATTACGTTCTCTTCCCGTCACAGCAAGTGATTTTAGACACTGACATTTTCAGAAGTTTCCAGCAGTGTTTTAAGTCCTAGCTGGTCTGGAGTAAACTTTTCTCCTGCAGCGCTAGAGCAACACCGCAGTACCGTGCTAGCTCATAAGGAAAAGCGAGAAAGAGCAAACCCAATCCACTGTTAGCCAAGCTGTGCAAAACTCTAAAAAAGGAAACATTTCTCTCCCTTACAACACAAGTTCCAGCCCTTCCGTCTTAGCTTATGGAGCATGCTTTGATATTGTCCTGTGAGGAGATAAGATAACAGCCTGCATTATGACTGCAGGGTAGATACTAATTAACGATTTTTTTTCCTTAATCTTCTGAAGGCTAAATGAGCAGATCATTTACTCTGGATAAAGATTAAACATTAAGCCAAATTAGGCCCAAGCATTCTAGGCTTTTCTATGAAGTCCTCTCCTTCCAGGAACTACATGTTGTTAGTCCCAAGCAAGAGCTAAACAAATTACTCTTGGTAACTGCCACACACTACAGTCTCTCTCCTCTTTTCCACCCAGAAATGAAGCTTGCTGTTCAGCAAGAGAGCTTGCAAAAGTTCTGTCCATTGCTCAGTCTGAGCTATTTCAGGGCAAATGGATTGGAAACTTCAGACCACAAAGGCGGAGAGGAGTGCTGGGATGAGCTGCGAAGGCTCCGACGGAAACACCGTCTTACCTTCCCATGCAAACACAGTAAACCAGCACTACAGTGCTGAGTATCGCTCCCAAGTGAACACGGGTCCCTAAGGACAAGTTTGCAGGTGGCCCGGAGCTGATGAAATACAACTCTAATTTGGGTGCAACACCACACCTAACCCGACTGAGCTACTAAAGCCACGGCCAGTCAGAGGGAAGAAAACCCAGCAGGTGAAAGCAGGAAGCAGGGCAGCGAAGGTGAACTTACCCCCGCATTTAGGGTTGGGACAGTTGCTGGCCAAGCTCAGATACCGGACCAGATTCTCCGGGAGATCGCTGGGAGCGTAGGGAACACTGCGAGTTTTAATTGTGCGTCCAGCCAGTTCCAGAAGGCTTGGGGGATTGTAGGTCAGGTCACGGACAAACCGAACCACCAAGGGGTTCCCACGCAAGCTAAGCTCTTCCAGGTGAACCAGGTTAAGGATCTCTCGAGGAAGGTAAGTCAGCAGGTTATTGTGCAGGCTAAGGGAGCGCAGGGAATGCAGCCTGCAAACGGAGATGGAAACTCAGTCAAGATGTGCAAGCAAAATCATTCCACAACTGCATTACGCACACCTGGTTACTCTCCCCTCTCCCACCAATTTCTTTTTCTTTGGCATTTCTTCTTTTAAAAGCATAACTTTGTGCTAAAAAAGCTGCTGTTACTCTAGCACACACAATGCCCTAGAAAACTTGGCGCAGCTCCAGAATACCTGTTCAAGAAACACAGTCTTAAATATGCTGCTGTCCCCCTCAGTATTCCCACTCCCACCCCCCAAAAAAGGGTACACAGAACAACAGTACAAAACCTGCGTGCTTTCGGGGGAGATAAGGCTTCCTTGTACCCAGTGCATGCATCAAGAGTGGTTCCACGCAGTACTTTGAATGAAAGTCACCTGATTTTGCTCATGCATTAAAGATGAGCGCCGGTAGGCAACCGGCTCTGGAAAACCCTGTGTTTTCGTTGCTTGCGGCTGCATCGCCTTACGCTGCGATATTACCAGATCTCCAATGTTAAGCAAGGTCAGGCCAGGCTAGCACCGGAACACGTGATAAGCAGGTTTTTGGCTTTTGGAGGAGGTGTTCTCCATCAGGAAGCACAAAGCAATGCTCCAGCACAGCATCCAGGGATGCTCTCTAGCCAGTACAAGTTACAGGACAATTGGACATCGTACATCAAGAACAAAACCACTACACCATCCAATTCCAACTCTGAAACCTCCATGCTGTCATTCAGTCAGTTGCTTTTTGGGTTACAGCTACATACTGAATTCTTCACCTGCCATCTTAGCCAGCCCCTCCAGAGTTGGGCACGTCCTTTTTTCCCCTCCTTATGAAACAGATGAAGCAGTAACTTAGCCTCTAGGGCTCTGCTGAGGGATTTTACAAACACTAAAACATTCTGACATCCCAGAGTAAGAAGTGCCAAGCGAACACAGGGGATGGTACAACACAAAACCACACGCAGAAAGGCTTTGGGTGAAAGACAAAACTGACCAAGCATCCATCACCAAGAATGCAATAGCACGGCAGTTTATCTTTTCAGAGTTGCCCAAGTACTTCCCAGGGCTTTCTGTACAAATCTATGAATTCACCTTAAAGTGTACACTCAGTGATATTTTTTTTCTGTGAGTCTTTGATTGAGATTTTCATATTATATATTCATGGTCTGCCTGCAGTGCACCATGCTAAGGATCTTCTTGTTCAAGTCTAGTTACACCAACAAACCGAAGGACAGATACGTCCTCCCAGGTGCTCTCATCCACACATGCAGAAGGAAAAGCTCAAAGGGTTAATTACGGCTGGTGGCTGATGACAGTAAATACTCACTGTGCCAGCTGCGGTGGAATGCTCTGGATCTTGTTGTCACACAGAACTAGATAGCTTAGAGAAGGTAGGTTTGCTAGTTCAGGTGGAATTGAAGTAATGAAATTCCCTCCAAGGTAGAGAAACTCTAAACTGAAAAAGAGAAGAGAAAACACATTATTTCATTAAGGTTGTTTCCAGTTTCATTTAACAGTAGGTCTTCTCATCTCCTGCATTTTTTAAAGAAAACTTACAGAATACTATGTATGAGATAATTTGCTGGGGGGCGTGAAGCTGAGTTGCACATCAAAATTACAACAGAGCTGCTGTTTCACAACAGATAATGTTGAGATTTACCTCCAGCCTCCTGCAGTCACCATTCTATCTGCCGGCAGGTGCCAGACCACTACATATTCCTACACCAACCCTGCATACAAAGCTCCTGCTGGTATTTCCAAGCAAAAGCAGCCTGTACACAAGGGTCTGCAGCCCTGCTGCAGCCAGTGGGGGTTCTCAGCTTCAGGAGGGGCAAAGCAAGACAGCAGTGGCTCTCCCTGAAAATCCTGGCCCTGCACAAGTGCTAGTCGCTCTTTATGGTATCACTTGACTCCTCGGTGTCTAACTGCAACCTTTCAGCAGAAGTCAGAGGCTGCCAGTCCTGCTTTGATACAGTTCACATGCTGACACCACCACAGCTGCAACAGTGCAGAGCGCACCCGAGCCACACAAGTACATCACACAGTTTCTCAGACACGTTGATTTCACTATACTGAAGTCAAGGAGCCCAAAGCTACCAAAAGCACTGGCTGGGCTTAACTGCAGTTTGGGCCTAAATAAAATGGGGAGAAAAAAAATATAGTATCAAAAATCACTGGATGTCCTGTGGAACTTCCGTGGATGGGAGACAGCAACAAAGAGAGGCACCAGATCCCTTCGGCCAGGTGGAATAGCCGGTATTTGCTGCATCTCTGCCCTCCTAGGAAAAAAATTGGCAAGCACTTTTCTTCAACATAATAGCTTTTGAGTCCCTATTTCAAAGAGTCAGATGTTCCCCCCCCCCCCCGCCTCCACCCCCCATTCTCAGATGTCGCCTGGAAGAGGAGCAAAGGCAAGTTCAGTTTGGGTACTTCTGGCTGGGAAGAGACACCACTGCTAATCACGGTCCCGATGCTTTTTCCCATGCCTGACGATGGGGTGGATCCCATGGTCCTGTCTGCCCGTGCTGGTTCAAGATCGCCAGCACGCGCTCAGGTTAGCTGCCCGGCTCCAGCTGTGTCCCCCTGCGATCCACCCAGCATTCCCCGCAGCTCAGGGAAAGAGAAGTCACCCAGGCTCCGTCAGCCTTGCTTTGAGAACAGCTTATAACCTCCTTGGAATGGAAGATACCTTCATCCCACTCCAGCAACTGGGAAAGGTATTGGGTACAACCGGCAAAGAAACACAGGACCAAACAACCCAAGGGACACTGTGGTCAATCCAGAGGCAGGTCTGAACCCTAAAACTGTTCCCCAGCACGTGTGGAGCACCGGAGTAGCTCCTCCCTGAGGCTTCCCCTGGGACGGAGCGGAAGACCAGTAGAAAGAGACTAATTCATTCAGTTCCTGCAAGAAACTTGAACCTCAAAGATCCAACGACAGCACCTAATTGGGCTACGGGGGCCACTAACACAGCACAAAGGTCCATCTGCCCAACAGCACGGAACAGAACAACAGACCCCACAACACAACACTCGCAGACTTCACTTCCCCCGGAGTCGCCTGCCTTTCTGGAGTACATCAGAGGCAAGCCAAACAACTGAAATCTCACAAAGTGGGCACAAATTAACTGAATTTGACTATATGAAAGGAAGGAACTACCCTTGCTTCAGTTGAGAGATCAAGTGGGACAGCCACGGGAAGGTTACTCTGAACACTCAAGAAAGTACACAGGGAAAACCACCACTACCCCACTGCTCACAGTAGCCTCTTCTATGCAGAGAACCTGTAGGTGAGGAGCAGGGGTAGGAGGAAGGCTGCTGCGCAGAGACCGCATCAAGGGGGATTATTTTTAATTAAATTTTGATCCCCTCACAAAGCCCCAAGTTTTAACCAAAATTCCTCCTTCAGCTTCCATTGTCTCCCAAGGTGGATTTAGGCTGCTCGGCTCTCATTAGGGACTTAACTGCTGACCACACAATTCCTAGGCGTATTTTAACTCCATGCCATTGCTGGAGCCCACACTGAAAACTGTTGGGCAAGGGAATTCTAGTAACGTGGATTTCAATGTTTAAACAAGGTTTAGATGTGTACAAGTTTCCACTTCCTAGGAGAAATGAATAATTAACTCTTCATCCTCTGTGTCTGAAGACAATCATGTCTGTAAAGCCACATTGTATAAAAACATATACTACCAGGAGGAGGAGAAGACGGGTGCAAAATACATAGTAAAAAATATTTCTGAGAGTCATTGCGAGGCCCGAAATGTGTAAGTTTACTGTGCAAACTAAGCAGGCAAAAGCACTGCCTACAAACTACTCACAGCTTTCAAATCCATTCTTTGCAAAGTCTGAGTAATAAGAACACTCAGTTATACTAGCTAGGACGTAAAGCTCCACACAACACACAACAAACTGCTTCTAACTAAAAAAAAACTCCACTAAATAAGGGAACTCCTTCACTGGCAGCAAAGGGTTTCTTAAAAATTCTTTTCTTTTTACTGGTCTTCTGAAACACTTTTTTGAGGTCAGCAGACTAACAAGTCCCTGGGCCCAGTCTAGTACAGCAAATTCAGAATTTCCAACATCAATTTAAGATATGAGCTAGACGGTAAATTTATTTAAAAAAGCACAGGGAGGAGGTTTTGAAACTATAAAGAAACTTATTTTAAAGTTGTTCTTACAGCTTCCACTGAAACACGGCTCAGTAGGCAAAAGAGATGTGTAACTCCTGTCCCCAAAATATAATTTGCTAGATCCTAGTGTTGGCTGAGCGAGATGGAAAAAAATAACACCAGTCATTTCTGCATCAAATTGAAGTGTCAAGAATTGCTTGAGCGAAGCGAATCACGACACAGGCAAGGACTTCCACGGGATGCAACCCTTTTGCGAGGAGCGCCAACCACACCACCGGGGCCACAGTCTGTTCCCAGCTCATCTGCTCCCAGCCTGATCCTGTGCCATACCCAGCGCATACGCAGAGGCCACGGCAACGCTGGCTCTCCACATGTCCTACTCGCAGGGCAGTTTGCTGCTCAGTACGAGCAAGAGAGCGCTGAGCTCTGCCCTCCTCACGAAAGAGCCTGCAACAAGGCAATCCACCACGGTTACCGTTTTTTCACCGGAGGACCACAGTAGAGACGGGACGGAGCTCAGCCAATACTTCTAACTAACCTTTCACACCAAGACCCAGTTTTTCTGACAATCATTAATCTGTGTAGTCGTTTGGACAAGCCGGCTAAGGTCTCATGCATCACTGTGTACACAGAGGGAGAGCTGGAATTTTTCTGTACTTTCAAAAGTCAGTCCAGGAACTTGGAAAAAAAAGAAAGATCAGCCAGCCTCAAACAAATGTAAGCTCGGTTCCTATTTTTGAAGGTAGAATAAATTACGTGCTTCCAACCTGCCACACAGGCTCTGGCTGAACAAGTATCAAGGGGCGACAAACACTAGCAAAACCCGTCTTCAGAAAAATTGAAAAAAAACCTCCATTTGACAGAGCAACTAATGGGGGGCGACACTTTCTCTCCTGTTTTTTAGCAATGTTTACAAATGCACTAATAAAAAGCCCGAGGCCCTTTCAGCCTCACAGCCAGCAGGTCCCTCGCTCCGCACAGCCAGGACGAGCTGTGCCAAGGAGCAGCCAGCACGCCAGGTTGTCCTGGCTTCGGCCGGGACAGTTAATTTTCTTCCTAGCAGCTGGTATAGCACCATGTTTTGGCTTTAGGATAAGAGTAATGTTGGTAACGTTGCTAAGCAGGGTTTACACTAGATGAAGGACTTCTCAGCTTCTCACGCACCACCCTACCAGCAAGTAAGCAGGCTGGAGTGGCACAAGAAGCTGGGAGGGGACACAGCCAGGACAGCTGACCCAACTAGACCAAAGGGATATTCCATACCATAGGACATCATGCTCAGTATATAAACTGGGGAGGGGGCTGGGGGGGGAAGCTGCTCAGAGGCTGCTGCTTGGGAACCGGCTGGGCATCGGTCAGCGGGTGAGTAACTGCATTATGCATCACTTGTTTTGTATATGCTAATCCTTTTATCATTTAGTATTATTTCCCCTTCCTTTTCTGCCCTAGTAACTGTCTTTATCTCAACTCACTGATTTTACTCCCCCCTCCCCAATTCTCTCCCCCATCCCACGGAGGGAATGATCAAGCAGCTGCGTGATGTTTAGCTACTGGCTGGGGTTAAACCACAACACAAGCCCCTCGTGTGTCACTCCTCTCTGGCAGGGGATTTCACACCACCGGGTTGCAGGGTGGCAGTGAAAATCCTGTTAGAGTGGGGAAATGCCCGAACATGAATCGATTCAGGTTGCGGCAGCAAAGTTTAACGTGCCAAGAGACCGTACATTTCTGCTTGAGTATGTCCTTAAGGTTTCCAGGTCATCGTATACCACAAAACAAATCAAAAAGCCCCAAAACACCCAGTAAATAAGAGCCCACTCTACACACTCGAGGTATTTTTTTATACCCTATCAATTACCACGCTTTCATAGTCGTGTTTCAAGGGGAGAATGTCTCCTGGCATGGAAGATACTCAAATTTTAAATCCACCCTCTTTCCCCACAGATGCTTCTTTGGGTAAAATTTAACAGCTGACATCAAACAGATGCATCTAAATAGGTAATCTAAAAAGAAACAACAGAGCCTGAAATAGCTCCAGGTCTTTTTAAGATAAACTTTTTAGCAAGAAATTTCCAGGGCAGTTTTGAGGCTCATGCAAGGCAGGAATTTAAAAGCAGCCCACAGTACACTCCTGTTAACCCTGTTCTGCAATTTGTTAATTCCTGAGAGAACTGCATAGCCTTTGCTGACACGCAAATTTAAGATCAAACAGTTGTCTGAAAACTATTTGCAAAACGTTTGAAGAGGGGAAGAAAAAGGGAGGCAGCAAGCAGATTTCCTAATGCTGTATCTTTATCAAAGCTTCCCTTGCCGTTTTTCCCACACTGTAACAGCCCTTCTTAAGCATATGCTTGTCTAACACGCTTAATACTACCCACAAATAAAAGCAAATACTCTGGTTTTCATGGCACCTAAGCCTCTACACAAAACTTGGATGAATCCAGTTAGGCGTTTGAGGCCTTTGATCCCAGCCCTTGCACAACTGGGCTTTACTAGAGGGATCCAAGCAAGAAGGAAAGAAGCATGCACGGCAGACACCTGGGAAGAGCCTGGCTCTTTTCCAAGCTCTTTCCACCTGCTCCTGGTGCTCTACTGAGCATGAGAGTATTCACTGGAAGAGTCAGACTAAACCTGAAATTCACGTCTGGAGATTCAAGGTATTAACTTCATTTCACTAAGCTCTTGAGAATTTTTCTCTTTATGGGACACTTGCAGGCGTGCACGCTGACGAGGGCAATCCACACACCCTTAAGTCAAAAGCCACAGTTGGACAGTAAGCATCAGAGCTGTGTTTTACCAGACTTGCCAAACAGATTTCGTCCAGAACGGGGACAAGTAGACAACCGCATTTCCAGCTCACCAGCCATAACACACATTGTCCCTCAGCACATCCCCAGCTGGATCAGCAGAGGAAGGACAGACCCAGCCAGCGCAGCGGTGGGATGCCTACGCAGATCACAGCTCAGGAGCTGCTGGGGGCTGTGAATTGAGTCTGAGAGAGAGAGGCTGCCTATAACATCTCACGCCAAAAACTCAGCAAGGTCAGTGTCGGAGGGAGAACTACAGAAAAGATGACACTTCGGTCTACCTACGCTAAGCTCATCTTTTATCTGGTACCAAACAGGAAAGCAATGCAAAGAGAGCTGCTCTCACCTACCTGGTGCATTTCCTACTCGACATTCACAGCAACAGCCAACGCTGCAATTGAGGTCTTGCACTGTGCTGACACTGCTAGCTGCCTGAACCGGGGGCGGCGGGCTTACCAAAGGAGCTGGCACAGCCTCAACATAACTTAACAAAAGCCTTCAGCAGGGCCCACACTTACCTTTCTCAGAAACATGAGGCTGTTGCTGGTCACCACAGACACCTATGGTGGAACTGGAAGGAAAGAGAGTTGCATTTTCCTAATGGAAAACATGAATCAAAGGCTATTGATCCTTGGTGCCAGCATGCTATGATCAGCATCATCCTGCTGCCATCACCAGAGCAATCATGATCATCCACCGATGAAGCAGTGCGAAGAAGTCTGAAGCAGCAGGACATCTATCTATGGGTGGTACTTCTACAACAGCCTAGGAGGTAACTGATAATCAGGCAAAAGGCACTCACTTTCCCCGCAGGATCCTGCACTGCACACAAAGATTTGTGTGGGCAAGGATGGGGCAGATGGCCGAAGCTGGAAGGAGTAAGACAAGACAGCAGCAGGACCGGTTGTGGTTTTTAATTGCTTTTTATTAGCTTGCCAGATCACCAGGAACATGCTAGGGAAAAGTTTTTGCACAGAATGTCTGACCCCAGATTTCTGAGAAGTTGAAGATTTATTATCTTCATGTGAGTAACACCGCACGGCACACGTGTCTCATTTCAGGGCCTTTGCCTCTGTAGCTGCCAGCGTGTTCCTTCTCCTTTGGCATATCAGACCCATCAGCTTTCTAGTCCTTCAGCTTCACCATGCAGGTTCCTTACCTGCTGCAGGAGTTACCTGGCCTTCGCTAAAACCAACATGCTACCCCTTCAGAAACTACAACAGGAAACTACAGGGTGCAGAGGAAAGACTTAACTGCTTAGTTATCAAGAATTTTTTAAAAGTTTCACGAGAGCTCAGACGTTCCCTGGAAACATAAGTAGTATTTCTAGATCTCTGCAGCTCTGCTTTGCTCTATAATCAGTGACTGGAGGAAATGGGAAGCTGCCAGGGTCACAGGAAGAAGAGCACTGCTGGCCTCAGGAGCTCAAGTACCAGCAGGAGGAACGTGTCCTATCAAAGTGCTGCTTGCATTCATTCCTCTGTGGCCTCAGAGATCATACAACATGAAAAAAATGTTTTTCATGGGAGGTTGCATCTGGAAAAAGGCTCAGAGTCTTGGCTTGCCAGCAACAGCGAGATGGACCCTTGCGGCTCGAGCTGCGAGGTTAACAGAAGCCCCAACACCTACACCAGATGCCGCCTCCCAGCCCAGAGTGCAGAAGCGAATGGGGAGGTCTCCGTGTTGCCCTGCCACAGCAGCTGGCTCTGCTCTGTCCTCACTCAGGCTCGTTTTACCCACTTCAACACCACGCACACTCACACTGCAGACACCCCTCTTGCTGGCAGGCGAGAGGAGGATCTAGCAACAGTTTCTCTACACATTCACTATCTTTTTGGCAAGTGTGTTGGGTCACTGGTTATCTGGCTCCCACTGAGTAGATTCAGGATTCCCTCTGAAGGAACATTAGATTATAAAGCATTGTTTTCTCCCAGCTCTGGCAAGCAAGTGTGCCACTTCCTTTGGTTACTTGAGCAGTCCCGGATACAGAAGGGTCACTGATGGCACAGTGGTAAAGAAGTTGACAATCCTGGTGGAGCACCAATTCGCTATCTTGAGCTAAAGTTCAATTATATTATGGTGACACATTAGCAGAAGTTCAATGAGTTAGCAGTAATTACGCGGGCAGCAGACACAAGCTGGGTCTAGTCTCGTTTTTCTACCTGACACATCACTTTGTAATGATAACCAGACAGTTCAATAGTCTTGTCCCCATTCACCTTCTCAGAATTCTGGGGTTCAAGCATGACCAGCCCAAGAAAAGCTGCAGGACAGGACAAACCGAAGCCCTTCTTCAGGACAGGCCAGAGGAACAAAGCAGAATAACCATGCACCAGGAATTTGACAGGGGTACAGCACGGAGCATAGCCCACTGGGGCATCATGTGCAGTGCTATGCAGCCTGATTATCTTCCTGAGGTCAGCAGTGTAACAAAAAGCAGGGCTGAGGTTTGTTTTCTTGGGGAAAAAAGGAAAAAAAAATAATCACAACCACAGATGACAGCGTGTAAGCAGCAGCAGGGAGCCTCTGCCTCAGAGGTGGCAGCAACAACCAGATCCCAACCACATCCTGGATGCTACCAGGCATGCCACAGAGGCAACATGCATCATCTCCCACACAACTGTCCTCCTCCATCGGCCTCCTCTCCTTTGAAGTTGGTGCCGCTGTCCTCATTTCCCTCATTATCCCTGAAGCGACGGCTACTGAACAGAGAGAAAACTGAGGTTCCTCCTTCCCCTGACAGCCCCAACGCAGGACGCATCCCAACTCTGCCAAGGACATGGGCATTCTCTACCACTCAAAATGCCTCATAGCATCTCTCTAACTTCACTTAACCCACAATTGCTCCAAATCCTCAAGAGGTGCACCTGGGCAAAAGTCACATACCCAACTGTATTTACATTACAGCAGACAAAACCATACCCTACCAGCACTCAAGCAGCTCTGGCACAACCTGCCTACCTCAGGCCGTGGGAGACAGCATCCCACACACAACATCCAGTGCTTCCACTGGATGCAGCTCTGCTGAGCCATCAGGGCAAATCCAGCTATTTAGGGTCAAGGTTGCTGGAATTTGCGTAAGAGGCTGCCTCAGGTGAGTCCTTTGGCAAAGAGCTGGAGCAAAGAGAGTTCAGACCCAAAGCCTTAGCACAGAGCCATGCAGGGGCTAGTCTGCGGCATGAGAAACCAGCAGGACTCACCAAAGTGCCTGCACGTAACACACAAGTCGGAACACGGCCTCCAGCTTGCCCAGGAGGAGGCCAGGCCTCAGATGTACCTACCCCAGGTCAACGTGGGCAGTCAATACCCAGTCCTACCAAGCATCGGTGGGGTGGGAACAGTTGGTAGGAACTGCCGTGATTCAGCCATGGGTTTCCATGCCATGGGCCTGCGGTTGTTTGGCCCAGCCCCGGAGCCACACGTACCACCGCATCCGAGCGCGGCCCAGGGATCAACGCTTCAGAAGGCCTGTCAGCTGATCTGCCGGATCTACATGAGCCAGAGGGGTGGAGAGAAACACAACACCCCCCACCCCCCCCCAATGCCAGCAAGCACCCAGATGAGACTGGAGCTGTATCAGAAAGGCCCTATTGTCTGCACGAGCCACAGCCAGATCTCTGTTTCCCCGTGCAGCCCACCGCACAGCCACCAGCTGCAAGAGACCGGGGGTTTTATTTTGCTCTCGCCTAGAGATCTGCATTAGAGCAGAGCCATGGGGTGCCTGCTGTGCGTCAATGCTCCTACCAACCGTGCCATCGTTCTGAGGAGCCTCCCCTCACCAAGGCAGCCGGCGGACTGGGAAATCCCAAGCAAGCCGCCCATTGTGCCCACTGTCCGCCCGGCCAGCGGCTCCAGTGGTTGGCAACTGCGCCTGGCCAAGGGGAAGAGCCACGTTAGCGGCTGCAGTGCCTGGAGACAGCTGAGGCTGGGCAAAACTCACTCCCCGAGTGGGAGCGAGGTGCAAGGCGTGCTGCCGGCGGTGGCCAGAAAATCCGGTTGGGTTTACCTGGCAGCCGCGGGGCTTCCCTCACCCCCCATCCCCGCCGGGCAACGGCCCAGGCCCGGCCCCGGGGGCGCGGGAGGCCCGTCCCGCCCGGCGCCCTGCCCTCACCTGCGGAGCTCCTGGATGTCGGGCGGGATGCCGTGGAGGCGGTTGCCGCCGAGGCTGAGGCTCTGCAGCCCGCGGAGCCCCAGCAGGGCGGGCGGCACCTCTGCGAAGCGGTTCCCGCTGAGGTTGAGGACGCGGAGGGAGCGGCCGAGCGGGGCCTGCCCCAGCCCCTTGGGCAGCGAGCCGGGCCCGCCCAGCCGGTTGTTCTTGGCCAGGAGCGTGTGGAGACGCGGCAGGGCCAGCAGCTCGGCGCCCAGCTCCGCCAGCCCCGTCCCGCTCACGTCCAGCACCTCCAGCGCCGGGAACCACTGCGACAGCCCGGCGGGCAGCGGGCCCGACAGCCGCCGCGGCGACAGCACCAGCCGCCGCGCCTCCGCGCTGCGCCGCGCCGCCAGCTCGGCCGCCAGCTCCGCCTCGGCCGCCTCCTCCTCGCCCTCCGCCGCCGGGCCGCGCCGCTCCAGCTCCAGCTCCGGCTCCGGCTCCGGCTGCGGGGCCGCGCCGCCCGCCGCCGCCATCCCGCCCGCACCGCCCGCCGTCCCCGCGCGCCGCCGCCGCCCCTGCGTCACCCCGGGGTCTCCCACGCCTCGCCCCGCCCCGCCCCACCCCGGAATCTGAATAGCTCCGCCGCCGCCCTCACCCACCCCGCGGCCCTACGGTGCTATGCTCGATCCCGGGCGCGCCGCTCGCTGAGGAGAGAGCGGCCCCCGCGGCTGCAGAGGGGTGAGAGATCTTTATGCAGGTTGCGGGGCGCCCGCGGGCGGGCGGCAGGAAGAGAGGGAGCCTCGTCGCGGCCCCGGAACGCGCATGCGAGGAAGGTGCGGAGGCGGGGCGGCCGGCGGCCGCGTCAGTGGAGATGTGCAGGCTTGGCCGGCACCCCCGGCGGCCGGTTAGTGACCCCGTGGGACCGGTACTCGGCCTCCGGGCTACCGTTACAGCGCGCTGCCGGCGGGCCTGGCTCAGCCGGGCTGCTGGAGAACCGCTGGGTGCCCGCGGGGGGCTTGGAAATGGCACCTGCTCCCTTCACAGGCTCTTACGCCAGGCTCACTGGAGCCGGATACTAAAGCTCTTGACTCTTTCTGACTGAAAAATTAAAACCACAGCCTTCCTCCTCGCCTTTTCAGTCACCCTCAGGCCCCGAGGGAAAGGCACCGGCAGTCCCCTGTATGGCACAAGGCCTTTGTGGCAGCTGCTGGTGGCGGAGCCCGGTCTGTGGCGTCCCGGCCTGTGGTCACCCGGCCTGTGGTGTGCCGGCCTGTGACATCCTGGCCTTGTGGCCACGGTGTGTCTGCTTCAGTCCCTGCGGACCTGCTGCTGGAGGAGCCCAGCAGAGGTGCCCCCCAGAAGTACCTGGGTGTATCTCCTTGCCTGGATGTGAAAAGACAGTTTTAATCCCACACCAGGGCATTGGTGGGAGTTAATCTGCTACACCCAAGTCTGTCAGGTGGAGAGGCCTGGTGCAGGTTACAGCTCGATGTGGAGCTGACCCTGGGTGTACCCACACACGAACAGGCAACTCAAGATTTGTGATTTCAATTCATCGCCCTTTGGACACAGGTTAACAGCGGTGTAATCAGTAATCACCCATTGGAAGAAGCAGCAGCAGCAGCGCGTGATGACAATGAGAAGATTCACAGCCCAAGGGAACTTTTGACCTGACAAAGTGTGGGCTTAAACACTCGTGATATGTAGAGGAACCAAAAAGAAGGGGGCGGCAATTGCCCACCTGCTTAAAGTACTTCGTAGACACAAAAGTCTCTGTCAGAGTGGAAGAAACACAAACAACCCACGGTTGGTTTGCATCAGACAAGAGTTTAAAAACAACACGTGAAGCAGTAACAATGCTGAGTTCAAAGGCGTCCAGAATATTATGGATGAAACCCATGGTCCACTTGTCCTTCCTTTGGTGCTCCTATGAACTTGGGATTTTACCACTACAAATATTTTGAAGTGCTGCCTCCCATTCCTGAGAGCAGGAGTTGTCAGGGCTGCGTTCAGCCTTCGAGCAGGGGTATGCTAGAGTGGGTGGGCATGAACAGGTCACCTGCCATTGGACTTGTTTAATTTGTTTTATAAGTTTATACGGATTTACAGGTGCAATATATAAACATATTTTTTCAATATAATTTTGCCCACTCTGTAAAGGTTGTGCTGTTTCAGCTGGATCAGGACAGTTTGTGGAAGGGTTTATGAAAGCACAGGAGTAAGGTCACCTCGATTTTGCTCTTGTCTTCTGCAGTGCTTTAAGTCTGCGTTCTCCCAAAGTTGTCTCCTATGAACTGGTTCAGTATTTTTCAGGAGCTGAGTCTTATTATAGATCAGTTTGCTCCCATCTTCAGAATTAAAATTAATGAAGACCTTAAAAATGCAGTTCGGAGTCTTGATCAACCACTTAAATAGCCTGTTTCTCAGTTTGAAGCTTAACAGTGCTGCAGAACTGTGAAGCAGTCAAGTGTGCGTAGCTATAGTGCAGCAACTTTCTAATATTCAGATGTGCTTCCCTCCATAAACAGATAGGTTGGAGTTTTTGTCAGGCCTCTGCTAGCAGTGGGCAACAGACTTGGCTTTTCCTCTCTCCCACCCCAACATCATTTTGCTTCAGTAAGCACCCATGATGCACCAGGCAAAGTATTTGTTGTGCCATCTAGCTAAATTCGTGGATGACACTTCCTTTCTTATAAAATCCTTGGAAAGTCTAGCACTAGAAATTAAAGTAATAAAGCAGATGCATTCTGCAGTTGAGCAGTGAACGGGCAGGGAACGCCACAGCTAAGGCTGCATCAGCAGCAGCTGGTACACCCTAAAGGGGCCATTTGGTGTGAAAAGTAACGTGTTAAGAGGCAATGTTTGTGTTGGTTTTTTTTAAACAGCTTTGGAATGAACACACCAAGTGAAACAAAGCAAGGCAGCCTTCTCTTCTGTCGGACTGTCAGTTCCTTAGAAGAACTCACAGTAGCAGAAGTTGCTAAGTCCAATACAGTTACGGGGGACATGAATGGTAAGAAATTATGCTTCTGTTATATGACACCATTGAAGGCCGTTTCATCATTCAGTTCAGCAAAGGTGACCCTGGCTATTCAGCCTTGTCCAGACCTATGGTAAGGTCATATCAGAAACAGAAGGGACATCAGGAGGGTCACCAGCCTGTTCTCCCACCTTAGGGTAGGGTCAGCTGTACTTGGTCTGGTCCCGATAGTTGTTATTGTAGTCTTTTCTTAAAATCCATACAGGGAGGAAATCTTTGAAATATCAAGGAAGCGTCTTCCAGTTCTTTGCTAACCTGGGCATTCAGAAGCATTCCTTGATGTCTCACCTAGACCTGCCTTGACTGCCACAACTGAAGCTAGCATTCCATCCAGCACAGTGAGATGGGTATGTTCATCTTGGTAGCAGTCTCCACCTGAAGACAACCATTCAGAGCCTTCCTCCTTAACTGTGCCTAAGGCTTCTGGTCTGTCCTTGTTAAGTCACATTTTCAAGACCTTTAGTTATTATTTTTACTTGCCTCTGGGGTCTTCCCACCTGATCCACCCGTTCCATGAAAGGCACTGCCCAAACCAGAAGGCACGCCAGCTGAGGCTCCCCTGATGCCACATGGGATAGCAATTGCCCCGTATTTGACTGCCTGTGTCCCTCTGAATTCTTCCCATTCTGCAGTGGTTTGCCTTTCTGTCGGCAGCATGACCTTAGTTCATCTTCTGACCACATCACGTGTGGAGAGCTGCTAAGATTTTCTTTCCCAGCAGCACAGACGGAGCGTGTGCCAGGGGAACGAACGGGATACTAAGAGCCTCGGGGAGCAATCTCCTCATTGAAAGCGTGTGGCTGGGAGGCAGGAGTCGCGGCTGCCAGCTGCATCTCTGCCGCTACCTTGCCACAAACTGGAGACAGTTGTGTCTCGCATTTGTCAGGCACATTGAGAACTGCATATAGACATGCAAAAAGACAGCTTATTTTTTGGGGGGGAAGATGAAAATGAGGAATATGGCTTGTAAGAAATAAAACAAAACAGCTCTTGTTTTTTAAATTTTGTTTCATTTATTTGGCAGTAATATCCAAACCCCCCTGCTTCAAAAAAAATTACAAAATCAAGTAAAATAAGTGCACTAAGGAAACCTACAGAATACTGATAAATTTCACACATGTACAGGAGGGAATACAAAGGGAGGAGTGGGACTTTTTTGTTTGTTGCTTAAATTTGGTTTTTTTGGAAAGAGAACGACAAAAACCAAACCCCAAACCAAATGCCTTCCCTGCCCCTTGCAGTCTGTACAGCAATTGTCCCAGAGGGCAACAGCTGGAATCCAGCACTTCCTTCCCCAGCAGCCACGTCACCCTGCAGAAGTTACCAACCGACCAGCCTGCTGCAGGGTACGGCCTGGGCATCGCACACCTAACGCTGCCCTTCCCCTCGGCATGGCGGCGAGATGTTTCGGTCCCCTTTGGGGACTGTAGCCCTTAGAACCAGCATCGCTCTCTGCGCTTCCCTTTGAGGGCGCAAGGAGGAAAAGGCTCCGCAGAGCACAAGGAAGAAAAGACTCTGCAGGCAGCGGCCCTTTCCGTGGGGGCCCGTTTCGGGTGCTCCCGCCCCGCTGGCCCAGGCTACCCAAGGCTAGGCTGTATAGCTTGTCAGAGAGCCCAGCTCGCCTCGCCCGAGCTAGCAGCCACCCCTCCACCTTTGGTGCAAGCACAAGCTCTGTAAACCTCACCTGCCAGCACCCACCTCTCCAGCTGCCCCCAGCAGCCATCCTCACAACAGCACATCCACAGGAGACAGGAAGGGGACCAGAGAACGCATTGCGTAACGCAGCCTACACAAGCCCTTCTGCAGTGGATTAGCCTCCGAGCTCCTGCGTGTGCTCTGGTTCCTCCAGTTGGAGATATTCCTGTCTGAACAATAAGATGTTATCCCCATCCAGGGAAAGCCTTTAAGGCAAGCTGTTGTTTCCTCTAAGGCACTTTAATGATCCAAGCTGGAAGGAAGTGAGCTGGGAGGCACAAACTGCTTTTCAGAGTGGGGTCAGAATAGCACATGAGGCTCTTTTGCCAGATCCAGCACATGAGGCTCTTTTGCTCATACAGTTGGGGAGAAGCAAGGGTGCTCCTAATAGGGCACACCTAACGGGTGCTCCTATTCCACCAACTGCTTCCTCCAGTGCCACCAGGACACAGTGACTCTGTCCCAGTGCAGCGCTGTCCATGTTACCCTCAGCTCCTGTGGATGCATTCCCCTCACCTTCACAGGCAACAGCTTCTCAAATCCAGACCCCCATGGGAAAAGAACCAGCCCCCTTTTGTATTTACTATGCCCAAACCTCCAAGCACGGCGGGGTAGATTATGATTCTCACTGGAAGTGCGGCACTGTGCCAAAGGCAATAGGAATCCTCTGGGTTCACAACAGGAAAACAGCTACAAGACCAGAGAGCCTTTAATAAACCTGGCTCACAGGCAAGA
Source organism: Falco biarmicus (assembly GCF_023638135.1). Lineage (NCBI taxonomy): Eukaryota > Metazoa > Chordata > Aves > Falconiformes > Falconidae > Falco > Falco biarmicus. The sequence continues at coordinate 89,613,203 of NC_079292.1, forward strand.
CCACAGGAGGGACCAAGCCTTCCTCTCTTCCTACACGTGCTACGTACCAGTTCATTCTTCCTCTCCAAGGAAAGCGCTGTGCAAAAAGGGGAAGGTTGGGACAAAAGTCCTGCTGACCTTTACTCAAGCAGAACGTTTCTTTTGCAGATGCAAGTGGAGTTTTGCTTGAGGAAGCACTAGGGACTGCAAGAAACCTGGCAACAACCGCTGAAGTTGCTCACAGAGGGAAGATGGAAGTCACTAGCAGTCATCTCGGGGTACATGCAACTGCTTGGGATGCACAGCTGGGGCATGAAGGGAATGTGGAAACTAGATGTTCAGGTGTGTGAGTGCATGAAGTACATTCGACAACTGCAGGAGAAAATGAGCTGGGCTTGAGGCTACAGAGGTGATTGTCAACGAAACAGCATTTCATTTGTATCTATCTAGGACCAATGCTCTGAGAAAAAAATCAGACAAAAAAGACCCATGAAGGGATGGATGTGAGGGTGGCTAGAGATGGTCTGATCAAACTCTAAAATGCATCAGTAATGAGGCTTCCAGCCCTGACTCCAAACTCAGAGCTGGAATCAAAGACTAATGCTGCTGCCTCACCCCAGATGGAAATGGAAAGCCCAAGATGATGGCTAAGAGCCCAGACTCCCACTAAACAGATTTCCATGTAGGTAAGTCTTTTAAGATGCCCTACTAACAGGATGGCCCGGTCCTTCTGTCTCTAGACTACCTGGCACTTCTTTCTGGGCAATTTAGAGAGGCCTGAGCATGGACCTTGAGCACGTGGTCAACGCTAGCTAAGGGACCAAGAGCTAGAGAGCTGCAGTGTCAATCTGTGCCTGGTGAAACTAACTACATCCAGCCCTGTCTCTTCTTCCCACGAGGGACATTGCTATCCCCAGCTGAGAAATACCCTGTAGTGCAGGGCTCACAAGTTGCTTGTGGTGTCTGCGGTGTCTGAGCGCAGTGCGATACAAACTGTGTATGGGCATTACAGCACTGTCAATAAAAAACCCCCACAGGCTGGGTTTTCTTGAAAGACCTAGAGCTACGAAACATACAAAAGCTGAATTACTACCATAGGAAATAAAGTAATAAAAAAACCCAAACAACCAAAACAAAAGGGGGAGTCAGCATGTCAATGTGATAAGAAAAAAACATGATAGCACCTCTAAGGAGGGGGCAGGGAGAGTAAGAGTGAGATGAGGTCAAAAGGAACCATGTTGTGTTGGAGCCCACAATGTACTGGAGGAGCTGCTGGGGACAGTGGTGGAAAGCAAGGAGGAACGTGCTGGACTCATGCCAGAAGCATGGCACCACGACTTCCAGGTGTCACACCAGGCTGACCAGCTTTGAGGAGCAAGAACCAAAAGGGAGGGTAAGCAGGGCAAGGTCCTTGGCTAATGATGCCCTGCAGCACACGTGCTCAGCCACAAAACCGCCAGGCCCGTATTTCTGCAGCCAAGGCTGGTGCTGAAAATTGTATCGATTGAAGACCCCCTTTTCCATCCAGCACTGACCTCCGTCCTTTCCCCGGATCCAGGGGAACAAGAAATACCTGTTAATTTTTGGAGGGAGCAGCTGCCTGATCTGGGAAAGGGTCCCAGAGGCTGCCGTAAGTCCCTCTGAGCCTTCGAAGGCCCCAGCAATGAAGCTCCCTGAACAGGTGGGCTCTACTCCCCTTTCCTGGCCCCATTCTCTGTGTATTACAAAACAAATAACCCATCGCTATACAATGTAAATATCTGTGACTGGGCAACTGTAGCAGACACTTGTGCATACTGAGATCAGCACTGGAGGACAGGGTGGCAGGTTGGGCCCATCCTCCTGGGCTCCTCCGGTGTGGAGGCCCCTTACATCTCCTTGGTGCTCATTCTCTTGGTCTTCTCAGCCGTCTCCTAGAGAAAGAGAGCACAAAAGTGAAGCTCTGCACCAACACAGGAGCTGGCAGTGCCCTGAAGCCTTTGGTCCATCCACAAGCAGCGCCGACACTGGCTTACGTCTCAAAGCCTCACACCTGGATTTGTCCCCACAGGCAAAGAGAGATCCCCCTTTACTGTGCTCCCCCTTCTACCAGAAGTCCCCAAGCGACAGAAGCAGAGGGAACGCCTCTAGCAAGGAGAGGTGTAGTACAAGCAGAGCTTCCCAGCCTCACGCTAACCTGATGCTTCTGCAGTTCCTGAATGTATCTAGCCAGCTCCTCCTCAGTCAAGTCTTGATCAGGTCGCTGTCTCTGAGCAGGCACCTTCTCATTCTTCCCTGCAAACAGAAACAGAGTTCAGCATTATCACAAGTACGGGATGGAAATTTCAGAGGCTGAACCATGTAGAACAAAAAGAGGGAGGCTGGCCACAGCGCACCTCAAGCTTAGCAAGGCTTTGCTGGAGGAGGGTATGGGCTGGCTTCTTAGGAAGAGAACGGGCCTTGTGGCTGCCTGGGACTTCAGAACCTGGGTATCCAGTCTGCCCCCGTCTCTCCCACATCGTAAATAATAAAACCACAAGGAAGAGGCTGCATATTATTTAAAAGCACCACCTAGAATGAGTTCAAACATCTTGGCCTCTCGTAAGGAATAAATGGAAGCTCAGTGCTGTAACTGATGCCTAATGAAGAGGTAATTTCGCTCAGTGGATATGCAACTTGCTGATGTATCTGATCTGACTCTTTGCTTTCATTATCCCTCTGACAATAACCTCTAACCCCTCTGCTGCTCTGACATGGGCAGAAAGTCAAGGAATTGTCCCATTGCATGCTTCTGCCATGGATGCAGGGAACGAAGTAGGCAGCAAGAGTCTCTCATTCTGTTCCTTAACCTCCGAGACCTACGCAGAGCTCCTCTGGCAGCTCTACCAGTATCCCAGTTACCTCTTCTGAGGTGAGTTCCTTGCTGCCACAGCCAGGTCTGGGCTGAGGCGATCCCAGAGCCTCTGCAGCAGAAGGCCAGATAACCATGAAAGAAACCCTGTGCATACTCGTTGCTGTTCCCCTCTCTCCTACTCTGGCCAAACTACTGACTAGAGAGCTGAACTACCACACTGCTGACAGCTCCCGCACCACACTGAAAACAAAGCTCATGCAAAAACCTGGTTTCTAGGGAAGAAGGCCAGGAAAATGCAGTGCAGTGCTGGGAGGGTAGATGTAGCTCCTTGAGGAGGACCCGTGCCTTTCCCAAGGCAGGGGAAAGCTGGGTTTCCACTGGCCCTGGACCATCTGTGAGAAGGCAACACAGAGAGCCATCGTTCACAACCTCACCACGACTTCTCACAATTGTAACGTGGCTGTGAAAGTTCAAGAAGGGCCTTCCAAAGGAAGAACAGACAGACTAACCACCCTGCCTTAGTATGAACACCACCTCCCTTCGTCTCCATCATGATTATTTTCTTCTACAATTTTCATGACAAGAAGCGAAAATACTTTCTTGGCATTACTGGATGAAGCCTCCTATCTCCCCCCTGGGGCAGGACAGGACCCTAGCTCCTGCTTTATGGATAGCGTAAACGCAGATACAGCGTGGATACTGACACACAGACAGCAAAGCTGACTTACTCACACCTACACGTATGGTTGCAGACAGTGACCTATGTGGTCTGTGCATGCCCCAAGCCAGCCAGATACAGAGGTCTGGAAGATTTGGTGCTGAATTTTCGCGACACCGAATCCAAACTACAAACCCCGGCAGCGCTGCCCCCAGCCCAGTTACACACTTTCTGACCTCTAGAACAGAACCAGCTTGGGTTTGGCCCAACACGGGGCACGAGAGTGTGATGCAGAAGCCACCCATAGAGAAGCTGAGGAAAAGCTGGAGAGAGAAGAAATCTGGATAGCTGGTGGCCTCGGAAGGATAGAAGCAAAAATCTCTTTTGTACAAAACCAAATACAGTAATTGTCGGGAGAGCATACGGACCCTCGCATGTCATGGCAGTGCACACCCAGTTCCCACAGGCACAGACGCAGCGGTTGCACTCCACCTGGGTCTCTGCTCCGTCCTCATAGGTTTCATCTTCCAGGGCACACTCTAGAGAGGCACAAAACAAGGGCAGTCATTGTGAGACAGTGAGCAGGCTAAAGGTAACATATTTGGAGAAGCCTTTGGAGGGAAGAGATACAAGGTTTTGGAGGAGGCCTTCCTTCCCCTAACCACCAAAAGTTTCATAATGACTGAAACTTCCATGCTGAATTTGGTATCTGAAATCAGGCAGAGAATAATTTGGGAAAGTCAAACACGTAATTTTGCTTCCTCAAAACAAAACATTTCAATTTCTCAATTCCAAATGTCAGATTTGTTTGAATTTTCTGATCTGCTATACATGGAAAAGTACGCCCAAAGTGGAAAGTTTGGTTATTCTGAAACAATTCCTGTTCTAGGTGGGTAGAAGTTGGGGAAATGATTTGTGTAATTGCTGTTACCCTGGGAGAGGGAAAGGAAGGAAAACAAATATTTCTCATTTCAGCTCACATTTCTTCTCACAGCTCTATCATATGTCTAGGTCGAGGCCCCCAAAGCACTCAAGGGCCCACACGGTGTTAGGTGGAAACCAGGTGCTGATGTTTCCTGGGGGAGGTGCAGCCTCCCTAGCTTCCCACTGAAACAGGCAACAGAGGGTTCAACTTCATATTCCCTGGCAAGCGTAGCCTCTGCCTGCTCCTCGGTGCCACTGCAGTAAGTCTGGCACCTTTGGACCAGCACCACCCGAGGGGACAATCAGGCGAATGGCCAGGCACGCCTGGTCAGCAGAACACCAAGCTGCTTCCACGTGAACCGTGGCACCAAGCAGGATTTGGAAGGACAGCGAACTCTGAGATGTTCATCAGGGAGGTGCTCTGTGTGAAAGGCAGAGCGTAGCAGGACTTTGGTCTGGTCTGACTTTCCTAAGTTATCCAGACGTGAACTCCTCACATGATTTATCTCCACACTGTTAAATACATGCCTTGACCTTCTGAGCATACCATATCCATTTGACCTATGCCGTTGTTTCTAAAATCCAAACCTTTTTCATCACAAGAGCGGTGGGGGCTCTGGGACAGAAAATACAGTACTTTTGACACAATGCAGGGACAAACGGGATGCTGTCGGATGCGAGGTAGGCATGTATCAACATTATCTCTGGGAACAGAGTTACAGCATCCAATGTCTGGCCCAAAGCTGGTCTCTTTTCCTTCCTCCCTTCCCAGGACCCCTCTGGTTCCCCAATACAAGTGGGGAGCTCCTACTTTTCTCTGGTGGGTTGAAGGATGGGCTGAGGCACTTGAGAAATTCATTGAAGCTGAGCTTCCAGTCAGCATTTTCATCTGACAGCTCGATGAGGGCATCTACGCAGAGTCCCCTGAAAGGAAACACAGAGGCATGTTCTGCACAGGGCTGCGCTAGGCTGGTCCCTGCTCTGCTGGCTTCGGAGTGCCGATGAATAAAACCAGTAATAACCAGGAAGGCTCTGAGATGCCTGGCAGAAGCAGCTTCTGTACGGATACCTCACTGGATACAGACAAAAGAAAAATTTTGTCACAAAAAATTTCCTGGTCACAAAATACTCCCTGCTGGGCAAAGGCCCAGGAAGTTGGGGGATATTCAGAACAGCAGGAACATGACCCTCTTGACATCTACATGCTGTCACGCGAGTAGAGATGCAAGTACAGCATAACCACAAGCAGCCTGTTCTCATAGTCTGGCACGCAGTGGCGCACACACAAAGGGAAACCTCTCAAACTACACCTTCATGTGACGCACCAGCTCTAACTGCAGGCTGTCTGTGAGCTGTGTTTTCTCACCATCTTCTTTGCGCTGGATCTAGCAGGCAAAAGGTGAGTAGAGTCCACTGGAAAGGCCATTTATTAGGAAATAAAATAGAAGACAAATTTTCTGTCACCCAACTCACCTTCTGGCTGCATACCTACTAAATTTAAGGCAAAAGAGTGTCGGAATACATGCCTAACACGAAGGGTAGGGGTGGGACTGCTCCTTGTGGTGGTATCCACACCTAATCAAGTGAGAAGCCACTTCATACACAGCTACCTTTGTTAGTGCAAGGCCTAACTGATATTGTCCATGAGTGGATTTTCATGCCCCCTTCTACCACACCTGACCCCCTAGCCCTTCTTCTGGCACCCTGTCCACTGCCCACCTGAGCAGCTTGTTGGTCTCCTGGTCCATGTAGGTGGTGATGTTGACAGCGGTCTCATTCTGCTCCACAAACTTCAGGAATTCAGTGGAGTCCAAGCGAGAATCACCATTGTCAAAGCTCTGCAGGGAAGAATGGGCAGATTTGAGAGTCTGGTGTATCGGTTCAGGGTACCCCTCCCTTCTCCCTCTTCCCGTGTACTTAGCATTTTTGAAGCTTGCATCGTCCCTGTTCTGCACAGAGGCCCAGAGAAAAGCAGCAACATATCCATACTAGCATCAGAACTGGGAGACACGATCCTACCCTTGTGCTCACCGATAAGCTACACTGCCTCTCATTCACCTCCTGCTGCTTGATTTATGGCTCTAACCCCATTTCTTCTCTTTGTTCAGCCAGCTCTTAGCCTTCTTATACATCTCCTGCCTCAGAGCAGACCAGTTGCATTCAAGGAGGTGTCGCCTTTCCAATACGTGTAAATTCAAAGCTGTGCCTGGACTCTTGACAGTGACGAAAGGGAAAATCACAGGAAGCAATTTTCTGCTGATCCCAAAGAACAAACAATTTAATGCAACAGCACAACGCCTTGCCACCAACTTCTCAAGGTCCTGACAGGACGCCTGGCACTGAAGAGCAGGATTTTTAGCCCCAAAATCCTGGCTGTACTCCCAAAGAAGTAATTGCATTTTGCCTTCCTGTTTGGAGATGTCATATCACAGTGCTGGGCACTCAGCAGGAACTGCCGGGCCCCCTCAGAGACAGCTGCATTGCAGTGAGGGGAAAATGAATCCTGCACACAAGACTGCCGCTGGGTAATTTTTGCTGTGTGACTTGGGGCAGGTCACTGTGGCTCCTTGTGCAGCGCTTCCAGGAATGCTGGAAAAGACACTGCCTGATGTTACCTCTATGTCGTTCAGGAGAAGCCTGTAGGGCTAGGAAAACTACCCTGCACGCTGCAGCCTGCATAACTGCTCTGCTAACATGGTGACTTCTACTGGACTTCGAAGCCTCTTGTCCCGCTATTTCTTGTGAAAGTGGCTGTAGTTCTCTTAATGACCCAGACACAATTAAACTAGTTTTCTTGCCTTTTGATGCTATGATCTGCATTTACGTGTTACCTCAGAGACCCTCCAACAGAGCAGCTTCCCATTACTGGCCTCACACCTCTTGAAGCAAGATCCTTCAAGGTCATGGCCTGCCTGATGAGCAATCCACATCCCAGTGATCCGCACAAGTCAGGCTTCTGGGAGGGAAACAGCTCAATGCCAATCTACAAACCTCCCCATCAAGAAGAAAAGGGAAAAGCTGCATGTCATCTTTGCCTCCAGTGTTTATTAACTGCAGGGCAGGAGTCAGGCTATCTGCAGGGCAGGCATGCAGAGCTCTGTGGCTGGGCACGGCAGAATTCCTCCAGTGACAGTGGACCCTCATTGGTGACACAAATTTATGTGTCTTTGAACACATTTAATTTGCTTTGCTTGGATTTGTCCCAAGTGGTTCCAAGCTCTGAATTCTGCTTTAGAAAGTATTTAAAAGCTTTAAGCGTTGTTGATATGGTGGATTACACCTGACAGAGAAGGAAATTCCCCATTTGGTCTGAGAAAAGGTATTGCTTTGTCATGGAAACTTTCACCTGCTTGTGCCTGGGATCAGTGCACCAGAAAAAGGGGGACAGTAAAGAGAACGTGAGGCTGCTGCCTCTGAGTGGTGGCCATGGGATTTCCCCAGTGCCCTGACAGGTATGCGGCCGGCAGGGGTGACTGGGCTGCGCACGGCAGTGGAGCAAGCCTGTGGCTGGCTCATGCATTTCAGCAAAGCCCACGGTCTGGGGAGACTCTCTGCAAAGGTGGCTGGGGACAGCACGTTTGCAGGGGGAGCAACCGAGGAGCTCCGCTCCATGGGCTGCTGTGGCTGTTGGGTGCTGGCAGGTGCTGGCGGGGGTGCCTGAGGCAGTGGGCCACAGCCGGTTTCCACAGACAGCAGCATTAATGGCTACAGAGGCGAAGATGCTCTCTGGAGCGTGGGGACCAGCTCCTCTGTCTCACCAGGGGGTGCCATTGCCATGGCAAATTTGCTTGCAGTGCTAACTCCTGTCAGGCATCATTAATCTCTTGCTGTCAACAGCTTATGATTTAAACACTCTCCCCCCTTCCCCACCTGCTCCTGCAGCTCCATGCTGAATACTTTGAAGTCTTTATCTGGAGCCAGGCCTGAGGGGGAGGGTGGCAGCAGTGCATGTGGCAGGAGCATGGGAGAAGCTTGTGATCTGCCAGTTACAAAAGGGGATGGGGATGGGCTGAGGGACAGACTGACAAGGAGGAGGGAACAGGAACAGGATTATTGCAGGGTCTGACACTCATGGGCGGCTCCTCTCTCTCTGCAGAGCACCAAGGGACTGCCAGCTCTCAGCCACAACTGGGCCATATTCCTTGCAAGCAAATATTCCCCTTGAAGCCCCCAGGCATCCCCTATCCCCATCTCAACATGGCCTGGGGACCGTCTGGAACAAAGGATCGGCAGCTCCTGCCCCAGCTTCCTGCTCCTTCTACCTGCATTTCCAGCACTTTCACCCACCTCTTCTCCTCTGGCTATCTTTTGTCCCCTGAGATCAGTTCTCTCCCCTGCCGCAGGCGCATCTGGCCTGCCCTACTTCTTTTCCCAGGGCAGGTCAGACACCAGGAGCCAGGGATGCTCCAGGTCTGGGTTCTTACGTAGCCTTGTCAGTGGCTCCGTCAGCCACTGCTGCAGACACCCCGTAACACATCGCGCTGCAGGACATACCAGAGCTCCCTGGCCCCCAGCTTGACAGGGACGTCACACACTGGAGCCTCTTGGGTTGGGGCCATGGCAGCTGTTTTGCAGTGACAGGGAAAGAAATGTTCTCTGGCCTCCACGGTAGGCGCTGCTCTACTTGCCTTGAAATACTTGTCCAGGACTTCGCTGTAGTTGCTGCCCTTGGAAAACCAGCCATCTGGGATAATCTCAGCCTCCAACCACTGGATGACACGGCGACGAAGCTCGTCCCTGTCCGACTGGTAGCAGACGACTGTAATGGGAGAAGGTGTGGCAGAAGAAAAAACAAGGATGAGAGAAACGGAGTTGGCAGGGAGATCACAGAGAGACGACTGGAAAGAAAAGCCAGCCAGGCCACCTTGATGGCAGTTCACAGGCCCTTGTCCCTTGGAGATGCACCACTGCCAGAGCAAAGCAGGGGTGCCATGTGCTGAACGGCGGATGGGCTGTGGGTGACACCATGTGGCAAGGCCAGAAAATGACACTCCTGCCAAAGCTCCACCACCTTCCCAGCCCTGAGGCTTTTGGAAGAACAACCCAGAGCTGACTCATCTTGGTGTGAAGAGTCCCCAGACTGAGGGAGGAAGGTGACTGACGCTGTCCCCAGGCTTCCCGATGCTGTGCAGCACTGCCACCAGCTGCCATCCCTCAGATACCAAAACCTCTATCCTCTGCAAGGACAAAGAGTAGACAAAGAGCAAGCCCTCCCACCACACTGTCCCCAGGACTCAGATTTTAGGGCCTTCTGCCTCAGAAGATTTTGACTGTTCAAAGCCCTGACTTGTCTGACTGGAAATGAGAGGGGATCAAGTCAGGCTTGTTCACAGTATTCTCACAGCTTTCTCTAGTGGACATGACTTTGTGTGCTAGCACCAAACCATGCACTTAGAAGCAAAATGAAAGCCTAGATCTTCTGGCTTCTGCGAGTTGTCACACCCACCCAGAGGTCAACGGAACCAGAAGGGGAATCAGTGTGCACTGATGTCACTTACACACACTAAGAATCTTCTTCTGAATCCAGTGACTACAATCACAACCAGACAGACAGATGAAAAAACAAACCTGTAGGGATTCTGCACGTTTAGTTTTGAACTTCCTTAAAACTGCTTTGAGGTGGTAGCCATGCTCTGACATGGCCCTTTCCATTAAGCTTGTATGAGGGTTTGCTCTCATCTGTCTGAGGAACTTGAAAATTATAGAGCTCCAGCACTTAGAGGCCATGGACGGGAAAAGGGTCCCCTGATGAGGAACAGGCCACAGCCCCAAAATCCATAGTCTAAGTACACATGGCAATGCATAAAGGGAGAAACCGGGCACAGGGAATCAAACAGACTTCTCATAGTATCATTAGGTTGGAAGAGACCTTTAAGATCATCTGTTGGCTGACAGAAGGAGGCAGTTCAGCTCTGCCTCCCGACTCCCCGGACCATGCCCCATTCCTTACGCAGTGCTGCCTCTGCCTTTGCGCCCATCGGTTAATCACTCCTAAAGCAAAGTCTCCTTGCTCTCGGAGTTGGGGACAACAGCTCCACAGTTACTGCGTTTTAGATCCTCAATGAAACAGGTAAAAGAGCACCTCAGTCTGGGTGATAAGCACAGCTTGTGTCCCTAGGGGCAAACTGGGTTTCATTGCACGCTGTCTGTGCTGAGTCCCTGAGACATCCCAGCACAGTGAAGAGCCCAGGAGATGGACGAGCTCTGAAAGGTTACGCAGGAGTAAGGAGCCGGGCAAACATACTTCAGCTGATTCACCAGCTCAGACTCTGCTACAGCCAGCGCAGAGGTATGATTTACACAGGGCTGTGCAGCCTCCCCAGCAGGCCGCCCTCCCCATCTCTTCTCCCAAATGCATACAGAGGCCCCAGCCAGAAAGGAGGTGGCTTCTTACCTGGACTTGCAGCTGGATTGTCAGACTTCTTCTCTGTTAATGGAAAGACAGAAGACATTGCTGGTGCAACATGAAGCAATACGAACCTCCTCCCACCCTGGGTGCTGCTTGGGCAAGGGCAGAAGAGCCTGGGAGTCCTGAACTGGAACATCTGTCACCCTGAGGGGAGACTGAGGACTGTTTAGCCTGGAGAAGAGAAGGCTCAGGGACAATCTCGTCCATGTTTATACATTTGATGGGAGGGAATAAAGAAGACTGAGCCTAACTTTTCTCCATGGTGTCCAGTGACAGGGCAAGAGGCAGCAGGTACATATTTAAACACATGAAATTCAGTCTGAACATGAGAAACCACTTTTTTACTGCACGGCTAGCATGGGAAGGAGTTAAACAGCCCTGCCACTGAGCAAAACCCTTGCTCCTGAAGTTCTTGAAGTCCCTCATGAATATGGATGGTAGTATGGATTTTAGGGGTTTATCCTTAGTCTGACCTTTCCTCAGCTGGTAGACTGAGCCACCTGCCTGGCTGACTCCACAAGGCTCAGAGGCAGGTGGGAGCAAGAAGTTGCCCTGCTCTCCCGAGTCCCCCCGCTCCCAGCAACCCAGGGAGACAATAGCTCCAAGATCTCACCACAGGCACGGTGCCAGGGTCCTGAGAGCACTAATGAGGTTTTAACGATCCTGCCAACCTTACCTAGGGCCTCCATCCACACTCTACGCATGAGCCCAGGGGCTCCATTTCAGCTGATGTCTCAGGCCCTAGCCCTTGCCTGGGATTACGTTGTAGGTATGCTTGTCTCCCGATCTGCTGCAACCATTCCTGTACCTGCCACAGACCCTGCTGATCTAGGCCCTGACCTGGTGACTGCCTTCCCACCTTGATCTCAGACCTGCTATAGACTACGTCACTACGCACTTGCCTGGCAATTTCTGGCCTGTGCCTGATTATGGTTACTAACACCAGACTTGATTCCATGGCTTGACTTCAGGCCTCCTTCATCACCACAAACTTGCCTGGTGATCTGGAGTCTCAGTTGAACCTGGCTGTCGTTCCCAGGCTTGCCCTGTTTACCCCACTCAGCAACTGTGGGACGAAGTCCTGGCTGGTGAGGCGCCTGCCTTGCCTTAGCATGCTTGGCTTCCGACTCTCCCTCCCTTGGAGTGTAGCCCTTATCGATGGGGTTACCTTTACAGTGGCCATCGTGATCCACCTGTATCTTGGAGCCAGTGAGGCAGGCATCACGGTGCAGCTCACAGTGGTTCAGGTACGTCTTGCCATTGCTACCACACACAGGCCTCTTGTGAGGTTTGCATTGCTGTGAGAGAGCCAGAGAAGACAGCATTTTACCTGCCTCTTTGGGACAGCTAGAGGGAGGCAGGCAAGTCTCAGCACCAGCCCAACTCAACAGAGGCCCTTGGCACAGCTTCCTTGGCCCAAAAAGTATTTGGAGCAGGCTGAGTCCACCTATCATCACCCCAGAAAAGCCTGCACAGGGAATTCTGTGGGTGGCGTTCAAAGGCTTCACTTTATCCCAGCCTCTGTCACCACCACCATGACGGGAGCCTTCCTGAAAGCACAGCTCAGCAGAAATATTGGGGCCCGACATAAATACTGCACATACTGCTACAAGTGCTGCTCTGGTGGCATGGACATGCCTGCCGGGAGGTGTTTCTGCAAATCTGTTCCGAGCACTTCTGCTTGCTCAGCTCTGTTGCATCTCTTCGGAGACTCTGCTCCCCCCTTCTGCAACCGAACGCAGAACAAGCCACCAGCCACGGGCCTACAGCAGAGGGAGGGTTCACCTGGGCTGCTGTTCAGGCTGTGGGCTTCTTCCTCCCGTCCCTTTCAGTCTGGCCAAGCCTACCCAGAGTGACAGACTCTCTTCCTGTCAGCAGGGCATTTCATTCTCCAGCACCCAGGCTGGCCACGTCAGAGCTGCAGGCTCCAAGGGAAGTGGGAACAAAGAGCCACATGCCCATTCCCAGGAGACAGGCAGGAACGGTTTGAAAGCACGGGGCAGAGCAGAGTAGGGAGACACTGTGTCTCTACAGCTGAGAAAGACTCTTCTAATCACCCGTGGCTCCCTGCTGGATGAAGCTATTCATCCTCACAGCACTCTACCACAATTATCTCCATTTTACAAAAGCCGATTTTTAGTAGGGTGCTTGTAACCTCCTCAAACAAGATGCGAGTGAGGGCAGGCTGCCTTGGAGCTTACAGACCACTCCCCAGAGTGCCCTCCAGAGCCAGCTGCATATCAATACCCTACTGGGCTTTCCCAGCAAAAGACCTCCAGCCAAGTCCCCCGTGCACGTTAAGACCCTATGCAGTTGTGCAAGCAGCACAGCTGCAAGCCACAGACAATATCTACCCTGCAGGGCTCTTCTCCCACAGCACACTGGTGTTTGAAGAGCCGCTGTGCATTTGCAGCTGCTTCTAAACAGCCACAGCCTCATCCCATCACAGGATCCTTCCAGCGACAGAAACTCAGCTGGGGGGTGATGGTGGTGACACCCGTCCCAGATGCAGACCCTGTGCCGCCCCCGTACCTCAATGCAGAGGCAGGTTGGCTCTCCCTTCTCAGTCACTGTACACTCCCGCCCAGCTCCGCAGAAAACGTTGGCACAGATCTTGGATTTGCTCCTTGGCTCTTCCTGCAAGATACAAAGTAAGAGACACAAAATACACCAAGTTACACAGAAGAGCAGCAACACAGCTTTAAAAATAACACATTTAACTTGTAGACTGGACCAAAGAGCTCCAAGGCGGTAAGGCACAGATTACAGCACAAGAGAGACATGACTGCAATAGACAGACAGCTGAGACAATAATCAGGAGCAGATACAAGAGCGACGGCTACAGCCCCAGCAGTAGAGGGCTTCCCTGACGTCAGTCCTGAAAAATCACCTAGAAGAACTGGAGCAAACATGAGCAAGAGGAAGTCTAGCACGAATGGCAAGAATAATTTGCTCATGTCAACGACTGCTGTCTTCAAAATTTTTTTTCATGGAGGGCAGGAAGCAGAAATGTTTTTGCTGGAGACATTTAAGAAGAAGGTGAACATAACCCTGGAGAAAGGTGTGATACCAAACAGGCAGAAGGAAACGCCATCAGGCACCAGATAATGCCCCCATCACAAAAATATTTCACAAAACTACATGACCCATTATCTTAACTCCACCAGTCAAGATTAAACACTTCAAAGGAAGAAACACTGTCATAGATAATTATACAGTAACCTTCTCACAAAGAACATTTCTTCCTGGTCCCTGACAGCCAGCAGTTGACTTATGCCCTGCAGCACAATTTATACGCTTTACAGTTTTCTTCTAGCCAAAGTCATCACAAGTATTCTTGGGGTTTGTGTAACTGTCAATTCCTTTTTTTCAAGTCCCACTGCATTCCCAAGCTGGTGACACCTAGCAGGGAAGATTTCCCAAGTTAATCATGTTTTCAACATAACCACCATTTACTTTTATCAGTTTAATGGATATTTTTTTCCTTAGGCTTTTAAAAGAGAAGACGGTTCCAGGGGTTCAGGCTCAGAAGACCCTGGTTTAATTCCCTGCTTTGTCATTAATTTCCTTTGTGACTCTCATTTAATCTAACATTTCCACATGTATGTTAAGTGTCTGGTTCAGGCCAGTCAACTGGCTTCCTCAACAGTTTTGTATCAGAGACAGAAGGCCTGTACAGAGGAATGTAAAATAATCAGTGGGATAGGTCAATCACATCTGCTGCAACTCCTCTGATACACAAAAGTGTTTTCACCTTCTGATCTGAGTGTTATTCTTAACCTTTGCTCATCTGTGGTATCTTTGTACTTCCATCATACACTTTTGAAAGTAGGTGATCAAAAAGGAGCTGAATTTGCCTGAGGAGCAAGTGATAACATACAATGACAAATGCTGAGTACAATTTTTCTCTTGTTGCTTCTTTATCCTCTTTCGGTTTTTTGTTTTGCTTTTAAATCACAATTTCAGTGAGTTGCTGTCTTTACTGAACAGCCCACAGTGACGGCCAGATGAGTTTCTGAATGGCTTTGCCCTGGTCTTCAGAATATTTTGTCTGTTGGCCTACTGCACAGTCATCAAGCTCAAGGAGGTCTTCTCAAAACACTACAGGATTCCCTTCAGGTTCACACAGTAGCAAACACCCTTCTGACTTTCTGCAAATGTTCTGCAAAACGTTTGCTGCTTATCCTGTAAAATAAAAATACAGTGTTGAGACACATCAGCCTCCTAGCTCAGAAACATACACCGTGTCCCAGGCCTGCTCACCCCACGAAGACAGTCTGTTATCCTCCCTCTGCCCCTTCATCCTCCTTTCACGTATTGTTTCTTGAGCTATGAAAGGCATTCTGCCCCTTCTGCTGCACCCACTCCTCTTTAACTGCCTTCTGGTGGAGAGCTGGGGTAAATGACCTAGGTGCTTCTGGGATGGGATGGAGCAAAGCAACCTCACACAACTTAGGGCAGGAACAGAAGAACTCATTTTGCAGAAAGCACAAACTAAAAAAATTCTCCCAGGCTGCAGTCCGACTAGGGCACTCACAAACCTAAAATGCACTGCAGACACCGACGTGCTGATCCAATTAAAGGGTTTCAAACAACACGCTCATCCTTTCGCTGAGCCAAAGACCAGGAAAAAAAAGAGGGAGATGCTTCCGAACCCCGGCCCGCCGAGGTGTGCAGGCCAGGCGCCTGGCAATAGATGGCAGTACCCTGCCTCTCCTTCCCACGGCCAGGCAGGGCTGCCAGCAGCAGGCTCCCGCCTGACCCACCGATGCCAAACCTGCCTCTTGCCTTGGACTGAGGCTTACGGCACCTGCTGCAACCACAGCCGGCCTCGGCAGGGTCCACAGGGACCTAGCTGGGCTCGCAAGATCCCTCTCTCCATGCCAGCTCACTGGAAACCAGGCCTGCGATGTGGTCATCCTGGCTGCAACTCCCTCCCTGGCAGTTCCGGAGCCCAGGAGCCGTCCCACCGCTCTTCCTCTGGGAGCTGGGCTGGCGATGCTGGCAGTGACCCCACCAGAGCAGCCTCTGAACACACCCCGCCTCCCACCAGCCCAGAAGGCCGCGTTACTCTGACTTTTCTTATTAACCAAAGCAATATGGCTTGCTGCTTGCAGCTGTCCTAGGCGGGCAGTGGGTTGGAGCTGGCACAGCTGGCTCCGCGGCAGGGGTCTGGCCGGGGAGAGAAGGGAATCGCGCTGCTCCGCCTGCCTGCCCCCTCGCCGGCACAGGGTTTCTCAGGCCCAGCTTGCTCATCCTCCCTCCTGGCAGCAGCGACCATGGCAGGAGCTACAAGGCCGGGTGCTGGTTCCACCTTTGGTGAAAGCAGCTCTCAGCTTTCACCCCAGCTCCCCACGCCCCCCATCCTTGCAACGCTAACCCCACAAACCTTGCTTTCACCACCTGCAACCTACAAACCACTGCCCATTCTATTCATATGCCCCCTTCCCAAAATCCCAGAGACCCTCACTTCCTTCCCTCACCAGACCTCAACTCTCCCACCCTACCTCTACCCCATCCTTCACCTGCAGCCTGCCCCATTGCAGCTGCTTTGCAGGGTGAGGTGCGCTCCTCTGCCAGGCGTTGGCAGCTGCTACTGCAGATCCTGCCTCCACCTGCTGCAAGAGTCAGAAAACAGTCTCCTCCACCAGCCCGCACACAGATGAAGTTAGCAGTTGCCACTGCTGCTGTTTGGTACAGCCACGCAGCTCCGAGGTGGCTCATGGCATACCATGGCTGCTTGCTCTAGCAGCTCGTGGCCACCTTCCCAGCAAATGCCCGAGTCTCCTGTGCGTAACCGGGTGTGTAACGGAGACAGCGGTGGATGAACGGATGAGTATTGGTAGAGGTCTGCAAATGAGGCTTTATAATCTTCATTCCCGATTCTCTGATGACCTCCCAGATGCCCCAGACAAATTAGTTTCTTGTGGCAGATAGTCTGATCTGACCTTGCACCTTGTCATGTTTGCTCTTTATAAAGCCCCATCTACCGGAGTCATGTGAGTAAGTGGGGAAGGCAGCTGCCACTTCAATATTCAATAGCTCGTCCTCGCACCTACCATGTAAAAACTTGAAAATACAACCTGCAAAGGTTTAAATGCAAGGTCACACACACAAAAAGACTCCACAGTGTTTCCATGGCATTGCCCTTAAATGAATTTCAGGATGTGGGGGCTGGAATCATGGTTTTTACACTGCTTCCTCCCTGCAAGCTGCCATTGCCTTCTCTGTCACCGTGGGCTTGGGAAGTGCCACTCATCCCTGTGCACAGCGCGCTCAGGCAGGCGGAAGGGAAAGGGCAGAGAGTCGTTACTAATTGCTGCATGGTGGCATTTACACCGCGAGCCGTGACAAGGCTGCTCCTCCTCTCATCAGGTGAGATGCCCAAGCTCCCTCTGTCTGGCCAATGCTTTTAATGACTCCTCTGCTGCCCAGAGAGCAAGTGGGAAGGTGTGAAAACAGGGAGCATGAAGCCAGGGCAGGAGCACCCAGACTCCGGAGCGTCTGCCATGGCACAGGGGCACTCCCGACTCTTCACCCCGCAACCTCCACAGGGGCACAACCGCCCCAGACGTCTTCTCAGGCAAAGACCATGGAGAAAGCTGTTTGCCATGGCTCACGGGCCAGAAACTCAGGGCAACCAGGCAGCTGCAGCATCATGTACACACAGCCCAGACTGTCTGCCAAACAGGGATGGGAACGCACGCCGCTTTCGGGGGGCCGGGAAGTGCATTCCCATGGACGAGGTTTCTTGCATGCAAATGGGCAAGTGCCAAGCAGAAGACACGAGCTGACAGTATAGTGAGCCACACGCACTGCTTCTGCCTCAGCTGTTGCTTCCCAGGGAGCAAGGAGGAAAAAAAAAGAGACATTGCCAAGGCATCCACTGGCGAGAAAGCCCGTGGCATTGCCGGTGGTGAGGGATCACCATGGCAACCAGCAGTGCGGGGCCTCAAGGTAGAGAGCTAAAATTAGGCAGCAGCGGGGAGGGCTGTTTCTCATCTCTAGCAGCAACCGGTGCTGAGGAGTCGGACCTCCAACACGGCCTAAGTGCAGATGTCAGGAGCATTTCCGAGCCCCTGCCTGCACCCGGACGTCCAGCACCCGGCGTGGCTCAACACACCAACAGGCAGCGCCACGGGTGGGTCTGCACAGGGTCCCGAGGTCCTCGAGCTGCCGTGCTCCTCCGTGCCGGTGGGGCTGCAGGGAAACAGCACCACGTCTGCAGCGAATGTATGAGTGAAGGCACAGACGAAGGAATCGAGGCGGTTGTGGCTCCTTGCCTTTGCACGGGAGCTGCTCCCTGCAGCTGTCCCTTGACAGCTCCCTCCCCGGCCCCTGCCGAGCCACAACTGCCTGGTGTCGCTTGGCGGAAACACCGACTTTCCCAGCCAGCCCGTGAAAGCTGAAACCATTAACAGTTCAGCGATAAAACACCTTTGTAAGGAAGAACAAGCTTCCACCTGCAGAGAAGAGCCGTGCAAGCAGCTGCATGTCCACCTCGCGCGCTGCCCGCAGGGAGCAGGAGGGATTTCTGCCATTACGCATGCTCTGGGAAACGAGCAGGGAGCCGGCCCTGCTAGGAGGTGGGGAGTTAACGTGCTTGAAAACGATCCCTCAGGATTGGTTTTTGCTTTCTGCACATCCTTCCACACAAAACTTGCTCTTGGAGATCTCAAAAGTCTTTTGCTCAGCAGCCCACGCTGCACTGGAGAAACACTACCTGCCGTCCTGCTCCTACTGACACAACTAAAAAGCTTTTCTGCTATCAGCAGCAACTGTAGGTCTTTTTCCTCTTCTGGCATCAGTTTGTGGAAGTCTGTAAAATGACTTAACTCCTCACATAATGCTCTGTGATGTTTGCTGTAAAATCAAGGCTTTGCCCTGCCTGACATGCGAGGAAATCAAAGTGCTCTAGACCTGTAGCACTGAAAGCTACTCCAGGAGGCAAGGCCACGTGTCACACAAACATGAGTACCACACAGATAAGGCAAAACCAAAGAACACCAAAACGATCCGTGGGGTTGCATGACTTGAACAGATTCTCATGCTTTAGGGATGGCAGCAGCCAAAGCTGGAAGTTTTCAGATATAACCAGTACAATTCATAATGGGCTCCCACCACACAGACAGGGAGAGACAAGCTTTGCATCTACGTGTTTCAGCCCGGTCTCCCTACGGCTTCCCATCCACATGCCTTTTGCCTGTTCCCTGTCACGGCTGACACCCGAGTAGGGATGTAAGGGGTCCCCAAATGCACCGAGGTGCCACTGGTAAACAGCACTGCCTGCACAATTTCTAAACCAACTACACCCAGCCGTGAAAATTAGCACTTTGTTCAGCTGTTGTCTTGGCAATGTTTTCTTCTCAGCGCAGAAAGATTGGGAGACACAAGGTGCTAGGTCAAGGGTGCAGAAAGCTGAGATGAGAAGCCATGTCTCGACTCCCAAACCTCTCTCCTCTCCTGTTGTGGGGCTGACAGGGAGAAGCACTGCATTGTGCTGCTATATTCAAAAAGAGCGCTGGGCAGCAGAGCAGCTCTGGGGCATCAGGAAAACTTCACAACTCCTGTACAGTGGTGGCACTAAGAAAACATTTGGCTCATGATTTCATCCCATTATTCAAGTGCATCTCCTGGGAAACAGCTCTTTGGGCAGTATGCCCTCCTGCAGAGGTCCAGGGAGAGCAGATCCCGCGTTTGCGGGACGGCACGCACGGACAGGCAGCCTGTCACCTCTGGCCATTTCAGCCACTGGCTCTTGACAGCACGTTCATTCGTCCTGTTGTTCTGGTTTGTGGCTAACAAGAAAAGTCCTCATCCCTCCCCGCAAACCTGACCTAATTCCTGTGGCAGCTCCCTGGATCCTCTAACACACTGGTGTGACAGGGTGGAAGTTTGGCAGCAGCGTAAAATGAGCAGATTAGCACGAAACAAGCGGGCACCCCTGACATTTGGTGTGCCATAAATAGAGAGGTAAGGCGAACACTGCAATTTCTCTTCCTTAAGGCTATTGCCTCAGGACATCTGCAGACTCTGGAAGAAACCCCACACTAATTATCTTTAAGTCTGAATCAGGTTTAATTTTCAGTTGTCAAAGGCAAGATGGAGATAAGCCCAGCAGGGGGGGTTGAACCATGTCTGATTCCCAGTTCAGCTCGCCAGTAAAACCTACCTCCCAGGACATCATCACTATTAGGATGGTATAGTGGGCTATGGAAGGATCCGTATCCTCTACCCTGGAAGGAAACCTGCCACAAGAGGCTGTTGAACACACTGGTGCAGGGTCATCAGCTGCACCCTCCCTCTGGTCTGGTGTTACGTGGTCCCAAAGTGGCACCCTCTGGAGCCGCTGACCCCCCGAACTCCCCCTTCCCTTGCCTCTGGGAGGCACACGGTACACGTCCTACCGCTCAGGCCAGCAATGGTGTCGATGGGCAGCTCAGAAGGCCTGAAAACAGGCCGTCTCTAAGCTAGTTAGTTAAAAAGGAAAAGATGTTTGTCAAGCAAAGTCTGGACCAGTGCTTGATTCCCCAGGGGACTGTGACCAGACAGATTTGACAGTGTTCCCAATGCTAACAATATTCCATTTGAAGGGTGTCAGCATGAGGTCTGCGCTGGATGCAAAGGGGTCCAGTGCCATTAAAACTTCAGGATTCCTCCCTCCCTGAATCCTAAAGCCATCCTGCAAGCAGCAGAACTAATGAAGCCCAGCTTCCAACAGCTCGCTCTGCACGGCCTGTCCGTCAGCTAGTTACAGAGCAGCATATGGACTCCTTCCTCAGGGGGGGTCTTTGCAGGCCCCTCTCATTAAGGCAGTCACCTAGAGTCACAAAACCAGCTGGATCCCATTATCTTGGAGGCCTCCACCGCTTTATCAGCTGTGGCGGAAACAGGCTGATGGATTCAAGAGTCACTGGAGGCCAGAGACAGACAGGCAGGCACGGACAGCCTGCTGACATAGCTTTGCTTCCTTAGGGAACCAGGCTGTAATTCCTTTGCAGAGCCCCACAGAACACCTCCCTGGCCCAGCCTCTCATCTCAGCAGACTCAACACCACTGCTGCTTGCGGTCCTGGGGGCAGGTCCTCGCTCCAGCCCGCTGCCATGACTCCAGCCCCCCTTCTACGCTGACCCTTGGGGTCCTCCCCAGTGTTTTCCTTGCATTAGAGGACAGACCTCATCTCTCTCCTGCTTTCATCCGTCCCTCAGAGCTTCCACCACCAAGGTATTTCAGGCAGCAGCAACCCAGGGCTGCAAACAGCCATCCGGACACAGTGCCAGGAGCTGCTGCGCTCCGGGCAGGATGCCTGCCACGGAGGAGCCCACACCCCAGACACCACCACCCCACCCCCCTCCCAAATCTTCCCCTGTATCTCTTCCTATTCTCAGCTGACATCCAGGACTGGCTCACTAAATAAATCACACAACAAAATTCAACTGCTTTAAGGCTTCCAAATTTCTAAAAGATGAATTATTTAATGGCAGCTGCCTTTTGCTACTGGGAAACACGCCAGAGCATACATCCCTGCCCATGCTGGGAATCAGGGCACGTTCCCTGAAAACCTGGATGCAGAGACAAGCAGGCAAGAAAGGAAGGAACCTGCAATTCCCAGAGCTCCGAGTAGGTTCCCTCTCTGCAAAACCTGTACCTCGTCCATTTGCATGAGACCCTTCCTACTTGGCTGGCTGCTCCGTCCATGATCCACAAACTGTTCATGTCCAGCGTATCAGAGCCTGGGGCTCTAACTAACCTCTGGGATAAAGGGGGCCCATCAAGTCAGTGACCTCTGCGCGGGACCAGGGAAAAACAACATTGCTTGTGGAAGCCTGCTCGTGGGAGTTTGTCCATGGCTCTCTATGAGGGAGATGGAGATGTCTGACGCTACTACTGCTACAAAAAAAGACTGCCTGGGCAGTATTGCCTTGCAGAGATCATGGAGTGGATACAGAGAGCTCTACCCCGCCCCTGACCCCGGTGGGTGTATGGCCTGGCCCCCTGACAGGGCCTGCAGCCCTCACACACCAGCCACGGCCTTCTCGTGTCCCACAGCAAGGAGGCAGGGGCTGGTGCCTGCAAGGAAAGGGAAGCAGGAACTGGGAGGAAGGAGGCTTTTCTCCCCACAACCTCATCAAGAGGAGAAAGGCATCTGCCAAACAGCTGATTTCTCTTACAGCGCGATGCTGTGAACAGTTACAGAGCCAGGCACACCTCTCCTGGGGACTCCGCTGCGTGAGGACTCTGTTTTCCCTTTTAAGCTGGAAGGAATGTCTGTGCTCTGGCCCCCACAACCTCATATTTTCCACCACAAGGCAATGACGGGTGAGGCCCCAAAAGGGGAACAATGACATGAGAGTCTGGGGAAGAGGAAATCTCTACCGCAAACAAGTCTGGAAAATGGCTGCTAGAAGGAAAGGAGCTTGTGTCTGGCAGTGCTCTCCCTGCTGCAGGCTCACTCTGCTGCTCACCCAAAAACCCCGCTTACACTCAGAGCCTCAAAAATGTAATGGCCCCAAACTGCACTGTCTCTTAGCATTCTTCCCTCCACCCATCCCTGCAGCGCTTCTGGAAGAAGGGGCTCAATTCCTTCTTGCCGCATCATGCGGTGGAACTGCCAGCTCCTCAGCAGCCACCAGGAACTTTCTTGCGAGCTCTGGCTCCCAGCAAGGCACGGAGGCAGGAGATCAGAGACCGATTTGCGCATGCCAAACCGGCTGGAGAGGCTTCAGCTGTGAGCAGGGCAGAGTCAGCCCCACAGGAGGAGAGGAGGTGGTGCTGCCGCTGCACCACGGCTCTCAGGGGGAGGAATCCAGTTAATCACTTCGTATTTGGATAAGAAAATAACCCTCGTGCACAGGGGGGAGATGTCAGTGCGCATGAAAGGCCTTTAAACGAAGCTAGTCCCACAGGGCCTGTGGGATGAGATTGGTATTATCCTCCCCATGTGACAGACTGGAAAAGAAAGGCCCAAGGGAGGGGGTTTGCTCAAGAATGACCAGAAGACAGCAGCTCAGCTCCCTTGGCTCCCTGCTCTGGAGCCAGGACCACTCTGCAGTCTGATACACAAGTCATGCTCCTCGCTGTGGCATGACTCTCCTTCCCAGACCCTGAGTGCCCTGGGCCAGGCTCCGTTTTGCCAAGGCTGGGCTTCTGGGAACTGAAATTCTCCATCCTGTTTTGCTTAAAACACAAAAATGAAAACAAGACCAGCAATGACTCCTGAATTTCAACAGGAGGGGACCATTCTGTATGCGGGTAGTACATGAGACAAGTCGCAGCACCACAGGAGTGGTCAGAGGAAGCCCTTGCCAACAGGAGGGTGTGAAGGAGGAGGATGAAGAGCAGTTCCTCCTCAGGGCGGGCAGGCAGAGGTGGAGCACTGTCCCTGGCCTCCAGACCAGGGCAGAGCTGTGAGGCACAGACTCCTCCTAGCAATTAAACACAGATGCCATCACCTCTCTCCTCCAAGCACACTCAGGCTCAGCAGTAAAAGGAAGGTTTCTCTGCCAGATGGCACTTTCCCAAAGGCATCCCCCTTCCCTTCAGGACGCAAGAAGTCCAAGTCCTCAGAGTCCAGCACTGGAGCCTGAGATCATCTGCCCCATTTTGGGGTGCACTCGCCCAGCAGCCACCCCCTAACACCCACCCACCCACTAACCAATCTGAAGAGGTTTGTGCCACATACAATCTCAAATGTTCCCTTTCAACCCCTAAACCTGTGGTGACCCACAGATCTTTCTGTGTCATGGCAGTCCCTCTTTTTCCCTCCTTCGTCCCCCTAATTTCCCACACTCAGAAGTTCTGCAGATTTTACTGGTCCTGCCAGTAAGTTTTGTTGCCTGTTCTCCCAGCCAGCTGGGATGATTTATTTCTGAATGGGATTCAAATCTGGCACATTTCTCAGCCATCACCTGGCTCCAACGGAGCAGAGCAAAGGGAAGAGCGAGCTGAGCAGTTGGAGGCAAGTTAGGATTTACAACCCTATGGCATCTCCTCACCTCTTCCAGTAACTGGATACACAAGAGGAATGTAGAGTGCAGGAAATGCTGAGGTTTACCAGCAGCCTCCAACTTCTTACGCAAGAGACCTCAGTAGTTTTGTTCCCATCACTAATGCAATGGATGTGATGATCCCTCTTCCCAGCTCCGTGCCTTGGTCCTCCTTTACCCACCTTCTACCACATCACATCACAAAAAAGCAATGGAAATCACTATGCAACTGAAATTGCTATGCAATTGGAGGGAAGCACTGAGTCAGCCTTGGTGGGGGAGGGAGGGTGAGAACAGAATTGGACATTAGCCAGCTTTGCGCTTCTCATCTTCTAGCCTTGGTCAAGGACTTGCTCAGCTCCTTGTTAATGCTGAGCAGCTTCAAGGCTGCTCCACCCCATGGCTCTGCTGGAGATGGCCCTGCAAGAGTGAACCCCCAAGGGACAGTGCTCTCTGTTACCTTTGTAGCTTCTTTACTACACGAAAGGTTTTAAGAACCCCTTTACACGGTGCAAACAGCGAGGAAGGGTCAGAATAAACCCTATTATGAGGCATTATTTTGGCTAGACAACTTTTCTCGGCCCATGGCATTGACAGAGCACCCCGTTCCTGAAACCATATAGCCAGGAGTGGTTATCAGACTAATGGGAAAATCTGAAAATAGAAGCAAGGTAAAACAAACCTGCAAGAGGGAAGAAGTTTGGGAATGCTGGGGAACTAATCTTATCAGTGGTTATCAGTAATTTTATCAGCTTATCAGTAGTACATCTGTCAAAAAGGCACAGCTCCATCAGAGGTTAAACTGTGTCCCTGTAGCCAGAGGGAACTGAAGGCAGGTCTGCCAAAGCTCTGCCATACTACAGCCTTCAAAATGCAAACTAGGATTTCAGGAGGTGGGCAGATGCAAAGAAAACTGTCCAGGTTCTTGTAACCTCAGCTTTCACTACTGAAGACCTGACAACTGGCAGAAGGATGTGTGCGCCTACCCATCTGTGTTGGAAAGAGAAAAACCGCTGCTGTAAAAACTAAGTGAAAATCCTTGCTGCAAGACAAATATGGGGAGGGCTGCACAAGCATGCAAACTACAGGGACAGATGCGCATGTGTTTTTCTCTGCTCTCAGAAAACACCACATCAGCAACAAGCAAATCCCATCTAACTGCAAGGGCAGTCACCCTGCAGCCCCACAAGGGACCAGAGAGGGAAGCAGTGTTAGGCCCCGAGTTATGACCAGCTACTTCTTTTCAACTCCTACGGCCCCTACTAATCCCCCAGAAAGGCACCAGCACCTGAAACCGTCCCTGTGTGGAGCTAACACCATTTCACACCTATCCTGTAGGGGCTTCCCTCTGTGATAGGGAAAGCACCGTAAGTCTTTCTGACTCGCCCTTAATGGCTGACCTCTTTACTGAGGCAGCCAAGAGGAAGCTCTGATAAGGCGAGAAGGCCATGAGAAAATTGGTAGCATCACTATGAAATATGCTGTTAACACCCAGTCACTATGGTAACTGCCACACTGGGAGGAAAGAAGAAAACTTTTGAATTCCGAGGGTTTCCAGCCTTCCCATGGACGCCCCACGGATGGGTATCGCCCTGGGCTATCGGCACCGCAGCCACCTGCAGCCCCTTTGCCCCCGCGCTGCTCCCTGCAGCTCGTGCTGAACCCGCTCTTGCTCAAGATGCTTGGCCAAACACCGAGGCTTTTTCTTAGGCAAGCTGCTTGTGCTTACACCCGTGTGTCCTCATGGGTCCCCACCTCATTCCTGATTTAACCCAGCACAAACAGAAGGGGAACAGGAGATAAACTATGCTGCGTGGGCTATCAGTGAGGAAGACGGATGGTATTTCCCTGCCACCCCTCCGACCCGTTAGCTTACAATCTGTTGCTCTCACAATGCAGCCGTTACAACTATGCTCCCCCTCACCGCAGCGGAGCAATATACAAAGTAAAGGGTAAATGTAATCCAATGCTGTGCTCATTAGGAGTGTCACGCCACATACCCACGTGTGTAGTCTCAGGGAAGCAGACTCAGTCACCCCCACTTCTCCCAGCCCAGAGCTCCCCTCATCACCCCATGGCCTCTGTCCCACGCTGACAGCACGGACTGGCCAGCATTTGCAGCCCAAAGGCAATTCTGTGATTAAGAAACAAAAGAAGTGATTATCGATTCCCTGTAATTCCTAAATAAGGCTGGGTAACATTTTTCAGACAGAGAGCTAATTCACTAGAAAATGCAATTTGAGGTTGACCAAAACTATTTGGAAAATTGTGCCTAGTTCAGGGAACAGCTTTGATTCCAAAATTATTTCTAAGATGAAGTGAACTATTTTCCCTTTTTTATTTTGAAATCTATTTCACGAAGGATTGTATGTAAACTTAAAGATCAAAGAGAGAAAAATAAAAAACATGTTTCGATAAGATTAGCAACTTTTTGTTTCGTCAGTCCTTCTTTTCTGTTGAGAATAAAAAATGAATTTCAGCTGACCTGAAATGAAATTTTTTGTTTGACTCTGATTCAGCTAGGGAATTAAAACAAAAAATAAATTATTCCCATGGCTTTATTCCTAAAACATTGTTATTTGGTGTCTAAAGAAACCCATTTTTCTCATTCTTTCATCTCCTTCCATCTGGCTCTTCATGACCATGTCTGGAAATAACAAAGAACTGTTGCAGACATCTCTCTCGCCCTCTCTCTGCAATCATGGAATTTTTTCCTGTCTAGTTGGGAAGACGATGGCGAGTCCTATGGCTTGACTTTAAAAAACAAACAAATAAACAGAAAAATAAAGCCACAGCTCCATTTGGTGGTTTTGATAACCCAGATAGATGCTGCTTTGGGGAAAGCATCCTCTCCTCTGAGTTGCTTCAGCAAAGCAATCGGCAGAGACTTAATGATGCAGCTCCCTGCCCAAACTACCAGGGCTGCAAACCCCCTTCTCCATCCCTGCTCCCCTCCCCGCTCCAATGCTCAGTCCTGTCTCATCGCTTCCCGTCCCTCAGACCGCCAAGAGCCTGTGCCTGGTCTGGTGAGGCATGCAGTGGGCATTGCAGTTCTCGGCAGAGAACAGCAACATTCCCCTGCTGGCACCAGCCCAATGCAGCCAGCCAGCTGATGGTTTGCACAAAGCTCGAATGGGAGGCTGATCCCCACACTACGGAGAGGTGCAGAGATACTCTGGCTCACCTTGAGAAGCAGAGAGTGCCCAGGACTCACGCGGAGACAACATGGCACTGCCTGCGGCTGGGGAGCAGGTGCCTGGGTCCTCTTTCCAGCTCTCGCTCCCCGATGGGCAATTTCAAGAGACTAGCTATATCTTTGCTTATACACGCACCCAGAGGTGACTCAGCTTGCAGAGATGTAAAAGACCTGAGTGCATCACAGCAGTCACCTAAAAATGGGGCTTCTGAACTTCAGTATCCTGGCTGGCCCCAGACCAGTAAAGGCAGGCAACCAGTGCCAGTCAGATGCAATGACAACGCAAGCACTTGCCTGTCTCTTTTCTCACTGCTCTGGAGACAGCGACGAGGCATCAGGGACTTGCTGTGAGCTCTGGTAATGCCCTGGGCTAGATGGAGAGGGCTCAGAGCCCAGCTAGTGACCCTGGGGCTCTCCACACCTCCCGCAGCCCTCGTTCCTAGAAGAGGGATCACTCCTTGAATCGCCTCCAAAAGCACGAACTATTCTCTAATGCTTCTTGAGCTCTTCCCAGGATGTTTTGCTTTCTGCCCTGTGGCCTGGCCAGGCCGCGTTTCAGAGATGAAAGGCCGTGAGCGCGCACAGATGCCGGCACCCTTACGCACTCCTGGCTCGCAGGCTTTCCTCGAAGCAGCTGCGGGTGCACTGCCGGGGAGGAGCTGCCTCCCAGCCCAGAGGGCTGCCACTCTGCCAGCTGGCAAACTCCTGCTTGCCAGGTATGCTGCAAGGTCCCAGCACAATCCTCTGATTTGGGACCAGCGACGACCCCCTGGGGCTCCCAACCAGCCCAGCAGAACACAAGGCAGCTCCCCTGCTTCTCCTAAGGGCTATGACGGCCTTAAGGAGACACGATGCAAAATGTAGAGGGCATGATGCTATCGGCATGCAAACCTGCTTAATAACAACATGTGTTTCTCATCTCTTTTGTCCCTACAGCTCCCTGAGCACATCACACACCGAACACATGAAGCATCACTGCCCACTGCTGGGAAAGTGTGCTATGGGGAGGAAACCCAAAGAGCACTTGAGGTCTTGGGCAGAAAATTCAGGATTTGTGCAACACCCGAGAGGCCAGCAGGAGCTTGGAGGGTTGCAATGCAGACGTCTGCGGGTACCCCATCTCCCCTGCCCAGCTCCAGCACAAGCTAAAACAAATTCCCAACACCAAACACTGGAGGAAGCTCACTTGCGGTCTCAGCATCCAGCTCAGCCCCATCGTGGTCTAAAGGGCGAGCCTGCCAGGGGCTGGCAGGATTTCAGCCCAACAGACTGTCCCCACCTGTGGTTCCCACTTAAATTTTGGCACTGGTGCAGAAGCTCAGCTTTAACTCTCACAACCAGCAAGAGAAGGGGCATCCCTGCATGACAGCCTCCCCTGTGCCCCTCCAAACCCACCCCTTCCCCCTGGCAGGGCAAAGCTGGCACAGCTCGGGAGAGCCAAAGGCAGCTCTCCAGGATCACACCAGCCTGCGGCACAGGCTGCGGCAGAGATAAGCTCAGAGCCTGGCTGGTGGCCGCAGCCATCACTCCCTCACACACCAAGATAAGGATATAAGCACTGCCCCGTTAAAAAAGCAACGGCCACCAGAGAGTGTGGAAGAGAAACCACCAAACCAGCTAGATCCAAAGGCAAAAATCTCAGCCTCATTGAAATGAGAGGTGAAACCCCCCCGTCTTGAGGAGGATCTCGATGCCCTCATTCCTTCATGCCAGCAAACCAGAGGCCTGCACACCAACTCGGGGTGGGGACCAGTTAAAAAATCCACGGGACTCCCTTGGCTGGCCACCACGCCCCTTTCTTTGTGCAAGGGAGCCCTGTTGCTGGGGCTGGCCTGTTCCCGTTGGGAATGCTCTGCAAAGCAGCGTCCTTGCAGTTTGTGCGTATCATCTGGTTTGAGGCAAGTGCTACCCTGTTTCCCTCCACTGTCATGACTCAGAGGTGGGCTGAATTAACGGCGTGCGCTTTCTCTGTGAGCGTATGAACTGCACCACTGCCATATGCACGCAAGACTGATGACAGCCAGTAAAGGAAGACGGAGCCAAGAACTGGCTTTTTTTGGGTGTCCTCTTTAGACAGGTCCATTCTCCCCATACCTCCCCAAGACAATTATCATTCTCGTTTCACACCCCACGGGGCAGTCAAACAGCCATCTTCCACACCACCTCTCAGAAATCGCAGTGCAAGAAAAGGCAGCTTTGTGACACCCCCCTGATCGCCAACACAATCACGGCTGCTGTAGGAGCTGTGGCTGCCACAGCTCTGTCCCCGCGTCCCAGCGCTGCTGAGCCTTGGGTCCCCCGGGCACCCTCCTTTCCACCCCAGCCTCGCCTTGGACGAGGAGCCCCAAGCCGGAGCAGCGAAGGCACCAGTCCAAAGGGAAAATGTGTTGCATTCCCTTCACACCACCACTGTGGTGTGGCGCTTTCAGCAAAGATGCTCCTGGTAGTAAACCTAGCCCTCTGGAGCGTCTCTCTACCGCACAACCTTTCCTGCTGTCCACTGGCTGTTAAATTTCTGTCTGGAGTGCCAGACCTTCTGTTCGTTAGTGCTGAACTTCCTCCAGCTGCCGGCAGCTCTCACTGCTCTGTGGTGTCAAACTGAAGACTTTTTTCCCCTTGCCTTGATTGATTTTTAGTCCTGTAACTTTGTGCTGGTGGAGCCTTAAGTTTTCTCGAGGCGTTTGGCTAGTCACAATCTTTCAATCCTTTCTAATACTTTGGAGTAAGAATTTGGGTTTTGGCTGTTTTGGTCAAAAGGAATCTTAAACTGGATCTCACTTTCTTTTTAGCATTGATCACTTGACATCATGCCCTCATTCTCTCAAAGAGGTAGAAATAAAAGCTTTAATTTTATTTGTTGTTCAGGAGTCTCCCTGGAGACTGAGAAAAGATCTTAGCAAGACCTGAGTGGCAGGAGTCGCTGGTCACACACAAGCCACAGAGACAGGTCTGATCATGTCCTGCCCCACCACCAAGCTCCAGCTCCCCACTCCCTGCCTGTTCAGATGACTTTCTGTGCCCGCTTTCCCAACATACTGGTCCTACTGCCCTCCAGAAACACTCTCCATCACCAACACTTGCCCTTGAGTGACACTGCAAAGCTCCCAGTGGGGTCACAGGGCTGGGAGTCACCTCCTGAGTCACCAAGTCCATCTCGATGCTACCAGTGCTCCCTCTGCGTACAACTCCATTTACGTGACACTGATTAAAGGATGATGTTTTTTGCCTGTCTCACACCCACCGAAAGCCTGGTCTCAACAGTTATAAGCCTTCCCCTAATGTTAAGACTGTATTCATGGCTAATTCATACCTATTTATTTGTATTGGCAAATGAATAAATTCTGTGCTTTAACTTAAAGCATATGAATTCTGCACTTAAACAGCACATTTCCCTCCCTGGCATTTCATTCCCTCATCCTGCACAGCATAAGGGAGGAAAATAGATAGCAATAACAGATGTCCGTCTTAATAAATAACGCTCTGTTATAAAAGTAATCTCTGTTTTGACTGTTATCAATAAAAATTTTAACAAAGAATGGGATCCCAAAAATCTTCCACTGCAGTGGAAATCTGGGGGACAGGCCAAATTAGGGGTGCAAATATGCAGTTTACCAACATTTTACGGCCAGAAGAGGGCAAAGAAAAAAGTTTCAAACCCAAATTTAATATTTTTGCTACAGTGCAAGGTTAGCCAAGATTATAATCAGGACAATAAGTCATGACCGCCAAATTCCTGTTCCTTCCAGGGGAAAAGAATCCTCTGTACAACAAGACTTGACATGCAAGATTAGGGATGGAGACAGAAAGTAAAAGGGATTTGCTCTTGATTGCATTAGCCCACGAACAAAGAGAACAACAGCTCCTAATGTGAGGCAGCTTCAGTTGTGTCTCAGAGAGGGAGCAGCCCCCTCTGGAACTAAGTTCCCTACTGTTTTGGAGCAGATATCCATTATTAACCATGCTGTTACCTCCATGGGCAGGTGAAAGACAACAGGCAGCATTCTCCCCACATGGTTAACCCTCTTCAATTAACCAGGGCTACGTATCCCGCAAGTAAAAACACCGTGCTGCACACCTCAATTGCCATGGAGGCTTGGGATCTCTTCATGTATCTAAGTGCCCATGCCCCCACAGATGGGGTACGTTGAAGACTTGAGAATGATTCCTGGGAGACAGGGAGGAGGAGGAGGGTAGGGATGCTGCCACAGACCAGCTCACATCTGTCTCTCCCACTTTGTTCCCCTAGCTCTAACTCCCATAGAAAGAACCAATTCTTTCTGGACAGCCTTTTGCAAAATTTCTTCAGTGGGACCGCACATCCATCCTCCTCCTCCTCATTCCTCAAACTGCCCTCATGACCCTGCTTGCCAGAAGGCTGGTTAAGCACAGACAGGGTTCAGACACTCACACCAGCCCTTTGCCTCCCACAGTCCAGGAAGGCATCCAATGCTCCTCCCCAGCATGGGGACCTGAAGGCCTCCAGCAAATCCTCTGCCTCTGCTGGCATCTCCAGCGGAAGGCAGGACCACACAGACTTCAGTTGTCCTCTCCCCGATGAAGAATGACGCCTTCAGGACAAAGCTGAGCCTTGTTTTTGGAATGCAGCAGGGATGCAGAGGATGGAGTAGAGAGAAAGGGAGCAGGGGGTGGCTGCATTGTTGTCTCTCCACTCCTGGCTGCTCTTTGGGTAAATAATGGACATCTCTCTCCAGGCTGCTAATCAGAATGCCCTCAAAGAAAGCAAACAGCAGCACAATAGGAAAGCCCAGAAATAAATTCATTTCATTATAAATTCATTTTGTTTTCATCCCATTTTTCTTGCTTGTAAAAAATTTAGGTTAAGCTAAGCACTTTCTTTTCCCAGCAATCTCTGCTGACTGTTGGTTAATGCAACAGAAAGTTAAGCTTTTGGCAGTATAACGGCTTTGTTATGAAAAAACTCCCAACAATTATATCATTTCCCAAGACAAATTCTAACGGTATTAAACATCTCAGCAATGCAGCATTGTCCTTTGTCTCGCAGTTTGGCTGGGATAGAGTTAATCAGTGAAGGAATTTTACATGGAGAGATAAGAGGACAAGAGCAGCTTTAGTGGGAGATGCACTTTACCGCATATATCTCCACTGCTCAGAAATACAGAAGAAATTTTGCAGCGGGGACAACCCATACACTGGACAACGGAATTACACAAGCTTTAGCCTCTACGCTACTTGCAGTTGTGTCGCCAATAACTATAAATTGTAACTGCCCAAAGACACCTCCATGGCATGCATCAAACTATGTCAATTATCAGCGTCAGTTCATCTCCATACCGGTGTTTCTAACAAACTCATCTCTGGCTTTGCTTGGGTTTGTACTTACCAGCCTGACCTCCTCTGAAGGTCCTTAGAGGGATGGAGGGCAGTCAAGCTGGCTGACTCACAGAAGTCACGGCACCACCCCGCATCAGGGGTGGAACAGGTAGCACCCCAACACTTGAAAGCAGCCTGACACTTCCCCTTATGAAACTGTCTTTTCTGGTGCTGAAGATTTTGCCGGCACTGAACTGCTCAGGTTGAAATTCTCCATGCCAGGTGTTTGCCTCAGGCTGACTTTTCCTTTTCAAAGCGTCAACAGGAAAAGGTCAGTGATTTCTGAGAACAAGATTAAGTTGTTTTGTCCATGTTCAAGGAATTGTTAGTTGTGCTCAGAACACGTAACAGTCCTCAGCACCTCTGCAAGAGCCTGAATTTGGTGGGAGAGGCAACCTGGTGCCTCTTGCTCGCGGGGAGCTACCCACATCTCTCAAATACTTTAGCAAGTGTATGTGAGCGTTCACAGTAATCACCATTTTATAGGCAGTCAGTGGCCTTTTGAGTGTCTGTCTGATTACTTCTGATACTTCAGTCCCTGCTAAGAACAATTCTTCCCCTTACAGCTCACAGATCCTGATTGCATTGCCCAAACGCTAGCTGAACACAATGACCAAACGAGCTCTCTTCCAGGACTGCAGGATTTCACAGGCAGCTGTACAGCATGTACAGCATGGAGCGATGAAATGAAAGGCTGGGGACTCATCTCCCTTGCAGGTCATCGGTCATCACAGCCAGCCGGGCTGATGCCAGAAGAAAACAGTAATTGAGGACAAACAGTTCAGTTCTCCACCCTTGTATCGGCAGATGTTCTGCATAGAAGAGGCAGGCTCGGGACATGACTGGGACTAGGGGGAAGAGGGCAGGGCAGTAGGACATGACCATCCCCTGAAGCCAGGGCCCAACGTGGGACCTGGACCCTGTGACAGCAGCTTCTAGCACGTTTTACCTCGTCAAGCCAGTCACAGGGTGGGATCCAGCTCAGAGCCAGAATGAGTACCAGCACCACTCTGGATGCACAGGCGCTACAAACCCTTTGCCTGTGAAGGTGGCTGAGCTACTGCTGCTCCACTGCTGAAACCGCTGTCCCTCTCGGTCACTCAGTAAGCAAGTGCTGTGGATCCAAGAGCCAAGCACAGGGGCAGCTCACACCTCATCTCTGACATTCAACTGTTTTTTTCTTTATATTTTCCTGAAATAAAAGCATAGCCCTGTGCTCTTAGCAGCATGGAGTCAACGGTCACCACCATATCTCTAGATAGAGCATGAAGACCACCTGAGGCGATGGCTTCATTTGCTTGTTTTTGCCTGCAGGAAGAGAGACCTAACAGCCTACCTCACAGAGGTTTGATGGCAGCTTAAGTAATTAACCAGCAAATGCTCTAATGGGCTGAGATAGATGATGCAGCAGACGGCAAAACATAATTACAAATGATCTGCATCACAGAGGCAAACACTGTTGAGGAATGCCAAACCAACCGCAGTGAGAGCGGCACTACAGGTCCCAGGTCTCTTCCTCGCCAAGAGGAGAACAGCACTCACTCCTAGAAGGGCCAGGGTCCTTCTGGGCAGCCAGGTCTTGCCAACACAAGGCACTGCCTCCAAGTGCCACTTACCCCGATCACACAAGTAGCAGCCACCCAAGCAGCACATATCTCCCAACAGAAATGAATTTTTCATGGCAGCTGGAGCTGCAGCTCAGCAACACAGGATGGGGGGCATCCAAGGCGAAACAAAGGTGGTGGAGCAAGATAAATGACAAGGCAGTGGCTCATGCAGAAGTAAACAGTACCTGCACAGCAGCCATTCCTCCCCAAGCAGTGAAGGTGACTGTGCCAGACCCTGGGAAATGTCCCAGAAACCTGAAAGTTTATAGCAGCAGTGGAAGCCAAGATCTCTGCACAGACAACAGATTTCCAATTACCAAAGCCAGCTCAGTTGGCTTAGGGACAGGTTATTTCCATGGGGTTTTTTTGCTTGCTCATTTAATGATTACATTTTTTGTGTGTATGTGTTTTCCCATATAACAGCAACAAGCCAGACATCAGGAATTTTTGCTAGGCCTCCCTAATCAGAGGGAGTATCTGTGATGCAACTTGCAAACAAACCCCTGCCAATGCTTTCAACCACTGGGGTTCCCATCTGCCACTCCTACTTGAATCGGAGGTGACCCCGCTGATCACCTGAGGCTGGCTTCGCATCCTCCTGGGAACCATGCTACAAAAGACTGATGTCTCCTATTTACCTTTTGTATACACCCCCGCATGCCTCCCTCTAACCTCCTCCCTCTAACAGAAAATCATCCGACCTGCTTTGGTTCCTCTGCCAGGGCAGAAGTCTAACACCAGCCTAACACTGCCTGAAAATACCCTCTCTGACCTGGGGCACTCAGCTCCACAAAGCGAGGGCAGCGGCCATGCTCTCCCTTTGTTAGCAATGACGTAGAAATGGCCGAGTTAATGTTTCTCTACAAATCCCCTTGTTTGTGCAACTGTATAGATGCCACAGAGGCACCTGCGGCAGGCTGAAACTTGGCGTTTTACATGCTTTATGTCAAAATCAAATCAAAGACATGGGGAGCACACTGAGTTTGGACATATTTTAAGTTAAACAAGCATAAAATATTTGGCAAATTTCCCTCACAACGCAGTATAAACAATTTTGGTATTTTACACAAAATTTCCCATTTAATGAATGTGGCAAGCAACTGAAAATAAGGTCACACTGGTTTTGCAGTTCCAATTAAGCACGGGACAGCCCCAGTTTCTGCTGCACCATTAAGCCAAGTCCATGTGCAAAGTTATGGGGCTGCACTGGGGAGGTGAGAGGAGATACTCCTGCCGAACAGCAGGTTCTCTTGCAGCACCCAGGGAAGACAAGCAGATTTTTGCCATTACTTTCAGAGGGGAAAAAATGAACTCCAATAGACATAAAACCGAGGCAGACTAAGGGTTTCAGAAGGCAGCCTCTAGCAAATCCAGCCGCAGCAGTTTAAGACATTAGCTTGCACAGCTGTCTGCCAGCCTTGGCTGTCCACCTTGTCGGCCAGCCAGAATTTATTGCTCCTCTAATAAAGTCAGCAGAAAGAAATACATGCTTGTGCCTCAGCCACTACAGTTCGCAGCCCAGTGTATTAGACTGAACTGCCGACAATCATTGCTTTTCAGTAAGATCTCAGACTCTATACCCAAGGAGGGGAAGAGCAGACAAGAACAGAACAAAATGTCTCCCTTGCTGTGAAAGGCTTAGAAGAGACTTGAAAGAAAATGAGCAAATAAAGGGGCTAAATGTTTTCTCTACAGAAATAGCTGCAGCGCCTCTCTTCTGCTGTTGGAAAGGCTGGTTTGGCTACCCACTGCTCACCCCAGGTGAAGGCAACTGTAGGTGCAAAAACATAAAGCCAGGTCTTGCAGGAGTTATCACCACTGCTCAGGGCCACGCTGGCCCAGAGCCCACTGCAAGAGTGGGGGAGCATCTTCCATCGCCTCCAGCTAGAACCAGCTAAAACCAAGCCAAGAGCTGTCCTGACCCTAAGGCCTGCACTTGTGACACTGCCCTCCCCTCTCCAGGGCTTGGCTCCAGGAATGACACTGCCTGAATGTGTAAGGCAGTCTAGTTTTACAGTTCCTAATGTAACCAGACCCTGTTCTCCTATGCAGAGGAGATTTCAGTGGTAAAATGGCATGTGTCAAAAGAAATTAAGATGGGAAACTCAGAAGGGACAATAGGTTTTCTTTTTCAACAAAGACTTAAGAAAACCCAGGAAATTCACACACCCAAAGCATTTATTAAAAGCTTACCCCTAGAGCTGGCTTTGACTTAAGCACACCAGGAAATCAGTGGTAGCCTTTTGAATCCTGAGAACAAATTGCTTAAGTACTTAATCATTGTGTATGCACAGACATTATTCTCATGTACTGGACGTCACACTTGCCTTGCTGAACAAGGCTATATTACATGCTACCTGTACAAACGTGCAGGCTGTAGGAAATAAATATAACATGATCTGTTTCACTCCACATGATTTTGGAAGTAGCAAGTGATACTACAACAATGTATTGAGTCACAACAAACAGAAGTAGGGTGCTGCAGGCCACCTTCGGGTTTTGCAATTATTGGAAGTCTAATACACAGTGCAATGAAAGGTTCGGTAACACAACACTAAACTTCAGTTTGAGTGAAACCTCTTGATTTGTTTTTCAAAGACAGTAAACCTTACTTTTCAGCTCCCCAGAAATTTGGGTGAGCTCAGTTTGAAATAAATTAAAAAAGGAAACACAAAACCAAACAAATAAAAACCCCACAAAACCCCCACTACCCAAAGCAGCCCCAAAAGCTCCTTGTTACAGGTCTAACAGCTCTCCTAGGATAAAACGCAAAGCTTACCCCAGTCCTTCCCTGCCAAACACCCAGACCCTCTGAGGGTGTAGACACTTCAGGTCAGATACACATGTAAGTACCAGCTCTAGAAAGTTATCTTACCGAGCTGAAGGAATGGTATGCATGTGCTCCTCTAGCCTATGGCAAAAGCAAGATAAGGTAAATAATCTTAGCCTGCAATGAAAGATTTACGGGAATCTCAACAGCTAACATCTTTATCAGAGCCTACACAAATCCAGCTGCTAGCTGTATGTCCCTCCTTGCCTTGTAAGTGCTCTAGCACAATCTGAGTCACTTCAGTGTGCTAACTCAAGAGGAAAACAGCCCTGACCAAAGAGAGACTAAGTATCTTACAGTGAACACGAACACCTACCATGTCTGTGCTGATCTGTAAGGGCTTGCCGCTCATGGGCCCCTGACACCAGTTCCCACTTGCCGTGTGAACCACAAAACCCCTTACCCACGCAAGTATTACCTGCTCTTGCACTTGGTACCCTTGACTCTGTGAAAC
Source organism: Falco biarmicus (assembly GCF_023638135.1). NCBI lineage: Eukaryota > Metazoa > Chordata > Aves > Falconiformes > Falconidae > Falco > Falco biarmicus. The sequence goes on from NC_079292.1 coordinate 89,650,431, forward strand.
CTGCACATAAACACAGCCTCGTCCCAGCAGCGATCATTTCTACAAGAGCCTTTAATGTTGCAGTCAGCAACATCAAGCCCAGGTGAAAATCAAGTGTCCACACTGCTTGTGGCTGCTTCCTTCTCCCCTCTAGGGATGAAATACTCTACAGCAAAGGGACCTGAACTGGTTGTGAAGCACTCCTGACGTGTTGCAGCTTACTGCTTCATCCACCCCAGGAAAGCTGACCCAAGTTCAGCTGTCCATGCATGCTGTGCCATAAGCAGTTCAGGACAGACTTTGTGACCTGTCCAGTTATCCCTGCTGCGTGATGGCAATTTCAGCCAAAGGGTGGAGCAGATGTCCCTGGTCAGCTGCCCAAGTTTAATCCTCCAAATTCTTTGTTATAGCAAAACAAAACTGACTTTCACGAGCCTCACATCCTCCAAAACACCAGGATAATCAGCACAGGCCTGTCATAGGGACCCTGTTCCTTCAGTCACATCAATGTCCCATTAAATCTTGTCGTTTCTTCCCCTTCTCATGTGTCATCACACACACTAAACAACAGTCCACGAGACACACGCTTTACTTCTGCATGCTCCATGCATGGACTTCACTGTGTTTCTTCATCTTACCCCAGTTTTGTATCTTCATCTGAGCCAACACACTGTAAATTCCCCCCTCCCCACTTCCCCATCAGAAACCATACAACTGCAGAGAGATCAGACTACACCAACACTGGGACAGCAGACAGCAGTACACAGTGTGCCTGGCTTCTAACAGCTAAATCCTATCAAAAATAATGATGCAAATACGGGCACTCCTCCCCGAGACATTCTAATGCTTTTAACAACCTCTCAGGAACACATCATGCTGGTGGATGGGACAGAGGCCAAAAGGAACAAATTTGGGACTCCTGGTACTTACTGTGTGAACACCTGCTGGCTAAACAAACTGCCCTAGGTCTGAAAGCTGAGACAGCTGTATGCACGTTCTCCACCACTGTGTAGGACAGCTTCTTCCTGAGGGCAGGCATGAACTGCTCCACGTTATCGCCTAAATGCGGTCACTGGGTGGAAAGCTCTCCTTTAGGAATCTCATGCACTGATGTAGGACCAGGAAAATCCTTAGGTTCCACCAAAACACCCCGCTTGAAGTACTTGGCCCCAGATCCCAAGTTTAGGAAACTCACTCCCCTGTTCTCTGTGAACATTAGATATATTAGTCTTCCTCAGCACCCTGGGTTTCAGTGGCTTATCCGGTACTACATCAGAAGTCTTTGGGAAGCAAAACTGGGCCTTGCAAGTCCTGCCAGGTAAGCCCATCCCTACCCCTCTGCCAACAACTGCACTCGGTCCATGACACTACCCTGCCCACGCGCTGCATGAGTATGAGCAAGGACACAAAGCCCCCCTCAGGAAGAATTAAGCTGATGGATGCAGAAGCATCCATCCTTCAGTCATGGTACCCTGTGTCCTTGACCACATCACCTAATGCCCTCTGGATTCTGTCTCTGCAATAAATGAGCACTTGACAACTTGACAACCGGAGTTTTTTGGGGGCAGAGTCCAGTTTGCAGCTGCAAAGAGGCAGAGGAGGAAGAAGAGGGAGCACAAAGAGAAAGCAGCATGGGAGGTGCTAATGTTTCTCCATGGCAGCTCATGGGCAGAACAGCTCGCATCCACTCTGAAACTGGTCCTTTAGATGTATGTGGCAAGGAAGTTTGGCTAAAAGTTTAAAAATCACAGCTATGAGGAACACAGGGCTTTATTGCCTCTTGCCACACTTTTATGAAAATGTGGGTTTCAAGCTCATGGCAGAACACAGGATGAAAATATTGCTGAAAGGAGGAAAGGAAACCACCTCCTTTCACCTCTCATCACTGAACAGGGGGGAGAAAAAAAAAAAAAGACTTCTAATTAGCTTGCCCACAGAAAAAGTGCATGAGCCTTCTTTAATTCAATGCCTCTGCCACCCACAGTTAAGGCTGCCTTGCAGGAAGATGCCTTAAAGCTCTGAAAGTACAAACCTTCAGCCTAGCCCAATCCAGAGGTGTGAACTGGAAGGGACCTGGGAACACGAAATGCAGAGAGCCTTCTACTTTCTCTGAGAGGAGGAAAAACCCCCAGACATCCATACTGAAAGACAAAGCTGGAAATGGAAAGAGAAACAAAAAAGGGGTATTTTAATAGCTTCTGAATCTTTATTATGCATTTTTAGTGTAGAAGCTGCCCAAGTCAAGATCCAGCCAAGTCTGTGACAAACCCTGTACAGAGCCATCCCAGAAGAGTCCATGCCCCTGGGATAGCAAGCAAGCAAGCTAGATTTGCTCTTGGAATAAATTCCTGCATTGTTACTTGGTTAGAAATGGATCGTTTGAGAAGGGTGGGGTGAACAGCAAGAAATCTGGCTCTGCCTGCAGCTCTTTAACTGTATGCAATGAGGGTCAGACTCGCAAGCGTTGGCTTGAGCTGTCTGGGGTGTGTAGCCTGCACGCTCTTTGTGGCTCGCTCAGTCCCAGGGTGGACACCTGCATGTAAAACAAGCCAAGTCACACCTAGAAATAGACTCAGCCTCTGCTATCAGAGACCGCGCTCTGTCCTGTCAAAGCCTAGTTCATCGACCAGTCTCTGCTGTGAGAAAGTAATAGAAATCAGAGCAGCAGCGATACGTGCTGGCACTCACATGTGACTTCACAGTGCACAGAGACGTGCTCACCCATGTCAGCAGCGCAGCCTTTGACAGCTCTCGGGCCCCAGGTCTGCAAACCATCACTGCTCAGTTTAGGTACGTTAAGTGTAGGCATGCAAGAGCCCACGCATTTCCTCGCCGCTGCATCGCAGACTGTCAGCTGCTCTTGCCTGTGCACTCAAACCGGCCCAGGAGGCCACCTGCCAGGTGGGCTGGTGCACAGGGCCCTGCTCGGGCAGGGACACAGCGCTCGGGCAGGGACACAGCGCTCGGGCAGGGACACAGCGCTCGGGCAGGGACACAGCGCTCGGGCAGGGACACAGCGCTCGGGCAGGGACACAGCGCTCGGGCAGGGACACAGCGCTCGGGCAGGGACACAGCGCTCGGGCAGGGACACAGCGCTCGGGCAGGGACACAGCGCTCGGGCAGGGACACAGCGCTCGGGCAGGGACACAGCGCTCGGGGCACTGCCTGGGGAGCGTACGAGCTCCAGCAGGTCCCAGCTGAAGCTGCCTGCCAGCGGCCAGGCTCCAGCTGGCCCAAGTGCTGCTATATGGCCCTTTGCCTACTACAGGGCACGAGCAGCACTGAGCGTGCACCCCCCGCAACCCAGTCAAACCTCCCCCGTGGGGTCAAGAAGCCTCTAAATAATTGAGCTTTAACTTAAGCGTGTATTATAGGAACCTCAAACCCAAGACTTTAGCTGGTAATGACAGCAGCACGTCTGCGTGTGGAAGGCTCCTGTCATGACAACCTTGCCAGCTATGCTTCCTGATGGTGCGTGCATTAATGTATATGAATGCCCTAATATTAAATTAGGGCTCATACTGGTTTTGTCTGGTTTCTTTTTACAACTTATATTGCCCAAGGCTGTATGGATTCCCAGCCCACGGAGATGCCCCGTCACCACGTGGTGAGAAAGCATTAACAGACTGGGAAGGGGGATGCAATGTGTGGAAACCCAGTACCGACGGAGGGACTAGAAGACCTACCTTACCAGGGGAGGGCTTGAGGAGCTCAGACTGTTTAGTTTCCCAAAGACAGGACTGGGAGCGGTCCTTCTTGCAGGCCACAGTTACAATGCTGGGGAACACACATGGTACTAAAGGCCTCTTCTGTTTAGCAGATTAAACAGAAGATTCAGTATCTGGAGATCAAAACCAGACAAATGCAAGCCAGAAATGAGGTGTAACAGCATGTGGGTAATTAACCACTGCAGCAACCTACCAAACACAGTGGTATTTTCCATTTGTGGTAATTATTTAATCAAGACTAGATGTTCTTAAGACACGCTTAAGAGTCAGAGCAAATGGAATTAATAAAAAAAGCTGGATATATGGGCTGGATTATGCAAGAGGGCAGAAGTAAAGCACAATAGCTTCTTCTGGCCTCACCATCTACCAATCTATGGGGAAAATGGCCCCTTTTACTGTCAGCAGAGTTGGCAGACAGCCATACTTTCAGTGACAAGGTATGCTGACGTTTACATGAAACAGTAATAATATGTTGCATTTCACTCACACTTCTAATCTGAAATTCTCCAAGCTCTTACTGCCACTGTGTTAGCAAGCCTGACAACTCACTGGCTGGTAAATTGGCATTATCATCCCCCTTTCATCCAGCTTAAACTTTTTCGGCGTAGCTAATCACGTGCTTACCATTTACATGGGAAACAGTACACAGGCTACCTGTCATCTTGGGCACTTTTAGGTCTTTTATATGAGAAAACCTTCATGCAGGCACCTTGCAGAAGGTCTCAGGGTGGGAAGCGACACAGCATACAGAACTGCCTTCTCCGGATGCTCATCCCCAGTACATACTTTACAGCACTCAAAAACTTTATATAACCTCCCTAGAAAAATCTGGTAACTACGTACTTTTTAAGACCAGAAGTCAGCAGTTAGAAATGTAAAGAAAAAAAAAAAGGGGGGGGGAGAGAGAGAATGCTTCTTAGTTGTTTTAACAAATATCTTCATATACAACAGACAGACCAAAGGAGAGAAAAAAAAAAAGGAAAAAAAAAAAAAAAGAGTCATTTCCATTAGTTACCATGACAACCAATGGAAATCACTAACCCATCTTCTCTCCCTTGTCAATCTTTGGCAGACCTGTCAGGGAAAGCAAGCGACCTGTAGGGAAAGCAAGCGACCATGCCCAGTGTAAGATTCTCTACTTAACTAGAACATACAGCTCACAGGGAAATCTACATTGCTGTAATGCCAAGTGCTCCCCTTACAACACATCTCCAGTTTGTCTCCTCTCAGACACAAACATCCAGAGAGATACTTGCTGCTCCCCTCCGAAAGCAAACACACTCCAGAAATGTAATCCCCACTGCGAGACCCCTCAGCTCTCCCACCTTATGCTCTTCCTCTCTGGCTCCATAAAAACACTCAACCACCTCTTCCCTCCCACCCGCGGGCCATCGGCTCACATCTTGTATGTGGCCCATACAAGCCCCTTTTGCACATCTTTACTGCCTGGCAAGAAATTGCTGTATCACACAGTAATTGTGGCCCACATTTCATCTCCACTTTCCTTACTACTGTTATCGCTGTTGGTAAGGATAATGACCCTCTACAATGCCTGCTGTACCTTCTACATGAGAGCTTTTAAACTTTTAACAGGAATGCATTCAGCTTCATAAACCCTTCTGAGAGGCACAGCACCATCATTATCCTTATTTTACAGATGTGAACACTGCAGCTTAGAGGAATTAGGTGCCTTGCACAAAGCCTACATACAAACCATGGCATTATGCTAAGAGTGAGAACAAATAGGTCTGGAGAGAAGAGTTTGTTTGCATTTTCTTGACGCCTACAGGCTCTGAGGGTGTTTGAACCACATATGCTCAGAGACCCCTTTAGTCCCTCCACCACTGTGCCAAAATCCCACAGCAAATAAATACAAACCTAGGAGAAAAAAAACTCCAACCATCAAAAAAACTAAACCAACCAAAACACCAACAGCTGTCTCTGTTTAATGCTGGTTTACCGTTGACCTTGCATCTGCAGCCAGGAGGGCCCAGCTCACCCCAGTGTCTGGATGTGTGCTGCTGCACTGCAGAAGAGCTTGGCAGTGATTTGTGAGGAGGTATTAATGCCCAGCTGTTCTCCTGTCTCTTTTAGTTTTCACGTGCACAAAGTTAGGAGTGGCCCCTGCACTACACTGACACTGCGGTTTCAGGCTATTCATATACCACAGTGAGATTCAATGCTCACCCAATAGCATCCAAAATTCCCAAATAATCCACATCAGTTGTGAATTTTACTGCATTCTCTTCCACTCCCCCATCCCAGATCTGGTTGCAGGAGTTATTGGCAAGTTACTCCATAAGAGGACTGACTAAGGTATCTCTGTATGCGTGTGTGTGTGCACACAAGGTGTAACAAACCATGTTCTGTGCCCCATGATTAATCTTTGGCTCCTCCATGACACCCTCCTGGGGGCCTGCACACAGCTCTGAGTGCCACAGAGGGGAGGACAAACCAAAGCTGAGCAGCAACAAGCTGTTCTGCAAGCTGCTTCCCACAAATTCCTGTCTCCAGGCTGGTTGCGTCTGGTGGCTGTGAAGGTACAAACTCCGATAAAGGGGAATACTCATCAAACGCTTCTCTGGCCTGTAGTAAGAGCTGATGTCAAGCTGGACCTTTTCCCACAGGTAGGGCACTAACTGGTGCTGGTACAGTACCTGTGTCTATTTTTACAAAACTTAGAAGAATGCAGTATCTCGTAGAAAATTAATATACTTCGCTAAACATGGCTGAAACTGGCTGTTGGGTTTAAAGATTATTTGAGGAGGTTCAAAGGTACCAACAGAGAATAAGATCACATAAAGCTCTGTTTCTTTAAGCAGCCAGGGAAAAATGTTCTGCCTTGACAGGAGGAAGGGAGCCACAGGGAGGTTAAAAGAGGTAGGCTAAGCAGAGAGCTGAGGGACCCCATAAACCAGCTACACATACAAGGTGGAGATAACTGCACGGGGGAGGCGCTGATTATCATTGAACGCAGAGGCATAATTAGGACTGTTGGGACAGAATAAAAAGATTAATGGTCTACTTGCTCACAGAACAGGACCATGAAAATAAACTTACTGACTTTGAGATACTCCAGAGCATGGTATCATTTTTCACAGAACAGGAAGGGGACATCACTTATTGGGGATGCGTAAAACTGGATCTGACAAGACGCTAATGGCTATGGTTTGTACAAGCAACTACTAAGCCCAGGGCACACAATGATACCTTGTAGAAAAAATAATCAATTTTTCCAAAGCATCCTGCTTTGAATGATCTCAAAAAGCATTATCACGTTTGTCACTAGCCCCTCTGAAAAGCTTGGCAAAACACACAGGCCGCAGGGAATCATGCTGCAAGTGCGCACAGTCTTCCTGCACACACGTCTCCGGTGAATAAAGGCCCGAGGGCATGCCTCTTGCCCTCCTGGAAGTGCTCCTTTCAGCTAGGCAGGGCTGGCCACACCACCCCATCTGACTGTGACCAAGCAGGCACTGAGAGCAACCACCGCTGTGTGCCACCCCAGCCCTGCAGCAGGTCAAGCATGGGAACGCTCCTTGCCAGGGACAGCGTGGGCCACCTGCCAGCCCTGCTCATGCGAAGGGCAGCGTGCCGCTTGCTGGTGCTTGAGCAAGCTCAGGCACTGAGGCTCGCTCTTCAACTGCAGACTGGGTACAAATCAGGCAGTTAAAATAAAAAATAAAAAAGTACTCCCTCTTTACCCTACTCCTCCTTACCTTTACATGTCATCCACTACCGGTGGGTCCAGGCCCCAGTCCTAGGGACGTGAGAAATGCAGGTCCATGAGAAATGGAGCCTCTGTTGCAACCTGACTTCTCCACCGCCCATCTGCAGGGCAAGGAGAAGGGGAGCGCTGCCTGAAGAAGATTATGCTGATAGTACTCATGCGGCATTCATCATCTTGGGGCCGGAATACCCCAGAGCTTGCATCACACAGAGCAAACCCGCTGTCCTCAGACAGGAATACCGCAGCTTTTCTGCCAAGCTGAAGGCGACGCCTGTAACGTGAACGCTTGGTCCCCTGCCACCTTAATCTTCCAGAGCTCTGGGTTTGAATATGCAAGCTGCAGACCAGAGCTGGGTCACAACCTTTTTGGTTATCCCTGAGGAATTTTGCTCACCCAGACAACAAAACGATCCAGACATAGCAAAAATTCCCTGAGGAAATAGCTTCCTCTTACATATAGGAAACGAGACAACAATTCCAATCCCTCATACTTAAGCTTCCTCAAACATAAACACAAAAAAGTGGCCAAAACACAGGAGGGGAAAGAAAGTCCCAGAGCAGCAAGGAGTACATATGCAAAGAGTTACGTCATGTAGAAGGAAAGCTCTTGGCTTCAGGCTACAATTACCAGCACTTAAATGGCAGGGGCTGCTCCAGCACAGAGCCCCCCCCCATCCAGGCATCATCTTCCAAATTGATTCATTGTCGGGAAAACGGCAACAGACACTGCTGTCAGAACCATCCCTGGACAGCACAGTGCTGGAGGCCAACCTGGCAACTGGCCAGCGCCTGCCAAACGCTCCCTCTTCCTCCGTCCGGGTGGACGGACAGAAACTCCTTGTTCTGCCCCTCTGACATGCAGGCCCTGAAGTGCTTTGCCGTGGCAGCCGGGTGACGAGGAAAGAGTGGCCCGGGGCAGTGTTTCTGATGGCAGGAGGCGCACCCAACCCACGGGCTCCTGCGTTAGGACAGGGTTCACCAATAAATCTCTCCATCAGAAGCAGGTACATTTGCCAGCCCACCCCTGTCACCCCACGTTTGCTTCCCTCTTACTCAAGATTTTAACATCCTCTTCTCCCCTCTCCCAACCTGGAAGACTTCAGAAGACTGTTTCAGGCTTGAGTATTACTCCTGCCACAGGTACTGCTGCAGCAAGTAATTCCACTACCTCCCTAGCTCTCCTCACAGATAAAGAAACAAAGAAGTTGTTTCTGGCTATAGATTATCTTTGAAGCTATGACTATTTCTTGAAAACTTTCACTGTGGGGGAAAAAGGTAAGCATAGAAAGCTCCACCAGCATCCGTATTCCCAAAGCCCCCTGGATCCCATCTCAGGACTCTGAGCGAGGAGCTGGGATGGGATCAGGAAGAACACGTACTGGCTAGGGACAACCAGCAGTGGGTGACAAATAGCAGTCCAACTGGTCCTTCCATGCTTGGAGCATAAGGGGTGCAAACCGTCTCCTCCTACCAATGAAAGCCAGCTGCTTTGCCTTGGTGTTTTTATCTGTTTCACTCCATTGTTCCTTCAAGCTGGTTTGTTGCTCTTTGCATTGCAAAACCCTCTAGAGATACAATCAAGAGAAAAAAACCAAAACTCAAATTCTAAAGCTTACAGCTTTACTCCTTTGTAACAGAGCTGCAGAATGAAATGAGAGAAGGATAAAGAACGAACAAGAAAAGCTGATTACTATGGGGTCCATTACCTAGCGTTACAGTATTTAGAGAAAGTAGTTAGATGTTCCTCTCTGGAACAGCAGTTGACAGGGTACAGCCAAGGGAAACGCCATATAAAGAGCCATCCTGCAATGCCCACACAGAGGTGAATGGGATGGGTTCCAACAAGTCTTTCCTCTCAGCCTCCTGTTTTCCTGGTGCGTTGGGTATTTTCCTCAGAAGCACAGGAGAACTGGCACCCTCCGCCCAGTGAGACAAAAACCAGATTCCAGTCTTCAAGCAGTGTTTAGTTTCTTCTGCCAAAATATTTGCTTAGCTGTCAAACAGTGGAAATGTGGGATCCACCTACAGCTGAGCTAATGAGATACCAAATCCCTCCCCAATCATCCACCCCAAGCTCCTTGTTCTTTCCAAATTGGTCCAAGAGGAGCCTTCAAACTGTTTCCAGGTTATGAACCCCTTGAGGCACTCCAAACTAGGTGTGGACGTCTCAAGAAATTCCACATATGCAAACTGGAGCGTGAGCTTGCTCTTCTTCATCACCTCCCACAGGCAGCCTACATCTAATCTGCTGCCCCAAGCAGCCACAGGTCCAACGTCAAAACCGAGAGGTACACAGTGTAGTAAGTGAGAGAGACTAGGCATAGAGCAGGTAGTAAGATCTCACAGGAACTTACATGAACTTCACTTCTGGGTAGCTGGTTCATACAGCAGAGGAAGAACATGGTCACACTTGGAGCACGCTTGAAAGCATGCATGAAAATGCCACGCAGTCATTACTAGTGCTACAGTTACAGAACGCCACCAAAGCCTCCAGGCCTGCTTATCTGCCATTTGTTTATTTACTGCTGCAATGCCTAGGAATTCAAATCAGAGCCCCACAGTCAAAGGCAAGGAAGTCTCTGCTCTAACTAGCTCTCATCTAACTTTGTACACTAGCTGTGGCAAAACCTACAACCTCTGGGAAAGGCGAGACGCGTATAATCCCATGCCTGCCACCCAGACGCAGCTCTGGAAGGAAGCATGCTTCACAGCCTAGCAGCAGTCTGCTCTTTTCTTTTGCTGAACTTGGAGACAATGCTATGAAGGATAAATCTCTCTGAAGCAGTGCTGGTTACTCACAGATTATCTTAGATAACTTAGTACAGCAGAAGCCAGCACCCCTGCAAAGACAGATGCAACCCAGCTAAATAAAGTATTTCTGGGAACCAATCTCATCTAGCTCACAGGATATGTGGCAGAAACAGCCTGGGTAATGGGAGCCTCATAAACCCAGAAAGACACATCTGGCTGAGATTTGTGACAAACTCTTCTGTACAAAGAGAAACATTCCCCAGCTCATGTAACACCACACAAGAAAGATCAAAGATGCCCCGGTGCCTCCTGATGGGTAAGCAGCTGTACCAATAACAGCAGCTGGAAAATCCAACAGGAGACTCAGGCAGTCCCTTCCCCTGCGCTGGGAGCAGAGCTGCCTCCCAGGCAGTCCCCAGCAGCAGCCCCCTGTTAATTACCAGCAAGCAATTTGCACTCTGGCAGATAAAGCCATTCACACAGCTACAGCGCGTTTGCACAAAGCAGCTCGGATCTGACAGCAGCTCCATCTGAGAAGCAGCATCAGGGTGTAGCACATGTATGTGCTACACGACACTGCTGCTGCTTCCGAGCTTGTGCCATGCGTGCTGCTGCTTGGAGGTTACAGTCCCTTCAAAGCAGCTGGGGAGGTTGTTTAAACACTCATACATGGGGCATTTGGCGAGCAGCTTCGGCACAACACGAGGTGCCTCAAACAGAACCGCTCGGTTGGACTCTCAGACTCTGATCCCTGGGACAATCTGCAGCACAGCAGCTGCTCGACAGCACAGCATGCACCTTAAAAAATAGGCTGTGCGCCCAGGGTAGCATCACTTTTTCACTGCCTCCCCATTTAAAACACGCTTATCACCTTGAGATGCGACTCCAGCAATGCCTGGTCTAGCACTCAAGGGCAGGATTTCAAGGAGGAAGATGCCTATCACTCCAAAACCAGCTCAAGGAGAAAAATGGATGCAATTTTTCCTTCCACTGAAGATGTGCCTGCTAGAACTGGGAAGCCAGTTTTATTACGTTAGTGGGTTACACACAACCGCTGGGTTTTATTGCACAAAGCCAGTGCATATTAAAACCAGCCTGAGTTACCCACATGATTGGCACCACAGCATCTTCCCTTGAACTGCCATGGACAAAATATCAGCGAGGGAAGGACTGAACTATCCACAAAGTCTTTATCACTAAATTTCAAAGGCAAATGGAGCCTTCTTCAAATGATGGCTTCAGGGCCAAATACAGCCATGCAATTACATCAGGATTTCAACTTTAACTTACTCAGTTTCATTTAATAAGACAGCAGTCTTTAGTTTTCACCATTGCAAAAATGTGGGAAAAGTTTAAGCAAAGCAAGCTGATGATGCTGGCCAGACTGTGAACAGCCCGATGGGAGGAAGTACACCAGGCTTTAGGAAGCCCAGCTGAACTCCCAGCTCCAGCTCCCCCGGGTCGCAAAAGCACTCCGCTGGCAAAAAAAGACACAGGTCTTGGTAGCGTCAAGTGTTGCCCTCCCTACATGCAAACGCAGTCAAATCGGATTGCGAGGAAGCGCTCAGGTGAGTTAAGCAAACAAGACCTTAGCCAAAACCTTTGTCTTTTCTCTTCCCCGTAACATTCTTTTCGGCTTTTCACACAGAAACACTAAACTGAGGGAAAAGGAGGTGGGGTGAAAAAAATTAATCCCAGGGTTACAGCAGATGCTGTGCTATTAGAAAAGGTTATAAATCTGCCTCCAGTTGCTTGTCATCGCTGTGTTGCCCTGGGGGTTATAGCCCCCTCAGATCCGTCAGTAGATTTCTTTGCAAGAGGAGAGCCTCTAGTCCTCCTCCTCTAGCCCTTTCTAGCCAAAACGAGACAAAGTCAGATTAAACTGTTTACATAGCTCTTTCCAAAGGCTGGGTCATTTGGCCAGAAATGGGTTAAGGATAGTTCAGGAGAACAGCTACAGGTCCCAGAGATTAACCTGAACAGCCAGAAAACTGGCAAGGCGCAGAGGGTGGGCCAGGGCAGCAACCTCGCCTCTTGGCAAGTCTGGATTCAGGAAAGGGCTTCTGTCCACAGCCCACACCAATACATTCATGCTGGTATAAGCCTCTTTGCTCACATCTAAAATTTCCAGTGAAAACAACTTTCCTAATGATTCTGAATCAGGTTTAAACCCAAAATGAAAAAAGAAAAACCTTTACTCTTATTTTGAAGTTAGCATCCTGGTGGGACATGTAATGGTGATTACAGCAGTACCAGCAGTGGAAGTGCTCCCACACGCCACCCCTCAGACCTCACAGACACAGTCAAACAGCGACTGGACTCCTCTCCAGTGTTAACTAGGTGACTTACTCCAGCAGGATGTGAACAACTGATTAACTTTTAATACATTCATCAGACATTTTGAGCCTCTCCCTTCTCCTCTATCACGATGGATGCTTCCCAAAAATCACTCCATCTGCTTTGGAAAGCCCCAGCTGAGAACACAAGCAACTTCAGCTCTGTTGCATCCCTGGTAATACAAGTGAACGGCCGTCTCGCTGAGAGTCTGACCCAGGAAGAAAGAGATAAAAAGGGCTGTCTGAAGCTGGTGGCTGGCTTCCATCCGAGGAGTACAGTTCACCGTCTATTGCTCTTGTGACTATTACTGAACCGGGCCAAGAAAAGCTCCCAAGTTTTGGCACGTCTCAGATTTTCCAGTCTGCACAAAGTCATGCCAGGAACATTTACTGAAGCAATTTCTTTCTTTCTTTAAAGACTCTAATTATGCACCTAACAATGTCGTAGAAACGAGTGTTGTACAAAAAACCTAGCACAGTTCAGATACAGTTTTGCCGACAAAAGGATTAGAAGCTTAAGGTTCAGTGTTAATATTCTGAACATACTGAAAGGCACAGAGTGCAAACTGCAGCAGAAACAGAAGAAATAAGAGAGGTTATCACTTCCAAAATCTGGAAGAGGGGAAAGCGCACGGGAAAATGCCATGCTGATCTTACTAAATGGCAGTGATGCCGCAGAGTGGTAATAAGAAACATTTAGAAGGAAACAACATCAAAGCCGTCTCCGAATTGCAAGCAGCTTGCCTTCAGGCACAGTCCACTCCCCAGAAAACAAGGAGGTCTAGATACCCCAGAGGGTGGGACACGACCTGTGACAAACTGATGTTCACCACTCGGCAGCTACCAGCAATAAGGAATCAAACTGAACCCCAAAACAAGAGTTGTCCGAGGTGTCAATTTTCCCTGAAACCAGACTGAAACCTCAGTCATCACTCTCAAGTTTTGCTGAACTTAAGAGTGGAACTGAACCAAAACATTCACTGGTTTGACACCTGGACCATTATACCTGAAAAGAGTCAAATCATTCATTTATCCATTCAAGCATGAACCGGTCTTTAAAAGCAATTTTTGAACATCATAGCTGCACATTTTTCTTTCAGTTTGCAGATGAGGCACAGAGACACGACAGTACTTAGACTTGGGAAGCCATCCAGGTACTCTGATGAGGGTACATTAGGCAAAAAGCAGGATTCAGCACTGTGACCATTACCATAACGCTAGCAGCGCCAGTGAAATCGGAAATCAAGGACTAAACACATCTTGGCTATATTTCTCTGGTCTACTGACTCCAAGAGGCTTTTCTCAGACCAATGCCACCGCTATTTAGCTGTTACTATCATTCATCTTCTGGATGCGCTGCTGTGCACTTCCTTCCCACAGAGGTTTTGCTGTAGATTGACCGGAACCAGTTAAGGTTTATTTAGGGTTCCTAAGAAAGTGAATAAAACCAATCCGGCTTTTTCAGGACAGCGCTGGAGAGGATGCGTGGAAATGCTGACTACATGAGTATGTCACGCCTCGGGAAGAAAGTGTATTACAATATTATCATGTACGGGCAGATGTGAAATGTTAGCCCGTGCTACAGCTCAGTCCTGCTCCCCTGGGTTTTCACAAGAGCCGCGACCAGAGCTATAGGTTGACAGCGTCTGCTTGCAACTGCCCTGTCTCTCCTCTGCTCCTCACGTGCCCCAGCGTTCGCACCGCTCGTCCCTCGCCGAAGAGCTTTGCTGAGGGGGCCGGAGCCCCAGTGCTGGGCTTCACCTCATCCCCTCGTGCCATAACCCGGGCAGCACCGTCCACGGGTGGGAGGCAGAAAGAGGGAACATGTGTAGGAAGTCTGGTGTGTTTATGCTTTTTTTTTTTTTTCTTTTTTCTTTTTTTTTTTTGTGCAGAGCCAAACTGTGATGCTCTAGGGTGGGTCTCTCCATCTGGGAGAAATATGTGGGGAGAAAAAGCGCAGGCGGGGAGGACGAGCCGCCCCCCGAGCGGGACCCGCTTCCCTCCAAAAGCGGCTCGGCCTCCCTCCCCAGCCCAGCTTGAGTTCATTTTCCTCAAATCACTTCCACATTTCCCCTGCCGTAATTATCAAATATTTTGTTTCTGACCTCACTTTTACGGAGGCCGCCACAACCCGGGAATTCAGGCACCGTTTGTTTTCTGTCAACAGAGCTGGGGGGTTGCGAGTTGGGGGCTTTTGGTGGTTTTCAATGTCATTGCAATAAAAGAAAAGAAGGAAAGAAAAGGGGGCGAGGAGGAAAGATGGGAGGGAGGGAAGGGGGCTCCCGGGGGGCCCCGCCTGCGGCAGGCTGGGGGTCCCGGCCCGGCCGCAGCCCCCTCACCCCCGGGGGGGCCCGGCGGCCCCGCAACTTCCCTCCTCGCCCCGGTGCCACCTTCCGCGGCCCCAGCAGCCCCCCCCCCCCCCCCCGCCCCGCGGCGAAAAAACCCCGGAGACCCCCCCCAACCCCCCGGGTCCCCCCCTCGCCGCCCCCCTCCCCGGCCCGCCGCGAGGGGCCCCGCGCTTACCTCAGCTCGCAGGCGGGCGACGGCCATGAGGGCGCAGAGCAGCGGCAGAGTTTTCCAGATCTGCAAGAGAGGGGGGCGGTGAGCGCGGGGCCGGCGCCGCCAAACTTCCCGCCGGGCGGCCCCGCTGCTCACCATGCTGCGGGCGGCTGGCGGCACCGGCGGGGCAGGAGGTGAGGAGGAGGCTCCTTCCCCGGCTCCGGCTCGCTCGGGAAGGGAAGGGGAGGGCTCCCCCGCACCCCGGCCCGCCAGCCCGCGGCTCCACCCCCGGCCCGACCCCCGCCTCGGGGCCGGCTCCGCCCCGGCCCGCCGTGAGGGGGCGGCCCCCGCCCCGCGGCCGCTCCCGCTGCCGGGCCCCTCAGCGCCCCGCGGGGCAGCGCCCCGGCTCCGGAGGCCGAGGGGCGGCGGGGGGGCTGCCGAGGGGCTCGGGACCCCGGCCCAGCGTGGGGCTGGGGAGGGGGGTGCCGGCCCGCAGCGCCCGGCCTCGCAGCTTCGCTGCCCGTGGGGGGGCCCTGAGCGGCGGGGACAGCCTGGCCAGGCGCAGCCACAGCGCGCCCCTCAGGGGGGTCGCAGCCGCCCCCCGCGCTGTCGCAAAACGGGGGAAACTGAGGCACGGGGTGGCTTCTCCGTGCGGGAGGAGCCGTACAAACCGTGCCCCTGCGCCAGCCCTGAGGCCGCGCTGAGGTCCCGCCCGCGGCTGCAGGTGCCGTTGCTGACGGGTGGAGGGAGGTTTGGAAAGGAGGGCTGAAGGCCACAGGTGTTAGGGCCTGGATGGCACTGGCTGAGCCCAGCACCCCACTGGGGTGTCGTGCCAGGCACAGAGGGAGAAAATCCTGCCCAACATGCCTGGTGGTGCTCATTTGTGTATAAAAATCTCTTCATCTCCGAATTTCGGAAGCCTCCGCCAGCTGGAAGGCAGGACCTGACAGCGCAAGAGGGGCTGATTGCTCTGGGCACGTACAGAAATCTTTGGTACAGCAAGCAACGCCATGGCACCACTTGTCAAGGGCTTGTGCTCAAGCTTTGAGGTTGGTTGTAACCAAAAATGACACCGCTGGCTTTGAAATCCCATCTCGCCCCGTAACCAAGCATGCCCATAAGCCGTCTTTATCTTCTTACCCTGCTTTATTCTATGCCCACAACACAGGCAGGCACCATGGGAGATGCTGGCGTGTGTCCCCTCATCGTTCACCAAGACCAAAGATCATTCCAGCATCCCGCTGGAAGGAGGAAACTCTGGGGAAGGGTTACCCTAGATCAGCCCACATCTGGTCTGTCTGTGGCAGCCGTGCCACTTTTCTGTGCTTCCTCAGGCTTCACTTCCTCACTCTCTTTTTAGGACTACTGTTACTAATTTTGCATTTATAAAGCATCCTCCCCAGCAAGTTCTGCTGCTGTCTGTACGTGATACTAGCCTATAAATCTATCCTGAAAAGAAGTCTAATTATTTCACTACTGATGCCGAGCGATGTGGTTTTCATTGTCTTTTTTTTTTTTTAAAACTCACCTTTCACAATGCACCTCTTTGTTTTGGAGTCATTGATTGCCTTGCCTCATGACACAGCACAGGCAGAGCTATGGCTGAACTCAGCTGGCCTCTAGTTTGCAGAAGCACGGTAGGATCAGGTTCACCCTGAGTCACCCTGATGCTAGTGCCACGATAAGAAACTAACAAGTGGCAAATGATAAATACGTTTTAAAAGATTCATCGATTTCTCTCCTTTTGACACCTGGCTCTGTGCAAGTGATGCTGCACAGGAGGCTCTCTATTTCCAGAGGGTAAAAGTGACTCATACCACTCTTGGGAACCGAGCACTAGGAGGGGTCTCCCAGCTCCCACGTTCCCTCCCTGGTACCATGGGCAGTCACCTCATATAAGTGTGATTACCTACGGCACTGGGTTATATAGGACACCAGGAGCACGGGTTTTTTTCTGTGTACTCAAAGGACTGAATTCGAAACACAAGGTAAAGGATTAAATCATCCATTCTGCGTTGGCGTTTAGGTACACAAGCTTTTTTCTTCAAGTTAGTTTTTATCATGTGGAAATGGTTAGAGGTGAAAACCAAAAAGCATCTCATGCAAGCATCAGAGAGCGTTACCACAGGAGGACAGGCACCCATGAGGGGAGAGAGGCGTTTGTACAGCCGCCCCCTTAAATCAGATAAAACTTTTGTGCGAGATGAGGCCTGAGAACAGTCCTTAGCCCTTTGCCGGAAAGATGACAGTGATAGAGCCAGAGTTGTTTGTGGAGCGTGGGTGTCTGCCATGTCAGGAAATGTACTGAGGCAGGGAAAAGGTGTCTTCTCTCTTCCGTCACAGGCAGGGCAAAACAATCTCCGCACAGACACCAGAGCCTTAACGCTGTGTACAAAGGCACACATTTTATAACCAAATACACAACACCTGACAAACCATTCACTTGTATTCCAAACCTTCACCATTTAAAACTGTAAACTGCAAAGGAGCAGTTTATACTGCCTGAATGCATAAGAAGTAAATCTGCCGGGAATCTTTGCTCTTCCGTGATGGACCCATAACAGGGAGCTTGAATCAGAAGCACTAGAACAAGGGGAAACAAGCGCATTTACAGTTGTGGCTTCAAGCTGTGGCTATAATGGATGTGGTAATTTATCATTGCTGGCTACACAACCAACGTAGTATCATAAAAAAGCTTTCAGCTAAAAGCTTCATTACAATGGTGAACGCCGCCTGCTTGGAATTTTGAAGGTTGCAATGCTCTGGTGGGCCAAAGAAATTGGGAATCATTGCTGTACAGAGGAGATGTTATTCTATTACATGCATCAGTATTTCATTTCTGCTGACACTTACTTTCCAGTCACTGGTACTTCTAAAACAAACATTTTGTTGTACATACAGGATCGCAAATTTTGAGATAACATACACATACGCCCAAGTGGCCATGCAACTGAAATTCAGTAACAAGCTGTTGCCTGAGAAGCAGAAGTCTGGACTCATGCAAGTGTGTATCTCATGGGTGGATACATTCTCCTGTGTTTAATAAAGTGCAGGCTCCAGCTGAAGCTTTCTCCATTCTTGGGACGCTGTCAGCATCCCTCCCCTGGACTCTGGTGTCTCATGAGGTTTACTCTGAAGCCGCAGCCTCCCCCTTATTACAGCATGTGCACACATATACACCCAAAGTGATTGTGTAAGCCTCATTTCCCAGGGAAACCAGGCTAAACACGTGTCAATACATTACTTCTAAAGCTCTCACCCAGCCCTTGTGGCTACACCATGATATCACCCTCTCCACATTACCTCACTCCCACATCTCCACATCCCACATCCCTCACGTCTCCTCCTTCACCCCTGCCATACGAAACGTCAACCCTAAGGGATGGCGTTGCGCTTGCAGCATTGTGCCGAAGCCAGTGACTGCCCTGCCTGCGCTGCATTTTAGGTGACAATTCAAGAAACCAAGTTGTTTGGCAAGTGGCCTTCGTGATGGGGCAATAATCCATCCCACTGAAGAACAGGAAATTTGCAGCGACATTATTTGGTGGAATTGGGAAGCAGGGTGTTATTTTTTTAATAGGAAATGCCTTAAGGTCGTAGCTAAGAAGGCTTAGCTTGTGTGAGACAGGAGACTTCTACATCATCTTGAGCTACGTGAGCAGTGACTCCTCATGGACCAGAGTAGAGGTTTGCACCAGCACCAGAGGAAAGGCTGAGGGACACCTGGGCTTTCCCAGCAGGAACAGGCCAGGACTGCAAGACGTGAGAGGGAAGCCTAGAGTGGGGTTACACCCACAAAGGTGCGGGCATCAGACCCGAATGAATGTGAGGGTGGCCACAAGGTTGGCGTGACAGTCCCCCGGGCTGTCACACATGGATCGTGTGGACATCTCACCACCTTGGGTGAGAACTCAGGCCTGTAGCAGCCTTCTCCAGGTGTCCCCTGCCGTGGCAGTGCTGACTTACAGCACCCCCAGAGGGTGCCGTGTCCTGACCCCCCCGAGGAGCTTTACCAGCACCTTGCTCTCAGCCTGTGAGCGGGGAGCAGTGGGTCAGCAGGACGGAACAGCGCAGAATTAAGGAGGCAGCTTCCTAATTCCCAGAATTCCTGAATTCTGGGAAGCTGCTGGATGACTCTCGTTATCCCAGCTTCTGAGCTGCAGCACACCACCCAAACTCTTGAAGTTGAAATAGGATGGGCCTCTAGCGTCTGTGCACAGCTGGGTGAGCTAACTCAGGTCTAAGCCTTCTCTGGTTCAGGGAGCGTGACTCAGGAAGATACTTTTCCGGCCAAAATTCAAACTCAGGTAAGAAGTAAGTGTGGTTAACCATGATGTGAGGATATACACGACACACAGATATGTTAAATCTCCTTTTTTTACAGTGCAGTTATTTCTTACGTCCATATCACTCTCCTGTAGTTTGGTCACCTTCCAGCCTGCACTTTGTTAAATACTGCTGTTTTTTTCTGTTCTTCTAGCTCTGCTTTTTGCTTTGTTTTCTCAGATTTTTTAATTTTCTTTCTCACTGTGGTTTCCCCATTCCTTGCTCCTGCCCCACACTAATTGTGATGGCTTAAAGGTCTGTTTCAGACCCGATGTAGTAAAGTGCTGCACCTTCCCCCTCCCCATGCCCGCCCCCCACCCCTATCCCCCCACCCCCATCCAAAGTCTTTATTTTGCAGGTTTTACTGAGGATATTGCTAACCAAAGGGCACACAAGTCTGGCACTGGCACTAGCAGGCTATGTGATTTGTGTAAAATGCATTCTCTAATGGTTAATGCATTTGATGGGCTTTTGAATATTCCATTAGCTACAGCAGTAAAATGCCTAAATACCTTTGACAGCCTGGCCCTTAAACTTTACCCCCGGTATCCTTTATTCAAGGTGAGGTTTTCTAACCTAAGACAAGCTCCCAAGGTGTCTTTTCCTCACAGACTTCATCCAGCCCCAGCAGCCAGGTGCAATAGCCCAGGCAAGCCGTGCCCACCAGGAATGGGCCCAGAACTGCACCCACGTCCAGCCTGTGTAACCATATCCACTCTGCATTTGCCACAGCCTGGCCAAGGGTAACTTGACATTCACTGTGACTCATAGACTCAAACTACGCTTCGTCCAAGTCACAGTGCGAGAAAGGAAAATCTGTCTCAAAACCTCAGTGTGGAAACACTCCCTCCATCCTGAACAGCATAACATGCTTCTGTCTCAGCATGTTCCTTGTGTGAGTTCACTCCAGCCACCGTCAGGCCGTGATGCGGCACAGGTAAGTGAAATACTCCTGATTTTGACTCTGCTATTGCATGCGCCCTTTGTAAAGAGGCTGAGGGCACAGGGCTTGTTCAGCCTGGAGAAATGACCCTGTTTGGAGCAGGAGGATAGACTAGAGACTTCTGAGCTCCCTTCCAACCTGGATTATCCAATGAACTTGTTCTGTCCTATAAGTTTGCTGCTGCCTTCAAACTACAAGCACTCTCACAAAAGAACTCTTGCCCAGCCAGCAGACAGGTACTGACCCCTTAGGATGCTACTAGCCCACGGCCAAAAGGTCGGAGCTGACAAATCCATTGGCTGTCCTCTGGAGACAAGGTCCTGTCAGCATTGCTGTGATTCCTTACCCACCGTGAACTTGGTCACACACCTGGAGCAGTAGCTGGCATGAAGGAAACAGAGTTCCCAGGCAGACCCATGGCCCCTGGAAGCCACCCTTCACCCCCAGGTGGAATAAGAGCTGCCCCAGCTGCCAGATGTGTGCCTCCACCATTCCGTAGATGCTTGTTGGTCACAGAGATTGGATCATAGAGACTGCCCAGCCCATCCACTCTGGTGTAGAGGAGATGTGGCTTATCTGCTTAGAAAAGCAAGAACCTTATTCCAAATTTCATTAGCAAGACATCTGTACCCACAGTTATTTTGTGGGGTCCTAGCCTACGTGTTGCTGCCACAACTTGTTGGATTGGAGTCTGACCCCAGAAGGCCCCTCAGAGAGGTCTGGTAGCACAGGAGGCGACTGCAGGAGTCAGGCAAAATAAGCCTTAGGACTGGCATCAAGGTAAGGTTTGTTGTCCATCGTACAGGCAGCTGAATGGGCCTGTACAATTCATAAGATGGATTTCCTACTGTGTAAAGCTACATCACAAACCAGCTTGCAGGTCCATACTGCCATGGAGATACACTTCAAGGCAGAGCCCCAACTTGCCTCCACACCTGCTAACGTCACATGCACTTCACAGCGCAGACTGTTAAATATGACATTATTCTCCATAAGTGAGGAAACAATCATCACTGCTTTCCACTTCCTTGCCCATTATCTCCCTTATTTTGCAGACACATTCACTGAGAAGTTGCTAAGGTCGTTTTTGGCGGAGCACAGAGTCAAACCCAGGACTCTTCTGTGGCTACATGAAATTTCATCTGCTTTGTCTTTCTGCATCGCTGAGCTACAAAGGTCTACTTGGCTCTGCCATGTTCCATGCAATAAGCCCGAGCACCCCAACACGCTGTTGCTGTGGAACAGGCAGTTATGCCCCACCAACAAATCCTGATTCACACAATTATGAGCACTTTCTCCATCAGCTGAAACAGTAGGGGGTTTGTGCTCCTGAATGTAGCAGGAAATCAACCCAGGATGTCTTGAGCTCAGGCACAGGCCATTATAACCTATGAATTACATCGCAACAAAACACAAGTGTTCCACATGCCACTCACTTGTCTTACCTCAGTCGCTGCCGTCACACAGGGGCAAGGTTAACATTCGAATGAAACACCCAGCAAAATTTTCCAGAGGCACGTTAACACCTGCCATCCTGCTGTAAAGAAGCAGGCACTCTCTCTTCACCAACCAAGGGTCATCACTTGTGGCTTGGCTGTAGGACCCACAGCTTTTACTACCAAGTCAGAGAGCCAAATGCCAGAAGAGCCAGAGGGCATTTGGAGGGGATGTGTTGATTATCCCCCTTCCCACGCTCTCTCAGCAATGCCCTTCTCCCCTCCTTGCAGCATTTGAACCCCCCTCAAGCACTGCTTGCAGCCAAAGCTGAGGAGTTGTTCCAGCACTAGGCAGAGGAGGTGCTGTGGAAGAGCCCCTGGAGGAGGATGCTTCAGAGCTTGTTGATAGGTGTCTGCTGGTGGGAGCAGGCTGGCTGGGGAAATCAGCTTCTTCAAACGAAGGAATCTGGTGAGAAAGGTCTATCGGGTGTCCCACAGCTGAGGCATCAGGGCTGGGTTGCACCTGGTTTAATACGAGCATCACAGGAGGTGCTGGGGTGTGTGGAGCCAGCCCCTTTTTGGGAAGGGAGGGCATGGACACAGCTCATGATCCTGGTGAGATGGGGGATGGGGGTGGGGTGTTCATGTAGAGGCTTCTTTGTACCTCAGCACCATGCAATCCATCTATGACAGATGGGGCCTCAGAGACCTCTGTGGTGACCCTCTGCAGAACAGCTCTGGTTGGGGATGTCTCCTAACCCGTGTAATCTGTCCACAGCTGTGTGATGATTGAAACTGAGTGCACCTCAGGATGCCACTGATCCACTCAAACAATCACCACAGCAGATCCTGGCTCTCAGTACTGTTACAGGACTGTCAGAATGCATCTCGAACTTGCGCTCTGTAGCCACCTACTCCTTACCCTTACATTGTACATATACAAAAACCTCTCATCGACTGTGCAGGTCAGGTGTACGGTTCAGCGGACACAAGTTCCTGGCTTCTCCTACTCACACTCTGAATAATTTTGCTAGCTATTTCTCATCCTCCAAGGATGGGCAACCCACTAGCATGGAATGTGCTCAAACACACTTAGCTATTTGTCCCAGCCCTTGGCAGAGCCTGGGATGCTTGCTAGAAGGCGTTCAGGAATTTTGCTGCCCAAAATTTATTTGAGCTGTGTGAGTAGTGCCTGGATCAATGGGGGCTGGGTGTGGAGCAGCAGCTCTGTGAGTCACCAGCAGTCTGTGAGACCAGAAGGAGAGGTCCACACAGCCTTCTTTAACTGTACACTGTTGCAATGTTCAGTACACAGATTTGGGATAGCTGTTCTGGTGGCCTATATGAGAAATCTCGGGAGTTGGCAATGTAAGTTTGGACAGCTGATCTAGGACACAAACTTTAACTCAGGAACTCTTATAAAATGAGAAACTGCTCTGTTAAGCAAGAAAATGTGCAATGTGTTAGTAAACACAGCTCACCCTAGAGACTAGCTCTTGTCATTGCTTAGCAATGCTATGAAATCATTATTCCCCTCCCAGCCCTGGGCTAGGCAGTGGAAATCAAGGGGGTTTAGTTTTCATCCACGCAGAGGTGCAATGCTTGTCTTCAACCAGAGCTATCATTGTGTAGGAGGTGCTAAGCACCCTCAGCTCCACCGCAGAGGCTAGCAAGCGCAGGTGCCGAGCACCTGCAAATCAGGCTGTCACATTAGGTTGTAAGTGTGGAGAAAGTGTCTGTCCTTAAGACACTCATATTTGAGCATTTTGGCGTTTAATTGCTGCGGCCAAGCTGCCCCCGTGGGTCAGGATTTATGCCAGACCTTTGACATGTGAGAAGAGGACAAAGAGCTGTAAACAAAGCCAATCCAAAGAAAAAAGTAATCGCTTTCAACCTGTGTGGGAGAAGAAAGATTTAGGATTGGAAATGTTAGTGACAAAGTGCATAAGAATCTGTGATTGCAAACTGGACAAGTTGCCCCTGGAGAATGGAAACTGGAAGGGCAGGGTGGGCAAGTACTCACTATCTCTGGGCCAGTGCAGTGCTGCAGAGACCACTGAATGACGTTAGATGGTGAGGCGAAGGAGATGAGAGATACCTCTCTGCCGGAACAACAGACTGGAAGAGAAGAGCAAAGCAGGCCATGAGCAAAAGGAAAGGATGAAAGCGCCATCAGAGGGCTTGGAAAGGGGGACAGGCGGGTTCCAGCTGGACAGCACTGATTTGGAGGGGCCTGCCTGGCACTGAGAGGCTGAGGGAGGGGACAGATTCATGATGGAAGTGTGGCATCTCCTCCTCAAATCCCAGCTGGGCAACCAACACTCGCAAGTACATTGACTTTAAAACTAGGGCACTCCCACCTTTAGAAATGGAGTCTGCTGGATCTGAACCTTTGACTGTGTTTAAATGTCTGTGTCCGTGAGTTCCCACAGCAAGAGGTGCAGCCATTTAGCCATAGCTCTGGTAGAGTCCAAAATGCTGAATAAAACCTCTCCACTGAACCCAGACCTCCAGTATCTTTCACAAGCTTGCATCTATCTCCATGTAGCAAGGTACGAGGTGATCTGCTCCACACAAAACATCTGGCTTGGCAGTTCTGGCTCCTGTGGGTGCCAGTTTGGTGGGAGAAGCTCGGCAGGCAGGTGACACAGGCAGGTCTGGATGGAGCCGTGTCTTGTAGCTCTGTCCCCATGCAAAGCTGTGCATGATGTACCAAGATCTGGCCAGAAGCTCTGGGGCAGGGGTGTTAGAGGCCTCTCCCGCCATCCCACTCCCCAGGAAATGCAAACCTGGCATTGGCCTGGCTCTGAGTTTGTGTCAAGCCTGGAAATGACAAATTAACATAAGCTGTGAATTTACATACTTTTCAGCCATTTATGGCCTTTTCTGCGCCTAAATAAAAGCCATGGTCCCTGGAAAAATTTGGGCCCATTTGTCAGCGAGGCATTCCAGAGAAAACATCACGTGTTCATTTCATGAAGTGAAATAAGATCTTTGTTCTGCACGCTTTTTTCCCTGCCTTTTTCTGAATGAGGCAGTTTTGTCCGGGGATTACAAGCCAATGTTCCAATCCCTCACAGACGTTTCCCATTATCAGAGCTGCCTCTTGTCCTCCAAATCGTTTTCCACAGGACTCCTGTAACTTAGGCTGGGAAACGAAGCCAAGAGCTCAGAAGAAAGGACCCTATTCCAGGCTGCTGACAAGACTGAAAAATGCTGCAGGGTGTCGGTGGGACCACCCAGCCTGAAGCATCCTCAGCAGGGGAGCAGCTGAAAAAGATGCTAGTGGTGGGAGGAGGCTCACTGTACTGTACAGCCGTTTGAACAGCTTGGTAAATTAACTTTGATGACGTATAATCACACTGGGTGGAATTGGCTGTAGAGAGTGGTGGTAGACAACTGCAACTGATGATTAACTCTGCAGTGTACAGCACAAAGGGCCTTTGTGTTGTGCCCTTGAGACCTACTCAGATTTTGTGAGACGCCCCTGTCTGGGGGTCAAATTGCCCTTGCTGTAGAAAACTACCAAAGGGGGGGGTGGAGGAAGGGAAGGAAAACTCAGTAAGGCTTTCTGTTTGGATTCTTCTTCTTCCCTCTCAAACCATCATCCTCTGCTGGGGGCGGGGGGAACCACATGTGTGGAGCTGGACCACCCACTTACTGCACAGACCTGAGCAGCTCCCTTCCTGCAAACACAAACCAGCCACTGGAATGGCATCAGGCTCTGCTCTGCACACTCCCCAGCCCATCAAGCTCAGCTGCAGAGGAGGTCATCAGGCTGGAAGGGCCCATCTGAAGAACCCATGAAGCCCCTTTCTGCAACCTCACATAACTTTGACATCCTTGGGGTCTTCTGCTGAAGCTTCTTCAAACATGATCTCATCTCTGCCCTGAGAAGGAAAGTTTACAATGCCTTATTTTGTGTTTGTGAGAAAGTTAAGAATCCACTAGATGAGAACTATCCAGAAATGAATTTAAGTTCCCTACAGCATACGCTTAGGGCCCCTTCCAGCCAACATAACTCAAGGAACTGAAATAAAGCTACAGCAGAGATGTAAAACATACAACCACATCTTACATTGCTGCAGGAAGATTTGCCAGGACTCCTCTGTCAGCACCCTAACCAGGAAGGACTGGGGTTCTGTTGCTCCATGAGCAAGGGCTGCCCTAGGACAAGGGAACTCTGGGCAGAGATATACTATTCCCAGGGCTGTATTTTGCATTTTATCAGGCTATTCTGGGAAGAAAAAGGCATAGGCAGGCCTGGTTTCCAGGATCAGAGCTCATGACCCCTACCTTTTGGACCAGACCTCATTTCATCTGGCTTGATGAGTTTGATTTATTCTCACTTGCAAGCCCCATGATTTCAGCAAAAGTCTCACCAACTCCAGATAAATGCTCCATGCACCTGGTTAGATGGTGAAAGATGGAGAGCAACTACTTCCTTGGCAGCTGTTTGCAGAGCTGAACTGACTCAAAGTGAAAGGGATGTGGTCTGAGCACTCTGCTCCATGGGTATTTGGGCGGTCCTGCAGAATCACAGGAATGCTGTCTCGGGAGTGATCTTGGTGGCCGTGTAGTTCAGCCTCCTGGACCTAAAGCAGGGCTACTGCCAACATGCGTTTGGCTGACCATGCCTCTGCCTAGCCAAGTCTTGACAATCTCTGCAGATGGGGAGTTCATCACCTCCCTGGGCACCTGTTGCAGTGTCACACCACTGCCCCAGTGAAGCCTTTAGTGTTCACCCACCAGCCCTAAACTTACCCTTACCCCTTCCTGTGTCCCCAGACATGGGGTTCCTTGGTGTCTGTGGGGATCTCCATGTGTAGGAGATCAGTGATCTAAAATGGAGCTGTTGTCTGCTCTGAGAAACCTCCTGGAACCGCATAGATCTTGGCCATAGATGACCTAAGTCACTGCCAAAGACTCTGGCGCTACAGTCTACTCGACATCGGGAGTTAGCTTGAATTTAGGCTATGGCTCCAAATTAGGAGCCATGGTCATTATATACTTTTGTAGGCATTGATAGTGTAAACTTGCTGCAAACCTAAAAATAATCTAAAATGCTGACTGAAAATGCATAACTAACTACATTAATTCTTTTCTACAAATCCCTCCACTTGCATTTCTTTCGTTAATAGTGGATAAATAGGCATTTGGCTGCACAAAGCCACCTCCTGCTCCCATTCTCCTGCACTGACCAGGCATAAGGTTAGTTCAAGACCTCTATTTTTTGGGGGGTTTGGTTTTGGTTTTGTTTTTTGAGCACAGATACAGCAAAGATAGGAAATGGCAAATTTAGCTAAGACTAATGGTATACTGCTTCATCTAGCTGATTTTCTCTCCCCTTCGGGGATCATATCTTGTTCATTCATTTCTTGCAAACATTGTACTGCAATGGTAAGGTAAACAAAATCAAAAACAACCTAGTTACATTGTTCAGTCATTGCAAAGATCAGGCATTTTCCCCAAAGCAATGGTGATTTTTCCTTGGCTGCCAAGAAACACTGCCCGAGTGAAATCTGTTCTGAACAGATGAGACACTCTGGTAAGAAGGTGATAGATCATTTGTCAGTTCATACATGTTTGAGGAGAGATACAAGACGCCCAAGGAGAGACACCAGCTATTGCAATCTAGAAGCAAGAAGAGGGAATAGGGAAAAGGGGGGAAAACCAGAAGGAAATACTGATGTTTGTAAAAAAAGGTGACAGAACTGAGGCACGTAAACTGGGAGAATTCGGATCTGGAGGGATGCATCAGAGAGTGTGAAGATAGGACAGTTGGTAAAATCCATGGAAAGGAAAGAATTAAATTTTATCTGTCCTTCAGGGAGAGAGTGATACCTGGTGAAGTACGAGGATAGTTAACAGAATGAGATCACACATGACCTACCTGCACGGGATCTTTTTCTTTCATAAAAATAGTGTTTTCTTACATTTCAATGTCTTAATCACTACTCTGTGGACAAAAGTTTGAGGCTGGGGTCTTGCTGTCCTTTCGGGGTGCACAGCACACATGCAAGAGAGCCACGCTGATATCCAGGGAGCTCTGTCAGGCGTAGCCTGGAGGTACAGCCCTGGCAAAGCCGTTTGCAGAACACCTTCCATGGCTCCCTCAGTTCGGGAGGACACCTCTGGTAACACATTGGTGAGGCGGAACAGGAGCGGGGGGTATTCACAGATGTTTTTGATCCTGGGCAGAGGCTCAGCTTCTGTAAATCTCAGAAACACTGGACTAGGCAGATAGCAAGACAGCAGAGGGCACACTGCAATCACTGCAGGTACTGGTTGGCTCCGGAGCAGCCTGTGGTTAGACCATACAGCAAGCGCACACAGATGTCTCCTGAGGTACCTGCTCAGGGAAGAAGGTGAGTGCGTCACCCAGAGGAGACAGACATCAGCCCACAGAAAAGGAGAGGGAAGAGAAAAGCACGTGGGGAGCAAGGGTGTCCTAGCTGAGGTGACAGCACACAGGCTGGTAGAGGCCATGTGTGGAGGTCTTGAGGAGCAATGGATGTGAGGGGGTCACTTGGGGTTTCACTGCGATGCAACAGACAATCTGAAATAACCTTCCGTGTCCTGATGGTTCAAAGCATTTCAACTTGGCAAGATTCTCATCTGTCCTGTCTTCTAAAACAATAAGAAAATCCCCAAACCAGCACAAACAACAAACCCACAAGCCATGGTACCAGATGGGTACCCACTAAGAACAGCAGTGGGGTTGGAGCCTTCACCAAGAGGGAGTGAAAGCCTCTGTACGCAGAGCAGCAGGAGAGAATGCTGCCCGTGTGCTGACAGCATGTCCCACCAAGGCTGGTGGGCAGCAGATGGGTGGCTGCTGCCCAGCACTCCCAGTGACAGCATGGCCCAGCCCTAGCTTCCCAGTCTGATTCCTTCATTGCTGCCTTGCCCTGGTCCTTCCTGTACCCAGGGCTGGTTTCTCACCCCAGTCCCATTTTCTCTCTGGTCACTGCCTCCAATCCTCAGAACTGCCCCCTGCTTCCTTTCTCCACCTAACCCTAACGCACCTGCCTACTTCCAGCTTTGAGGCTCAGTCTCCTTCCTCTTCTCCCTGGTATTCCCCCCAAACATCCATCTCCCGCCCCTGGCTCCATCCTGCGGCTCCTTGTCCAGTCACCCAACCTTCCCAGTCTCTTTCTTCAGGCTTTCCACAGCCCCTCCACCTCAGCTGCTTCTGGCTGTGTCTCCCCACCCCCAGTCTGATCTCCCCCAGTAGCTCATATCCTACTGTTCCTGTCCTACACATCCCTGGTCACCCTTTGCCACCCCCAGTCACTGCCTCCTCCCTATTTTGGGCCCAGGAGGCTTGTCCCCAGTACAGTCCCTTCTGGTCCTTGCCACGGTGTTCTGCATTGCAGCTAAATGCCTTTCCTTCTCCAAGCTTCTTGAGCAGCTGGCAAAGGCATCCGAAGAGCATAGAAATAACAGGCTCCCTGCCTCTAGCTGGGAATCAAACCGGCAAACTCATCCACCCTGTGAAGAAACTCATGCTGCTGTCCTCACCCAAAGCAAAGAAGCTCAGAGCTGGTACCCACGTACCCGCCCAGCGTGCTGGAAGAGTGAAGGCCATCTCAGCGGCCTTCACCTGGTGTGATGACATGGAGATATGGACATTGTAGTTCCTTCTCAGACACAGCTCCATTGTACCTTCTTATCCTTGGTTGCTCAAACAAAATATTGCTCTGTAGTGGAAATGCCTCATTCTAGTGTTTGTGCACGGAAACATAACAAAGCAAAGCCCTCTCAAGACAACAATCCTTGTATCCCTGGGAAAAGCGATAGATGATCTATGCAGAAATGTACGTCCTCAGGTCATCTCCTGATGGGACATGGGAAAGGCTGTGAAACCTGGTGGCTGAAGTCTTGTGTTTCTAATGAAGGTACTTAACATCAACTGACCTTCCTGACAGACAGGTAACGTTGCACCAAAGCTTCCCATCATTTTACAGCCCTGTGGAGTGTAGAAAACACAAGCTAAAGCCATTTGTTTCACCTTCCACACTGCTGGCAAGGCTGATCTCAGTAAAATAAAGGCAGAAGGAAGTGGGTTGGAGCTGGGAAGGCTGAGTACAGCAGGAGAGAGAAAAAAGTTGTGGCTAAAGAGTTCGGCCAAGGCTGGGACAAAGGAAAGGAAGAGGAGGAGGGGACAGACATTTTTTGGGAACATACCAGACTCCATCTGAAAAAATAACTGCTACTTCTCCCCCATAACAGCCTTTTGGAGCATTTTCTGCAAAAGAAAAAACATTCCAATAGGCACATTTTTTTCTTTCCTTAGAAATCTGACTGTTGGTAGAGCCAACAAGACAACCCCTCACTTACAGCGTATTACAAAACCCTGTCAGCTCCCAGCTGCCAAACATTCACCGTTTGTTTGTACTGAAATTTTCCATTCTTACCCTCCGTCTCAGACATGTATTTCCTTTTAAGTTCTTACAGAAATAGCATCTTTGCTTTCTGAAAATGGGCTTGGGAAAAGAATAGTTTTAACAGCGCAGACTTGTTTTTCCAACCATTCCAGAAAGGAGTAGAAATTCAGGGAGCTGAAGCAAGAACTTTAGATGAGAGACAAGTCATCCCCTTCATTTTTTTCTTTCAGATCCTCAGCTGACCGTATCAGACCCCTCAGGAAAATGTGTTTGGATTTATCAGCACAAATACCAGTCTTTCTGGGCTACAGCTAACTGGTTGCTGTGGCCAACCGGTAGAAATAACCAGTGGACCCTGGCTGAAAACTGGATCCTGATTCCTTTGATTTTACAGAGAAGTTCATGCTCCTAAGTCTTGACAGCCTGGCACATTCCTTTGGATAAAATAAAAAAGCTCCTCCCCAACCCTTTTGTGACTTTCTTGTGATACTTGCCGTGTTGAGGCAAGACTACGAAGTCTGGCAGGCTACTTAAGTCAGGGAGACAGAGATAAGTTGCTTTTTTTTTTTTTTTTTTAATGTGGTCTCATGAAAATCTGTTCAGATTTTGGGTTGAAGTACAAAATGTCACAAATTTCCATTTCCCATCTGTGACTGGCACAGCACAGCTTGTGGTTCTGGCCACTTGCCATAACTCCCTGACAGTTTTACTGCCATGTGCAAGTTCTGGCCCTGTGTCCTGCTCCACCACTTTCCAGAGAGCTTCAGTCCAGCTGATCTATTGCCAGCAGAGAAGATGGGGCCAAATGTGATACAGGGAAACTCTTTGATGGCTCATGTCTAGGTGCGTGTGTATTTCTCTCCCAACCAAAACAAAGTGTTGGATTACTAGAACATTGGCCCACAGTATCCATGTACCCAACAGGGGCTGGTATGGACTGGATGAGTGGACTGCAGAGTGAGTGAAAAACAGGCTGGACAGGTGAGTTTAAAGTGTAGAAGTCAACACTCCAAAGAGTAACAGGAAGGCAGTTATGAGTAACATTCCTCAGGGGGTCAATACCGGGACCCATACCATTTAACATCCTCACCTACAGGAGGAAAAAGAGGCAGAGAACTCCTTGATGAGTTCACAGATGATATCGAACTCGGCGAAGTGGTGGCCATGCTGGAGGGCAGTGCTGCCGTTCAGGGCCTATGTAGGCTGGAGGAGTGGGCTGGCAGAAACCACATGAAGTTCAACAATGGCAAATGCACTTGCACTGCTTGCAAAGCTCCCATTCCCAGCGGAAGCTGGCTGGTGTCTAGAAAACACCTTCGCAGAAAAAGACCTTAGGCTCCCAGGAGACTAGTAGTTGAACAAGGCTCAGAAGTGCACCTCAGCAGCAATTTAGGCCACATGCACACTGGACTGCAGAAGCAAGAGAGCAAGCCAAGGGAAGGGTTTATTTCCCTTTATTCAACAATCATGAGGCTGCATCTGGGCCCTTGTTTCCAGTTCTGGTCTACCCAGAGCATGAGTGATATTGATGTGCTGAATGTGGTCCACCAAGAAGATCAGGGATCTGGAGCGCTTAATGTACAAGGAGAAGCTGAGGGACCTGGGTTTGTTTATACTGGAGAAGATAAGGTTGTGGGGGACCTGCTTGCTGTCTTTGACTAAAGAGAGGGTTATGAGAATGTCAGACTCTTCACAGAGATCCAAGCTGAAAGGATGAGAGGCAATGGATGTAGTTCACAGCAAAGAAAATTCCAACTAGATTTAACAACAAAAAAAATGTTGATGGAATTTTTTGGCAGTGTGAAGGGGTTCAGCATTGGTATTGATGCCTAGAGAGACTGGGGAATCTCCTCCCTTGGAGATTTTAGGACTCATCTGGCCCTGAGCAGCTCTCTCTAACATTAGAATTAGCCCTGCTGGGAGTGAGGGGTGGATTAGAGACCTCCAGAGGTTTCTTCCCACCCACGCTGCTCTCTGATTCTGTGAATATGTGCAACTGTAGGACCTCACAAACAACAGGACTGAGATTTGCTTAAACAGCCGGGGTTTTATAGTTGTGGTTTGCCTAGGGTAGGAGACAAGCACATGGCTACAGCTGGGTAACCCATAACTCAAAGGCACAAAACTTCACACAGCTCCTGCTGTCTCCAGCATTCAACTTGCACTTGATGAAAGCCTTGATTTTCAGAAAGTAAATATGGAGCATTCATCCCTCCCGCTGCTAGTTTGTGCTGCATCCTCGGCCAGTGCTGCATGGTCACCTGTCTGCTGTGAGTAATCTGGTCACTGGGTCTCACAACCATTCTTGCCAGAGTGGGCTGAACAAAGTCACCTCAGGGGTTATAACCTGGAGTGGTTAATGCATATTCCCAGACTCATTCCCCTTGTGTGGCAACCATTCTGGGGATGTGGACCCCCCTTCCCACCAACTTTGTCCACTAAAACCAGTACCTGAGACATCTGAGCCCCCTCAGATAAGTAACCCCAATCTCTGGGACCTCAGCCTGTAGATACCTGTTGGCTAAAACCTTCAAAGACAGTGCAGCAGGACTGAAAACAGAAGTTTCACAGAGGAATTCCTTAATCTCACAAAACAGCTTACATTCCTTAATGTCCTAAAATGTTCACACCACAGACCTTTGAAAACCACAAGAGCCCCATGAGGCACTGATATTTTTGGTGAGCCTGGCACTTTAGGATGGGCCAGGACCAGCTTGTCTTTTGCAAATGCAAAATGTGCAAATGTGATGCTGCTTAGCCCAATCTTAAATAAAGCTCTCTTTTCTCCTTCCTGCATGCTCAGGTTGGAGACTGAGATTGCACAGTCCTGCTGGCCATCTCCCTCCCCTTGCAAAATTGAAGTATTTCTGTTAGGATATGCTGAAAATTGGAACACAGCTGGGACCAATGCAAAATATTGTTTGGTGGTCAAAGGGAAGATAAAACCCTTACCTCTTTCTTCTGACACCTGTTCTAGCTGAAGAGCCATCCTTGTTTCAGCGTTTGTTTGTTCCCTTGTGGAGGTGTGGGAAATTTGAGGGCTTCATGTTGGCCTTTCAGAAAAACATAGGAGTTGGCAAAGTTTTTCTTCTGTCTTTCAGTCTTTGGTTCTAGCTGGGTGACATTTTCCATCTTTTGGTCTGAAACCACAGGTTTCTTTGAATTAACCAATGTCAAAATTCATAGAATCATAGAATCATTTAGGTTGGAAAAGACCT
Source organism: Falco biarmicus (assembly GCF_023638135.1). Classification (NCBI taxonomy): domain Eukaryota; kingdom Metazoa; phylum Chordata; class Aves; order Falconiformes; family Falconidae; genus Falco; species Falco biarmicus. Next base: position 89,683,767 of record NC_079292.1, read on the forward strand.
TTAAGATAATTGAGTCCAACTGTAAACCTTACACTGCCAAGTCCCACTAAACCATGTCCCTAAATTGCAGGAGTCAGTCTGACAGTTTTGATACTGCATCAAATGCCCGCAGTCTTGCACTGTCTTAGCTGCAATTGCCCTCAGCAAACAGTGATCAGCACTGAATTAAGCCAACATTTCAAGCCTTCCTCCCACCTCACGGCTCAGTTCATCTCCACACACACACACGTATGCAAACAAAAGGAAACAGGATCCCAGAATCACTTGCCGAGTCTCTCTTAGGATTCACCTCCCCACGTTTACATCCCATCTACAAATGGAAAAAAGCTCAGAGCATGACGTATGCTGCCATTTGATTCAAATAAGGGGCAGCTGGAGGAGGCAGTGGACAGAAGAGGAAGAGCTTGCCATTGCATTTGAACTCTAGTGTGTCATTTAGTGAGAACAGCCCATGTGGTATAAACGGCCTCCCTGCTAGTGACCACATTTCTCAGGCCACCTCAGAAATTGTAGATGATAACAAGTATTAACGGTACAACAATTCTGGCCATGTCTCTGATGATAGCTGGCTCCCAGCTCCTCATGGTCCCCACACACGACACAGTAATCACACAGACAGCACATGACATCCCAGGGGCTTCTCCTGAAACATCTCATCCCACTGTCTTTATCTGAAGAACTGCAGGCGTCGTTGGATACCAAGTGAATACCGCCTTCGTGGTGTTCAACACAGTGCCAGAAAAGTTGTTAGGTAATGGCATAGCCAAACAAAAGCTACCTTTTAACAATAATTCATGGTAAGAAGGCTGTGGCATCTCTTCTATGGAGTGCATCAATTGTCAGCTGCTGCCAACAACACAAACGATTCTCTTGCCATCTTGTTTCTGTTTGCTCACGAACGCCCAGTATTTCCTGCTTTCTCCCTGTGCTTTCACACTATGCCAAAAAATTACATTTTGGTTTGCTTTCTTTTTATAAAGTGCTATAGCAAAATGCTCTCTACCCATCTTTTTTCAGGTCCTCTGTATCCATTTTGCTAGGAATCACTGTTTCTCCTTACCTTTCGGCCTTAGTCTTTTCTCTGCAGACAATGCTTTTTTCATTCCAAAAGTCTGTGATAGCCAAGGAAGCTTGTTATTCTTGTGCAGGTCACTGCTCTCTTTGCTTCTTTTTAAAATCCAGCACATCCCACACTCTGCTTCTCTTGCTATTTTTAATAACTTATTTGTAGACATTGTTAAGTGTTGGACTATCACTACAGATTCCTTCCTCAAACTCTTCCTCCTCTTTTTTTCCTATTCTGTAAGAAATTTCAAGAAGGAAGATATGCTAGAAGAACTTGTCTTCCCTTGTTACAATTTCACTTTCAGATTGAATCTTTCTAGTTTTAGAATGATGTGCTAATGACTTGGTGGTACAGGAGCATGAGGCTTGTGAAGAACATCTCCTGGGGGACTGTGGATCACTTGCCATGTTAGCCGGGGGTCCAGGACGTGCCAGAGAAAACTCTGACATCCAGACAATGGCCAACAGGTGCTTGTCTAGGAACACAGTTTTGCAGCACTGGCTTCAGTTCATCCCTACACTACCAGAGCTCCCTCCTACTACTTTAACTTTCTGACATGGTATTTTCTTGGCTTTTGCTGATTTAGCCTGATTTCCAAGCAATTGCTTTGGAGGTCTTGTTCAAGGTTTCCTTGCCACTACCCCTTCTTAGTTTTCCTCATTTATACCCTTTCCCAATTCATAAGGCGTGCATTTATGCTGCTCATGGTATAAATATTGATAGGTATGTCAATATTACTTGTGCAGCTGCTGACTTCTCGGGGGAAGTTGCTGTTCATTAGCTGCTTTCTTTATTTTGAATTAAATCTGAAGTCTCTGCTTTCTGCAGCGTGGACAAAATAATTCAGTTTCTCTGGTGGATTTGCATTTTGCTGTGACTCAGTTTCGGGCTGCACTCTCTGCTGCCTGTAGGTAATGCTATTAGGGGGGTTTTGTCATGTTTTTCATTGGGTCTGTCATGCGTAAGAATGTCATCAAGAGTGACTCCCACTCTTCACTGGCTTTGTGTTATTTCATGAATCTTTTGGGGGTTATCTCCAGGATAGGCAGCATTTTAAGAGGCAGCCACTTGAAATGCTGTCTTCCCAAAGTCATTAACACCCTGCTTTTTTGGCCCAGCCTGAGCTGCTAGTGCCCAGATGGAGCAGTTAGTACATGAAGTATATTTGCTGTAGAGAGCAGATAGGTGATCTCATCCTGGGTGCGTGAAGAGCAATTTTTTCTCTTACTGCTTTCTTTGTCTCTCAATAGTCTATGCAGCTATAGATTATAATATGATATAATCTCTCTTTCCCTGTGGTTATCGAGCAAAATCATTCCAATATTTCTTCCACCCACTTAGCTGTCTTCAGCTGCGGCACAGGCTCTGCCCCTCAGTCTTTTCTGAGTCTTGCCAGTGGCGGATGACATGGTGCATGTTCTTCTGGCTTCATAATTTTAGGCAGCCACTGCTTTCTTGCAGGGAGGGATTGTACCGGCCAGGGAATCCCAAGGGAGCCTGGGGTGTAATCCCCAATGATTCCTGCTGATTCAGTTCCCCTGCAGCAGAGGGGAAATAATCCATCATCCCCCACCACAGCACAGCTCCATTGCTGGACAAGTGCCCCTGCCCCAGCCTGGCAGCCTCAATGAAACCATGGCAGGAAGCAGCAGTGCCCAAAGTGATGAGGCAAGCCTGAGGCTCAGCTGGGGAGTCGAGACCCTGAGGCAGGCTCAGGGCTCCCATCAGCAGGGTACCCCTGGCATGAACACAGCCATGGCACAGCTCAGGCGGGGGCCAAGCGTGAGAGAGCTGTGACTTACAAGTTGTTCCTGGGCTAAGGAGCAGGGACTGCCCAGAAAAGTGTCTCAGCAGAGCTATGCAGGGGATCCTCCACAAAAACTTCTTCCAATTCTTTTTTTCCTCACCAGCTCTGACTAGCTAGCTGGTCTGGAGCTGCCAGCCAAAATGCTAGAAGGTAGAGAGTGCACTCAGGGCCCTGACAAACTGTTCATGAGGTACGTGTTTTCCACTCCATCCCCTGCCTTCAAAATCCAGGAAAACATTTGTTTCTCTCTACTGTGAGGCAAGCTTTAAGATTTTTTGTCAGATTTCAGGGAGTGAAGGCTTTTGGTACCAGGATTAGGTTTGTTGGCATTTCTATAGCACAGAACTGGAGATATTTGACATGTTGATGTACACCTGCATGAAACACTGCATTTCCCTGCTGTGCCAAATGCGAGTCTCTGCATCCTGCCAGTCTCACAGAGCTGTTCACAGGGTGGCTTGGGCTGTGCTTCTCCTTTACTCTGTCCCAGGGTGGTGGCTGGCCTGTGCCCCCACGGGAAGATGCAGTGTCAACAGCGTGTCTTCTAAGCCCTGTTACCAGAATTCGAGATGCCTCACCGCTTTTCTCCTGCTCTGCACCATGTCAGGAGTGCAGTGTCACTGCTGCTGAATTGGTGTCCTCAGAGGTGCTCTGCAGTCACACGTGTGGGTAGGGCCAGGTACCCCTCCACCTGCTCCAATGACAAGCTCTCACCTGGACTCCCAAGAGCCAGGTCTGCTGGTTGCTTTGTGCAGTGCAATGCGTCTCACCGACATCCTGCTGACATCTCTCTGCTGCACATTTCGCTTTAATTGCTGGATGTAGCTCGGGCCCTCCGCTTCCTCCCTCCTCTCTCAGCAATGCCCATGGCACTCTGCTGTCCTTGGCTCTCTGTTTTATGGGGTACCACCACTCCACATTCTTCTAGATGCCTGTGCTCTCTGACTCCCTTCTGTTCAAGTGCTAAACAGCTCTTCCATCACTAATTTTCTCTGTGCCCCTTTCTGGTTTGACCCTGTTAAGACCTTCTCCTTCAGCACACCATTGCTGCCTGTCACAGCAGTTTTCCTTATAGCCTCAGCAACCCACTCACCACCAGGCTTATCCTGCCAGTTTGGTTTTTTCTCCTGGATAATATGTGTTTGGGCAGAAATGTTTTCTTTTGGAGAGCTTCCCTACATGCGCCATTCCCCTCCAGACCCCTGGTCACACTCTCCTCCTCCCAGGACCCTGCTCTCACCCTCTGCCCTTGCAGACATCCCCTGTTTGTGCTCTCCCCTCTTCAGGAGCACCCATCCAAGCTCTCCTCTGCTCCAGTCTTCTTCACTCCATGGCAAGGAGCCGTGGGGACAGCTGGGGAGGGGAGTCAGCAAGTTGGGGTCCAGATCAGGTCTGGGGGCAGCAGCATCCATTCCCCATCACATCCCTCTGTCCACACTTTGTTATGCTCTGGACAACTTCTTTTGCACTTTTTCCCTACCAGCTCCTCCCATCTGTGCTTTGCTCCCTTCCAGTCATTTCCCTCTGAGCTTGCTTTGTCTCCTGTCCATTTGCCCCAAGTTTCTCACCAGTTCTCAGCCCACAAAGCATTCAGCTCCAGCCCACCTCTTTTGCTGTCTTTCCAGAAATCCCCCGTTCCCCTGCTCTGCTACCCTCTGTGCCTTCCACTTATCTCCTGCTCCTCTCTTGTACCTGCATTTCTGCCCACGTCAAGCAGGGAGCCAGCATCTTACCGCCTGTTACTCAGAGGATATTTACGTGTGGGTTGCCAGCAGCCGAAGCCATCCTGCTCCTGCACCTCTCCCCATCATTGCATGGCTGGGCAGCCACTCAGAACAGGACACTCACCCTGTGGACATTTCCTCTCATGCCAGTTCCACGTGGAAGGATAAGAGGTGTTCAGAAGCCCCCAAGGGAGCAGAAGTGAAGTGGGACAGCCCCTTTTGTCAGCACTGCAGCATCAGAGTAGCTAAACAGGACCACACCCCACACCCCAGCACAATCAGTGACGAGGGGATACTATTTGGTTTCTTTGAGCAGCCTGATGACTGTCACAGGTCTGCCTTGCAGGGAGATGTTCAGACATCTTTCTTTCTGAGTAACACTCTCAGGGGACCAGCAAATGATGCAGCTTAGAGGTAATTATGCTCAAAAGCACAATCAGGAAAAAAAATGTGCCCTCTGGCTCTGCAGGCATGAAGTCCAGTGTCAGCAACAGTAAATATGGGCCCTGAGCCATAATACAAATAATAAATAACAGTACCAATGGGGTCTGCTTTTCTTTTGTTAAACTGGGGAAACTCTGCTGGGACACTGCCTTGGCAGGGGTATAAAATGGGTATAAAAGCAGAATGAAGCCATAGGACTATGGCTCTTAACTTCATGCGGGAAAGGCTGTTCAAGAACTCCCTGAAATCAGAGGAAAGTTATTGCATTGCTTGGCACCTGCCCAGGGTGATTTCATTTTCTCTTCAGGATTAAGATGCATTAATAGCCTGAGGGCAGCAGTTTCCTTGCCAAAAAATGCCTTTCTTCCCACACCACCCCTTGGCTTGTTTTAAATATGAGGGCTTGCAGGTCAGGAGTGAACACTCAGCGAGTATTACTTGAATTATCAAATGAAAGTGCAGTAGTGTCATTTTCTTTTGAGCAAACACTGAGTTAATTAAAATGTGCACTCTGAACTTGGCAAATTTCACATTATTAATGAGAAAGGTACAGGTCTGTCCATTGCAAAGGCAAACTAAATATATCGGAGATACAGCACCAGAATGGCAACGGTTTAGACTAAGCCACACTAAAAGTTTTTCTGGCAAAGCTCTATCTCTATGAGTATCACTTACCCTCAGCCCACTCCCTACCTCTGACCGATATAGCAAAGCTAGTAAAAGCCTTCATGTAAATGTGATTATGCTGGCCAGAAAATCCTTTCAGCCAGAGTTCTGTGCTCTCTTTGGGGAAACAGCATAACCTGTATGGGCCAAGGCACTCCTGTTGACCAAATTGCACCCCTGAGGGAGCAAGGCTGGCACAGCTAGATGGAGGTGGCATTCAAAGGCTGCAGTGAGAAAAGTTACCAGCACTCAGAGGCCTGGTGCAGCAGACAAGGGCTACTATGCTTCTGCCACCAGCTCGTAGCCTCCTGTTCTTCCACTGAGTAGCTTTTTCCGTAGCGGGGCCACAATAGCAGGAGGCTCATCTGCTATCACCTACATCTCTGTATCGTGGGTACCTGCTCAGGTCTCCCTTTGGGTCTCGAAAGGGAATCGAGGGCCTAGATAGCCAGTATTTGCAGTGGGACTGGACAGACATGGGGCAGAAAAAACTGGAGTCCCCAGTGCCACTAGAGCTGATGCTGAGCAAAAGTGGCAGCAATGTCCATGTTGACAGAGCAAAAGCAATTTTTCCTTTAAGGTTTTGTGCAAAGGACACTGCAGAGGGAGGAGGACAATAGCACTTCTCTTGAATACCACATTAATAAAAGTCTACACAGACTGAAGATATGACTTAACCTTTCTCCCCCCTCTGAAACTCCTTTCTATTGCTTTGCCTTTCTAATCTGAGTTTGGTTGATTTGTGTAGTGACATCCCAGTATAAAATTTGCCTTCTCTCCACTGCACCTGTCACTTTGTGGCAGATTGATCTGAAAACACAAAGTCACTTTAGTCATCTGAAAATCCCAGGCAAGATGTTTTCATTCCTACCTGTGTAAATCTGGGACAATCTCATCTGCTTCAATACATTCATTTGATAGCCAATGGAAGATAAATAGCTATCTGAAAAGTATCCAGGCTATGAAGGTTGGCCATCTTGCTGTACATCCAAACCAGTTCAAAAGCAAAGACTCTTTTTGTGAGGTGACATGGTCTGCTTGCTTAAATTCAGCCCTCAACCCTAGCTTGGCCGAACTGGAGGAGTACTTATAAAAGATGCTTACAGAAGATCTAGTAGGTGGAGGTGGGCTGTTCTCACAGTAGGTTGTGGCAGAGGCATAGCAAATCTTTGATGAACTATTTTGTCTAGGTTTATGTTAAAGAATAAAATGTCCACCCATCAGTAACTCTGGGAATGGTAGTTACTTAGTCCTAGCTAGGAAAACAGGCTGGTTTACCAACAAATACATTTCCCGATCCTCCATGCAGGTAGAGCAGAAGAGTAGAAGTCTCCTGTTGTATGAAAACCGTCTATAGAGTGGAAGCAGGATGGCTGGCGGCACATGGCATCCATCCCATAGGCACTGCCAAAAGACACAGGGGCTGGAGCAGCTACGGAGGAACAGGTGAACTGTTGCTCCACAGATCCTGCACTGCAGAGACTGGCTGGGGCTGCAGAAAGTACCTCTGACCTAGGGCTGAGTACAAGAGCATGGAGAGGGGTTGACAGCAGGTCTACGTGAGGAGACAGGCAGAGACCCCTTCCTTGTCTTTCAGAGCAGGAGCTCCAGGAGGTGGCTTCTGGAATATGGGCTGGGATCATACAGGTATTGCACAGCCTAGCTACCACCCTGATCTGCTGGGAAGCATCTGTTCATCCCCAAAGAGATACTCTCTCGCGTCTGCCCTTGCCTCCACAAAGGAAACAGCAGCACGTGGGGAATTTGCTGCACCTATTCTGTGTTGAGTAAGTAACAGAGGAGTGTTTGTCTCTCATCTGAAGGCATATCTGCAATGGATGTCACTCTCAGAGAAACTGTAAGACTTTAGGAGGTGTGTGGGAAGCAGCGTGGGCATTAAGTAGAATAAAGCATTTTCAATATAAGTAAGATTTCAACAAAAAAGGAAGGTGAACCAACATCCACTGTTACAAAATAAAACCAACACAAAATATGACTAAGAAAGGAGACATTTTTTATCTCTAAAGGCATCCGGGAGGAATTTGGGTTGTGCACCAAAATCCCCAAAGGCTCATACCAGGAGCAGATTGGTATAGGTACCCTTGTAAAATGAAAACAAAACAACTCTTCAAGAGCCTGCTGAAATAACAGGCAGATAATGGCTGTCTTGGGGCACCCAGGTTTTAAGACAATACTTAGCTCGACTGAGGAGGCACCTGGAGGTATGAATGGGCAGAGTGCCACGCTCCTATGGAGGACACCACATCTGATCCTCACCGGCTGCAACAGCTGTAGGCAAGGGAGATAACATTGTGGTTGTAGCTACAAACTTGAAACTCATGACAAAGCTACATGCATCTGTGTTTCTGTTGTGCAGGTGGAGATCAGACCACTTGGCCATGCCATGTGCAGGGTGTGAGCAGCCAGTAATGCCTGGTGTAGGCGGCAAGGAGTCTTTGAAACACTTCATTCCATAGAAGACAGAGATAAAGGAAACTCTGGTTATACGTCACCAATATCTCAGAAACCCAATTGAGAACCAGGATCCTGTTGGGCTGGATCCTGCCAAGAGAACACAACCACTGCTATGGGCTTCTGCAGGGAGCAGAGGTCCAACTGTGTCAAGGAAGCCTATGGCCAATGTGTCCATATGTTGTGGGTGTGTGGCAACGCCATGCCATTTCTTGGAAGCTTTGCTCTGCTCTTTAATGTGGGACTCTCCCTTCAGCAGCTGTCCCAGAGACTTTTGAGGGCTAATTTTGTGAAGCAATATCAGGCTGCCATAGCTGAATTTGCTACTGAAAGCTCTGCGAAGAGCAGATGGGACCAGAATAAACATCAGCTCTGCTCAACCAACAGTGAGTCTTGGAAAACACAGCAGCAGGAGTAAAAGCAAGCCCTCTTAAAGCAGCAGCTCAACCCCAGCTCTCCTTCTGCTTGCCTTCCTACTGCAGCCAGAGACATCTGACTTCGGTTCTGGAGCTGGCACACTACTGACTATGGCATCTGCTTCTGCTCCTTGTCACCAGGTTGTGCTATTTATTAAAGTTATAAGTGAGCTGGGGCCAGGCAATAGCAAGAACATTTGTTATGCTCAAGCCCTCTTCCATCCTCGCAGGCTTGCTCAGCTTCATTTTTCAAGTTGAGCAAAGCAGAGTTGGTTTTCTTAACCCGATCTTCTCCATTTTCCCTTTTTTTTTTTCCTTTTTCTCATTGAGAGGCTCAGCAGCCCCTGTTGCCTTCAGGGTGAATGTCAATCCTATAATCTCCTGCAGATTTTGTTTGTGTTGAAATGTCACCTCTGTAAACTCATCTCTGTTCAGGCCATGCAGAGTCTGGTTCAATCTGCACTGGGGAGGCCAAATAGGCAATGAAGAAGTATCTTCAAAAAACCATCACAAAGTTGTCAGCCTGGCCCTGCAGAGTGAGATCAGACTTGCTGAAAGCTGCTGCGTGGCAGGCAACCAAGTGTCCTGCACTGGTCCCAGCATTGCCCCATGTTGGTGAACAAAGGCGAACATCACCCCTCCATGCGTGGGAGGGTTGTGCCTCTGGCAGCAGCAGGACTACCTGGGAGCTGTTGTCCTCACTGCTGCTCCAGCCAAGCGATTGCCCACTCCTTGTCTTGGTTGCATCTAAGTCATGAAATGAAACAGGAGGAGAGATCTCAGAGCTGAGGGGCATGGTATGAGTCGTGTCCGGCCACCAAAATTCTCCACTGAAAGGGGATGGCTGTATCCAAACTTCTCTTGCCTGCTGATATGTCCATCAACCTAGAGATGCTGCCAAACACCAGGCAAGGTGTTACCTATATTCATGCAGTATGTTCTTCAGAGCCTTGAAAGTAAATGCTGGCTTTATCTCAGACCTGTCCAGGGGGCTCTGATGTGAACAGAAACTGAGATGAGACTCAGTGTTAATTGATTAATAAATAAATAAATGGGAACTGTCCCTTCATGAGCTCTTACTTAAACAGTGTCCAGGCCTTTTCTAGGCTGGAGCCTGTTGACACAAGCCAAAACATGGCCAGGGAGCACGCTAATCTTTAAGCTGCACAGATGTTTAGATTTAATAGTATAGATGAATCCTCTGCTAACACAGCTGGCCAAACCTGGCACACTTCTGCAGGGGCTCTGACGGAGAAGTAGCTCAGTACAATCAGCCAAGGGCAAACCATGCCCCTGAAAGCAGGCTGTAACAATAAACAGATTTTTTTTTTCTTGCAACATATTTAAAAGAAAACTAACTTGTCTTAAAACCTAAAACACAGGGCTGTGTGTGTGCCAGCCAGGATCACTTATTGCAGGGAAGGCATAATAAATATCCCTGGCTGTGATGCCATGAGATCTCCTGGAAGCCCAAAGCTCATTTTATTCATTCTTCTGTGTGCAGCAGCAAAACCCTATGCCAAGCACTAGCTGCAAATTGAAGTGTCTCAGCTCCCTCTTGGCCAAGGGAAATGTCCCAGCCTTGTGAACAAAGGGATTGTTCCAGACTGGAAGCAGGCTGGCACGTTTGAAACAAGGAACAGCTACAAAAACATTTCTTTTTCTTTCAAATTTTATCTTTTCCCTCCCAGTCAGTGCAGACTGTTGAAACCAAAGAAGCACTTCTGCCATCCTGGGGAGCACCGCTCCTCTCAGGGCAGGGAATGGCTGCTCACGCAGAGGCACGGGACAGACAGACCTCTTGCAGACTCGTTCACCAACCTCTGCTGATGCACTTCATCCCTCACCCCTACTAAAGCCCACCCCTCCAGTGCAGAGGCCGATGCAAGGTGGGAGCACACTGGTACTGCTGAGACTCACACCGTCAGAGTAGCCGCATTTTTTACTTTTCCTCCAGCCACCAAACAGTCTGGGAGATGGAGGTGCTTGCAGGTGGGACTCCCTAGGCATTGCATGCCTCTCCTCATCATCCTGTTACACCGCAAAAGGAAGCCTTGGAAGAAGAGTTACTCCACCCTTAGAGAAGCCTGGCTGTCTTTGTGGACAGGGCAGTCCAGCCTGATGGCTGCCAGCTCCCCAAGGTCCCTGTGCCAGAGCCAGCGTGAGGTGAAGGGAAATAACGTTCAGGATGCAGGTAGCAGAGCAGCCAGGATAGTTCCCCTCCCCGGTGTGGTAATACTAAACTCACATTCAGGCCTGGTGGGGACTTTATGCTGCCAGCCCCATTTGCAGGAGCCTGGGGGCACCCCCACCACAGCCTTAGGTGTAATCGAATTCAGTGCCTGGGTGTGTAGGGTGGCCTGGCTTTGCTTTCGAAATAACACTTTAGTACATTTCTTTGTTACCTTCTTGCCCTCTACCCCTCCTCCTCCTCCTGTTCTCTCTCTTCTAGCTTTTTGCTAAAAACCAGAATAAACTGAGAGCCCCCTTCTTTTTCTCCCACAGACCAAAGTAATTTCATGCTGTCTCCTCTCCCCTGTCCCATCCTGTTCTGCACATACTGGGCAGCAAGCACTTGGCCGTACACTGACCACCGTGCCCTTGCGGGACATGATGTGCTTCAAATGCAGCTGTCCACTCTGCACACACATCTGCAGAGAGGTGAGATGAGGCCCGGGGAGGTTTGAAAGGCAGCAGAAGAGGCTGCACAGGGCTTTGCGGGTCACCGAGGACCGCTCTGGATGTCTAGCACTGTGCCTGTGAAAATACACACCCAATTTCAGGTTTTGCTACAGTAACTGACCCACGCAGTTTTGCTCCCCACGCACCAGGAGACTGGTTGGCAATATGCTGTATTACAAATCAGCGACCAAGCCACAGCAAGAGCAGTTTCCCAAGGACCATAAAGGGAATTTACAGCAGGGCAAGGGGCTGAGCCTGATGTTTCCAATCTTTGCCTTTTCGCAGCTAAGGCAGGTGAAAATAGCCAAAAAGAAATGTGAAGTTTCTTTCAAAAGTTGAAGGTGTTATTCTAGAGGGAGAAGATGACAACATTGCGACATCAGCTAAATAACATAGATTTAAACCTGCCTGAGATGAGGACTTCCCCATTTTGTTCTTGCCATCTCAGCATAGATAATGTGGACACAATAAAATATAGGAGCTTATAGGAGCCTATAGTCTGTAGGAGACTATAGGAAATACAGGAATCTTCCCTGAAGAACTGATATTGTTTACCAAGCCACTTCTTAATGCCTCATATACAACAGACTGCTCATGAGTGACTAGTCTGGCACTAGAAGGGTTGTTTAGTGTGGCTGAAGCAGGCATTACAAGTAAATTAATTAAAAGGTATCAGAACCATCCGCCACGTTACCTCGCAGACAGAAAAAAATGCCCAACAGCAGGCCATTGTCTGCAGTCCTCCACTGCATAAAAAAAAGAGTACCTTCTACAAAATCATATTTCCCCACCAGCTGCAAGGAGATACGGAGTTTCCGTATATTTTGCTACTGCGTCATTGCTCTGATTCTACAGGGACCAGTGAACGGAGACAGTATTTTAACATCTAGTTACAGACATTTCCAACTTTGCAAGTTGGAAATACATAGGCCAGATGTGTATTTGGGTGGAAAAGGTTCTAAATCTATCACAAAATTTATAAATAATTGAAGGCAATAACATACTGAATCCATATGACAAAAATACAGTCCCCAAACAAGAACAATTTATGCAAAACTCAAGTATAGAATGGAAACTGAAAGTACTCCTTTCTAGTAATTCAGAATCCTTAAAAATTGCTTCCAAATGGCAAGAATACCTTTTGCTCCTCGTGCAAAAAGAGAAGTTGAAAGTCCTCCTGCAAACAGTAATTTTTTTTCTTTTGTCCTACTGGTTGTTTACATGATTAATTCTGTATAATCTACTTTTCGTTTTCTTGAACTTTCTATGGGCAACAGAAAAAATAGCAGTATTATCACAAAGATAATACACTAGTGAGTACAAATTTAAATTGAAAAGTCATTTATATTGCTATTAATATGTTAAAATTATTTTTGTTTGCTTTATGTTAAAAAAGTTTAATTCAAATGGCAAAGAAACAATTGTGGGAATAGATAAGTTTTCTAGCCTTTCAGCTTAGATCTGACAACATCCCTATTTCACTGCTGAAGGTTTGGCAAAACCTCTACAAAATTAATGAAACTGCAGGCTTTGCATTCCCACTTGAAAGCAAAAATTAAGCATTAAAAATATTAAAACAAGCCACCACTTTTAGGCTCTCAACACATTTCGTGAAGAAATAAAAAGCCCATGACTGTGCACTCTGTTCCCATTTGTGGGGTACCTATAAAATAAATCTCAATATATTATTTTACCATTTGAAACCAGTCTTTCCAGGTCCACTGGGTTTAGTGAACTGAGCAACCCGCTATGCATGAGGCTAGAGAAATAATTTCTCAGCTAACAGACTTATGGCACCAGCCTTCCCTGGCAATTAATTTTAGGTGTGACTGACCATATAGTCTTCTCACACGAGCTGTTTTAATTATTTCAAAGATTGCTACACACATACCTAAGCTCTCCTGTGCTCTCCACAACAGAACATCCTAATAACCACCAAAATATAATATCCAAGCACAGACAGCTCTACTAGGTGAGATATCTTTGCAAGCACAGTGATATGCAGACCTTTAAAGATATTTATGAACATGTTCCATGTCCCTCCAGCATCAGCAAGAGTTATGCCAAGAACCAAGCCGTGGGCTTGCTGGAGTAGAAAATCAAAACCAAGATACAGAGGTCCTTTGTGATGAAAGCTGTCCTTGCTCTTTTGCTCCATACTGCTGAAATGCTGAGGATGAGGCAGAAAGGGGGAAATTGGGTGGAGTTTTTACTTGGAAAGTCCTTTCAAAGTCAGCAGATCTAGTGTATTCAACTGCAGCTAGTGATAACGTACCACTGTACTGATGAGGAAACAGATCCAGGGACCTGATGCTCAGAAATCACGTTCCTCTATCCCTTCTTTACTACATGCACTGGTTCCTGACATGGTCCTGTGTGGTCTGCACCCAACTGTCTGTGCAAAGAAAGATGCGGGAGGGGAGCATTTAGCAGTTAAGGTTTTGCAGCAGAAAGGTTGCTGCTGATCTCCTCTAGTGGCAAAGTTAACAGGAACCAGGATTGATCAGATGTTTTTTGGAGGCTTTGTGTGCCTAGGAGCTATATTGTTTCATCCAGGATTCAAACAGTCTGCAAACTGAAGATCCCCAGACTTGGGTGGCAAGATCACCTCAGCAGGAGTGGATGCAACAGCAGTGGCTCCTGCCTGTGCTGTGCCATGCTGCATCTGTAGCATGATGGAAGGGGATGGTCAGTTGCTCAAGCACCATTCAGATGCTGTGCTGAGGTAGCTCACATATAATGGTTTTGCCACATTACTTTAGGTGAAAAACAACCATTAAAACTCATTCTCCGGGGACCTGCAGTTCATACACAAAGAAGAAAGTGAGGATGAAGGGAAAGGTCCCAGGAAGGTATGAAGCCACAGTCCCATGTGGGACGGGTACCACCAATGCCAAGAGCAACATGGCCACTGTGCAGAAGAAGATTGCTCCGGAAGCATAAAGACGCCATGCATAGGAAATGAAAGCTTCACCATCTGATAAACAGCTCACTCACCCTAATCACAGGTGTTACCAAAATCCATTTGTTCTGGGCTCTTTCTGCAAGCAGCAAAACTCTGCTGCTTGCTTTTCGCCCATATCTGAATCCCTATCAACTTCATCTTTCAGTGTGAACTATTAAAAGCTTCCTAACTGTGCCATGCAACGAGCTGGTATCGAAGCACTCAAATGGCTGCATACTTAGGAGCTGCACAGCTGCACTGGGCAGCAGGGCATGCTCTCAGTGAGTCACTGGAGGACTTCTCCAAAATCCACTGTCCTGGCCTGATGACAGCGCACCCAGGACAGGCGAGCCTCTGGCTGCAGCAAGGAAACCCTGACCACAGTGGGGGAACCCACCTCACAGGGGAGACGCTTGAATTTCAAGGGCAGTACAAGATTAACTGGCGGCCAAACGTTTTGGCAGGGCTCAGGGTACACAGATCCTGCCTTGGTGCCCTCGGACTGGAGATTTGGAACTTCGAAACTTCTTTCTCCCGTGTTCTGCCACCAGAGGGCAGGGCTCCCCCCCTGCCAGGGGAAGCATCAGTCAGCAAGGGCGGCGGGGGGCGTGTATAGCCCGCTGGAGGAGTTTGATGTCCTTTTCCTCCCCCCTCCCCCTATACCTGCTTTTCAGCCTTTTGGCTGGACCTCAAGACCTGCCTGAGAAGAAGAAAGTACCTGAGAATTTTTGCCGAGGTGAAAGGGAAGGCAGCCAGCTGTCGCTTTGCATGGCTTGGGAGAGCATCCTGACGCCACGTGGACCCTGGTTAGGGGCAGCTTCCCCAACACGCCGTGTCTCCTGCTTCAGCTCTGCCCCGTGTGCACCGTGCCACAGGTTTGTGCAGCGACCAGAGCCCTGCCTCGGAGCCACTGATGTTTCCTGGTGCTACAGGACAAGCTGTGCAAGCCTGTACTCCCCTGTTTTCAGCATCAGGGACTGTCCCTTTCTCAGGCAAAGGAGGCGTGCCACCCTATGTCTGAAAAGCCTTGTCATAGCAGGATGAATAATAAAGAGAGTCCTAGGCAATGGATCCCCCCTCTTTGCCCCCTAGAGCTCTTGGAAATGGGCTTGTATTTAGAAGACAGCACTGGGCACCTTGCAGCTGATTTTCTGCTTGAAGTCATAACCCTCTGCCTCGTCCCCCAGGACAAACAGCCGGGCACCAGGCAGCGGCTGGGGCACGGGCAGGCGAGGCTTGCTGCAGCTTGTTACCTGGAGGAAGCAAGCAGGGTACTGAACTGGATGCTCACCTTTTCACAGCCATCTCAGAGCTGCGGCATGCAGGGCAGAGAGTAATAGGACAGTGACCTTTTTCTGCAAAGACCATCTAGTAAACAGCATGTTTTATTTTCTGTCTTCTTCAGCAGCCACTGCCAGCACAGTGTGACAAGCAGCACATCCTCTGCTTTGAGGTGACAATAGAAATCCAACCAGAGCAACCATGGATCTGAACCATTTTCATCTTACCCCCTTTTTTTACTATAAATAAAATACAGGGTAAAATATAGGATGTTAGGGATGCCGTTGGGAAGTCACAGTAAGGTGAATTCAGGAACACTGACAGTGAAACAAAGAAGAAACACTGTGTGCATGGTAATTTGCACCAGCCTGAGGCTCAGTCCTACTCTGTTTACAGTGAGGCTTTCCAACAGTCATTGGGAAACAAAAAATTTTACCTTGCAGCAAAACTAGCCACCTTTTCTCTAACAAATGTATTTCCAAACCAGCATGGGCTTTTTGATGCTGTATGAGGACTCAGGACTAATTTCCCAGATGTATTTCTCACTGATGAGTGTTCATCCAAGAGTTTATGCAAATGTATTTCAGGTTGTGAGGTGCTGGCAAATTGTTTGCTGTTCCTGATAAAGCACATATGCCTGGTTTCCAACACTGGCATTGTCAGGTTTTTGGCTTGGTGATTAGAATAACAAAACTTTGTTTTTAAATATTGGAAGTCAGAAGAAACAAAAAAACTGAATTAGTGAAACTTTTTGGTTTAGTTTGATGAAATAAGATTTTGTTTATCCTTAGTTACTACTAATTTTCATCATGATGAATACAATTGTTTAGATACAAATATGTATGGAGTTATAAATAACTTTTATTTTCCGTCCATATGAACAAAAGTCCATGCAAAATAGGCAAACATGATCTTACCAAAGCAGTCAATAATAAGGAAGAACAATAGTAAACACTGTTTTCATTTTTGCAGATAATATGGATATGAACTGGAATTCAGCAATCCAATGGTAAAAGCAAAAATAAAAGACACTCTAAAATATTGCTCTGTCCAAGTGCCAGGTACCGGAGCCTGTTGTGCTGGAGAAGGTTAGGAGTCTGCAAGCAGTGACTTAGGACATACAGTTTTCCCAAGCAACCAAGATTGTATTCCCATGCAAATGATCAGGATTCCAAAAATACCAGGCAATTGAAAGGCTCTGCTTTTTGTAAGCAGAAATGTACACAAGTCAGCATTTCATGAAGGCTCACCATCAGGCATCAGCAGGCTTTTTATGGGTATCTTAAACATCTGGTTTTGTCCTCTCTCCCTGACAAGTTATCTCTCTACATGCACCAGATGGCTCCGAGGCTGTGGACCTGCCAAGCAGCCAGCCCTGGAGACTCAGAAAGGGAAAGGCAATTATCACCAGAGAAGAGGAGCTTAACATGACTGAGGGGTGCTTTCCCAGGAGATTAGTGGAGTTGCTCCCAAAGAATGCACAAGATTTCGTCGCTAAAACTGTGGGCTGCAAAAGCACTGCAAAAGCCCAAAGCAGGGCCCTGAGGACACAGTGGGCAGATGTCCACAGTGTGATACAGCCACTACTGCTCCTCCATGTTCATCTCCAGCCTGTGAGCTGTAGTCCCATCACCAGAAACAGTAGCAATGAGAACCTGGCATCATCATGGTAAACCCCCTGTGATGTGACCTGTCATTCCTTTTGGTATCTCCTGCCCAACATGAGGCAACTAAACCCATTTGCTCTGTCCCCTTTTAAACCTATATCCTCCACTTGCCAAATGGCTTTTAGTCTTCTCTGCCAATGGCACAATATAGATGGTACTGAGAGACTTTGTTCTGGCAGCACTGCAGTCCCACTGCATTGATCTTGGATGAAAGTGACTGGTGCTATAAATGCCTCTATATGTATTTTCAAATATTAGGCAACGTGAGTAATCTGAAATGTCCCTGGGCAAAACTTCTGAATTAGGAACTCAGAAAAAGCTGGACTGTCTCCTGATCTCCTGCATTAAAGATGTAGATAACTCAGATGTCAAATTCTCTTTCTACCCAGAGTTTTAGCCTGGGAGGATCTGCTCTAATCATTCTTTTGCAATGACCAGAGGGGATTCTTTACCGAGCTTCCCATGGATAGATTTTTGATTCAGCTCTTAGACACTGGGCTACACCTCCCTTGTGACAGTAGGCTCAAACCTCAAGATGGTTATGTAGCAACCGTGATGCTCCAGCCATACTCCTGGGTTCCTTGGAAAACCAAACATGCGATCTCCAGTAAGAAATCAGCATATGGGATGTGGTCAGCTTATAATTCCCCAAGCCATCGACAAAAATGGTTAAAAAATATTATTATCACTGTACAAGCAAGGAAATTGAAGTAGGCAGGGGGAGAGATTTCCCAAGGTCAGCAAGAACGCCAAGAACAAAATCAGGTCTTCCACTGCTTGCTGTTAGACACAATCCACTAGGCTGCAGCTGGTGGTGATGAAGGATAAATGAGCACTCCCCACAAAGGAGATGTATAGTCATCACTGTAAATGCTCATCAGTCACATTAGCTTAATGAGTAAGAATGACAGACATCATTGAACCTGACTGTCCCACTGATAACGGCAATGGGGCACATGGGCTGGGCTGCACATCACGGGCAAAGCCCATCACGCAGGTTAATGGTAAATCCCTCATCGTGTACAAAGCCTCTTGGCATTCTCCAGCAGGCAGCAGGGCTGCAGAGCCCTGCCCCATCAACAGCTCTTCTGCCTCAAAGAAATGGCACAGAGCTCCTACTCACCCTTTCATAGCACGGCATATTGTGCATGAGCCTCTCAAAGCAGCCCTAAGAATTAATTTTGACCTCTTCATCAGCTGGCAAGGTATTTTGACAGCTCCAGTCTGGTCAGTGCTACTATTATAAACCTTTTTTTTTCCCTCTAGGAATTTTATTTTGGGCTGAAATCCAGCTTACTGGTCGGAATTAGTATTGATTTTTATTACTTTTACTGCCGCAGCCGAGACACATCTTGAAAATATGTATTAAGTTTTGAATTACATCAAAGATCCTTTCCTTTTTGAACCCCTCTACTATTTTATTAGTTTGGGACTGCATTACTCAAACCTCCTTCCCCATCCAGCTGTGCATAATTGTTGACTACCCAATGGAAAAGTATTCTAGAGTTTAATAAAGAAGAATAGTTTTCCTACAAGTTGTTTGATAACACCTATAGGAGTACAGAGCTTGTTTTGACTCTCTTATGGTCTCTGCAGGGCAGTGTGAAGCCCTGTACAAAATATCTCCTTTTCTAGGAAACAGTTTTGCTGCATCACTGCTATTCACCTCCTGCTTTCTGCAGAGCTTCACTGATTTAGTCTCAGGAAAGGCAGCTGAAGTTTCGCATCAATAATAATCCTCTCGGAGCTGGACTCAAGCACGCTCCAGCAAACGTGGCCAGACTGCAGCACACCTACCAGACCAGTGTACGTAGAGTCTCAGGAGGCTTTGGTCAAAAGCGCAGAAAGGAGCAACCTGAAGTTACTTTGTCAAGTAAAGCACCAGTTATGGATAATTTTTAAGAAAATAAATAGGATTTGCTGTTTACCATTGCTTTTCTGCAGTTCTAAAACTGAACCAGGGATGTTGTCAGAAGCCAACATTTTCTGGGTTCCTTATGCTAGTCTGCCTTTGCTACACTCACGGACACACAATGCAGCAGAAATTGATTTGAGGAAGCATGGAGAACTGACAGATTTTGCTGAAAGGATTTTTCTCATATTTTTATCATTATGGTATTTCTGGGTTTGGTTGAAAAAAATAATTCAAAAACACACAACCTGAATTGTCATCTTCTCCTTTATCCCCCTCACTTTCCCCTCTTGTTTTCTCCTCTGTTTTCCTTAGCAACTGGTATAAGGAAGAGGAAAGGAGGCAAAGAATAAACAAACAGATTTTTTTTTTAATAAAATGGAGGGAGGGTGCTTCTGTTTCTGCTAAACCAAACAGAAATGTTACATCAAAACAGAAAATCTGTGAAAGTGGTTGCTGAGGGCAATTTTGTCACACTGTTTTTCTTGGTATATTTATCACCATCATCATTAACCCACTATGCTTTCAGTGGTACCTCTCACTGCTAGGAAAGACTGATGATTTCTACAGAAGTGCTGGAGTAGATCAAAAGACCTCAATTCCTGAGACAGGGTCAGGCCATAAAAGCAGGAGAGTGACAAGCAGTATCATAAAGGCAATTCCAGCTGTGGAGCTGGTGAGTCACTTCTCCTGTGCCTGGACTAATGATCACCTTTTCCATGTCACATCCTGGTCTCTCACTGCCACAGAGCACAAACAACAAGCAACTCTTAAGCAAGAAAGCAAGCCTTTGCTAGAAGTCACCTCGGCATATCTATGCTCTGATCAACTAATATTCTGTCCAAAGGAGATCTCACCCAATCCCTGACTGTTCCTTTCCTCCATGAACAAGGTATCAGGCAAGGACAAGCCAATGCAAACAACATTATCAGCTCTAAACTGCTAGGAACATCTCCCTGCAGGAAGCTGGGCTGCATGCTGTGCGCCAAGGTCTCCTTAGGGCCATAGGCAAAGGCCAATACCCTCTGTAGGAAACTGCTTAAACTCAATATTGGTCAAAGCTGTAGCTGTCTAGACTCTAGGCCCAAGAAATACTTTTGCACTTTGCTTCTGAACAAGGTCAAGATAAGGCACTGAGTGACAGCTCCTCCCTCCAAAAGGTCCCAGGGAAGAGACCTCTCACCACAGTATTGCATCTTGCAGTTGCACATCTGTGCATCACGCACAAAGCATCAAGAAGTATGTATGAGCGGTACGCTGCACGATCAGCAAGTCAGAAGAACTTGTCCCAAATCTTTTCACAAATCTAGATGTAGCCACTGGACAGGTTCACCCATTGTTTGCTAGAGCTGGTGCCAGGTGCAATACACATCCACTCAGACAAGACAGATAGAGATGCTGGTATTTGGAAGAGGTTGTGCTGTGAGAAAATATGATAAAAGCCCATAAGCTGTCAACTGAAGTGATTTGCTTGACTGCTATCAGAGGTGGGAGGGTACAGCCAGAGGTAACTCTGCTCTGAGACTGCTCTGCAGGCCAGAAAGACCTTTTCCATCATTGCCTGACAAGAGGACAGCGTTGCTGTCAGGAACAGATCTTGCCCCTGTGACCCATCTGCAAAATGTATGTCTAAGAACAAGGAAACCAAAGCTTCATAATTCCACTGATCTTAAGAAACACACAGTAGATTTTTAAGAATAGGGGCTCAGTTTTCCTGCTTTGTCCAAGCTACGGTGAAGTAAAACAAGGAAGGAACAAGGAAATGAGGTAGTCCCACAGGGCAAAACAAAGGGATGGGAAATGAGATCTTGCTCTGTGCTGGGGAGGAGTTGTACAACTGTAAAGAAAAAGCACTTTTGACTTTGGTGACTGTTGTGCAGAGTGGGTGATTTATCATATTTCAAATTTTCATTTGGATTTGAGACAAACAGATTTTGGCATATTAGCTTCTCCCATGGGTGTATCCCAGGCATTTTCAGTCCCTACTGGGAAGGACTACCTTGGAATAAATTAGGCAGGCTGAGAGGTGACTCACTGCCCTTATTCCTTCAGCTGATGGGATGTGTTCAGTCCCCAGGGAAATTATGGAGAAATGCAACCTCCCTATTAATGGGTCCAGCAGAAGAGGCATCCCAGCCAGCTGTGAAAGCCTGATACAGACATAACAGCACTACGCTTTGCAATTCCCCTTGGACTTGTTCAGTCTGTGACCATATGTCATGGGCAGCTCTGGTCACAGCAGTGACTGGTGGACCATGTCATGAACAAGAGGGAGCTGCCTCCCTGGAGCAGCTTGCAGCAAGACCCAACACAACAACAGAAGGTGGTGATACCATGCCTATGCCCGAGCAAAGACAAACTCACTCCTGAGGGTACCACGACACACAAAAAAAGGAAGGACCAACCATGCAAGGCATTTGTACAGAGGTGGATGGGCCCTTCTCCGTAGCCTTTGCCATGGCACTGGTCTATAAAATTAAAAGGCTTGTTGCAGAAACCGAGTTTGATCAGCCCTCATGTGGTGAGGAGAGCCAGCAAGCAGTATGATGGCTGCTTGCACTTCGCTTGGCTTCAGGCCAAGTAGGGCTCTAAAGTAGGTGAAAGCAAAGTCAGAAGAACACGAGCGCCCCTGCCCCCAATGTGCTGTGTACAGGTTGCTTGACACAGAGAGGATGAGAGGAAACAGGGCACAGAGCACCACAAGGCTGGCAGTTGCCATCTGCTAAGCATTTTGCAAGTGGCTTCCACCACGACTGGAACTTCTTGTGAAGATGCTTTGAAGAGAGTGAGATATGGCCAGGAGAGAGCAAGGAGAAGACTGAGCAGCAAGTGTAGGAGGCAGAGGAAGTCAAGGGAAGTCAAAGCAGGTTTAAGGAATAAAGAGCCCTTCAGCAGTGGTGGAGCGTGGGAGGAGAGGGCTGGGTAGGGCGGAAAACATCTGCAGGTAAGTAGCAGGGAAGCAGATATGTGCAACAGGATGGAGTGAGGGGCAGTAGGAGAGCAAGGAAACCAGTGTCTAAAGGGTCCTGCAAGGATCACACCAGAGGCAGAAATCCTTCCTTCAGGGGTTACAAATCACAATTACACCAGCTGACTAGTGGGACGCCACTCTAAACAGAAGTGGTTTATCCAAAGAGCAAACCTCTCTGCTAAGAGCTCATCTAGAGAAGTATGGAGACATTAATTTAGGAGGCAATTTTCAACCCTGGCAGCTGCCTTATGCAGTCTCCCCAACAAGGCAGATGAAACCTGATGGATACAGGGTTCTACAATGCTAAGGGGTATTTCTAATTCAGATAATGTTACCGATTTATACAATGATACAAGAGTCCAAGGAAAGCACTGCCATTATATCTGTATAGGTCAGAAGTTAAAGGTTTTAGTATTGCCATCATTTTTTTTTAAACATTGAAATACCAAGGCTGGACACTGTATCTTTTCCACTGGCTGGCATTCTGCAGCAACAGCCTCATTTGTATTCTGTCTTTTACTTGAGCAAAAAAAACCCCACTCTGCATTGCCACAACTAAGTACTTCCCCGTTGCAATACAGAGATTGCCAAGCAGTCACACTAAATTCAACATGTCCCCACTAACATATTTTATTCACACTGATGGTCTGCTTCACAGCGTGTTCCCAAAGACTTGCTTTTAAAATTTAAGCTGCAAACTTCTAACAAAATATATAAAGCAAAATAAAGTCAGTATCTTTTTCTACGTAGCTGTAAAATGGAGCTGCCTCTCCTTCAAGGCTGATCTATCACAGATTTCAGGCTAGGTTTTTTAGCCCACACAGGGCTTCAGTGTCTTCTTGTACAAAGGAGAAATCTGTGACTTAAAGAGTTATTGTCTATAAAGTCCTGCTCCTTTTCCAGTTAAAAAATTATTTTAGGCTGTGAAGAAGTTTTGGAACGGATAATCCCACAAAGTGAGGCTTTCTGCAAGATCATGTTTATGAGTGGTCCCCACCAGGACATGGAAATCCCTGACATGAAACCAACCCTTGAGGCACTGTATTTCTGTCTTGAGGAGCAGAAACAGCCACATATGTTGGAGGTTAAAGTCTCACTGGCCTTTTTTGGTTGGATCTTTGCACAGTAGCCTTTACCGCACACTCTGATTTTGTTTGTGAAGGGAAATTCAGCTAAACCCATGAGGTAACTTCAAGTAAGGTGTGACAGGGAATCTGATGCTTTTGTGGGCCAGAGCCATTTTTGGAGGGTTTTTCCTTTGCTGTCAGCAAGTCCAGGGTTTCACCTGTGGGCCTGGGCAGAACTTACAGGAGCATCCTCCAGGTACAATAAAGGCTGTGTAACATTTGGCCTCCAGCTACATAAGCCACAGCACTTTGTCATACATTGGACAGTCCAGGGGCTGGGAAGTATCTGGGCTAAACTAGACTCGTTCCACAGCCCACAGGGAAAGACAGGATCTCCAGGGGATGGCTCACAGCCTCTCAGACGTGTTTTAGCGTAGGAGAACTCACCATCCAAAACTCCCTCCGTGGTGTCAGAGACATGCAGGCAGAGTTCACAGTGGGCACCGCTATTTCTCCAATACTTCAGCTGAATGAGGCAGATCTGTCCTTTCTTTCATGGGCAGAACAAAACACCTGGGGAGAAATAGGGAGAAAACAAACGTCAGCTGCTGGTGGTGATCTGTGTCAGGAGCAGTAGGCCAGAAAAGACGTCTTCCCTTACCCTGGGTGAAACATTTCCTGCAACACTTATTTCCTCTCACTGACTCTTGTTAGCAACTGCTTTTTCAATTCTTACTGGTGTCAGTTTGAGTCCACCCTTGGTGCCACACACACTCCCTATGGTCATGAGGCTGAGCACTGCTCCATGAGTGACGGTGCAGTCCAGGGACAGCAAGACTGGGCTGCTCCATGGAGAAGGCAAGCTGGGAGCCAAACAACGTGATCAGGGCAGGTCCAGTGGCAATAACCATGATCAGCCACAGTCCAATGATGTCCAGGCAAGGCCAAAGTGACAAGAAAGGTCTGAGGACAAACCAGGCACTTCAGCCACTGCTCTTCAAGGCTAGCCACAACGCACACTTGACCCAGCTCAGGCAAGAGCTAAGGCCAAGGGACTGAGCATCAGTGCTGCTTGCCAGTGGGTAATGGAGGGTCCCGTGGAGGCTGGCTGGGGCAATGACAGCTTGCTGGGGTACTCCAGTTCCTGACAGCCATCATGAGGGGAAGCCTACGAATAGTGTTAGCCCTTGGCTGGTGAAGCAATTCCAACAGTTAGCCAATAACAGGGTTGCCCTCAGACATTCAGCTTTCTAATTCCCACCATACGTTATTCTAAGCCCTCTTCCTCTCCCGCTCTTCAACATTATGTGACTATTAATAGCCTCTCCTGTGAGGAGCTGGAAGCAGAGGGAGAGCTTATACTACAATCAATGACCTGCAAAGGAGTGGAGAAGAGATGCCTGCTGCCAGCTTCTCTCTCTCCTACCAGACCCTTCCAGGCGGCATCAGCTCCCTGGCTTGGGCAGCTCAGCCGCAGCTATAATTCAGCGTGAGTCAAAAATTTTATTTTGGCAGGAAAAGCTGAAACAGCAGAGGGCTTCTTGTCACCATCTCCGGACAAGCCCAGGAGAGGCAGAAATGGTTTGTTTAATGCCGTCTCTCATTATTCCTGGCACTTTATGACTCATTAAGTGTCCTAGTTTTGCAACTAACTCCTGCTGAGCTCAACATTTGATACACATTTATGGGTGGCCTGTTGGTTGTAATAACGATTGAACTATTCATAATTCCCCTAACCATGTTAACTCCTTCTTTTGCATGCCAGGCTTCCTTTAAACAACTGTAAGATAAACATACTGGGGACTTCAGTTCTTAACGCAGAATGAATTACATTTATCTGGACAATTTATTAACACAGCTACATACTGCAATTAGACACACTTGTTCTGAGCCCAGATAAACTATGTGTGTACTAATAATTTCTGCACTGCTCCCCTTCTGTATTTACTATGCTTTTTACCATGGATGTATCCATGCAGATGGATGTCTGATACCAGTTCCCCTCAGAAGAAGGTCAGTGGCACACACAGCAGTATTCATTCACTTGTATGGAACGGGAGCAGGAGCCAAATGACCCTTCTTGCTGATTACAGATGGAAATTAGAAGTAAAGGACCTCTGTTCAGGAACCTTCTTGTGATATGAGTGATCTTGTCAGCTTCTCCCCTGTTTTGCAGCTTGCTTTCTTTGCAAAAGGTCAGTGAGAATTCAAAACAGAGCCCAGTAACATGTTGGCCCAGCCTGACAGCTGATGCAAACAGGGCAACCGCAAGTACTCAGAACAAGTTTGACAGACACAAGTATTTTTTGAGATGACAGCACATTTAACCTGTATCTTCTGAAAGTGTCATGCACGATCACCTCAGAAATAGATAGACAGATCTGTGAATCAAGTTAATTTTTCTTTCATTCACTTGAAGCACAGAGTCTTTTAGTCTGGTCACTCTGAAAAGATGTGACTTTGCGTATACTGTTGAACAAATCCAGTCTGTGTGTATTTTGGAGCATGACTGAAAAGTCACCAACAAATTCTCACAGGTCTAAACTGAAGGTCAGTACCTTGGGTTACTTTAAATTCAAGGTGGATGTTTCTTGCAGCTTCAACCAAAGAGTCTGTCATACAGTTTTCAGACTGTCATACTGATTTCAGACTAATTTGGATGAGAATGCTCTCAGAAATTCAGCAGTGTGTAGGACAATATTCAAGATGACTTTGTACTGGGTCTGGATGGGCTGGAGTTAACCTTCTTCACAGCAGCCCATATGGAGCTGTGCCTTGCCTCAGTGGCTCTGTGGCTATTGCATTGGTAACACATCAGTGTTTTGGCTATTGCTGAGCAATGCTTGCACAGCATCGAGGTTCTCTCTCCAGCGCCCCGCCACCAACTTTAAAGGTCTGTAGGCTGGAGATAGGCAAGAGTTTGGGAGGGAGAATAACTGGGACAGCTGACCCAACCAACCAAAGGGTTAACCCATACCATATGATGTCATGTTCAGAAATAACAGCTGAGGGGAAGGAGGATGATGGCAGGACATTTGTAGTGATGTCATATGTCTTTCCAAGCAACCGCTATGTATACTGAGGCCCTGCTTCCCCAAAAGTAGCTGGACATCTGCCTGCTGATGGGATGTAGTGAATGAATTCCTCTTTTTGCTTTGTTTCTGTATGCAGCTTTTGCTTTTCTTAATAATTGTACTCATCTCAACTCATGGGCTTTTCCATGTCTTTTTCTCCTTCAGTCTTTTTGAGGAAGAGGAGCAAGAGGGCAGCTGGGTGGGTGTCTGGCAGCCAGTCAAGGTCAACCCTCCACAGGGTTCTGGACAAAGATTAATTTTCTTGACTGGTTCTTTCCATTTTGGTTACTGCTACTCACAAAGAAAACAGATGATGTAAACTTCAAAGGCATTTTCATATGAGAATTGTCAATTTAATTCAATACTGCCAACCTCAAACTTCAATAATCATCAGTTCTGATTAAAAAGAAGAAAAACACTTGGGGTCTTACCTTTCAGGTCTTGGTGTCTGAGCCCACAAGGACGTGGTTTTACGACCAGCAATATTCTAGTTTAAGCCTGTGTTATCCTACTGAGAGTGGCCCCACTCTCATTAGTGCCTGTTTCATATTCCTGCTGCTTGTCTTAGGTCAACAATAGCAGTCAGGAGGTGAATGAAATGAGCTTCATGATCTGGTTGGCAAAAACAAGGGAAGAAGGGTCTCATTCGTTCTTGCAAAATCTTTTGTTTCAAAGGTGGTTTGCAGTAGCAGCCTGGTTGTGTTCGGAGTCTGCCATAGGGTGGCCCAGAAGGAGTAGATGGTGTAAGAGGTCTTCACAGGAGTCCAGTTTGTCACCGCAGCATTTCTCACTGTGTGCAGCAGTTCCTGTCAGTAGGAAAAAACCCAACAATCACTGATTTCAGTCAAGTGCTTTAACTGCAGTATTTCTGTCTTTGTCCTGCATTGCTTTATGCAAGGTTTAGACACTTGCTATTGGTGTCTCGGGCTTTTGCTAAAGGATGGTGTTTTAAAGTTAGAGACATGGCTGTTATGAAATGAAGCAAATGCACAAAATCACCTCCAGAGGAGTGCTAAACCACAAACTGCAATGCACAGGCTTGAGTGTCAGAGAATACACTTCTCTGGCAGGGATTTAGTTATTTTCTTACCCCATGAAACAAGTGCTATCTCTCAGAAAAGACTCCCTGTGGGGAACTTGATCCTTTGGGAGGGAGGATGAGTTAGTGATTAGAGATGAAATGCAAAGGTGTTTTCAGCATAGCGGCTGGCTTCTCAATTTTCTAATACATTACATTCTAATACATTATATTGTTAATGGAAATGCAGCTTTGCACCTTCTGTTTTTCTCCCAGTAGAATTAATTTTGGCACTGTTTGCATGCCAAGCTTGCACACTCGCAACTGTGAACTCCGGGTAGAGGGAGAAGGCACAGCTTGGACCTGCACAGATAAGATCACAAAGAGTCAGCAACAGGGCTGGGAGCTGAAGCTGAACCCGCTGCCTTTGCCAAGTGACTTCACCACAAGACCATCTTTGCTCCTGCCCACAGCAGCTGTCCCACACCATTACAGACAGATCTCAGGAGCCAGCAGATTGGGGGAAAAGCATGTGGCTGTTTTAAAAGTCCTTTGGGAGATCTGCAGGGACAGGATTTTTCCATTCCACTCGGTGACGCAGCAGAGAGGGGAAAAAGACCCACCATTTCCCACAGCGTGCTCTCTTTTCCCAGAACGCTAATCCAACCTTGCACCCCTGTTCCTGCCAAGAATCTCTCTGTTTCAAGGCTGCGTGTGTCATTTATTAAGAAATAAGAGAGAGCAGGGAGGAACAGCTTTTAAAGAAGCAGGCTGTGCACAGGCAGGGAAACACAGGCTGCCAAGTCTTTGGGAACCCTCGGAGATGAAAGTACCACAGGAGTGCCACATGGCAGTGCTGCTGGTATATGTAGCGCGCTGCTCAGGTAGCTCTCCACAAGCCAGCTACGGAGAAAGACAATCGCGGGGCTGGAGAGAGAGCTCATGAAATCTGATGGTCATGAAATCGGAAAGTAAAGGGATTAAATTGTTCCATGCAAGAGGAGCCACTGTCCCAGGCTGAAAGCCCTGGGAAACAAAGAAACAGGGCATGTAAGTACTTCTTTGGGAGCTGACTGTGAAAGAAACAGCTTGGTTTTCACTTGGATTTGCAGCCATGTGTTTGTGAAGAAAACGAGGGTGGAAAAGCTGGAGAAATGCTGGGAGAAAGTTTCTGAGAGGACTGCAGGCTTGTACTGGAGAGAGGGAGAAGTACCTCCTGCTGTGGGGGTGTGCTCAAGGTGCACAAACTGCCGGAATATCCAACTTGTATTTCATCCTGCTGGAAGCAAGTCACAAAGCCTCAGCTCCTAATTAGCTGCTCAGACCAGAAGGAGACTATTTGTTTTCCAAGTGCTTAGGTATAAGAACGAAATCATAAAGATGTGAAGCCAAGCTTCTGCTTTATTATTGCAGTGCCAAAGCACAGCATCTTAAGTAAAGTCAGCAATATTATTTTGTGTGTGTTTAGGAGTAAACTGTAATCCCTCATCCAACATTACCCGAGTCTGTAGTTACCCCAGTGTAAATGAGGCCATAATTACAGATACACAGCCATTAACTCACTCAGCTCAACAAGCACAACTATCATTGCTTTGCATACCCTAAAGAAGAAAAAAAAAACCAGCAGAAAACTTGTGTACTGGTAGGTTTGTTTCCGGAAAGGCAACTTGCATGTATTTTTTGCATCTCTGGACAACAGAGCTGTTCATATCGACGAGACAGAAACTTCCTAAAGCCAAAACCTTCAGGCCAGGGCTTGCTTTCTTTGCCCCCTGTTCATCAGCAAGGGTGATTTGTGAACCTGTCAATAAAGGTTATCAGGGCAGCGAGTCACAGCACAATAATCCTGAAGGTTACCTGGCGGCTTACCCAACCCACCCGGGCCTTGCTTAGGGAATCTCAGAGAGGATTTGCAGCTGAAAGCCAGTAACGGCAGGATTTGGCAGCTTCTAGCCCACCTGCGATGAACCACTTCTGTAAGACTGAGTGTCTTGCCTAAATGTGCGTGATGCAGGGCTGGGGAAGGGCCGGGAAGCCACGGCCGCCCCGTTCTCCCCTAGGTGGGCAGCCCCTTCACCCGCCCCGCGTCCCTGCCGCCTCAGCTCTGCCCTGGAGGTCCCGGTCCCCCCTGGAGGGGGCAGGGGACGGGCCACGCCACCCTCTGGAGCTCTGGCCAGGCAGGGAGCGGCCGCGCCTGCGCCCCCTCTCCTCAGCCGAGCTGCCGCCGGGCGGGAGGGGGCTCGTGCCGCCGGCGGGCCGGCAGGGGGCGCGGCGGCGGCGCGCGGGCCCGCGGGGGCGGGGCTTCTTCCGGCGGCGCGCGGCCAGTCCCGCCTCCCGCCTCCCGCGGCGGACGGGGCGCTAAGATGGCGGCGGGACAGGACCCCCCGGCCGCTGAGCCGTACCGGCCCAGCCGCTACGTCTCGCTGCCAGCCGAGCTCGATCACGCCACCTACGACGTGTCTCCGGAGAAACGCCGTGCCGAGGCCGAGCGCTTGGCTATCCGCGCCAGGCTCAAGCGGCAGTACCAGCTGCAGCTGAACAACCCTAACCCACCGGCCGTTATCGTGAGTGGGGCGGGGGGCGGGGGGCTTGGCCGCCTCACCCGGCGTCCCGCAGCCGGGCCCGGGCGTAGGTCCGGGCGGGGAAGGCGCTGGCCTGCCCGTGACCTTGGCCGGGAGGCAGCGGCGGGCTCTGTAGGCCCCAGCACGGCGGCGGGGGCAAAGGGTGAGCGGCGCTGGGCCCCTGGCCCCTCACAGCCGTTTTCTTTCCAACCCAGGAAAATCCTGCCTTGCTCCGGTGGTCCTATGCCAGGACATACAACATCTACCCGACTTTCCGCCCGACCCCCAAGACATCCTTTCTAGGAGTTGTTTGGGCGATAGTCCCCATCCTCTTCTGGTCCGCTGTCTTCAAATTTGACAGGGTAAGTCAGCTGCCGAGACTGAAGGTCAGCGACCGCCAGATTGTAAAATGTCCGTTGGCCTGGAGGCTTAATTGGTGGGAGCCTTTTGCACCTAGGAATGTTTATACCGTTAAAGTAAGGAGGGAAGGCTGATACTGAGCCTGCTGTCTCAAAAGCCTCATTAACTGGTTGCAAAGTCCAGTTGCGTGAAGAGCCCTGTATCGTGCCCTTCGGTATGGCCAGTCGCAGTTTCTCTGATCAGTGTATTTTACTGTAATAAAGCTCTCTGTAGCACTGGCAGTGTAAATCAGTCATAACAGACTTACTTTCAGTTGTTGAGGTGCAGTAACTAAGCTTTCTAAAATAAATAAATAGGGAGCTTATGGATGACAGAGCTAGCAACATCTCTGTGAATTGCTTGACCGTTTCCCTAATCTCATGAAGCAAAAGGGGAGGAGTACTTCGTGCCAATTGCAGTGTCTGATCTCAGAGATTCTGGAAGGTTTATCTTGCTTCTGTTCTAACTCCTGAAATGTGGGTGTCGGAACCTGAGTAATAGATCATTCTGAAAAACCTCAGCTATATACATAGATAAGAACATGCTAGGTTACTGGCAGACAGTGGTTGCTTTTACTAGTGAATTTGTGGCTATTGTAAAACACTTATTTCCCTCTTATGCACAAAAGTAGCATTTTTAGATCAAGTCATAAACTGAGAAGCACAAACATCAATTAAAATGAAGAGTAGTTGTAGGGAACGCTTGCTGGGATGAATTGAAAATACAGGTTTTGGGAAACATGCCGAGCATGTTGATATAAATGTTTTTGACACTTCGGCATCTCAGCAGTATTTTGTCATACTGGTTTTGTTTTACATGTGAAACCATGAAGTGTGGCTTAGCATGTGAGTTCTTGAAAATAAACCTGCGTGAGTGGAACCTAGACATCCTTGCCTGGGAATATTTAAGCTGAAGTCTTTAATGTAGTCTCCAGAACAACTTGTTTTCCTTTATTCTAGTTCCCTTACTGATGTTTGGGGGATTTTTCTTGGTTTTCTGGTAGTATATGAAGCTCAATAGCTATTATACTTTTTTTTTTTTTCCTGAGGGGTGTTTGCTGTGTTCTGGGAAAGCAAGAGACAAATTGCTGAGTCTTAAGCAAATGTGGTTTTATCCAGCAGAAGGAATTGGGGCAATATCTGCAATGTCTCAGTCTCTGTACTGTAACAGTACTTGTCAGAAAGGTACATGACTGCAGAGTGAGATACAAATGGGCTGAAAGTGAACACAGGCACATTAAGGCGAGTTATTTCTCCATAATTGGATCTCTAAGCTGGATTCTTCAGCCAGAAGGAGGAAGCAGAAACTAAATGTATAAATTAACTGCGACACAACTAATGTAGTGAAAAACGCATCACAGGAATTGGTCTCTGTTGGCCTGTGAGAGTGGCTAGATGTGCAGAGGTCAATCTGAGCACATTTTCTGTGGCTGGTAGGTGAATCTAAATGCCTTGTTCTTTTGTTAACCATAACAGGTGTTACCAGAGTTTGCTTATGGAAACATTTAGGTAGGAAAAGACCCTTAAGATCATATGTGGTGCTGTCTTCCTGTAGTCTATGCTATAATACTAAATGGGTTTTCTCTTATCCCAGGCTGATTGAAACTTCTCTGATAGGATAATGATGAATGTTCTCTTTCTTCCACAGGATCGTAAAGAGAAGCTTATCCGAGAGGGTAAATATGAGCGACCGTTCAGTGTATTTTAAGCTCCTGGAACTGCAGTGCTGTTCATAGGATATAAATAAGATATATTGTATGCTGACATTTCTCCTTGATTAGAATAAATCTTAATTGCTTATTGGTTGTCTTGTGTCTTTAACAATTATGGAAAGTGCAAAAATGCAGGATCTTTGTATCTAATGCAGATTGATACAGAGAGAATGTTCTGAACTCAACCAGTGTAGTCCTTTGGTCTACACACAGAGGCTCCTTTTAAAGCATGGAAGTTGCTGCTGTCAGAGCAACACAGGCTGAAATTTAAAATTAGTAGCAGCCTAAAATGTTAAGCAAGCCCAAACAGTTTCCTAAAGAACTATTCATTGCTTGCTAGGTATTTCTTCCTGTTGTTGTTGGTTTGACTATGTAGTTTGCCCTAATTGGATATAAGCAAGTTCTGTGATACGTTTTTAATAACTTTAGAAGTCTTCTTGCCTGTTCTCAGTAAGTTGAGTTAATTTTTATTTTCCCTAATAAAATACAAGCCTGAACCATGTGTTTATTACAATAAAATTCTGGATAAAATTATACCACACCTGGAAATAGTGAGCCTAACATTGTCATGCTATAGGTGACTAGCCTTTCCACTCATTCTGTGATTCTTGTGAGTGGGAGACAAGAAGTAAAAAGATAAGGATGATTATTTTTGATGCTGCTTCCTTTACAGTGTAGGAGAATTCCATTTCATCCTTGCAAATGGGCTGTGATTTAAAAAAAAAAACAAACACCACAAAACCCGCCAAGCCTAACAGCCTTGTCTCTGCAAAGGTGCCTTCTCTGCTTATGCTTATAAGAAACAAGTCTTTTCTGCCCAGGTTAACTGGTATATAGAGCTCTGGATCTGTTACTGTCAAAGTGCTGAAATGGGAGTGCAAGGAAAAGATTTTTAATATGGGCTTGAATTTTCACATGGCCTGTAAGTGCCTTCATGATCCAAACCCCCTCATTCTTCAGACTTCGTATGGGAGCGGTTTCTTCCCAAATGTTGAGGTCAATGCTGAAACCTCAGTTTGATGTAAAATTGGAAAACTTCCCTCTGCCTGCTGGTAAAGCGGCCTGTGCGAAGTCAGCAAAAGCAGCACTGCCCCATCCCTTTCCTCCTTGATAAGGGCAATAATACAGTCCATGTGAAGTCCCTCTCCATCAGTGAGTCGATGAGTTTTTTTCACATCATCACAGAATGGCTGAGGTTGAAAGCGACCTTGGGGGGTCATCTGGTCCGACTGCTCAAGCAGGGCTACCTGGAGCGCGTTGTCCAGGATGATGTCCCCAGGGCCTTTTGAGTATCTCCAACGATCAAGACTCCACAACCTCTTTGGTAACCCTCAGTAAAAATGTGTTTCCTGATACATTATTTATTTATTTATTTTACAGTTTCTTTTTGTAGCTCTTCTCCTTCATGGCTGGGTCATGAAATGTTCAGGCTGTGGGGAGCTGGGTACCAGCGCTGCGTGCAGCAGCTGTGCAAAGCCATGGCCTGCTTTTGCAATCCCATATGTGCTCCTAGGACCGCTCCTGCACCTGCCGCTGCAGCTTGTTCTGCTAGCTGAACTAAAGCAAACCCAGATCATTCTCTCTGCAGAACAGCTTCTAAAAGGCTGTCACAAATGATATTACACGATACGGCTGTGGGTCAGTGCAGAGAGGCAACAGTGCATGGGGAAAGTGGTATTTAGGGAAAGAAATAATTGCTTGTCTGAGCATGCTAAATTAACTATCTTCCTGCTGCCACAAAATAATTTGATCTCCCAGGACCCATTTCCTCAGCTAATTGGAACTTGGGTTGCCACACACGTAAATTCTGCCTCACAGCTGTATTTGTTTCAGGCCAGCTGAGCCAGCGGTTGGGGATGGGCTGCAGATGAGCGCGGTGCCTCTGGTTTCTTAAGCCAGCCTCGGACCGATGCTTGTGGTACCTGCCACAGCCCTTTGCAGATGAGTGTCTGATGCTGCGTCCCTGCAGATTTGAGCGTGGTGCTCAGGGAAAGGCTGCCCTACTTTCTCTTGATATTTTGCAGAACTCTCCTTGCTGTTTTCTTGGAAGGAATGAGCGTGCTGTGCTGCTGGAGGTGGGGTTGGTGGCGTGGGGGGGTGGTGCTGGGTGCGTAGAGGAAGGAATGGGGAGTTTCCCTTGAGGAAATGTAGGGTGAAGAGAGGAGCATGAATGCGCCTCGTGGAATTTTACCCTTGACTGATGTGTTACCAGCCGTGTGTGCCTTCAGTGATGAGGCTATAGCAAGAGAAACTCAAGCCTGCAGGTCACTGGATGATAAATTTGGTCCCAAACAGAAAACAAGCTTTTCCCCTCTGCCTGTGAAATGTTTAGACCTCATTTATCCCCAGATCAGTCTGTTTAAATCAGCTTCTCTGGCAAATTGATTCTCTGGAACATCCTTTTCTAAGCTGGCTATTTTATAGTAAACATCTCCCTGCAGATGTGATAATGTAACACTTTGCTCAAAGCTCATGGTTTCCAACACCCCCCCGCCCCCCCCCCCCCCCCCCCCGCAAGGATCTGATACAGATCCAAAACTGATGATGGATGTAACAGACTGAACTTAGGTGTTGCAGCTCTCCATTTCCTTCTCTTTTGGAATAATAGGGATTGTTTCTCTTGGGAAGTGCGAAGCACAGATCCCGATGGCACCAAGCTTAGTATCTTTCTCATGGGTATGTGCTGAAGTCAGGCCTGAGGGCCGGGGGGCCTGGGCTGTGCTCCTGGTTCCCACCCAACCTGGATCCTCGCTTTCTGCCTCTACCCTATGGAGCTCACTGCCTGGGGGTGAGGTTTGCAGACTCCAGTGCATTTTGATGTCTTCCATGACATTGTCTGCATTTGAGCTTTCTTCCAGGTACCTTCCCAGGAGCAAATGCCTGGACTGGCTAGATGAGCCCTTCCACATTTGCTGTGCTGCAAATTAGCGCTGAACTAGGGAGGGAATTTGTCAAGTGCTGACATGAGGAGTCGATGTTGAAGGATAGCCAGAGCATGGGGTTGGAAAGGAACCTTTCCATCACTTAGCAGTGAAGCACTGTGGATTCTCCAATCTTTTCTAATTTACGGTCTACTTTCCTGACCACCAAGTCTTTCCTTGGCAATCCTCCACAGAACAGCAGGCTGGAGCGGCCTGCTCGAATAGGAGGCTTAGGTCTGGTAGATCCTTCAGCTCTGTTTGTAAAGCTCTCCCCCTACAGAGAGCACAAAATGCTTTGGGGATCCCTGTCTTCTCCCTCTGGCAGACACATTTGGGGTGGTATTTTCAGGAGGCGCTGTGAGCGGGGGGCTGGCTGTCACCTCATGTCCACACCAGGTACAGCATTCACACCACCTACATGTGGTGAGAGCCGCGCAAGCACTTCAGCTTCAGTGTGTCACCAGGAAAGCTTTAATTGGTAAGAATAATCGTGGTTTTAAACGGCATTGCCAAATGCAGTGGGGATTTTCGTGGCTTGGTGGCTGCTGGAAATGCCGTTCTGTGCTCGAGCACTCCGCGTTGCCGGAGCTGAGTGCGGCACCACACGTCGGTATGCTGGATTTCCCTGCCTTCACTCACGTATTGCAAACAACAAATACTTCTCTTTACTTGCACTTAGGATTGAAATGGCTTTTCAGAGGTTCCCAGCACTTGTAGTAGTTTTTATCTAGGCGGTTGGAGGTCTGGAGGCCCCATTTGGTGACGGCGAGGCTGAGGGACGATTCGAACATGAATGCCTGTTGGGAAGAGGGAAGATAGGTTAGGGCAAAGGAGAAAAGGTTTAAATCCAGGCAAGGTGGCCCTGCTCCACTGCAACAGGACTTTGTACGTGTGGTCCAGCACTGCCAAATTCTGCCTCCTGGCTGATTAACCCAGGGGCAGAAAGCTCTTCAGAGCTGGCATCGCGACGCTGGTATTAACCAGGTCTCAAGAGTGACTCTGTGCTCCCTGCAGCCCCAGGAAAGCCAAGTTGTTCCAAAAGCTCTAGTTCAAGGTTCTGTTGGTGATCATCATTAGATTTTAGGGGGTGGAGAAAGGAGGACACTCAGAGGTTTTTCTTCTTTGTCCATAGGCTAAGACCAAAATTAAATTAATCAGCATGAAAATTCCCAGCTTCCTGCTCAGGCAACAATTTGTGTGGGCAGATGATCAAAGCTGCCTGGCATCACATGTCTCCAAGGCAGCTCCTGGGAGCTGAGCAGTGCGGGAGGTGAGTGCTGCAGCAGTTTGGTCTGAGTACTTTTCCAAGTTGCCAGCAAGAAGCCAGGCTGTGCTTTGAAGGCGGCACTGTGCCATGCTGTATTCAAAATCCTCTAGCTCCCTTGGCTCCTTACCATGGTCCCTTCCGCAACCCTCTCAGGCTCCAGCTTGGCTTTGCTCGCCTTCTCAAAACAGTCGGCATCTGGCCCGTGCGGAGTCATCATGCTGTGCAAGCTGGCCCCTCCGGGCTGGAAACCTTCCTCCTTTGCTTCATAGTGGCCTTTGATGAGCCCCATGAACTCGCTCATGCAGTTCCCTGCAGGAGGCATAGAGAAGAGGTTGCAAGGCAGAGTGGCCTGGAGGCATCGCAGCTGGGCCGTGAGCTCCTTGAAACCCACAAGCTAAGCTGGGCCAGACAGTGGAGCAGAGGTTTCTAAGCCAGGTATCGTGAGAGGATGCTGGGGATCCTGCAGGCGTGGCTTGGAAAGCTGTACAGGTTTTATTCCACTCTTAATTATCTGGATTCAGAAACAGAGCTCCCTACCGATGGTGCATCGATGCTGGCAGACCTGTGCTTTTCCTACTGCCTCGAGCTGCTTAAGTGCTACACCTGCCTACGGGCTGCGTGGTGGAACCTGATATTTACAGACTTGGATCAGAGATCTTAAAGCACTGGAAAGGGAGTTTTCCATCATCATCTCCACGGTACAGGCACAAAATGCCTGGCCAACAGTCTGGTGGGAGAGCCTGGTCTGCTGTCTCAGGTTATAAGCATCAAATCATTTTGTTTGATATTCTTCTATCACCTCCAGTGCAGTCAGGTGCTTATGCTTTTGTTTCACCCATTATCCACCTATTTCTCAAGAGCCACTGTGTGCCCAAAGACAAGGAGCCAAATCCTGTCCTTCCCTGAGGAAGAATACTTCAAGTAGACCCTTTGAAACCAACGGAGTAGTACACCACTAACTTAATTAAGGATGGCTGTGTCTAATCACTCACTGCTTACTGAGTTATGCTCCCTGTAAGTACTGTAACAACTGCCGGCCCAGTCGCTCAGCTTTAGGACACCTGATGTGATTCATCTAAATAACACGGCAACTTTCTGCTTAGTGGTCAGTTTTTGCAAAACCAGGACAGGCTTCTGTGGCTGTGTTATATATAGCCCTTTTTAACCACTAGTTCAGTCTTCGTTAAGTACAATCCAGGGTCTGAAATGTTTAACAACAATACTAATTTAGCTCAAAGCAGGGTTGGCCTATATACCTATGCAAACTTCCATTAATTTTCATCCCAGGCTGCCAGTGTCTCGTGTAAGACTGGATTGTTATGGGCTTTTCATTGACCCCGCTCTGTGCTGCGCTTGGCTCATTTGGACTGTGCAGACCCGAAGGGCTGGGTGGCCAGCGCTGCCGCAGCAGGGCTCACACCGGCACGGAGGGAGAGTGGGGCGGGTGAGTAGGAAACCAAGCTGGGACTTAAGACCTGAGCTGAGACCGGTTTCTTACTTGCTCACAGATGGCCTGTGTGACCCTCAGCGACTTAGGTGTGCCTCCATTCCCTGTCGGTGAAATAGCGTTGTCTTCTACAGGCAGGATGTTGTGAAGTTAAAATCCCTGAGTGGCCGTTAGATACCCAGTCCCAGCACGGTAAGAAGCATACAAGTACTGTCTCAGACATGGGGCAATATATGCCCACAGTATAAAAACTGCATCAGACATTTTCCAACCTGTGGTCCAAAGACCCTAGGAGTAATTCAGAGCCTCCAAGGATGTAGAAAGGTGACCAAGAGAAGTTGGTATTTATCAGCTGCACAGCCACCTTTGTGTGTAAAATTGTTGTGGTATCTAAGGCAAATATTTTTGGGCCACCGTTGTTATATTTATACATGGGGCAAAGTTAGTGCAAGATGAAAACCGTGGCTCTGAGTGCACAAAATTCTCTGAACACAGGCTTTCCACTGCACCTGAGAAGAGGAGGCAACAGGGGGTTGCTGGCAAAAAAAATGGGCCTCTTGTGAAATATTTGGAGAGAGAAGAGTTCAGAGCACTGAACCTGTGCTACTGCCCCAGAACAAGATTCTCATCATGGTACTAATTTCAGAGGGAACCAATGTCCCCAGTGCCTTGATAACTGGCCATTGCGGTGCCTGCCTTACCCACTCAGGCTCTGCCCTCCGTGCCTGGGATGAGCAGACAACCAAGTGGCTCATCATGAACCCAGTGTTCAAGCCTATGGCTGAGGTACTGTGGTGGGGTGAGTAGCTGGGGTAGCTGTATGGGTGCGCTTAGAATCACAGCATGGACAAAAGAATGAGAGTTATTTCAGCTGTCTGCTACCACGAACGAAGCAAGGTTGAACAACTTCATGTTCGTTAGGGCTCACGACGCATCCATGGGACATTAGCACAGCTCTGATGATGGGCAGCAAAGTAATTGTGGTTAACTAGGACTGCGTCTCACCTTTTAGGGTCTAAAAAAAGTGACTTGGCACTATCCCAGCCAGTCAGGAGACCCATTTCCATGTGGGATTCATTATTGCAAATGAAAGCAGGATGACAGGCCAGGACTTTGCTGGTGGGATTTACCCAGATGGCTGCATAGCTGCCTGCTGTGCTTGCAAGTGCCACTAATTCTGCCAGCCCCCAAGATGCTTGGAGATATGTCTGAGTAACAGGAGGAGTTGGCTATTAAACTGTGGTTAGTAAGTGTGCAGAAAGCCTCTCAGCACTTCAAAGTGACCACAGTGCAACCTCAATAGCTTCTGAGATGGGGCCTTTTAGCTGTTGCCAAAAGGGGTGCAGGATGGGTGAGAGTCCCCCCTCGGTCTCGCAGGGCAGGGTGCCCCATCCCCACCCTGAAGGACAGTCCCATCTGGGGAATTGGATTTCTAGCAGCCATTCATTTCAACACATGGCCATGCTCTGCCAAGACGAAACCAAAAACTACCCGAAAGAAATTAGCTCTGGTGATGGCAGCCAAATTCCAAAACCCTCAACCAACTCTCTGCCTGAGAAGGAGCCCAGTTCCTGATCTCTGGCTCCTTACATGCCAGGGGTACTTCCATCACTGTGTGGGAGATGAAGGAGGGCTCAGGAGAGCCAGCTCTCCTTTTCTGTAACTCTGATCTTGCCCTACGAGTGGCCTTGGGCAGCTTGACACACCTCTGCGCTTCTCACCACTTGTGGTATCATGTCTTCCTTTCTCCTGTTCTTTGTCTATATACTCTAGTGAGCTATTAAGGAGCTCATGGATGACAGGACAATTTCTGACACACTTGTGCAATGCCAAGTTCAATATGCACCCCGTCTCTGTGGGAGCCCCTTGAGTACAGGCACATCCATCTATGCAGACGCAGCCAGTCCTCACCCCTAAGTTTTTCTGAGATGCTCTAAATAGGAACATCTTTGGATTTGTTCATTTTCCAGGGAGGACTGACTGGCTCCGAGCAGCTGACTGCAACTGTGCCAAAGGCAGCCTGTCAGACTGCTTCTTCCCTGCGCCTGCTCTCAAAGAAACGGGGCTTGTTTTCTTTCTGCAGCCCTGTACTCAGGAAGAACCAAGGAGGAGCAGACATACGGTGGTAGTATGGTGGCCGGAAGGTGTTGTTAGCCACCCCCCATCGCGGGGGGAATATGACAAAGTCAGCGAGTGCCACTCCAGGACGGGTCGACTTGGCTGTCAGGACGGTGAAGATAGAAGGATCCTGAAAAAAGAAAAGCAAAAAGCATGAAGGAGAGCAGGGCTCAGAGCTGTCCGCTCCGGTCAGCCAGCCGGTAAACCTGACCGACACAGCCTCTCCCTTGCCTAAACACTTCTACCACCTGCACCGCATGGTGCGGATGAGATTTGTGACCCTGTATGACAGCACCCAGCATCTCGATCCCATGCTGAACATGGGGGGAAGACATGGGAATGTGTGGCTCTTCCTACGAGCAGCTTTGGAGAGCCCTCGCTGCCCCAAGCACAACACCCTCGGCGCTGGAGGCATGGGTGGGGGCAGCCGCGCAAGGCAGGGTGCTGTAATTCCAGAAGCAGTCTCCAGCACTCCTCCTACCACAAGACCATAGCTCTTCCTTAGCTGGTTACAGAGGACAGGAACATCCTGCTGGAGCCATTTAGCCTCACCGCCCTGTTAGTTTACAAACAGGGAGAACAAATTTCAGATAAATTGTGGCTTGCTGCAAGGATTTTTGAAGCCTCTAGTCCACTAAAGTGATTTCTGGGCTTTGATCTCAAAACCATCCTTCTCCTGGCAGGTTTTTCTGGAGTTTAAACAATGCTTTCTGTTGGTTTTCTCACTAGAAATGCTCCAGTCTCCTTGCACACCCACTTACAGAAGCAGCACTGAGAGATGGCATCGCTGTGGGCGCCTCTCCCACGGGGCTGGTTTCCTTTTTAGAAGAGCTGCTCACATTAGTTTGGGCTTTATTTTCCGTGAGATCTAGAAATTATTGCAATGAAAGCTGCCAGCTCTTGAAATGAATTTCAGTGCTGGGCTCGGAGGCAGCAGGGGAAGGAGGCTGTGCAACTGCAAGAAAGAAACCGAGGCAAGAATTTGAAGCAAAAGTCTTTTTGCTGAGTTGCATGTTGTGTGTTGGCTTCAGCATTCAGCCCTTCTCCAGGGTGCAGAAATTCTATGCTAAGCTGCTTAAAGCTGTTTAAGAAGCCGATCAACCTCCAGTTACGTCTTTCTACCACAAAAGAGGTGGTCTTTCTCTACAAGGGCTTGGTTTGGGTCCAGGGAAAGCAGTGCAAGAGATTTCAGACTGTTTCTTAGAGCACAACGTGTTTTTTAACGAGTGCTGAGCCCTTGGAGCTCGAGGTGATTTATCCACGAAGCATCGCTTTGCTTTACCCAGCTTCAGAACTTACCGCGTGGTCAAAAGCAACGGAATTAATGACCATGAATTTTTCCAGATGGTACTTGTACGGTGTGTAGTTCCCATGCCAGGCTACAACGTTGAAGGGGGAGAAATCCTACCAAAGCAGAGAGGTGGAGGGTTACTGTACACGGCCTGCCAACTTGCTGCACATATGCAGGGCGATGCTTTTTCCCAAATTCAAAATGGGTTAGTGGTGGGGAGAGTTGTGGCTGCAGCCTGGAGCACGAAGCCTTCAGGTACAGCCTGACATCGCAAGGATGTGATTTTCCTCAGCATTTCCATTCCGTGAGCCTCAGCCCTCCCCTGGGGCTTGGTCTCTAAGGGCTTCTGAGTGTCCAGGCAGCACCTGAACCAGGCCAGCTGGCGGCCACGTGGGCTCTCGGTGAGGAAGCACTGGCTTTCCATATCAGCCCCAGCTCCTCTTTTCTACTCTGCCACTACAAACACACGGAAACACTGAGGCAAAGACCATGGTTGAGTCTTTGGGCAACCAAGTCTTCACAAACATTTTTTTTGAAGATGAAGGAAGCAAGAAAGCAGGGGCTCAGTCCTGCTCTGCTTAACCCAGCAGGACCTCCCAAGACTACGTGCATGTGACTGAGTTGCACATCCCAGGTCATTTACCGGCAGTCACTGTGCTCCAGTGTTCCCTCTTCTCCCAGAGCATCCTCACCTGCTGGGCTGAAAACAGCTTGCCCTGGTACTTGCTGATCACCGTGTAGCCCCCCGGCACTTGGCGGTCCTCAAACCATGCGACGGGCACCAAGAAGTCCCGTGGGTTGGCCAGGCCGTTGGCTCCTGTGAAAAAAAAAAAAAAAAAAGAGAAATGCCAGAGCTCTTGGGCCACCTGCTAGCACAGCGAGAGGCTGCTGCAACTTTCTGGCTTTGTGGGTGCCTTTCTGCAGTTTGAATGACCTCACTGCTTCTTGGCCCACAGCGAAACCTGACATGGTCATGTACTTCTCGTGCTCGTATGAGTAGGTAATTGTAGTACATCCTAGCGTTTAAGTCCATGCTCCCCTTATGTGACTAAGACAGGTCTCCCCTCGTTGCCTGCTGAACATGATTAGCATGTCATCCTCGATTAAAGTCATGCAACAACTAGGAATTAATCAAAAAATGGAGGGTGAGTGGCTCTCTGTTCCCAGACACCCTGCTGGCTGGACACAGCCATGCAGAAGTTAGAGGCATGTAATGAGGGGTCCAAATAAACTTCTGAATGCTTGCAAAAAGAGTAATAAAATAAGAGATAGTGGTACCTACAGACTCTGGGCACACTGAGCAGTTGGTTAGTGTGAGGAGTGCATTTTCAAAGTGCAAAGCACCATATGGGTGCCAAAGCATTCTTCTTCTTCTCATTAGTATTATTGTTACAAAGTGGGTTTGAATTTCTTAGATAAAAATGCAGACATTACTACCTGCTGCGAAGGTTTAACAGTCAGTGCTTTCCTCCAGCTGTCATTTTTCAAGGGAAAAGTGAAGTCAGAATAAAGTAAGACCGAAATACAAAGGATCTTGGTCTCTGAGGGGAAGGCAGGTAGGTGGTGAGAAGAGGAGCTCTTATAATTGCCACCTCCTGAAAAAGTTTACAGGCAAGTGCACTCATTTTCTTTTCTCCAGAAAATAAACCTTATAATAGATTCCTGCCTTCTGGACTGGGCGGGGTGGCGGGGGGGGTGGTGGGGTGGCGCGGGGAGAATCCACCACACAAACCCATGCCAACAGTGTCTGAAAAACCAGCTAATGGGAAAACTTGTTACAAACAGGCTGGAGCAACATCAGTCATCAAGTGGAGCAGGCACGGAGCACGAGAACTGGGTGAAGGTGGGTAACCTCAGCTGGCTGAGAGGAAAGCTGCTGAAAACCCACGGTGGGCTAGATGTGGAAAGAGATGTGCCCGGCACGTCATACAGGAGAGATGCTTGAGGCAGGTTCCATGAAACAGCTGCAAATTGGGTCAGTTCCCCACTGTACAAATGACCATCTTCACTGTCACGGTGGCCATGAGATGTTTGCAAAGGCCCCCTGAATGCGGATGGGCCATGCCAAGCTTGTTACTGAGCAGTAACACCTAGTTAGGTTGCTTCAGGCAGGGCCAGCCTTTTAGATCTCACTGAGAGCTAGAAGTTAAGCCCAGTCTAGTGTGGAAAAGAACCTAAAATGAAAAAAAAAACAACTCATCTCAAAACACTGGTCCGAAAGCAGTGAACTATTGGTATGGGGTTTGTGGTGACTTGTAGAGGAATGAAGGCGGTGGGTTGATTAACATTGGTAACATGCAGCTGTGGCCTTGCCTCGAAGGCAGTGGGTTGATGGACCTGGATGATGTGCAGCTGTAGCTCGTCCCCACTAAGTGGTTAAATAGCCCTGAGGAGTGTGGGAGAGGTTGGTTGGTTGGTTGGTTGGTTGGTTGGTTGGTTGGTTGGTTGGTTGGTTGGTTGGTTGGTTGGTTGGTTGGTTGGTTGGTTGGTTGGTTGGTTGGTTGGTTGGTTGGTTGGTTGGTTGGTTGGTTGGTTGGTTGGTTGGTTGGTTGGTTGGTTGGTTGGTTGGTTGGTTGGTTGGTTGGTTGGTTGGTTGGTTGGTTGGTTGGTTGGTTGGTTGGTTGGTTGGTTGGTTGGGTGGGTGGTTGGGTGGGTGGTTGGGTGGGTGGTTGGGTGGGTGGTTGGGTGGGTGGTTGGGTGGTTGGGTGGGTGGGTGGGTGGGTGGGTGGTTGGGTGGGTGGGTGGGTGGGTGGGTGGGTGGGTGGGTGGGTGGGTGGGTAGCAGTGTGGTCTGATCTCTGGAGGAAGGAGCTACAGCACAGACAGTGTTGCAGCCTACTAGTTTGTGCTGCAACAACTGGTGCCCTGTGTGAGGCTGACTGAGTTGGACTCTGACTACAACAGCTACTTTAGCTGTTATGGGGCAAGTTCCACCTTCCCTCCCTGTGACAATCTTAGCAGCAGCAGCCAGGTGTTTGGTTTTTTTTTGCAGCAAGAAAAGTTTGGAGGCCAGCAT
Organism: Falco biarmicus; assembly: GCF_023638135.1. Classification (NCBI taxonomy): domain Eukaryota; kingdom Metazoa; phylum Chordata; class Aves; order Falconiformes; family Falconidae; genus Falco; species Falco biarmicus. Next base: position 89,727,708 of record NC_079292.1, read on the forward strand.
TCCAGGGGTAAGGAAGATGAAATAACTGGAGCTGAGAACCTCCAGAAAGCTACCTGGGAAATCACAGCGGGGATGGTGGGGCTTCAGGTGCCATGCACCCTTGCCGTACCTTTGCTGCGGCAGCCAGAGGCCGTGCCTTTGCTACCTGTCATTGCCCAGCCCAGGGGCAGCTGGCAGAGGGTCTGTGGGTCACAAGAGCTACACCTGTGCTGGCTGAAAGTGGATCTGGGGCACAACACAGAGGTGCAAATGTGGTGCTGGTCTGAGTCCTGTGCCTCTGCTGCTTATTTTCTTGATTTCTAATTCTCCGAGGGGAATAGCTTCTGACACTAAGGCACTCTATATTCTAGAGCTCTAGGTGCCTCTGTCAACAGAGGTGGGGGGAAGAAACACACCTGACTAAATCTAAAATTTGGCTCCAAGAGTATCTGCTGCCTCTGAAATCTGCCTTTCCCTTCACTGGGTAAATTCCCTCCTATCACTCCAGCGTATGCCATGTCTGTTTGTAAGAGGCCTCAGCGATGACTGCCTTTTGAGTTTCTTTTGGTAGGAACATGTTCAGAGCCAGCAGACGGGGACTCCCAGACCAGAAGGGTAGAGAGAAAGTGGGAAAGAGGATGGGAGAGAAACAGTCTCCAGCGCCAGGGGAATCTCAGAACGACTGGGTTGTCACATTTTTTGGGGGGGATGCTTGCTCTGCTGGGGAGTAACAGTGCTGGGATAGAAAGCATCTTCGTGAAGGAGGGCGTGCGTGGGAGGATGTATTACATAGGGTATCAAAAGGTGGGTTGGGACTTGCAGTTCTTGCCTGTCCCTATGAATTTCACTGTAAGTCTGATGGGAGATTGTTACCGATGGGTCCCAGGTCAGGCAGCTCGAAGTGTGCCCCGTACACCTCCAGGAGGTAACCTCGGGTCTCTCCAAACACCTCCACGCTGAAACGCATTCCTTGCTGGAAAATAAAGGAAGATACTAGGATCCTCCCAGGATCGGGAGGTTTGCTGACAGACCTTGAACAGCTGAATGCAGAAGCTGGCTTGCTTCAACATCAGGCTCTGAGCCACAGGCAAGGCGCAGTCAGCTTACCTGGATGACACAGATTTCGTTGGGCTCCACTAGCATTTTCCCAAACTCAGTTGTAATGAGCAGTTTCCCTTGCTGGGGCACTGTGGAAACAAAATACAGGCAGAGGAGCTGAAGTAACGTGGTGATTGCCACCTTCTCTGTCCCCCCAGAGCACCCAGGCTCCAAGGCAGAGCACCGGGCCTGTTCTGACCCTGCTTCACAGCGGGACCGGGCTCCCTCGCCTGTGCGGAGCCTGCGGCAGAGATGCCCATGCTGGATGCAGAGTTTCCAGACCAGCCCCATGGCCTCCACGTCACACAGGTACCTGCTTGAGGCTTGGCCATCCATCACCTCCTGGTCCCTTGATGGAGCGTTTGTGCCACAGCCCAAATAAATGGGACTTGCTGTGGTTTTGGCCATACGTGTCTGTCTCATGACCTTCACGATAAAATGGTGCACATGCCCATCCTTGTCATAACTGTGGTGGCATGAGATGGCTGGGAATAACTAATTCTCCCTACTGCTGAGGGTGGAAGCAATGCTTCACTAACGTCCGCAGTTTTCCATGACTGTCCTTGTGCAGGGGAGCTCACATTTTGACTTAAAAACCTAGCAGATTTACAACACCTGCCCTAGCACTTTTACTTCACAGTAGTGAGGGAGGTGAGTGAGAACAATTTAATAGCTATTTGATGGGGAAAATGTTTCTGTTGGTGACCTGAAGGCATTTCTGTCCCTCGGTCAACCAAGACACAAGCAAATATCAGACTTACGATATCGCTCAGAATATTTTTTGGCATATATGTACTTTATGTGCCAACCTCGATGCTCAGTGTGGCAGCCTGGTTGCCTGAGGCTGGTGGAGCACGGGAGTTAAGCTTCCATCCCAAATACTCTTGGACTGCAGCAACGAAGGCATCTAGCTGTAAGCTGTTCAGAAATCTTGAGGCTTATGTTTTCCAGAAAACCTCCGCCTGTGGTGTGCCTCATACCGGTCAGGGGAGCACGGGGAAGCGATCGCTGAGCACCGCACCAAGGGAGCTGTGTCACTGCTCAAAGCCAAAGCTGAGGTCTGGCTCAGAGGGGCGCTCCCTGAGCTGCGCAGGAGCAGCGCAACCCACCCAGCAGCCCAGCTGGTGCCAGACCACCACATCGGGATGGCACGAGGGTGAAGCCCACCCTCTCCTCCAAATCTTGGCTGTTGGGCCCAAGGCTTTGGAAGAACAAAGAGGCAGCAGGTGGCAACCCAGGTAGACCCTTGTGGGGGAAAGGACAAGCCAAAGCATCAACTCACCAATCAGGAAGTCGCCATCTGAATTATAAAGGCATCTAAAGAAAAAGGAGAACTGGAAGGTCAAGATGCTGTAAGCCCCAGGCACTTACACATGCCACGACCACGGCTGGGGGTTTTGAGCTGGAGAATGACGTGGCAGAGGTCTCCCCTTTAGCACCAGAAATGCTATTTGCAGGTCAGTGAATGCAATATACTGGCTGGTGCAGAGGGAGGTTCAATATGCCTGGCCGGGAAGCAGGACGTCCTCTGACCTCTGCCAGGTCTCTGCTGTTGTGGCCATGGTTGCATCAGACGTTGTAAACTAGGGAGCAGGGCTGGCTTCCCCCATGAGCCGCTGCAGGGGTAGCAATGCCTGTCAGAGGCTGTGTGCATGGTGACCTCCAAGGAGCAGCTCTGGTCCCTGAGCCAAGAGCACCTGGATCCAACACATCCCCTCTTGTTGCACCCCCATGTCCAGCTCCTTCCTCTTGGAGGCTGCATCCCCACTCCCCCCGTGCTTGGCCATGGAGCACAGCCTGCCATGGACACCATGAGCACCACCCAACATATGGACACAGGGACATAAAGACAGTGACACTGTACACGTGTGGGCAGCCAGCCATGGGCACCCGAGCCTGCGGAGCAGCAGTCACTGACCTGTTGAGCATGGAGGTATTGCAGACGAAGACATGCACGGCAATGCCGTTGCGTGCTCTGGGCTCGCCGGCACCACACAAGGTGTGCAATCCCTGCGGGAAAGCCAACGCATCAGGAGTGAGTGGTGGGCACGGGGCAGGGGGCAGCCCCCTTTTCTCCCCTGATCCCACCCCCGTGCTGGGCTCACCCTCTCTCCTTGCTTCCCACACCACTACCAGCCTTCCCATGTATGGCTTTTTGCCAGACATCTTGACTTTCCTTTAATAGATGAAGGATTTCTTAAAAATCCATGTAAGCTGGTGTTTTCCAGCCTGGGAACTGGGGAGAGCTGCAGGTTGGGGTTTGTGTGTTTGGTTTTGTTTTTTTTTTTTAAGAGTTCCTTCAAAGGCAATGAAGAAAATCAAGTCCACTGTCAGTTGGTGGATATCTGGGAGCCTCTCCCCCCTCCCACAGACGCTCTGCAAGCCCAGCAGTGGCAAAACTGCTGCTGTTAGCCCGCCGCTGAGCATCCCACGTGCCCCCCCACCACCCAGGGGCAGCAGCGGTGGAGGGTGCCCTGGCCCCTGACTTACGCTCACAAAGTCCAGCTTATTCTGAGGGGCTTTGGGGATCTCGAAAGGTTTCCATCGCAGCTAGATTCCAGCAAACGAAAAGCAAGAAAGGGATGCCAGTGGTTATAACACAAAAGGTGGCAATTCCAAAGAAAGCAGACCCCCGTGTGTCCCCCCGCCGGCTTCCCTGCCCTCTGCTAGCTGAGGTAGCTTTCTCTTTCCTCCTTGCCTTGCTTAATTTGGTTTACAGGTTTCTTTTGATTTATGGCACTTCTTTTCCTTTTTAATCATAATTTTGTAAAATAATTGGCAGGTCTGTGTGGTGCAAAGGTTAAAAAAAATAATCCTATTTAAAAGCTGTCTCTCCCTCTATTACTAACAACACTACTGACAGCAAAGAAATTCAGTTCAGCTGTCTTTGCACAGCCAAATCGTCACAGCCCTGTGCTCCGCTCCGTGCTGGATGACTCACTCCCTCCATGACCTGAGCTTAACGCTTCTGTTTGCTCCACCTCATTTTCTCCACATCTGAAGCAGAAAAATCTCTACCTGCGTGAGTGGGAGCTGCGAGCAGCGCTAATTACTTCTTAAAAAGCCTGTGGAGATCCTCAGGCAGAAGGTGCTAGAAATGTCCAAAGTATTTATTACTGCTAATATTGTGTTAAGGGTCTTTGCAGCTCTTGGGAACAAGGTGCTGCAGCTGAGAGCTCCTCGCTGGGGGGGTTCAGTGCAGGCCAACCCAACCCCCCCAAATCAGGAGGATGCTGACACGGCAGCTGCCAGATGTATCCCCTGCATCGATGCGCTTGACCCCAGAAGAAAGCGCTGTGACTCTGGGAACCCACAAAAACATTTTCTGGCTTTTAGCTACCTGACCTGCGGGTTCTCAACATGTTTTTAGGCTGCTGCCCTGAGAAAACAAAGTTTATGGGACTCTGTGTCTGTGCCTGCTGCTCCCCAAAATTGTGAACTATGTGAAATTTTGGCTAAATTGGAAAGGGATACAAAGTTATTCAATTCCCCCAAGCCGTGTTGCAGTTTTCCAACACCAAATCAAAATGTGGGTGCCCAGGCAACTTGTCAGGCTCTCCAGAGAGCCGGCCTTGGGAGAAAGCAGGCGGCTGCACCCAGCCAGTGCATCGCCAGCAGCGCTGAACGAAGCAGGGGCTCGTCGCTAATTAATCGGCTGCACCCCAGGCTTGGCCCCGCAGCTTGGCCCCCTCTGCTCTGCTCTCCAAAGCCATCTGCTCCCCCAGGGCATCCCACCACCACAGCCTCGTGGCAGCCCTGGGTCACCGGGGTTGGATCCATCCCTCCTCCCTTCCGCCCCCCATCCCGCTCGCTGCCTGGCAGAGGCATGTTTTCCTCCCTGGGAGACCCGGGCAGCTCCGTGCCAGTGCCTGCTGAGGGTCACACTGCTGGGTGGAGGGGAGGAGGCTGCTGGAGAACCTGTGTGTTCTGGATGGAGACACCAAATGCACCCGCCAGCAGATCAGCTGTGACCCTTGCGAGACATTGACACCTCACAGATGAGCCAGTGAGCCAGTGCTGAACCTCAGGGTTTGCTTTCAGCCCTCTTTAAAGCTTTTTTTCCCCTTTGGCTTCCAAGACAGCCTTCCAGACGTGAACCAGAGCCAAAGCAAAGCATGGTCAGAAGGTGCTGCAGAGCCTGCTGCCACCCCCAGCAGCGGGACCTCCCCCAGGTCCCGTTCATTTCGGGGCATCTGTGAGGGCCAGCGGTGGTGGCTCAGAGTGAGCTGTTCCTCCAAGAACTGTTTTAAGCCTTTGGGGTTGGGAATTGGGACCCAGTGGGTAGAAACCGTTGGGAAATACGGACAAAAAGGACACGCAGAGGGACAAAGAGAGAAGACCCCGAAAACGAGGGGGAGAGAGGCGGTGGGGAGGGAGAACAGGGGAAAGAAAAGGAATAATGTCAGGTATAAAGATGGTCTAAATAGAAGCAATTTTTCTGGCTGAGGAATACAGAAGATGACAGTAAGTCTACAGACGAAGTACTAAGTATAGTGCAGTCCCTGCAGAACAGCTCCATTTTCACTTCGGTCCCTGCGGACACCTCCACAGCTGTCATTCCCGTGGGACAAGGGGAGCAGTAAGTGCGTGTGTCATCCAGCCTGTTGGTTGCAACTGAAAATGGTGTCTGGCCCCTCTCCTCTGAAATGTTTGCAGACTGCAAAGCCACTGCCTGGCTCTGCGCCGTTTGTCCACCGTGTCTCTGCTGCACTTGGGTGTCACCAGCGCAAGAAGAGAAGGGGCGCCCTGAGCCAGAATTCCAAGACAGCCAGTGGCAGCCAGCACCAGGTGCTTAAAATGGGGGGGGCTTTTAGTGTTGTTTCCTTGCTGCAGCATCCGTGAGCCTCCTGAGATATGGCACCTCTGTGCTTACTATTATTTTATGGGGTTTTATCTTCCCAAGGTTTGTCCGATCCCTTTTTGAATCCACCTGCATCCTTTTGCAAGAAGCTCCACCGCTGACGCTTTTTATTTTTAATTTAATGTGACGTTTGATAATTGGTATTTGTTTTCTCCCTGCCTTTTAATCATAGCTTCCCTTGGTCATCTCTATTCCAGGCTGGAGAGCTTTCCTTTGTTCCTGCATTTCTTGCACAGATGCTACCCATATTTTTTCATCACCTTTGTCCCCTTTTCTGTTTTGTCCCCTATGCCTTTTATAATTCTGTCGTTGTCTTTGGGCAAGGTTAAAGGATATTTTTTCCCATTGACTTCAAAGGGCTTTGCATAAGGTGCCTCCATATGGCCATCCTTTTAGATGGATGATGATTGGGAAAGCTCCCTAAGTGAGCTGGGCGAAACGCAAAGCGCCGCAGGGAAGTGTCGGTCTTTTCCAACAAACTGAACCTGGTCCCTGGCTCTGCTTCAGAGAGGATGAGAGGGAAAGCAGGAAGATGGGTCCCACTTACTGCTAGGAAATGATCCCTCTGGGTTTGGTGATTGCCATGGAGAGCGGTGAGAGAGAGTGGGCAGGAGCTTTGTGGCTGTTCCCTTAAGTAAAAGATGTGCAGCATGTAAATGGCTTGAGATGCTGGAAAGCCAGGCATCGTGGAATTACTGTGACCGTAAATAACCACAACAGTAGATGTGGGCTGCAAAAGAGCATCAGAGAGGGATGAAGTGGTCACAGAAGTCAATGGATCTTCATCTGAGAAGGAGCACCAAAGGCACGTAAATATGAGCCGGTCACCACTCCTTTGTCAGTGGCTGGAAAACATATTCCAGCAGAACTGGGAAAGTATTTAGACAAATGGGGAGGCCGCTGGGAGGCTGGAAATTAGCTAATGATGATGCATCAAAGGACAGAACCTGAGCAGAGTGAAAACTGATGGCCATGAGATGATGTTGAGAGGAGAATGGCGGGAGGAGATACTCAGCTTAGCAAAGCCAAATGTTCTGGGGCTGGCAGGGAAGAAATCATGATTAAAGATGATGGCAAGGCTGTAACAGAGGAAGACAAATGCCATGTCTCTGCATGACTCTCCAGAATGAAGCCTGATTTCCCACAAGGGCTGCGGAGAAATGGGCTGGCAGCCAGCAGCCTCTCCAGAAGCGCAGGGAAGGAGGGGGTGGATGGCAGAGACATGCTGCTGCTCTGCCTGCCGGGCCCGGGCATGATGAGCCTTTGATGGGGGACACTGGAGAAGAAGAGAAAGCGGCCTGAGAGGTGGCCAACAGGAGCCTCCAGGGGAGATGATAGAAAGCACAAGTCAAACCCTGTGACACCGGGAAGCAGCACAAGCATCCATCAGGGTGGGAAGCAACAAGCATCACCTCAAGGTCTGTCTTTCCTTGGGTGAACCAAAGGTGAGGAGCAACGGATGGCACCCAGGACCCCAGCCCCTGTGTTGGCCAGCCCCCCAGCTCCCTACGGCTCTTCTCAGACCTCTTACAGCTCAGCACCTTTGCACCCCTGTTAGCTTAATCGCTGGGCTGTCATCCTGGCAGGACCAGAGCTCTTTCCAGCATGGTTACCTGGTTGGGGTCAGGCTCAACTTCATCCCAGTTGTGTGTCAAGTGGCCTTCCTCGAGAGGCTTGAAGGGTTTGTGGCAGACTGAAGGTAGGATCCGATACAGCCAGCTACAAAGAAAGAAAAGTCCTGGATTAGCCTGGAGAAGAGGTTAAACCCTCTGGGTGGCTGCCGGCTGATTGAGCTCCTGAAGGCATTAATAACATTTATGATGGTGGCAACTGGGCCAGAAGTATTAAATACCAAACACTAGCTCATAGGCAGAGACTGCCAGAGAGATGGCTTTTTGTTATAGGCTCTAATTACAAATATATGCTGTTCTATATAGGTAAATGCCTATATGTGTGTTTACCTATACATACATTTACATTCTCACACACACCTATATATATGTATATAAAAAATAAAGATACAGCTTTATCCGTCACTGCAATACAGCCACCTCTGAAGTGAAATAAAAACCTATTTAACCACAGCTACAAAGCCGGCCGGACACGGGATGAGCGCAGTATCTAACTGTACGTACAGAGGAACCTTCAGGAGCCAGAAGGTCCCATCCAGTATCTGAATTTGGATGCGCTACTGCAAGAAGCATCCTATGCCTGGCTGGCCACGCCCATAGGACCACCAGCAAGCCCATGCAGCGAAGGCCAGAGTTTTATGTGGGATGCTGTAGGAGGCCTTCCATGCCTCCATTGCCACCTGGGACTGTCACTCTCCTTCCTGGCTGCCTGCCGTGTCCCTGGCTGCAGCCCCTGCTGCTCCAGCAGCTGCAAACAGCATCCGCACACCGTGCACAGGTGCAGCCAAGCCTGAAACTGGGCTTTTAATCAGGCAGGTGAGCAGAGGTGATGGGGAAAGCCTGAGACAGGCAGGGCTGCCAGTGCCTTTGATGTGTTAACAGGGGTGGTTGCAGTTTGGGTAGGTGGGAGAGGGGAGGAGGGAGCTCTCCCTTGAGAGCTGGAAAATTTCCATCAAGGACGTCTTTGTGCAGCAAACAATGATTCATCCCTTTCCCACGCACACCGCGAGCTGGCACCAGCCCCGAGAGCAGAGCTCTGCTAGGCAGCTTGGATGATGCATTTGCCTTTCATTTGAACGAACAACAGAAGGGACAGAAAAGCCACCGTGGGAGAAGTGAAATGAGAAATGCATCTTCTGCAGTCTGGTCATGGATGGAGCATGACGCCTGGGACAGAGCTCCAGGACGCTTGCTGCTGGCTGGAACAAGCCGTCCCCAGCAGTGCTGGCAGCACGGGGTGGTAGGCAGGGTGCTGGGTGCCTGGCTCTGCTCTGAGCCCCTGGCCAGTCCCAGGACTGGTACAGCCCAAGCTAGCGCCTCACCAGCCCGAGCCCATGCGCAGGAGCATCCTGAGGAAGAGGAAGGGCTCCTGCTCAGAGGCTTGGTTTTGACACTGTCCATCAGGTGCTTACCAGTGCCAGTCGCAGCAGCGCTGAGGCGCTCAGGCTGAGACCCTGAGATTGTTTTGCACAGCACACACAGCCCACTCAGGACCATCTGGCCCCCATGAATATCACCTCCCCTTCCTCGCCTTGCTCAGAAAACCACTTTCTTTCCCACCCCAACACCTCCTTTCTCAGCATTTTTGTAACCCACTCACCCCACTGAAGCCTTCCCTCTCCCATGGTTTTCTGCCCTTGTCTCTCTCCCGGGAGCTTTTTCAGCTGGCAGAAGGCACTGGTGGCCCAGAGGCAGCTCCTCCATCGTTCTCTGCTGCATGCCCCAAGCGCCCCCCATCACCCGCCCGCTGCTGGGGGTCACAGTACCTTCGCTTGTTGGTGGGCCGGGGACAGGTGAAGGCAGAGCCCGAGAGCTGCTCAGCGTACAGGCCGTACGGGCAAACCTGAGGGTTGTTCTGAATGGGAGGAGAAGGAAAAATAAGGAGTGAGGAGTGGCAGCGTGGGATTTAACTGTGGAGCCCCAGACAGAGCACAGTGATGGGTGCCCAGCACCCCGATGCCATGGGGTGGACTCTGCTCCTGAGGCTGTGCATCAGCCCTGGAAGCTGTATCTTCTTGCTCCCATGATGCTGGGTGCCCCACGGGTACCACCCAGCCCCCCAGCCCCTTTCCCACACGAGTGCCCTGAGGAATCGGCACAGCCATGGAACAAGCTGCAAGAGGGCAGTGCTCATAGCACCAGCAACGGGAGCGTCAGGGAAAAGGGGGTTATTCCCAGTGCTTACAGATTGCAAAGCAGACTGTTATCATGCCCAGATTTTTCTGAGGAGCAAGCATTCAGAGGGGTTGCCCCAGAGCCTCGTGTCTAGCTGGCTTTCCAGAGGACAGACTCCCAGCAGCTGCACCTTTGCTTCTCCGCTCCTGCGCACTAAGGGCCCCCTTCTCCTCCTGCCCTCTGCCCAGGGGAGGGGTGATGGAGCAGGCATTTGGGTGGCTTGCTCCTTCCTCCTGCCCGTGCTGTTTGCTGCCTGAGAGCAGGGTGACCTGTGTGGGAGCCTTTGCTGTGTCTCAGGGTTTCTGCGCAGTGCCAGTCCTCCTGCGGAGCACAGAGGGGACACCTTCCCCTTCGCAGAGCCGTGGGTACCACTAGCGCAGGTTTAGCAGCCCTTGTGAGTTCACGACTGAAGGACAGATTCCTCCTTTTCAGAGAACAGAAACGAAACATTTTGATCTAAGTAGGCCAGCGTCTATTTGTTTGAGATCAGCAAGAAGCAAAGGCATCCAAGAACTGCAGGAAATATCCCGGTGGGACAGTCATACGCCATTTGCTATCCCATCTCCCTCCTGCAAGGTCTAGTTTAGCATCCTGTTACCCTGCTGCGGCCGAGCCGCTCAGCCATCCATACGGCATCAAAGGCTGCCCTGACAGGTGGGCAGAGGGAAGAGGTAAAGCTCTCACAACCCACGTAGCTTCCAGCCTTGAAACTCCATCGTGTCCGTATGAGTATGCAGTGAAGCAGGGGGATCAATAGCCCTTGTCATTTTTATCTTAGCCAGCACTACTGCAGATGCCAGTCTTATAAATACTGCAGAGGGGAAAGGATCCACCTCTGGGACTGGAGATTTTTTTGTGTCTAACTCGTTTTCGGATTTTTCTGTTAACCCTTTGGACACCGAGGCCGACCTCTGTGCAGATGAGGGCACCTCAGTCAGGAGCTGGAGGGGTCCTCCTCCTCCTCCTCCTCCTCTGGAAAGCGGTGCTGCCCGGGGACATCACGAGGAGCACAGCTCACTGCCTGTTCAGACCAGCAGCCACCACTACCAATCTCCCAGTTTTCAGGTGCCTCTTTCTTACATTTTTTCTCCAAGCATCTGCTATAGCCAGTCTCAGAAACAAGGCACTGCACCAGCTGAGCCACCAGTCTGACCCAGCACAGCACTCTGTCTTTTTTGTGGGCACACCATAGGCTGCAATGCAGACCCGGGGGACATATATATGCATTTAACGCGACCTTGTGTTGTGTGTTACCAGCCACACCAGCACACAATGTGTAAAACATCAGAGCTGGGGAGATCCAGAGAACTCAGGAAAAGCAAAGTGTAGAGCTCCCAGTTTGACTTTAATTCTACTGGGCTCTTTGCACAGAGGATGATGAGTTGCTCCAAGAGATGTCATTGACTGAGCATCAGATGCTGCCATCCGAGCACGAGGGATTTCCAGAGATCCAACAGAGGGCACAGTCAGCCTCGAAATGTGCGCTGGTGTACCGGAGACCAGGGCAGGAGAGATGAGAACACTTGAACCCTTCAGTTCTTGCCTTTGCAGACCAAGTGGCTACTGTCACATGGGTCACCATTCCTTTCTTTCAAACAGAATGACACATGATTTATTTTCATAAAACATGTTCATAAAACGTTTAAGAATGGATCTGTTTGTTTATATACTACAGGCATTCATGTCCCCTCCCTGCAAAGAAGCTGCTCTCCTGCCCAAGGCTTATAAACCAGCTTTGACAAACCCAATTCCTACAGAAATTCCCAAAGCTGCTTCTTCTGCACGAGCACATCTCTCTGCCAAGCTTCAAACTTCTGCTCTGGTTTATTCCAGAGCCGGTGGCTTCCTTTTCCGTGCCACTTGTACCACAGACTCCTTTTGGAAAAAAACCCTGCTGTTGAGCAGAGGTCATTTAAGCAAGTCTTAACCTCAAGGTGAAACTTGGAAGCTCGCAAGTAACTTAAAAATAGAACGTATGAACAGAAATCTTTAATTCTGATTTTTGCCAATGTCTTATTATTCCAGTCCTGCATGAAGAAGGATCCTGGAGACTTTCATGGTGGCAGAGAGGAAGGAAACACGTTAAGATGAAAAGAAGCCCCAGGAACAGATATTCACTCCATTGCATGTAATTTTAATAAATCACTTTAAAAAAACTCGGTACCTGTCCCTCTGGTAAAGCTCCTGGGCAGCGTGGATCCTCAGAAACATGTTCATTTCCAAATCCTGACATGTACTGTAAAACAAACCACACAGCTCATCAGCGATTTGAAAACACAAGCTAAACCTCTCCAAACCACCCAGTCATCACTTCCCCGTGTGTTTTTCCAGGCTCTTTGTGTGCATTAAGAATTTCTCAAGTCATCTACTTGCATATTGCCACAGGCCATTTCCACAGTTTCTAGGTTCACTTCAGTAGCTAACTTGTGGCCTGGGAAGCACGGATGGGATCTGCTCTCCTGCCAAGTCTGCACATCTATTCTGACCACACTCTGCAGCATGAAGGCACTTGAGAAATAAGCAAAATATCACATATCCAGTCAGACTGTATCAAGAACAACAGGGTGATGTACAGGAAGAGGTGAGCACCAGCATTCCGGAGGCATGCTAGCACCATCCACATTAGACCTGACTTCACTTGAATAAGGGATGTTGCAAGATCTGCAGACTGCCTTGCAAATTTATGCACTCACATGCTCAGGGGCCGAAAGTGGGAGCCATTTGGTTGTCACGTTCTTGTGATACAACCCCATGACCATCAAGAAAAAGGTCAGGATGTAGGTGGGATGAGGGAGGAAGGGAAACTCACCTGGGACTTAAACTGTATCACTGATTTGCCCTAAATAAGCATCGCCCAGTGGGGCGTGAACTGTCCACCGTGGCGGTAAGTGAGAATTAATCCATTCCCGGACAATAATCTGATTTTCTAGGGCGATGTCAATAATCTGATTTTCTAGGGCGATGTATACCGGAGGGACCCATGGCTGGAACAGAGCTGCTTGCCCTCCCGTGCCTGCCCTGCCTGGAGCTGCGATGCTCTGCGCGTGGCTAAAAGCCACGGGATCCCAGGGGACGTGGCTCCCGGCTTTGCGGCACTGAGAAAAGCCCCACGGTAACCCTGAGGCACACAAGGGAAGCCGGTGTAACAGAAACCTTTGCTTTGCACTGACAGAAATGTAAATACAGTCCCTTCAGATCCTATAGAAAGGCACGAAGCCACCCTGTTGAACTCTGCGTGAACACGGAGGTGTTTTGGCAGCGATCAGTGGTTCAGCTCCGTGGCCTGGGGAGAGAGTTAAATATTAATGCTCCCCTCTGTCACCTGCCTTCACCCAGCAGCGCTGGGATGGCAGAGCCCAGGATTGCCAGCGCTTGGCTGACACACACACTGCCTGTGCCGGGGTGGCTGCGGCACTGCCATGCGGCTGCACCCCAACAGCTGCCGGGGGGCTCCAGCGCCGAGACACCCCGGCAAGTGGCAGGGACCCCCCTCGGTGCGGCACCTGGGAGGCAGAGGTCTGGCACAAAGCCAGGGGGACAAAGCCCCTATACCTGCTTTATTTTACTATTAGAGTGCCTGGATTATTTCCCCCAGGCGTTCTCATCCTTGTGCAATTTGCAGCCCCCCTCCCAGAAATTTCCAAGCGTAGCACACAGAGCAAACCGAAAACCGCCTGCGAAACCCAGTGGTTTCCTCAGGCACCTTCCAGGGATCTGTAAGAAAACTCCTTTCCCAGTTGCAGCCAGGCTGGCTGGAAGCCCTGCTTAGCCTGGCCCTGAAAACATCTCGCTTTCCATCAGTTCGGGGAGGATATTTCTCTCCTTACAAACGAAAGTGCATCACCAGGACTCTGCTTTCCCCTGCAAGAAGCATATTGATATGCAAAGCAGCAGGTCACCTAAGCAGCCTTGGCAAATGTATTGTACTGGAGCATTTCTTTTTTTTTTTTTCCCTGCCCTTTTTTTTTTTTCCCCTCCCCTCTTTTAAACGGAAATGCAGCAATATCTGATGGGACTGCAGCAGTTCCAGAATTAACTGAGACCTTCCGCACTGCATCCTCCTCTACCAGCCACATACAGGTGGTGGGAGCATTTGCCTGCGGGGCAGCCTAGATGAAAAGGCGAAGAAGGGAGGAAGAGGAGGAGGAGAGAGGCAGGCTCGTTTTCTAGAGGCACAGCCAGCAAGGCCCAGCAGGTTCTGCCATTATTAGCACAGCAAGGAGAGGGTTAACGCAACGTGCAGGCTGCTTTGCTGAGCATCACCTGCAAGATGCTCGACTTGAAGCTGGTGGGGGACTGGGAGGAGACAGTCCGTGGTCCTCGGGTGGGTTTGTCTGGTGGTAACCAGCATGTGCTGCCCAGCAGCCCCTTGCCACGCTGCTGGGGCCAGGGGGGAAGGCGGCACGGAGACTTTCGCTGTGAGAAATCCATCGTCCATCCTTCAGGCTGAAAAAGCTGGTGAGCCACATAGCTGGCCTGCCCGTTCCCATCGCCAAAAGCCCCTTTGCTCCTGCCTGCTGGGCCAGGGGACGGAAAGGAACCCGGCTCAGCAGCGAGGACCTGGTGCCAGCCACTGCGCAGTGCTCACCACCGGGCAGCGGTGCAGGCGGCATCTGCTGCCTTCCTTGGCTGTGCACCACCGGGGGCTGTGCACAATCATGGGCTGTGCACCATCGGGGGCTGTGCACCACCGGGGGCTGTGCACAATCATGGGCTGTGCACCACCGGGGGCTGTGCACCATCGGGGGCTGTGCACCATCAGGGGCTGTGCACCACTGAGGGCTGCGGAGCTGCTGCCACCACCCAGTGATGCAGGAGGCTGGGTGCTCTGGGGCAGGGGAGCCGAGGCAGGGAAGAGGTGGCGTTTGGGAGAGGGTGCCATCACCCTGCTGCCCTGAGAGGGGGGGCAGAAGCTGCTGCATCATTGTTTGGTCAATTGATTCTTCCTTGCCAAGAAAAAACCCCAATTAATCCTCAGGTAACTGCATCGAGGGCCAAAACAAAGACATTGGCAGGACTGCAGCCACGGGAGGGGAGACATCATCCTCCCGGTGATTTATCACCCCGCGTGTGGCTCCAGGGTTTTGCCTGGATGTTCAGAGTGGCTTTTCTCATTCGCTTGGTTTATTTTGTCTTTCCCTGTAGCAGACCTGAGTCTCTCTGAGGATTCTCTCCCCGGCACACCCTTAGGGGTCGGTGTCAAACACCACTTGGGCTGCCACAAAGAGCTGGGTCACCCAGCTCACCGTGTGTGTGGAGGCATCACGCGCCAGGGCTCTGGGGCACCGCACTGGGACCCTGCCGGTGCAGACCTGTTGGGAGCAGCGGTGCAAGTGCCAGGCACATCACAGCCCTTCTCCCTGCCAGCCCCCTGAGCCCACCTCCTGCCTCTCCATTGGCATTGCACAGGGTGCCCCCAAGACAGGGGAAATGACCCCTTTCTGCCCACCCAGCACCTCCACCAGAGCATCCTTCCTGGGTGGCAGAGATCCGGCAGGATGGAAGCCAGCCCTTCTCCATGAAGTGGCACAGTGTTTTCAGTCCCACGCAGCCTCCCCCCAGGTCTCTGCCTGGCCTCCACAGTCCCCAGCCATGTTCTGGGCATCTCCAGGCTGGGTGGGTTAATGGGCACTATTCTGGTAACTGGGCAAGTGATTTCTTTGTAGAACAAAAAGTTCTCTGTGGTCCTTGTTTTCACTTTTCCTTTTAATTACTGTTGTTATTTTGTTCGAGATCCTGTAGCTTTATATGCAAACAGGATCTTAGGAATTCATCTGACTCCTCTTTGTTTTTCGTTTTGTAGTTTTTCAATAAAATGGGAGAGATAAAAGCTCAGCACGGCATAAAAAATTCAGCAAAGCTCATTGATTGGAATAACTGGGATGCAAAGCAGAGTGCTCGCAATGGATGTCGTGCTCTGACCTATAAACTATAACCTT
Source organism: Falco biarmicus (assembly GCF_023638135.1). Classification (NCBI taxonomy): domain Eukaryota; kingdom Metazoa; phylum Chordata; class Aves; order Falconiformes; family Falconidae; genus Falco; species Falco biarmicus. The sequence goes on from NC_079292.1 coordinate 89,743,391, forward strand.
TTGTTCACCGGATTAGACAGCAGGCATGGGAGAAACGCATTTGAAGTCTGAACACACAGACTGCAAAATAATTAAGGTCCTTCTTCAAACACTGCATAATACATTTCTCTATCAGCTTGTGCTGCAGGACACGGGAAAACAATATTCATCACCCCACAAAAGGCACGGCACTTTGTACTGGCTCTGTCCAGCCAGCACCACAGCGTCTAACACAAACCCGCAGGAACAGGGACACGAGCATTTGGGCAGTGAGCAGAGCAGGTCTCACCCCCTGCATGGGGCTCCACAGTCTCCCTGAGGGGTAAAACCAAAGCACCCAAACTGGAGCTCTGCCCGGTGCCACCACGGTGCCATGGGGCCAATATCCCTGGCAGGAGCTGCCACCTCCCCGGCGTCTTGCCGACCTTCTGCTCCAAAAGTGCTGGGGGTGGTCCAGGTCCCAGACCCTTCCTGAAGAGACCTGCCCAGCTCCAGCATGGGGGAACTTGGTGGAGGAGGGAAGAGAAGGGTGGATGCCAGGAGGAGCGGAGAGAAAGGGCGAAGCAATGGTCTTGGGGGAAAGATGCCGAGGGAAGTTGGCTGGGGAGAGGTGACAGTGGGGTGTGGATGTATATGATGCCTCAGAGGAGGTGCTGGCACAGCAGCTCGTTCCTCTGGCCAGCTCTGGGCAGAGCCGTGCTCAGCCTGCAGCCACGGTCACACCAGCCAACAAGGTGTTAGGGTCTGCTAGGAGTGAGTTGAAGCTGGACATGGAAGATGCTGTCTTTGGTACTATATATAGGGCTACAGCTCGATATATCCTCACTACATAAAGCGGAGCTGCAGCTGTACATGGCAGATGCTGTCACAGCCGTGGCAGAAACCAGTGCCCACCCACCCAGAGTGGTGCAGGGGCAAGGCTGCCCCACTGCTGAAAGAGGATGGTGAGAGCTAGGGGTGTCGGGGACAGGCAAGGAAGAGGCACGGTGACGTTTCACTGTATGAGACAGGACTCGTCAGAGATGGATCAGCAGACCTGTAACACCGTGGTGTAAAATAACAAACATGGCGGGAGGTGGTGAAGGAGCACATCCATGTGTCTTTCGGGTATATCCAGAGCCAGGAAAAGGCTTAGTGACAACCACAGCCCCAGAGTCTGGGGAGAAGCATGATGGTCCTGCACAAACCCTTGAGACCCACCACGTCCTGGGGCCAGCCCTTGCCACTCACGCACCCTGACGGCCCCGGGGCAGCCCCCCAGCAATGACGAGATGCTGATGAGATCCAGGATTGTAAGTCTCGTGTTCCTACACATGAACGCCAACCCCACCGCATCCCACCCTTCTCCCCAGCCTCCCCCATGCTGCAGGAACGGCGGCAGGGGAAGCTCCTGCTGGCTGCCCCTCTGGGGCTCGGAGAGGGGGGCACGGCTGGACCCCGATGTGCCAGCGTGCCATGTGAGGGGTGCTGAGAAACTGCCCTGGAATGGAGCCGCTGCTCCCCTGGGCTGCCGCAGAAGATGGTGGCTGGGGTTGCAACATCTGGGCAGATGTTGCCAGCCAGATTTCATAGGCTGAGGGGGAAACACCCCCCTGGCAGCGGGGGCAGGAGGAGGGGTGCTTGCGGAGGGTGGGGGAAGGACAAATCATGCGATGAAGAGGTCCTGTGCTGGGACAGCCTGACCAAGAATAGTTTCCAAAGAAGGAGAAGAGGGAGAGAAAAGCCTGTTCATAGATGAAAAGCGGCGAAATCCTTTACCCCAAGAGAGCTTTAAAAAAACACACCTTGGAACACCAGGAGGTGCACACGCACTGACACCAAACCCAGTGTCGGCAGGGAAGGGGTGTCCGCAGCCAGCACCGGGGGTCGCAGACACCGACTCCTTACCTGAAGGCCGGTCATCTTCCTCCTGGTCTTCCTCCTCTTGGAGCAGCCACAGAGCCCTGGCTGGTCCCTGGCCGAAGCAGCGAGCCTGCTAGCTGGCTGGCCGAGCTGGGCTGGTGGCAGGGTGACAGTGCTGCAAGTGAGAAAGTCCACAGGAGTTTTCAACCTGTTTGCTCAGCCCAGTCTGTGTTTAACCAAGCACCAGCCCTTCGGCGCAGGACCAGCCCGGGATCCGTTTGAAGATGATAAGCAGGGGGTGAGGGGGACTGGGTTCCCTCACTGCCACTGTTCCTCTTTAGATCTTAAAAATGGGGCTGTATTCCCCACCCATGGCGTGGCAAAAAAAGAACAAGGTGTTTAAGAACAAAGAAAAACCACTTTTGCAACAGTTTTATAAGCTTCTTTCAAAAGTTAAACCTCTAGAAATTTTTAGATACCGTCCTCTAAACGTGTACCAAAAGTTGTTAGTTATGCTGTGTTATGGTGGGGGTGGAAAGGATCACATCACCGTCCTGGTGAGGGTAGCAGTATTTGTGAAACACCATGTGGCAACATTACGCAGCGTTTTGGGGCCAAAAGTAGGGGAGGGTTTTGTATTCCTGTGATTAGAAGTAGTGAGAGGAACTTATAAATTCTGAAATATTAGTATTTTACAAGACAGCTGTTGCTGAAGAAGGAGCAGCAGCAAGCATTTAGCTACAGAATACTAATGAAGGTAGTTCTGCATTTCCAGAAGTTGCAAGGAAAAAAAAAATCAATTTTTTTATTTGATTTTGTTTTCCTTTGAATTTTCATCTGTCCTCAAAAGAAAAAAAAATAATTTGCAAGCAATATTTTTTTTTCCCTTTCTGTGACCTGCTCTACTATTAAGTCCTGCCAGGAGGAACGCTCTAGGAGGCACACACTGGAATTCAAACACAAATGGAATCCAGTGAAGTTAACGTCTCCCCGCTCCTAGAGGATCCTGGAGCATCCTGGAGCATCCTGGAGCCTTCCCTCCTGAAAGCAGTTACTGAGCGAGAGCTCGGGCTGCAGGAGGGACAGTTCATGGGTTTGCCTCTAAAAACCAGCACCTCCTCACACCACCGGAGCAGCGTCAGGGCCACCGGGAGCTGCCACCTTTCAAGGTCTGGCAAGACAGGTGAGTGGCTACGAGGGAGGAGGTGGGGTGTATGACCAGGATGTGGTTACGGGTGGGGGACACAGAGCTAGTGTTCCTCAGCTGTCCCTTCTGGTCTTAGGATCACAGGATCAGAAAATATTTGAGGTTGGAAAGGACTTTAGAAGGTCCCTAGTCCAACTCCCTGCTCAAAGCAGGGTCGGCTCTGAGGTCTGGCTGGGCCGCGCAGGACCTTATCCAGCCTTGTCTTGAAGACTTCCAGGGATGGAGACCGCACAGCCTCGCTGGGCAGTTTGTTCCACTGCTCGATCGCCCTCACCACCAAAAAGCTTGAACTTCCCTTGTGTCAGCCGATGCCAGCTGTATCGCCTCCTCCCACCACGCGCCACTGTGAAGAGCCAGGCTCCGTCTTCCTGGTAACCTCTCAGCAGGTATTGGGAGCTGCTGGCTGGTTCCCCGGAGCCATCTCTGCCCTGGTTCCTCCCCGTGTGGGCTGCAGCCCCCAGCCAGCCTGGCTGGCCCCTGTGGTTGGTGTGGGGAGCTGGTTTGGTAGCCCCAAAGCCGGGCACGGGATCTTCCCCTGCACCACTTGCTCCGTGGAGCAGGAGCACCACAGCCCGGCGGCACCTTGCCTGCTGCTGCTGTTTCTTCCTTTGCTTGTCCACATGTCCAAGATGTTCTGAGCCACTTCTGTCATCGCTGCTGCATGTGGTTTTGTCCTGAGAAAACAGCAAGACAGCAAGCCCAGGCAGAGCGCTGGAGACATGGTGTGCGGGGGAATTACTGGGGACTGGACGCAGAGGGCTGCAGTTGAAGGCTTGTCTAGAAAGCAGCAAGGCTTATTTATGGGCAGCATGGGCTGCAGCTGATGCCTCACAACCCACAAGCACGTGTGTTGTGAAGAGATGGCCTAAGAAAGCATCTTATCCTTTCCTGAACTCCACAGGGACTTGCTTGAGAGCCACCCTGACCCACTGCCTCCAGCTCCCCCAGCACAGGGCCAGTCCGGGGGCTGAGCTGGGCTCCCCTGGTTTCATGACGCCGATGGTTTTATCACATGGTCACCAGGAACAGACTCGGCTAACCTGGCTGTACAGCATCAGGTAGTATTTTCTCTAAAACAGATCAAAATTCAGCCCCGGTACAATGTGGGTGGGGTGAGGATGGGTACAAGCGGGAACTTCCATCATTTTCTTACAGCGGTACCCAAAAGTCTTGAACCGTAACCTGGACCCCCTTGCGTTAGGCTCCAGAAGAACAGACTGAGTGATCTCCAAGCTGTGAGTCATCTTCAGGTCTCCGTTACCGCTTGCCATCTTCTCACTCGCCCAGGAAGGCTCTCTCCGTATCCTGGCCTCTTCCAGCTTTGCCATAAAAACCCGCATCAGCTGCAAGGAATTCTCCAGCTCCAGGCAGAGCCCGTGAAGGTGTTCTCACCCCGAGCAGTGATTCATCACTGCCAAAGAAATAAAGTACCTGGCACCTGCCACCTACCCTTGAGAATCCTTTCCTACCAGACAATATTTAACAGTAAAGAGTTCATCTCACTTATTTTCTGACAGTGAAGAATTACACATTTGGCTACAGGTTTGCAAGCCGAAGTTGCAAAGTTTCAGGGGTTTCCAAAATCTCCTTCTGCTGAGCCACGCAGCAGGAGCGATAATATTACATTTTAGCGGATATTGCCCTTTGAGAACCTGCATTTCACCTTGTTCACAGTTCTTCACAGGCTCTCTTCTCTTGTTTTCTTCTTGTGGGACAGGTAAAAATAAAGGTTTTGCTTTTTAATTATGGGGAGACCTGCTTCTTGCTTGCTCTTGTTTCCTGAGAAAGGACGAGGTATTATCACTTTACTCACTTGATGGCTGTGTAAATGTTTTAGAGCTTACTAGGGTGCTGACCCTTGCTTTTCCATTCTGTGCAGGGACAAACATCATTTAATGAGATACTGTTGGAAGTGACACTTGATTTATTGACCTCCAGATTCTGTGGAATACAGAAAAGATTTCTTAACGCTCCTGTGGTGTTTCTGACCTAGCCCATCCCATTTCAGAGAGAAATCATAAATCCATGTCGACTACTCCCAATCATCTTAATGTCCTTCACGCATCTGGAAGCAGTTTCCAGGATTAGTTGCCTTGGAGTGATGGAGCACCCCTCCTCGGGGATGGAGGGCGAGGCCGACTGGCCTGTAGTTTGGTGGACTTTCCTTTTTGCCCTTAAATGTGAATAGTAAGTGGTCAAACACTGGAACAGGTTGCCCAGAGAGGCTGTGTGTTCTCCAGCTGTGGAGGCACTCAAAACACAACTGGACGTCATCCTGGGCAACCTGCTCCAGCTGACCCTGCTTGAGCAGGGGGTTGGAGTAGATCTCCAGAGCTTCCCAGCCTCAGTGATTCAGCTTAAACAACCCCTTTAGTTAGTTGCAGCAGCTCTTAACTATAGATCTTAGGAAACATTAAGTATAGATGTACTTCATTAATAATTTAGCAACTGTCTTCATTATCATGTAAATACGATTCAGAAAAACAGTGAATTGTTACCACATAAACATCATTCATAAACACAATGAATTAAGCATGGAAGAACAAGCATAGAAAGCGTTTGGTGTCTTCTCAATGATCTTTCTGGGTTTATGACATCTGGCCAGCACATAGCTTTACGTGGCCTTTACTCCAAGGAGATCCCAGCTGAAATGCGTAATGACCTAAAAGAGATATGTACAAAAGCATAGGATATCAATGCAACTGTTTGCTGCCACATGATGTATATGCAACTGTATAAGCTGCGCACCAGCAGCTTTTTAGATATGAACTCTTCTCACAGGCATCATGATGGAGATGTGCAAGGTGCTCATCTCAGCGTCAGGGTGAGATGGAGATGCACAAGGAGCTCTTCTCAGAGTCAGGGTGAGATGGAGATGCACAAGGAGCTCATCTCAGAGTCAGGGTAAGAGACCGTGCCAAGGGACTTGCTAGAAAAGTCAACAGCTGGTGTTCAACATCTATCTCAGTGGTGAACGGAAGATGAGGAGCAGAATGGAAAAAGCCTTTCCAACAGAAGATGAGGCAGCAATATTTGACCCGATAGACAAAGGGAACTCAACTGAAATTCATAGTGTGGGCATTGAAAGGCTTCTTGTTTCCTGCTGGATCACTTGCAGGTTCAGGTAGCGGGGCACTGCGTGGGTGAGTGACCCAGGTCTCTGCGAGAAACGTGAGAGACATGGGACAGCAATCCCTTTGCGTCCCGATGCTCCCCACCAGCATTTTCTTTTGCAATGTGTATTTCATGCCACGTGGCAAAGGCAAAGCTATATATTCTTCCTATTCTTCCCTGTCCCTTTACCTTAATACTTGTCTATCAGGGTATACACTTTCGAGCGGGGCCGATACCTTCACAAACCCCTCCATGCTTAGCGCAGCGCTTTCTAGCATGGATATTGCAGTCTCCCAGTGCTGCTATGATGAGTATAACTACTGGATCATGGCTCACCACCACTTCTTGTAGCAGGTGGTTGGCCAGTCCCAACAGTAAAGCTCCTCCGTCCCACGCACAACATATTTAAGAGGTAACAGAGAGGGATAGATCCTTTCTGATGTGGCCACGGACCTGCTGTTGCAATGGCCTGTTGCTTTTCACAGTGACGTATCTTGTTTCTCAAAGTACCAACCTCTTCTCCAGCCTCTCTTCATCCAGCTTAAATGTATTTATCGGTGTACATATTTATTAATATATCCATTCACTCCTGTCTCTGTAATCTCAGCTTCCCCAACTTGCATTTCTTCTGGGTGTTAACCCTTCGCATGCTGCCAAATGGGACAGGAGCTCTCTAGAGCAGCTGCCTCTGTTTACCTGCTGGTGTACCGTGTACATGCTACCAGAGGATTTAATCTCTTTTTTGAACTTTTCATCATAATATGAGAAAATAAAGCAATAATATACTTTTTTATCACTGCCAACAGCTTTGTGGCAAAAAAGGCTCTTTTTAATAACATGTACTTTTTTGTAGTGTGACTCTTATGAAATATGTCCTTGTCATTTTTCTGGGATCATTCAGCAGCAGATGCCAGACAAGTTAATTATTACCATTTATTTGTGCAGGAAAGATCATAGAAACTGTCTGCAGTGGAGAACACACACTCCTTGTCACCAAAAAGCAGATGCTGCATGAACAGAGGCTGGAGATGCCACCTGCTCACCTTGCTGTGATGCTTCTGTCTTCAGGCTAGAAGAAGCACTCCTAGGAATCAGTAGAAAATTTAGTCACCTTGCCCTGTTCTGTCCTTCCCACTCTGTTGCAACGGCTAAAGCGGGTGCTAATTTTGGACAGTCACTGAATTTTGTGGTCTGAACTTTTATTCATCAAGGGTAGGACATTCATCAGGCCCATGTAAGCCACGGCAGAACAAGCCTGGGGAAGAGAAGATGGCATCAGACAGCAAGATACAAACTATGGACTTAGTCCTAGCTTTCCAAGCTACTGGGCCTCCTTGTCCTTTGATAAATCTTTAACCCAAAGGCAGCAGTACATTTCCACTTTGTAAACGTTAACTTTCGGGTCAAAGGGAACGTGGCTGTTCATGAGTCAATCGTACGCTATTTCACTTCATGGTCCTCCTAGTTTGAAGAAATGACTGAACTTTCACAGTTGGATTGCCCGCACAGCCCAGACTTTTATTCGGTTGATCTAGTCAAGAAAAAGCGTGTTTTCATTTATGAGCTTGTCTTGTATTCGATGTCTTTGTGAGAGAAGCCCGTGGTGGTATGCCAAGAAGGAACATCCCTGTGCAATTCCAGTAGGTATGGAACCAGAGTTTCTGCGCAGTGATAAGCCCAAGGGGCACAACAAGCTGTATCTCAGCGATGTAATGCCAAAGCAGGAAGAAGAAAACACATCTCTGTACTTAATAGTATTTGCAGCAGGGCTGGCTAAGCAGCTGAACTGCCAAAGCCAGATTTCACAGTCTCTTTGCGGCCACAGATAGCTGATCACCTAAACCAAATTCCTTACAAACACGCTGGGGGACTTTTCCTCAAAGCTGTGCTAAAGCTCGTCTTTCAGAAAGCTACTAATTCTACCCTGAAAAACCCCAAACAATGACAAATCTGCTTTTTTTGCAATAACTGTTTCGGGCATCATCACTCTCACTATTAGGTAACTACATCTAATTTCAAGATCCTTTTAGACTCGGGTCCCGAGAAACCATGGTTTATTGCAGCTTTGCCTGCACAGCTGGAAACCCTTACGCTGCTCATACACCCATGGATAGCGAAAGAAGAATCTGAACTTCTTCATTAGGTTCTCATGTTCCATAAAGAAACATGTGTTCCCCATTTACTGATCAGATGTGAGAATAACCCCACAGCAGCCCAAGTGGGTGACACTGAGGACAATACTTCTGGCCTCCTGTCAGGCCCTCGCTAGGCAGGGCAGCTCTGCCATTGATTGCACATCTGAAATAAAAAGAGGATTGGGACCGATTTTATTCTCCATCCCCTCTTCTACCTGACACCTATGTGATGCTTTTTCCAAACCCAGTGTCGGCCTGAGGACCTAATGCCAGTCCTGCAGTAAGGCACAGCTTCAGCAGAGCTTTCCTCCAAGCACTTTCTGGCACGTCGCCAGCCAGTGACAGGTTCATCGATAACGATAACGGCTTTTTGTCAAAGAGAACTAGTGCACTAAGCCACAGACTTGCTCAGCCCTGTAAAGGAATCAAAGCAAATGGTGTCCTCGTAAGGAAAGGGAGACAGGAACATGACTTCTAATGGGAAGAGCTGACTAACAGAAGAAATAAAAGGACTAAGCTCCCTTTGCTGAAAAGCAGAGGCAGGTTTTCGACCAGTCAAAGTCTGTCGCCTCCTTATCAGCTGAGGAATGAGAATTCAAGCCCCAACTTCACTACACCTCACCAAAAAATCCGTTGGCTGCAGGCTACAATGCAGCAGTTTGTACCTCATCTGTGATAAATGGAGCATATTGCAGCTGCTTCTGCAAATACTGTTATCAATAATGCAAATTTGTATGAAGGTTGTACTGAAACCCCGTTACTGGATAGGTTTCACATGCTTAAAGCCAGCGTCACCTTTGCTAAAGATTGCTGCAAGGAGCAGGCGATCCTGTTGCTAGGAAAACAAAAACGTATACTCAAGAATTTAAGGTTATTGTACACATGGGTCTCCTACTTTTCTGCATGGAAATCAAGAGGGGCAGATTTGGGTTTTTTTCCACATTTAGGACATATTCAAGCTTCTGACTATTCCCCTCAGTCATCAAACGGGTCATAAATCAACAAGAAAGCTCTGCCGAGTCCCTCGGGAAGAGGAGAGGCTCATTGTTTATTAGCTATACATTTCACCCGTGCACACATGGGTAGCCCAACACATCTCAAAGGTAGCCGCGTGAGCCCTCACTGGCCCTTGTGGTACGCAGCACCCCGGCTTACAGTTCTGCCTGAGAAGTCAACAGAAAGATTGAGTAGCTCCAGTTTAAAGGAACTGCATAAAAGTGCTTGGATGTGAGATCTGTGTGCCTGTGACAGGCACCAGAGAGACAGACGGAAGGAGAGATGTAGGGAAACAGAGAGGCAGCAACAGGCAGAGAGAGGAACAGGGAGAACTCGAGTGGTACAGCCAGAGAGACAAAGCATGGTGGAGAGAAACAGAAACAGAGGAAGAAAGGGGGAACAATGAGAGGGGTCTTTGTGACCCCCGGAGACAGAGCGATCAGACAGGTAGGGCACGGAAAGTGGGGAGAGAAAGAGGAATAGAAACTGGGAGAAAGGGCGCTGGAGGAACAGAGAATGGGGTGTGGGTGGACAGAGGCAACACAGACAGAAGGGCCATAAAGGGCATGGGGGGACGGGGGACACAGGGAAAGGAAAGGTGAAACACAAGAGGAACGAAGTGTGACACAGAGTCGTCTGGCGTCACAGCCCCAAGAACCTTCTCCAAGGTGCAAACAGCAACACCACTGACTCCAGCTGCTGACATACTCCTGGGTCCGACAAGAAGCTGGCACCTCCTTTGAAATGAAGTGTAATGTCATCAACATACACGACTTCATTACACATCACCTTGTCCTAAAAGGAAAAACTATACCTAATGGCGGTTACCTGCTGAGATCTAAACAAATAAGATACTTAATCTGGACTGGAGACCTATCTGTATTAAAATAGCAAAGATGTTGGATTCATGACACAACATTAACACAGGTGTAAAACAACCACTACACTTAAACCCGTGATCAAAAAAACAAAAAGGGTTTGGCTGCACAATGAATATTTGGGAGAAAGATCAACACAGCTTTTTTTTTTTTTTTTTTTTTTTAAGTGACAATTTAAAGACTGATCTTTAGACACTTTAAGACAGAAGTAAAGCAGAAGCACGGAAGGGGTAGGGTAGCGAGTAAGCGTAAAGTCAGTAACAAAAAGAACTGGGGTGGTCATTCTGCAGCGCCCACTGGATTCTGACATTTGATATATGGCCACAGCAGGTGTGAGACATTCTTGCTCTATAAACAGAAACAATATGGGTACCACCAAGGTACAGTGCTAAACTGGTGGCACTTGCGTACCGAGCCACTACCTCCCATTAAAATAAAGAGAAAGATGCACCTAATCCCACACTACACCTAGTCAGTAGGCTAACGGTGCCTGCAACAACTTCTACAAATTTCCATGGTTTGTCTAATATATAATTATCAGCCCATTCTGGCTCTGCATTACATTCAGGAAAACAGAAGCTATCACTCCAAACAAAAATCATATGGAGCTACTTCAAGAGAGCTGCAGTGTGTGTCTGTCACCTAAATGTAAAAACCATGAAACAGGGATAGTGTAATTATCCAAATCCCAAGCATGGGAAACCCACAAAACTTCAGGATTGTATTTAAAAATAACTGGAATATGCTACTATCCTTAACTTGGCCCTGATGAAATAAGAGAAGAAAAGTAGGTAAAAATACATGGAAAAAACCACGTGTTTTACACAGTAATTTATTCTAATCTGTGACCACGAAGGCTAAAACACTGCAATCATGGCGAGATGGGTCTGCAATCATTTTTCAGGGCTATTGATGGAGACAGCATAGAAATTTAGCCTTTACCCTTTACAATGATAACCAAATGACAGGTGTCTAAAGGATTTCAGTGAATTAAAACTAACTGCCGAAGTTAAGATTGGCAGGACAGAGTTAAGGGTGGTGATATCAGAATAAATATTGTGATGACACAAACATCTTGGAACAACCCTGATCCTCATTTTCTTCAAGTTAAACATCCAGACTTTACTCTTTAAAACCCTGTGTACTGAAAAAAACACAATTTGATAAACAGATACATAAAAGCCATGCTGCCAGCGGAGCCTCCTTCATTTTGCAAATTGGACAGCGAGACTGACCATGAAGTCGCTTGTCAACCACACAGGTCTGTTCAAGAGTGGATGGAGGTGTCCAGGGAGGAGTTTTACGGCTTCCAGCCGGATGAGTGAGCCCAGGCAGACTTAGCTGAGCCTCAAACAGGAGCTGCAGCCTCAACCACACTTCTCTTTCAATCTGCTACCACCACTTGCCCACAAGCTCTACATTTCCTCAGTACTATTCTCTATCTTCTCCCCTCCTACCACAATAGCTCTACTTTGCTCCCAAATCCTGATTGTCAACCTTCAGTACCACTGATGCCCAGGACTTGTGCATTCCCTCCTATTCCTGGAGCATGAACCGGGTTTCTCATACAAAGGCTTTGCTGTTTGTTTGTGGAGCCTGAGGTGAAACACACGAACACAGGTGTGCTGCAATCAGGGCTCAGGCCACCTACAGCATGCTGAGCAACGTTCCTTTTTTTTTTTTTTTTTTGATTATTTGAAGAGGGCTACTTTGGAAAGTTGCTTCCTCCAAATCAAAGATCTGTGCAACCGTTCTTAAGGCAGCATCTTAAACTAAATGGCCTTCCTTATTCTGGAACACTTCCAATTCTCCTAAAGAAGCCATCAGGTGAAGAAGAAATAGCCCTAGCTTGTGTTCTGCTCTGCAGTTCCTTAGTAACCCGAGGGAGCCCAGGTCTGGTTACCCTAAGGCGGCACCTGACCTGGAGAAAGTAATTCCAGCTTTCACTGTCACAGGAGCAGAGAGAGACACTGGTGCTGTCACTGTCATGCTGCTATGAATGTTTTGGTACCTTATTTTCCCTGGTTGTAAACTGAATGTTAAGTAATAACCTATTTCACACAGGCATCTGAAAACTTACTGCACTCACCTTTGCAAATGCTCCAAGACCTTTCTGGAAATGGCCTAAGGAAAATAATACCTTTGACTGGTGCACCTCTCACTGTCATTTTTGTGCCTGATTAGTGGCAAGAGGCAGTTTTGCATTTATTTCTAAGCAGCTGTTAAAGGAGAGCTGCAGGCAGGCGTAACCTGGAGACTGCGAAACACTGCTTGCTGTCAGTTTCACACCAGCGTTTTACTTTCTTCTACCCCCATTTATTATTAATCTGTATTTATATCTAACTGCAGCTCTTAGTTAGCCTTTGCCAGAGGCTTAACCATTAGAGGTGACTGTGAGGAAGGAGGGGAAAGAAGAAGCTGCCATAAATCAGGCTTTTACCACTCCATACAACTCCGGGGAGGTGAGAAACTATGCAAAGCTTTGGCTATTTAGGAAGACAACAGCTTGCACAGTGGATCAGGTCAAGTCTCCTTTTATCCTTAGTACTAAATATGAAAAGGAAACATCCCTATCACAGAACTTTCCTTCTAATCATGCTCAGTTCCTACTTTCTACAGTGCTTTAAAACCCTTTTAAATTTCTGCCTATTCTAATTCAGAGGATGTTCTCACATTTAATGTTTTCTGAACCCACTAAGCCCTCAGGCTCAGTAAGACCATGTCATATTTGTTCTGAATAAGCACTGTATAAAAATGCACTTTTTCTACCAGCTTTCAATGCACTGCCTTTTAATTCAGTATTAAGAACAAGACCACACTCAATTACGAAAAAATAAACAGGAGTACCTGATTCACTTTGTCCTCTCCAGAGTAAACAGTTTTAATTTAAGCAGTAGAATACCACTTGTTTTCTACTCACAATTTTCTTTTTAAGGCTTCAAATCCTTTTTCATCTCTTGTTTATTTCTTTTATCCCTTTTGAATCAGGCTGAGCAGTGTGTTTCAGGTGAGACACCACCATTCATTTAATGAAGACATTTATTATTTTCCAGACCATTCCTCACCCATCCTTACATTTCACTCACTTGGTTTGTTCACTTTACTGTAAATGAGAATCCCACTCAGTGTCATCTTTCCTTTAGAGGTAAGATAAATGTAATTCATTACAAAGACTGTCCATAAGTTTTCCAAAATGGAGACACAGATGTCACATATACTTGCTGTGTATGATAAAGGTTCCCACAGCAGCGTGAGAGGAATTCAACTTCTTGTACACTTTCCCCAGATGCCCCCATGTATCCAGATGGCCTGCAACCCCAAGAAGCACCAGGCTTCAGATTAGATTTTTGGAAATTCTTCCCCAAGTCTTTTCCAGCAGAAGTAACTTCAGCAGTCTACCGAGCCGTAGTATCATTTTACTCTGCTTGACATAAGCATTATTATCTTTAAGCAACCAGTTGGAATGGAAATGTTGTTAGGAACTTGGAGAAGTCATCTTCCACTTATTCAGCGTTCAGTCATAATGAAGGCTCTTCAGTGTCCCTCCTCCAAACCTTTTCCTTTCAGAGAAGCCAGGAATCTAGAGACAGAAAAGGTAAGTTGTAATGTCAGAATCAGCAGGAGCTCCCTTTAGCCCACATTTGAGAGCCTGTTACCAAACCAGCTGCAACAATGCCTTCCTCTTCCACACCGTCGCCAGAATCAGGACTAAAATGCTTCAAGCTTACTGCTAGAGGAGCAGCACCATTAATTAAACAAGCTGCAAAACTTGAGTATGGCTCATTTGTTCTATGGAGCTCCTTAAGGCTTTTTGGCAAGGGTTACAATGAAAGCCTTAATTTCTTGGGCAAATCCTAAACCAGTTAATTGCAGATTTCAAAGTCCATATTTCCCCCCAGATTCAAATGCATACCAGAATTTCTCCTCCATTCATTTTTAAAACTACAAAATAGTATTAATAAGTCCTATTAAAGAGCTTTTAGGACTTTATGCCTTCTAACCTGAGACAACAGCAATTCACTGGTAGTTGAAAGCACAGTTTTATCAACTGCTGAAAACTAAGAAAACCATCAGAATAGAAATGGCTGCAACAATGCAAAGGATTAGCACTCCTGCTTTTGTAGCCAATCTGTAGATACTGCTCACACCGTGACAAGGAGTGCTTACAAAGAAAATCTACCTGAAACCATTGGAAGCTTCTCTGGCTTAACAGTATTTCAAACAGATTTGCAATCCAGTGCACCCTTGAATCCCTTAAAAGAAAGGGATGCACTGCTTTCTAATACTGTGTACCATGTTTGTCCTATTGGCATCATGAAACTCTCCGATTTCAGTCCAGAGTAACTTTTAGGTACCTAACTACACACAAGCAGAAACAGCAGACCCAGTGAGCACATGCTCCCAAAACAATTTCACACTCTCATAGGAAATACACGGTGGAAGGTGTCAAATGAGCACTACAAATCATGCCAGGAGAACATGGGCATGTAAGGATGGGATGGGAGGAAAATGTAATTTACAATACAGAGCAGACTGCTTCATTGGTAAACTGAAAAAGCTATTACCCAAAATAAAAGTCCACTAAACCCCCCACAATTTAGATTTAGTTAGGGTTTTCAGGCCCAAAACTCAAACAGATATGCAAGGTATTCATTCAGGAATTGTTTTATTCATCTCTGAGAAGCAATCATTTCTAAGGGAAAAATCAGGCAGATTTTGCACAAAGGTTCATCTCATGAAAACTGCTTTGGGAATTCAAAACGGAAAAATGCAATCATTAGACCTAAAAAGTAGCAGGACACCATAGATAAAATGTTATCTGTTTCTGTATTTTTTTATATCAAAGTCACTAATTAAAAGTAATAATTATTTATCAGAGATCTTATCGAAATCATGGCTACAAACAATTTGAAACTTATCATTCTTTTCATCCTGAAGAAGTCTATAACAGAAATACCTCAAAACACGAATGATCGAAGTGACCTATTGTAGAAAACCCACAAACACGTTCATAAGATTTACATTCGGTAGATCATTTCAACTAACAACTTTAAGAGGTTATATTGAAATCTCCAGTTCCAATGTGGATTTTGTCTCTTTAAAAATGACTGTCCACTACTTAAGATTTGTTTTAAGCTTCTCAGCTATCGTCAGTGAGGCAAATGAAAATAGTCATCAGCAGGCTGTAATCTTTGGCACGTGGCCATAAGCAACATAAAGTTAATCCCTGGCTAGCCACTAAAACCGATCAAATCAGAAAAATAAAAATCTTACATCACTCAAAGACAACCAGCACACAAGCAGATTTCTGCATTAGGCTGTTATCCCCATGAAAGGGAGACTCTCTTTCACTAGAATGTGGGGAGAAGGGGAGAGGGGAGGAAAAAAGGCAGCATGCAGAACTGAAAGAGGAAAAAGCAATTTTTGTTTTTAAAAGGCATAGAAAAATGCTCAAAGAAAGTAAGCATTTTGTAATTTGTGACTATTCCCCCCCCCCTCCCCATCCCTAAGGGGCTTTCAGCACAGCTACATCTAACGATACATTTGATTGTATTTCGGAGGTGCTGTTCATGGTAATTTGCAAGCACCTCACAGGTACGGTAAATGGAAACTCACTGCTCCCCGCATGGCAGACTGTGCACGGCGGGGTGGGGGGCACAAAGAGCTGAAGTGGCCTGCCCAAACCAGAAGAGTCATTTCACTGCTTCTTCACCACCTGTACTGAAAACAGTTAACTCAGCCACTAGGAATGGTATCTTACTGCTGTTCTCCTTGTGGCTCCACTGGTTCTATGAAAATTACCTGTACAAAACATAAAATGCTAGTTCCAGCTGTGGAAAAAAAAGCCTTTCCATTGACCTTCAGGACAGCATCTCTGGCCTAAATCTGCAACCAAGCAGCCTGAAGCTGACAGATCTGACAGAGATCATATCTGCCCATTTTATCTCACTCTTGCAACTTCTGCTATGTTAGCATACTTAATTATTTCACTGCCAATCACATTACAAATACTTTAGCTGAGAAAAGTCAGCCATTTTTCTGTCTATCCAAAACAGCTGTGCTCCCACAGATTTCAAAACCCAATTACCAGCATAGATTACCATTTAAGTCACATGAAACCCATGTTCTAGAGGACTCTGTCAGCAGTTCACATTACAAAGGGAGAAAGAAAACAAAAAAGGAGGAAAAATTACAAACCTGATTGCCATCTCTTAAGAAGTATCTCTTCTCTATGACCTGGGAAAAACAGAGAATGATCTTAGCTGGCACAACATAAGCATAACCTCAGATTCCAATCAAAACTTCACATGTGAGCACCGAAACTCATGGCTAACTGGGACAAGGTCTGAAGTCATGTTCCCTGCTCCAGGCCTATTGCTTTAAGTGCAATGCTCTAGTACACATAGAAGGAGTTGCCACCTCCAGCCATTCTTAGTAAAGCTGTGTTATTCTGAACTTAGACACACATCATTTAGTTAGCCCTCTTTAGTAATGGAGGTGATGGTTTGGGTGTCTCCTTACTCATCAGTTATTCCCATCTCTTTCTGCAGATGCAGTGGTTCTGAGCACTAGAAAAAAATCTCATTCTGCAGGTGCATAACACCTCCAGTGGTTCTGAGTAGCCCCTGGGCACAGGTGATGCTTGAGAATAGGTAGCCTGACTCATGCTCTGAGAGTGATGCACAACACTGTCTGTGCTGAGGGGTACCTATGGAGGCAGTACTGTCAATCTAAAAAATAAAAAGTGATTTGTATCATTTGTACAATCTAAACTCTCCTCCAAAGAAAATCCAGGTCAAGCTTCCTCTAAAGCATGACGTGTTACAGGAGGTGATCTGCTCTGCTATGGTATCTTTATCCAGGGGGTGCTTAAACCAGAGCATTCCTTCTATCATTTTCACAGTAGGACTTGATGGTTTTGCACAAGATGTCTTTTGCAGGGAGGGAGAGTACATACCAAATCTCTTAAGTCCTAAAGTTTTCTTTAACCACGATCAACAGAGCTAACCACAGCCTTGTAACTTCCCGCATTACTACCTCAGCACACTGCAAACCTTCTGGCCTGCCAGAAGGCTCCAAAAATATATGCAGTGTCTCTGGACATTTCTGAGCTCTTTTTCATTGCTCTATGCAGATCAAGAATCAACTCTTCAAGCAGATCAGCTATTTTCTGGAGTTTCCAGGAGCAGACCAGTCTTTGGCACCTCCATGCCTGGCTTCAACCAACTCAAAAAGCAGAACGTGAAAGAGGCAGCTAAATGTTGTTCCATGTTCAAATCACAGACAGCATTCAATACACAGAGCAATAAAACATAATTTCCTTGACTTGACTTACTTTATCAAAAAACCTGCTTAGTTTGACAGCGTTGGATGAACCTGCAGCCAGGTAACGAGGATTGGTACAATCCTAGAAGACACAAACAACAACACAAACAACAACAACAAACCAAGCACAAGGAAATCAATGCAAGGAAGCTGTAAACATGGAAATCAACCTACCCTTTCCCCTGACACACGGACCTGCAATCAGCTAGGGAAAATACAGTCTATCTGCTGCTTTCTGCCTCACAGTCCTTCAAGAGAAAAGGCCAACTTTTGTTCTGTGAATTCACCAGAAAATTCTAAGTAACCCCCTGTGCGCTCCACGTCTTCCTTCTGCTACCAGCTATACAGTCAACTAATAATTTGTACAGGCTACACATGAGATTACACACACACACATACAAACACTTACGCAGCACAGGTATATTTTTATACATATATATACACATTAAATATATATAAATAAAAATAAAGTGATCCTGATGTTTCATTCAAGGATAGTGTCAGAACTAAGAACAGGGAAAACTGAATTCCCAACCATCAATTCCAAGCTGCAGTGACCTTATCTAACACCCCATACACCTCTCTGTAGTGAAACAAGGACGGTCATTTCATCAAGCAAGGGGGACAGCCAACCAAAATGTGATTACTCCAGCATTATTGAGAAAATCTCCAAAAGCCCAGTTTTTGTCACATCTTTACTTACTAAAATTTGGACTCACTCCCATATAAAATAAAAACAACAGCGGTGACAAGGATACTAACCAGATTTATCTCTTCAGCATTGAAGTCCTCAGCCAAGAAAGCTGTTCTGGTCAAAACTTCATTCCGCTTAGTTTCTGGGATCTGATCCAGCTTAGTTCCTATTACCAGCAGTGGAATTTGGTTATCAGCAAACTGTTCACGGTCATAGTCACTGGTGAGGGAAACAAATACAGTCTTGAATACAGCCATGGTCATGTAAGTGGGCACAGGGATGCCAACAGCTCCCCCTCTTTTTCAAATAATGGTAATTTATTTATGGGTCATTATTTATCTAAGAAAGGATGTGCTGCATCTATCAATTAAGGCAGGGCTTCTGCATCTAAGTCACTACACAGGAATTAAAAGGAAAGAGAAAAGAAACCACGATTTGGATTTCTTCTCAGCATAAATGAACTGCAGAAAAAATGCTAACACAAGCAGGAAAGAAACAGGAATGCCAGTATTGTACCAAGCATATGCAGCCACCAGAGACATATCAGGCAGCTGGCATTGCTGAACATCTAAGTTTCTACATACATAGACTGTTAAAGGAGGGACAACGAAATAAGTTGCAACACTGAAACACTACCCCTTTCCACGTTAAAGAGGGCTGCAGTAACAGTTGTGTGGTGTCAAGTTATTAATTCTTCTACATTCAAATAAAGGCAGCCACCATAAGCTGAATTCCAACAAGCTTTGATTCAGATATGAATAATCATCAAAGATAGCCTTTATAAAATAAACAATAAAATTAAATGTCATCACAAATCCAAGCTCCAATCATTCTCCTCAGCTAGGATAATCACTTGTCTTTCATTTTTACCTAAAAGAAGCTTTCTAGAAAGTAATTTTACAACGAACAGCAACAACTCAACCAAGCAATTGTTGGTGGCTGAGCATCTGTCCCTGACAGAAGCTAAGCTTTTGAAGATTAAAACAATTATGAAGACCCTGCACCTGGAAAAACTGGAGAAATTTGCAGTTATATAATGCAAATCCTCTTTCTCTTCTCCCAAGTTTCTGTAGAAAGACCTGCATACCAGCATAGGTAGGGAAACAACTGATATTCTTCCCACAAAAAGCTACCCTTTATGATTGCTTCCCTGCTCATGTGTGAGGTTTTATCAATGATCTTAAAACCTCCTTGACTACATGTATAACAGGAGCATGGAGGTATAGGAGGAAATACTTGACACCATGTTGGAAAGACAATTCTGAACATGCTGTTTAAGCAGAGTTTTCTGTGCTTTTTTTAGCCACACTCCTGAAATAATTCCTTCATCAGCCGTCCCACCCCCCCAAAAAAAAATAAAATTAAGTGAACTTCCTCAGCCTTGGTGCATGGAGGGAAAGCCTTTTGGAACAGAGACATGCCATCCCATGACACTTCTTGTGCAAGGGCTTTGCACATCCCAATACAGACACACAAGTCTTCAGGTATCAGGGACTGGACCCACTCTCACAGAGGCCTCACACAAATGAAGGATGCAGTAAACATCTTTTCCCTTAAAGCAAGGTCTCTGCCATACAGTTTGGGAATCTACTGGCAGAATGGCCTGATTTGCAGTGTAAAACAAGAACAGCAGTGATTTCCTTTGATATCCTGCGCTTTTTTTCTTTCTTTCTTAAAAGTCTAGCCACATCTAATTTCATGTGGATTTCAAGTAGCCTAAGGGATGAACAAAGACTTCCATAACAGCTTGGATTTACTGTATCTTAACCCTGCATGTGTGTTTTTTCTCTCACCCATTTGTCACGAGAACTCCTGTTGGAGCAACATCTCTGTTGAGTGCTTCCAAAGACCAGCGATACAAATTCTGGGATGATTTCTTGTTAGTTAAGTCATGCACTAAAATTATCCCTAAAGTGAAAGAGAAGACAGCAAGATGCTATTTAATGATACACATTTTTTCCCCTTATCTTACCAAAACGACATCTGCAAGTTCCCAGATATCCGAGAACGAAGAAAGGGATGTATAACCGGTTCAGTTACAGTGAATGAGTAAAGCTGAAAATATCAGGATGTAACAGGTTTTTTAAAGCTGCTTATCAGGAATAGGATAAGAGCTAAGAGAAAAATCTCATGAAAGGAGGAAACGAACAGCCACCTCAGGGTTTAATCCGCAAGTGGCTTGCAGGCATTCCCTGATGCTGCTCTGTCTAGGCCTCAGATACTGAAACTCTCTATTCCTGCAGCAGAGAATGTAGCCTTCCTCTGTTTTACCTAATTGGTAAACTTAACGTTCTTTTTGTCACACCACCTAAGAGTCTAAAAGCTGTTTCTTTGTTTCAGAGAGTTTAGAGAGCGCTGTAGCTTTCCTCCATTTTCAACAACTAATGCTACATACTTGGGGAGGTATCCAAAGGGAAAACAGACTGATACAAATTTTCACAGTTCAAGTGTCTGGTAGAAACGTGAATCAGCAAGATTTCATGTATTTAAGATTAAGCTTCTAGCATTTTTCATTACCATGATCCTTGAAAATGTAAATTCCGAGATAGAAAAATAGCCAGCCAAACTTCCTAGCTGTACTATTAACAGACGCCCACTTCTGATAACCACAGTTCCTAATTCAATTACCAGCTCCTAGCTAATTTCTTCTATTTATTCACATCTCCTGCAGCCTGTGGGACATTCCCACCTCCTCCAGACCTCAAAACATCACTAATTCAAGGGCAAAATGTAATGATACCGCTTATCTTCATCAGCATTCATTCTCAACACGCTGCACAGCCTATAGGTGGAGGAAATTATTAATTTATATTCTCTCATCTTAACTCCCAGAGGTGCCACCCACTGTATACGCTATGAAAAAACCACATTTCCACAAACATTTTCCACTACCTCACAGGACTGTGCACAGTCTCTCCTATGAGAGTTGCCAGCATATCACAACCATAGCCCTATTTCAAAGCATTTATCGCAGTAACAGCATAAAAAGGTAACTCAACTGCGAGTCCACCCCCGGAGTAGGGAGAAAAAGCCTGCTGCAACATAACTTGGCCTATAGCAACACGTTCAGAGGCACTGCTGCATAATCTGCGAGAAACACTCTCCACCTCCAGACACTCATCCTCAGTTATGTCTTTGATTGGTCAGTTTGCTTATCTGCTTCACCGAAAACCTACACAGTTAGTTGCACCAGCAGAAAAAGACTCTGTCGACATCAAAAAAGAGCAGGCAGCACCCGTGACTACTCAAGGAAATGTTCCTCCCACATTAAGGTCTGCGAGCCATGGCCCTGCTGCCTAGTCACTGTCCCAGACTCTCACAGTCCACACACCAGATGCCAAACCAAAAGCAAACCGTACCCAACCTTGTCAACAACCAGGTGTTCCTGACAGCCTGCACAGATGCTGCCACCACCAAACACTAACTGCCTTTTGATCTCAGCTTTTCAGACCATGGCAAGCCCAGAAAGCACAAGCAGTCAGACAGAAAGAATTCTTCTTCTCTTCTTAATTCTTCATTCATCTTCTCTTCTTAAATCAGGTCAAACAGAGGCAATTTGCAAGACAAGCTCTAATGAAGGAATTAATCTAATGAAAGAAACCAGAGCCAAGGCTAACTACCAAAGTCAACAGTCTTCATATGTGAGCTGCCTAATAATACCTTTTGGGCAGTGGAGATAAATAACTCTAATAACATCATCAATTATAATTCAGACACATAAGTTCAAGATCTCATCTCCTAATGGGCTGTCCTAGGATATTTCCAAGTCTGACCCACACTCACTGGCATACTGTGGATGTAGTGTCAAAAAGAGATCAATGTTTTTCATACACCAAAGAGGCTTGCTTTGAGGACACAACACAACTCAAACCTTATTTACATTAACAATATAAGCAAGAGGTACCTACACAGTTTTCCTCCTGGGAAAGGAGAAAGAAATCACTACTTAAATAATCACAGAGCAAAAATGTTTATTGTATGGCTTAACATATTATTGAAAGGCCCTCAAATGACTTGGAACAAGAAAAGAGAATCCAACAGAACATTTGAGACAGATTTTCTGAAGCAGTTGTTAATCTGCTATACATCAGTTTTTAGTGAACTATCCTCGGGTGCCAAAAAGTAACAACGGAAATTCCGCACTGTTTAGTTTGTAATCTCTTATTTGCTCTTATTAGTGGTACAGATGAACTGCTAGGCCTTTAAGTCAGTACCTCAACAGAAGGCATAATACTACTTTCTATATACAGCAAGTTGCAAGATTCAATTCTTAAAAATAATTTGGCAAATTAAATGAGCAGAGGCAAGATGGTTATCAACACATTGCAATTTTATGGGAGCTTTAAATTTGCCAGGGTAAAACATAACTATCAAACTTCATATAAATTCAAATAAATATTTTCCTGCTGTAGGTTTTGGAACTGAATAGATAAGAAAATATAACTCATATTTCTGCATGTATATCAGGCCTGGAAAGGTGAAGGCAACATTTATGTCTGCCAGTGTAGCTGGAAGGGACAACACTGCAACTTCAAAGACTCCCTGTTGTGCCAGCTGCACAAGACTGAAATGAAAGGCTGATCAAGCTAATCTGCACAGGTTTGCCTAAAAGAGCTTTCCAGTTCAAAACTGAAATCATAAAATACTGCCTATGAATGCTATCAGGTTTTTTTCCTGTGTAAATGTACCGGAATCAGAAAAGCAAACAATATAGCCCTCAGCCAGACCTAAAGGGATCTGGCCCCAGAACCAAGAGACAGCTCATAACTGAAACTGATAAAACCAGATTTACAGCAATCAAACTTACCATTCAGCAAGTTATAAAATACTGCTCGTGTGCTTTTCACACTAGTGGCACTACCCACTGAACCTCCAACATCCCACAGCTCAATGTAGTAGGTCTTCTCTTCTGGAGTCCCTTCTTTGTAGTCATGTATCTGATGAAAAATTCGCATCATATGTAAACACATCACTAGCTCACAGGAGTTAATCTACACAACACTTAAGACATTCAACTGAAAGGATTATTATACTTGGACAGAAATCTGTAAATTCTCATGCTGACACCATTTCAAATCTCTCAAGTAGAAGAGATGGAATGAGTCAAGCAGTGGCCACTGGATACCACAGCTCTTACATGTGAGATGGAGCTTGGTGAGTCAGCCGAGAGTAAGTATCCTTTCCACCTCAGTATTAACAAACCTAATGCCTCATGACACGTTTAGAAGAAGCATGTTGCTAAAGCAAGATGAAAAAATAAGGTTGTGACTTCTTACAGTTCTTAAAACCCACACAGTAGTACTACAAGAATATTAACCCAGGTGACCACATCAGATTTTGACTACACCTTTTTCCTCTCCAAATTCTCATAGACATCTTGACTGAATTAATCGATCAACAAGTTTTGCCCCTGGATCTGCTAGAGTTTTGCTCCACAGTCAAACAGAAAACCACGTTTCTTTCCCCAAATTTTGGAAGTATATTCCTAACCTATGACAATGCATTTCAAGGAGAATATAGCAAAGAGTGATAAAGGAAAAAAGCGTTTATAACTATCCCATGAGGACTGTAGCTTGGGCCAAAAAAACCTGCTAGATGAAATTCCTCATTCTGCTGACAGTAGGTCCTGCAACGAGCAGGCAGGAGGAGCAGCAACCCTACAGCCACGGCCAGCACCCTCAAACTAAACAAGCAAATTGTTTTTCCCCGCCACGTTTGGCTGACAATTTAGCTGTGCATGAGGTGTTTCTCAGGGCAGCGTGGTTTCAGTGGCGTGCCTTCTGACTGAACCTGGCTGCTTCGGGCCCTGGAACACAGCGCTGGCCACCGCAGCGAGGAGATGTGCTACGAATGACAAACACGTCTGATTCCCACAGCCTTGGAAGGTCAAAATTTGCTCAGGCAAGCACTTGGCTCTTAATAACATTTGCCTCGAAAGATGAAGCCCTCAGCAAACCAAAACACTGAAAAAAAACTTTATCTGGGACAGTAAGTAATGGAATGAAAAAAAAAAAAATGAAGTCAAGGCCCTTGCCTTCCCTTACACTTCAGGCTAGGGTACCCTGCCGTCGGGCACATCACCTACTCGAACGTCCACCGAGCAGCCCACGGTCCAGGACGGGTTTCCCAGCACCTGGTTCTGGCACAGGAGATGCACAAGCGAAGACTTGCCGACACCTGCAAGCGCACAGACAGAAGGAGCCCTGGGCCCCCGCCAGGCAGGCCGCAAGGCCGGCAGCCGGCGGGCGGCAGCTAACGGCGGGGCCAGGGCCTGGCGGCAGACAGGCCCCGCGGCTCCCGCCTAGGCGGAGGGGCCGGGTGAGTGGGTCCCCGCCCGGCTCCGCGGCGCAGCGGGCATACACTCACCAGAGTCGCCCAACACCAGCACCTTGACCCTGTCCAAAGCCGCCATCTTACTCTACCTAGCAACAACACCAGAGACACACACACCCACCCCCCGTCCCGGAGCCGCCAATCGCAGCGCTCGTTCCTTCCGCCGCACTCAGCCTATTGGTTGCCTGCCCGAGTAGCCGGCGCCACTGTCACTTCTGACTGGCTTCATTCGCATGAGGGCGGGAACGCTAAGAGGTCTATGAAGGAGCTGATTGGCTGCTTTCCTGTCGCTCACCGCTCAGCCGCAGAGGGGAACGCGTGCCGGGCAGGCCGTGGGGGCGGAATCGCGCATGCGCGGCACGCGGGGAGCCATTGGGCAAGGCGCCTGGCGCCCCGGTGACGCCACCAGGGCGCGCGGCCGTGACGTGCCCGCGCGGAGCCGCCGGAAGCGCTGCCCGGAGCGGGGAGAGCTGGAAGCGGCGGCAGGTCAGTGCCGGCCCTGGCGGGCGGCGGCGGCGGCCCGGCCCGCCCTGAGGCACCGAGCGGGCCGCGCCAGGCGCCAGGGTCCCCCCGGGGTCCCCCCCGCTGTCCCATAGCCGTCCCTGGCGGGGGACTCAGACGCGGTGCCGCCAGAGGAAGCTGGCCGGGAGGCCCCCCTCCCCCCTTCCGCCTGGGGGAGTCCCGCCGCCGGGGGTGCCCGAGGCCCTCAGAGCCCCCGCTCCGGCGCTCCGCCCCCCCCTTGTTTTGGGCGCCTCTGGGGGCCTGAGCACGCCGGCACGGGGTCGGTGCTCCCCGCACGTTGTCCGGGTGGGCCTCTGCCCCGGGCCCTCGCACCACTTTCAGCTCCCTCCCACCGCCTGCCTCTCCTCTTGCGTGGTTTGGGGGGGTTCTTTGTGTTTTTGTTGGCGTTTTTTTAGGAGGACCTGCTGAGCCCTCAAGTCTCTTGTCCTGCAGGAGCCTACACATTCGGATGTTTCAGACTCAACACATAAACGTGGGCAGGGAATAGGGAGCTGTGCAGGTAGCAGGAGGGGTTCCCTCCTTCACTTGGCCATAACGTAGTCTGCTGCTGTAGCCTAGGGAGGCTGTGCAACTTGTAATTTGAGGGAAGATGCAAGAATCTGAGGAGTAACTAACAGTATAACAAACCTAGCTCGTTGCTTTTTGCCAGGTTACCATTCAGTTCTCTAGCTCAGGAAGATCTTTATTATTTTTTTTTGTGCATTAGTTTTCTTCTGGCTTCATGAGCTTGCTGGTTCCCTGAGGGGCAGATGAACATCACATCTAATGGCACCAAGCTGTTAAATGAGTACAGCTGCCAAACTTGTATTTTTACAAGTGGCTCAGAATGAATAAGGAAGAAGGGCATTTTGCAGAGAGTGTTCAGCAGTGCACATTAAGGTGCATTTTCATGAAATACAGCTGGCTTAATGTTTTTCAGCCATGAAAGGAGGAGGCTCTTCTTTCATCTCTTCTGCACTGGCATCCTCTTAGATCTGCTGATTCTGTTGCTCATCACACTTTCCTACTAGCTGATTAAACTGTCAAAAAAAACTAGTAGAGGGAGGGGGGGAGAAAGGGTATTTTTCTACCTTTTAGTCATGCAAATTGGTGCACAGGAAGGTCTTGTGAGTGTGAGAGCTGGCATGGGAGAGGGCAAAGCCATGTCCTTGGGAGAGGAGCAAATACCCTTCTGGCAGCTGTAAGGGATGATGTGCGAATCTCATTCCTACCTTCTGCTTCCTTTAAGATTTATAGCTTGCTTTCACACAGGATGCTTTAGGGAATTCTTCTGAACAAGAAACTACATGAATTAAAGCTAGCCTGATATCTTGTTACTTAGTTTCTCTGCTTCTTTATTGCTTACATCCTTAGTATATAGACTAGTTTGCTACACCCTGATGCACTAGAACTTTTCTGAACCTAATACTTTCATAAATTTTTGTCTTTCTGAAATTCTTGACAGTCAGACAATACCACTCACATAAGTGTGGTGTTCTAGGTCTCATTGAATGCAGGGTATGGAAAACAATTTCTGCTTTCTTCCCATCAGAAACTTAAAAGGGATGCTGGGGCTAAGCCCCCTGTACTTCAGTGTAGTCATGACTTCTTAGGCTTGATATTCATCAGGAATGCTCTTTTTGTCCTTTAAGAAAGCCCCAAAACCTTACCACTTCATTACATGAGAGCCAATGCTGAGATGTCTCCAAAATGATGTTCTTCTGCTGGTATATGTTCAGATTTAAGTATAAATTTTAAGAGTTTCTGATGTCCGTGGTTAAAATGTGCTAGTGGCTTCACATTACAATTGAGTCATCTCAATAGTGTCTTTGCCAGCACGTGGGGAAAGCTCATGTTTCTGTATCCCTAGCCATTCTTTCTTCTCTTTGTTTTGTGTAGGCTCTAGTCTAGTAACATAAATGATTCGGTTCTTGAAGTTTTCCCTCTTGCTTCCCTCTAAAATATGCTACTTTTTTTTTGACATGTTTGTTTTTCACTTTTATCAACTTGATTTACCTTGCTAAATGAATAGGCAACTGTCAGAATTAGCACATGATGGCAGGGGTTGTGGCTGAAGACTGAGAAGGAAAAAGACTTCTCTGTGGGATGGAGGGTATAATTTGTGACAGGAAACTGTACCTGCACTATTCTAGTTGCTACATTTGGCCTTCCATAAATAGTGCACTCCAAGTTTTTTTCCCCTGCAGCTATAACTGTTAATAGTTTGTTAATGCTGATGTGCATTTGAAGTACTTCTCAATATTACATCTGTTTGTGTACATGCGCGTAGGTAGTCCTTTAATTTACTGACATCTTGCTGTTATGTTGGACTTGGATTATGAATGTGATTGAGAATTACATCCCAAGCCTGTATTGTTCCAATTTCTGCCTTGCATGGTCAGACCTTGCATCCTTATCATGTGGGGTTCCATATATTTTACTTGTGAAAGAAATTAGGTGAAAATGTCCTAATTTCAGGCAGGGTGTTCAGCCTTTCTGTGTGCAGCTGTAGCACAAATTTTCATCTTTAGTGAAGAAACCCCTTTGATACCTATGAACTCTTGGTTTCAGTTTATGGAATGCCAACAAGAAGGTAGGATTTGAGTGAAAGCAGATTCTTCTCTTCTCCTTTAATGCTTCAGGGTAGGTCTTGAAATTAAGATACACGATTTCTCATCAAGATGTAGTGGAGGAGGAAGGCTGAGCAGCAATGCTCCTGAAGTCTCTAGGGAATGGAATTCAATAAGCTTCTGATAAAATACCAGAAGACTTTGGGTTTGCAAGTGATGTGGGATAAAGGCAGTTCTGGATAGTAGCGATGTGTTGCACAGATTATCCACTTACTACGGAGAACAGTGACAAAAAGCAGACTGGAAAATGGAAGGTTCTTTGCCATTTTTTGGAAAGATAGAGTAGTGTCTGAGGTTACTTCATACAGACATGTAAAATCTTGATGGCATGTTTTCCCACTGTAGTTCTGAAATTTGTGCCTTCCCTGCCTGTACTCAGGAAGATTCAAAATTGCCCCTCTTAGCTTAACCTCATAATCTTCTGAAATAATTTTAATTTAATTAGAGCGAAGGATCTGCTGCTCGCAAGTGACTGCTGGAGTGGGATATGGTACACACTGGCTCCCAGAAGCTTGTTGTACTTGCCATGTTTACAGGTGAGGGACTCATAATCTGATTTTGATTTTTCTGAAGAAAATGTCAGTGGTATAAGCAAATAATTTTTTTTGTCTTTTTAAATCTGATGGCAGAACCCGCAGAAAGGTTTTCCAAACAAATCAGCAAAATCTGGTCTCAAAGATTTAATGAAAAAGAATGCTAACAATTTCAGTTAGATGTGGGGAAAAATGGGAAGCACCTTTCCAAGTATGTCTGATAGGTGTAGGTTCCCAGCCAACCCTACAACTCCCAAGTTTTCCCCCAGAAGAGATCTGGGGTGTTATAAAGGGTTTCTCTACCCAAATGAGTCTGAAGAGCAGTCTGCTTCCTTTTTTGTTTCTGGTTGATTTTTTTCCCCCTGACCATGTCCATGGTGTTCATACATTATTTAGGTCAGTACAGACGTGATTATGAAAGATTCACGTTCATTAAAACCTTGTTAGGAGATGTTATCATACTTCTTTGCACATGTAATTAATTCAGGCTTGACTTACTGCTTGGAGGAAAGGTGAAATCACTGTTCAAGGATGCAATGGTAAGGTTCCTTGCTTTTGGATTTTAAACTGATACTCGTGGCACTGGATTGCAGCTTCTGAGCTGGGTCGCTGTCGGTCTTGCCTGGTGGTACGGTGACAGGTAGCAAGGATTTGCAGCTCATATGCTGTAGGCTGAGATTCTTTGTGGGCTGGGTGTCAGCTTGTCCCAGAGAAGCAGTTTGTTAGGCCCTGGCCTGGTGAGTTCTGGCAGTGGTATGTGCTCACTCTTGTGCCATTGCTCTCTGTCGTAGCTTACGTGAGAACGTCATTTTCCAGAATGATGTAGAATATGTTCTTCATCCAACCATACCGATCTTGTTCAAGCTTTTGAGCAGTTTGGCATTAGGCCTCAATGTAATATAAAAACTGGTGTTTGCTGAATGTGTCTCCATGTTTGTTTTTAGAGGCAAATTCCTTGTGTTCAGCATTGTTAACTTGTAGCAAAGCTTGATGAAGGGTGATCTTTGGTGGCTTTATTTATTCCTTTATTTCTTTAAAAACTGACACAAGTCAGTCAGTTGGCTCACACAAAGGCTGTCTTCTGCAGGATTTAGAATTTAATCCGTGGATTAGTTGCATCACCAAGCTTTTCTGGAAGGAATTTTCAGGGGACAGTGAACTGGTGTGGAGAGAAGGGTTTTTTTGCTTCGTTAGTTGGGTTTTTTTTTTTAGATCAGCACTTAAAAAACTTTTGCCTTTCAAAATCCGACTTTTTAAATCTCTTCTGTGGTGCCAGGTTTTATTTAAAATTGATTAAATCTCATTCAGAGTTTAAGCACAGTATATAATGTAAAGATCAATTTGAATAAATGAAAGCTTCTGGCTTGCTTCTGCATTGACATTGTTTTATAGCATCAGTATGTTGCTGACAGATCCAGTCAAAAGCAAGATTTATCTTTAAGTAAGTGAAAGACTGTAAAAACACCAACAGAATGAAATGGATTTTCAAGGACAATGTCCTGTGACAGTATTCAGGTTGGGTCTGACTTAGAGATTCAAATATACTGTATGGCTAACTCACAATGGGGCATCCTTTATTGCTAATGCTTTCACCTGTAACGCAAAGCTCTCTAAAACTGTCCTTTGTGTGAGATAAATCATAATGCATCTGCCATATAAAAGAAAGCTGACTAACTCGAGAAGTACTTGTTTCATGGCTAATTCATGCTGTGATAAACATATTCTATTAAATTTCCTTGAAGGGAAGCTAGGGCTGGGCATCCAGGCACTGTTTTCTGTAAGCTATCCTGAGCCTGCACAGCAGCAGTCAACAGATGTGGCTCAGTTCTTTTCAATTTGAGCACTGTGAATACCATCGAGCCCTACGAGAAAAAGAAAAGCTCAACCAAGGAAGTGTTTTAAAAGGAAAGAGTTAAGGTGGGGTTTTTTCTTACCCATAGGCAGAAAAGACAGGACAATCTTAATTTACCTCCTGTTAAGCTCCACTGTCCGCAGCCTAATTGCTTTGCAGTTGCACTGGCTGTAACCCTTGAGAGGAACATACCTCAGTTGCAGAGGAGGGTAGGGGTTGGAGGGAACCAAAGCTTCAGTGAGTAGTGTTACTTACAGTTTTTTGAGAGGGCAGTGTTTCTCATACCAAAAAAATTAAAATAAAATAGATTTCCAAGCAGTCTACTGCGATAAATGATCACGGATTTTTGAGTGGTCTTAGCTGATGGAAGTGAGTCATCAGCTGCTTCGTTTAATGTAGAGCTTCGTGATTTCAGTGGGGTGTTTGGGGTGGGGGGTATAGAAAAGTTCTGTAATGGTGTTTTGTCAGAAAGGATATTACAGGTTTTATGATAGCAATGAAGAAAATAGGATACCCATCCAGATCCTTTCTTCTGCTGTCACTCTTCTCTATCCTTTATTTGAGACTTGAGTGCTGAGGAGGTACATATACAGTATGTGAAACATCTAATGGAAGAGAAAATTGAAATTGGCAGAGTTTTACTATTTATGATATTCATTCACAGATAAAATTGCTTAGCAGTGACAAACAAATTAAGGTGTGCACTTTTTCTTCAATTGAAGGAACCTTTTTCTTAATAAATGGTTATTCATATCTTAAACTAGCATAGAAGTCTCATATTGAAAAAGACTATTCAGAGTTTTATTTGAAGTTAACTGGAAGTATAACCCCCTGAATAGGTATTTCAAAAGCACCTATAATACGCCATGATTATCTTGAACCTTTCATACATAGAAATCCCAGTGCATTGTGAGTGGAAGGGAATTTTGTTACTGCCAACAGATGTATAGACTTGAAAGTGTGGAGAGAAAATGCTCAAAACCACCCTGTGAAATGACAGTAAGGGTTTGCTCTGTGTCTTACAGAGTCGCTTCCCTTTTTCTCTCCACTGAACAAAACCAGCTGCTTCAGAAGAGTCAGTGCTGTTAGTTGTCTGCTGGGGTTTGATTTCTGGCTGTGTCTGTGGTGGGGGTGACAACATGAGGAATTCCTTGCATGGTATCATCCTATATGTCCCATGTATGTCACAGAAGCGTTGTGTGATTTCATGATGGTTGGTAATTGTTAACAAGCATTTGTGCCATTTGATGTTAAGGTGAAGAAAAATAAAGTGAAAATACAGTATTTCTGTAGAAATTATTGTCTGGTCAGACAGCATGGTACATTGTGATAAGTAACTCAAAGGATGCTTCATGCAATATTCTTTTTCTTTTTAAACATATTGTCTCTTAATGCTCACCAAGTCCTGATTTTTACTTCCTTTATTGTGCTATAGTATCCATGGGCTTCTAAGGCCTGAATGTGAGACACTTTAAATGAAGTATCCATCCTTTGGAAAGACCTATTTGCTCATCTAAGATCCAGGCTGAAGCAGCCTGTGTTGTAGGAGTTGGTAGTGCTAACAGTTTTCATGCTGCAGACTGTTGTCTAAGGTCTGTTTATCAGAACGCATCAGAACGTTGTGCAGCTGGGAGCTTTTGCTTGAATGCACATCAATCTGTACTAGCAAGCTGTCCTCGCATGGTATCTCTGCCCAGCGATACCCCCAGATCTGAGGAGTAGAAGCAGGCAGGGCTACTTACAGTGTGGTCAGGTGACACCAGCTGGGGCCGTAAGACAACTCCACTCACGGGCTGTCTTAGGACCTTTCTTGCCTTAGCCTCTTTCTGCTTCTCCCAAGTTACAAGTCTCAGCTGATCATGAAGCTGTCTACTGGAGCTCAGCTTCAAGATAGTTTTCTTATTCCAGCTCTGTTGGCTGTGACTGAGTAGAAATGAAATCTGTATGTTATGGTACCAATTTCTTGTGTGCTTTTTTTTAAGTTTTCCACCATTTTGTTTTGAATGGGAGGTACAGTCTTCTAATTCTATTTCTGTAGCACTGGCATTATTAATACCTAAGGAGACAGTGCAAGGCTTGGGAAAGAGAAATGGAAAACACCCCTTCCTTTTTTTCTTTTAGCTCTAAATGAGATAAATTAAAACTTCTGGAGTTAGAAGACTAGCTAAGAGTCCATCTGTCGTCTTTCATTGCAGTGTACATGAAGCTTGAGATCTGAATCTGCTATGACTGACCCAGACGTCCTCACTGAGGTCCCAGCAGCTCTCAAACGCCTTGCCAAATATGTGGTGCGTGGCTTTTATGGCATTGAACATGCTTTGGCTCTGGACATTCTCATCAGGAACC
The DNA here is from genome assembly GCF_023638135.1 of Falco biarmicus. Taxonomy (NCBI): domain Eukaryota; kingdom Metazoa; phylum Chordata; class Aves; order Falconiformes; family Falconidae; genus Falco; species Falco biarmicus. The sequence continues at coordinate 89,775,757 of NC_079292.1, forward strand.
CCTGCGTGAAGGAAGAGGACATGTTAGAGCTCCTGAAGTTTGATAGGAAGCAGTTGCGGGCTGTCCTCAATACCCTCAAGGGTGACAAGTTCATCAAATGCAGGATGAGGGTAGAGACAGCTCCAGATGGGAAAACCACCCGTCATAACTACTACTTCATTAACTACCGCCTTCTGGTTAATGTGGTGAAGTACAAGCTGGACCACATGAGGAGGAGGATTGAGACGGATGAAAGAGACTCGACCAATCGCGCCTCTTTTAAATGTCCCATTTGCTTCAGCACTTTCACAGACTTGGAGGCCAACCAGCTCTTTGACCCCAGGACAGGTAAGAGTACAGATAACGGAATGCTCTTGCTGTCTCCTTTGTCTGTAAGTGCTGGACTTTAAAACAGCATCTTACAAAATTCTCTTGAGTTCAGCCAGAGCTAGAGGGCACTCTGTTTCTGTGGGTGGTAAATGTTTGAGCAAGATACAAAAATAATGTATACAGACTTATAAAGTCTGTACAGACAAACAGCAATGTTGGTAAAATGCTTGAGTGACAAGCAGTAGAGAGGTGGAGGTCTTACTGCAATAAATTCAAGGGTGAATAAGGCAGTCTGTCCTTGTTGGAAGCTGATGTTTTTTCAGTATAACCTTTTCTTGCCTGTAAGCTGTATGACTTAGCGGTAGTTTGCAGAGAGGGCATATGTGTAGTTGACTTTGGTATGCAAAAATTTTTTAATTTAGACATGGTCATGCAAGGAGTGAGTTGTTACTATTTAATTTTCTTCTAGCCAGTTCATTATACTGCACACCCTTGTCTCCTCAGTGTAAGGCAGTCTCACAAAAGTTAGAGGAAATTAATTACAGGCTTGTCTGTGGTTGGAGTAAACAAGGTTCTTTTTGAAGTGTGTGTCTCAGTTGAGGTGCATGTCTTGTCTCGTGCATATGAAACAAGATTTTTTTTCTGGGTGTCATTGCCTACAGGGGCAGCCCAAGTACTTTGTGCTTCTGTGCTAGGGAACAAAAGGAAGAACATCTGCACCTGATGAGAACCCATTTTGATAGTCTAATCTGGGATTATTTTGGGGGGAAGGCAAGGAGCAGGGGTTGGGTGTTAGGGTTCCACCTTCTGAATTAGTTTCTTTACTTTTAAATTTTTCCTTTTGAATTCTTTGTCCTGATCTGACCTTTCCTTTTTTATTTTCATGGAAAAGTAAGAAGAGCTCTTAGAGGTATTGAAGTGTGTTGCTTTGTGTCAGTTATAATAAGAAACTAAAAATTTACTGTTTAGTCGTATTGGTACCACTATTTAGTGGTATCCGTCTAGGGTACTGGTACCTGATCTGCTTTGGAGAAGGGCAAACACCCAACAAATGTTCAGCCTATCATTTGCCCTCTTTCCTGCCTCCAAAGATCAAAAGCTGTGAAACTCCTTTTATTTGAACAACTGTGACAATTGTATTGAGTACTAGAGAAGCAGATTCTACTAGGTCAAGTAACAGTCGTTGCTGTAATCCAGCACAGCTCTCTGAGTAAAAGTTGCTCCCTGATGGAGCACCAAAACCAGCACAGATCTTCTATACTCACCGCTGTGTGTGGAAACTATACGTAGTCTCTACAGTAATGATCATCTGTGGCAGCTGCAGTCGTGGGTGTTGGGCTCAATGGGAATTAGTGCTTTTGCAGTTTTCTTCAGTAAGGAGAGAGTGGGGAACCAGCACAGAGAACAAATGCAGTGGGGAGTGTGAGAAACTAATCCCAGAGGGACCTGTACCACTTTGCAGGTGAATCCTCGCAGCCTGTGTGGGTGTTGAGTTCCAAGAGCAAAGATGTGGCTGTTGAGGAGGTGCAGGACACAATAGTGCTGGGATTCAGCTCTGAACAGCAAGGCATGTGCTCCAGGAACTGATGAGGTCAACCAAATGTTTGTGTGCAGTACAGGCACTGGCTGTCTCCACAGTGCAAAATCACTCGCTGGCACACAGTGTGTTTTGCAGCTTTGCTGATGGAAGGAAAGGTTGACTGCTGTTTCCCCAGCAATTCCCAGCAGTTGGTTTCTGTCAGTGTAAAGGCAAAGAACAAGATAGCCAGTTTACCTTCACTTACTTTCAGTAAGAACATACCTGTCTAGAATTTATGTATATTCTATTTCTCCTTATATGACTTCTAAGTCAATGATAGCTTCCTCTCAACAATGCATGATGATACAGTAGTTTCTCAAGAGCTTTTACAAGGAATACCAGTTTGGATAGGGCTCTCCAGTTACTGTGTAAGATGGTCTCACACTGTCTCCAAATCATGAGATAGCTGCTTGTTTCCATTCTGAGTAAATACGTGGGCAATTTTGTTTGCTTTTTTAGTGAGAATGACTGCTTTATCTTACAGTGGATTGTGTTGTCTGCACAATTCTGTATTGGAAAAGAATGGAGACTCCTTTGGGCCTCTCACAGAGGGAGCTTGTGAGGACAAGGCATGTAGAAGAACAAGGTTTATTAGACAGCCGGTAGCATCCCTTTTCCAAGGATGTCTTTAGCCCTTATCAGTGCTATACGTAAACCTCTCCCACTCTTTGAAACTTCTGGCAGTACCACTGCTGAAGGGTAGCTGAAAGCCACATGGATTTGCGTCATGGTTGACCTGGCTGCAGTCTAGGAGCAGCTCAAATTGATAAAATTTTGTGAGTTAAAGGGCCTGCAGGGCCACAGTTGTAGTCCATGGAGCAGGTAGAGCATGGAAGACATCCTCTGCACTAGTCTCGACCAAGCTGCACTTAAATTGGCAATTTGTTGTTAAAAGACATCCAGTTTCACTGTCTGCTTTTTGTCCTTGTCACTTGGAGATGGGGATGCTTTAGATGTCCTGTGTTTTCTTCTGCTTCATTTTCCTCTTCCCTAGTTACCACTTAAATGCGAACTGAGCAAATGTTGTAGAACAAAAGGGCTAGAAGAGGAGGTTATTGCTCTTGCACTTCCTTATTAGTGATGGTTAGGAGGTTTCCAGAATCTCTCTATGACTGTAGCCACTCTGTTGCATTCTATTGTGAATTAAGAGTGCTTGTGAAGAGCTGTCCGTAAGTTCAATCTGTAGTGCTCTTTCATTTTTAGCACAGCACCTGTGTCTGTCTCTCAGCTTTAGCAGAGGTCTGTTTCGTACAGGTTACCAGCTGTCAAATGGAGGGTTTTTTAGCGCTTTGCTTGATTTGTGAATAATTCTGAAATAAACTTCCATGTTCATTTTTTTCCTCAGGAGATGTGATTGTTGGTGTTTTTGTAAGGTGGAAATGTATCTACTGAGAGAAAATAATTGATAGTAAGAAGGGTGTGTAATAGATGTGCTTTGATTGCTGTTTATCCAGTTAATTTGGAAAAATATTTTTGAACAGAGTAGCAAGTTTGCCACTAAGGTGATTTTAAATGGTATAAATGTTAGTTTGAGAGTGCGATCTCTCTGTTTTTAGAAGTATTATACGATTTTTCTCTGTCCCTTTTTCTGCCATTAAACATCTCAACCCAAAAAAGCTCCAGAAACTTGCTGTGCTGTCAGAGGTTGAACAAGTATTGTCTGGTACTTGTAAGAAGTTCAAGGACAGGAATCATGTAATATTGAAGAAACTGTCAGATGGTGAAAAGGTGACAAAAAACCCCAGAGTTTTGCTGCAGCTCCAAATCGCAAAGGGATCTTTTGAGAAGTGAAAAGAAACATGTGTGCTGTTGGAGGAGTCTCTTGGCTGTATGACCAGTGGGTGCCTGCCCCCTCTTAGCATGGTGTGCCTGAGTTATGAATCTTACCCTGATCTGTCCTGAATGAAGAGCTTGAACAGATCTCCAGATACCACACTTTCTCCTCAGTGGCAGTTTTTACTGTTGTCTCCAAAGAAACAGTGTAAGTAACTTCTGCTTTTAGAGGCGTGCAGCCTGGACCCAGCCTGCTTTTATTTTGTGAAAGTTTGCTATGGAAGCTTGTAGCGTAGCAAAGACGAACTTTCTGATTGAAGAGGTTGCAGATTTGCAGTGTGCTATTGACCTGGCGGTGCCTTTGGTGGGGTTTAGCACAGGCTGGGTTGTTGTGGGCTGAGCAGACATTTCTTGAAATACACATCATCGCCTTTCACTTGTACCTGTGCTCTGATATTTCGTACTCTGTTCTGCATGCTAGCAATTGCATTGCAGCTGCCGTTGTGATGAAGCCACATGCAGATGGAAAGCTGCGGCCTTAAACAAGGTAAGGGCTATCTCTTGGGGCAGTGATGTACAAGAGTTTAATTGAGCAGCAGTAAAAAAAAGCGAGATGTTAAATGCATACTGTGAATAACACTGCTGAACTCTGCCTATTCCCAGACCTAGGCTGGCAGTGGACACTGACATAAGGGACACCGGTTTTCAAGCGTTTCACCTCTTACGTAGACCTGTGGAAAGAATTTTCTTCTCTGTGCTTTTAAATGTAGAAACTACAGAAATATGGTTTCCGTAGGCCAATTCCTGAAATTGCAGAGCAATATAAATTACTCTATGCCATCTTGTGGATTGGACTTAAAAAAAAAAATAATCTTGGAGAATTAAATACACACAAGTCTGTTCTGTGGCATGTGGGGAAAGCACAGGAGGAGCTGCGTTGTCTCACCCAGTAGAGGGAGCTGCCTTCTTTTCTCTGTGCGTACGGGCTTGAGTTGATTAATTTATTGAATGTCACAAAACTGGAAATTATGCACATGGATATGTGTTCTGTAGCCTGATTAATTGGATCTGGTTGGGGAAGGTCTCTCTGATGTATCCTGTTCTCATACCCTAATCATATTTGTAAATCTAGTGTAGAGTTGGAGTTGACTGTCAAATTCAAGGTCAATTTGAAAGAAAGTATGTGACTAGAAACTGCAAAAGGGAGAGTGGGGTTGAAGAGCAGGAGTGACAGAAATAACATCCTGCAGCGCATCACACTTATTCAGCCCTAGATTTCCTTAGGTATTCCCAATACCAAACTGTATCAGGTTACTCGGCAGCGTAGCAGGTGAATTCAATGTTAGGATGAAAATATAAGGCTAGGTGAAGTAGTTTTTCCTCTGTTCTTTTCTACCTATGCAAGATAATTTTTATCCAGTCTTGTGTTTCTTCCATTTTTGCTGCTGTGAAGAAAAATCTTGATGTTATTGGTAAATTGTAATTACAGTTGGTCTCTCTTATGTACATTAAGTGTCTTCACCATAACATTCAGTTAGATAAGAGGAGAATAATAGTGGAAAGAAAAGGATGGAAGATAAGTGGGTGACATGAATCAGGAAGATGATGTTGGGATGTTCTTAATTGCAGTTGTAATCACTAGAGTCTTTTGTTGTTATTCGAAATCATAGCAGCTAATTACTTGTCTACTCTTTGCCCTCCCACAGTTTGCTCTTGGTTTGTTGAATGACTTCGGATATGGCTATCATACTGTTCCTGAAGATGCACTGTAATAGTGACATACTGCCTATCTGGATCCCTTTCTTATTCTGTGTGCTGATATGAAATGTAATTTGGAAAGAGATTGAAGGTGGCAATATCGGTTTTATAGAAGGGAAGGGAAGATGTTGAATTTCATTTTAACCCGGTTTGGTTTACTGTCAGCCTCTCACAAGTAATTTGTGTACTTCATAACAGAATTGCATGTAGTGTGTTCAGAGGCTGGTTTTCTGTGCCTGTCACAAGGCACCTTATATCACTTTCAGGCAGCCTGGATGCGGCTGGGCGTTTGTATGGTTTGGGCCCTGTTACTGAGATTAGAAATTTGACTACTCTTTGATTTTTTTGCTTTGGTCTTATGTGTTGACTTCTAGAGCTACTGCCTTTTTCTTCTGACTGCCCAGTTTCTCACTTCATCCCAAGCGAGCTATTCAGAACACATCTGTCCTCATGTTTTGAACTTCTACTTCCTCAGGCAAGTTCTACACTAGCTTAAAATCTTCCTCATCTGATTCAAATTACTTTTGAGCCTGTCCTGTCTATTTTCTTTTTTTTCTTTTTTTTTTTTTTCTTATGGTTCCCCTTCTCCCTGTTTTTTTGCCTTGCCTTTTCTTGTGGAGGTCTTACCTCTGTTACTGGTACACCTCTTTTTGTGATCTATCCCTTCCAGCCATTAGAAAAAATAAATCCCTTAGAGCTATTTATTCTATATATTCACACTATGTAGTCAATCCTAGTTGATCTTTATGCTGCTTATTCTTATCCTTTATCAGATTCAATGATTGTCAGAACAGACATTCTGGATAGCTTTGTCTACCATGTACTGCCATGCATGTGCTGTATGATATCGCTTCTACAACAATTTACAGCTTTTTACCAGCCAAAATCAGGACTTAAAAAGTCTTTTTGTAAATTGGCATACCAGAGACATCCCTTGAAAAAGAAGGGATTCAGAGCAGTTCTGGTTTGAACAGCTTCAAGTTCTGTGAAGATTTTTTTTTTAATTGTTGTTAGCTTTCCAAGTGTATGTAAACCCATCAGTGTGTTTTTTCTTGACTTTACAGGCCCATTTTGTTTGTCTGTGCTGCCACTGAGAGCTTTTGGCAAACACCAGCAGAAGGAAACTGCCCATGCTCTGCTTAGTTTCTCTGTTTCTATTCAAATTTCTGGCAAAAGCTCCAAGAGTATTCCTGTCAGCTTTACTCTGCCTCAGCTTGATAAGGCCTGGAGCCACAGAGAAGGGAAAACTGAGAAAAACCCATCAGAATTAATGCATGTTTTTCTAAAAGTAAGGATACTCTTTAATTACTTAAAAGGGGATGTGTAGGTTAAATCTGTAACTTGAACTCATTCCGTGCAGGTTGGACACCCTGTCTGAAAGGTAACAGTCTAGTCTAATAACCACAGATCTCTCAGCTTGGTGGAGAAATAGGTGAAAGTAGTGTTAGAGCTTGTGCCGTGTAGAACATCAGAGCGGAGGATCACGAGTCACTGCAATAATTCAGAAAAGCTGTTGCCTGTAGAGTGCTGGCTGGTCACTTCCCTGTATTCCACATTGACCTCTGGCTGGTGTGCTGTGTCTCTTAGATTTAAAAAAAAAAAATATCTGATAAGTGCATGCCTTGACTTACAGTATTGATACATCTTTTATCTGCAAAGGACACTTTATTAGTAGAAATGCAGGAAATAATTGCCCTTCAAGTAAAGGTTATCACTAAGTTTTCTCTTGGCTTTGCAAATTAAAATAGATAACAGCAAGAACATCTCTGTAAAATCTGTGAATATCGCCAAGCCATTTGCCGTGATGAACGCTGGACTGCAGCATTCCTATCTCACTCTGCTAACTTGCTGTTCTTTTGAAACTGCATCCTTGGTAATACCATCTGCAAAGTGTGTCATCCTTTGAGGCACGGGTATCTGTAAGTCAGATCAGGAGCTCCTGGAGAACCCTGTGTTGTAGTCTCTCTGCTGTTGGATGCAATTCGAGGGTGGAGTGTGTTGACTTGGTATTTTGGCATAGTCTTCTTGGTTAAAGTTTTTTAAAAAAAAGTTTCTATAATTACTAATGAGCTTCTTTTGGATATTCCCTCTTTCTCTGCTTACTGTCTGGCTTAATCTATCCACAGCAGGACAGAAGAAAGAACTCTGAGCTTGGAGTTGTGCATATGAGCTGGAACAGAAATAGCTCTTACTGGGAAGAGGGAAGGATTCCTCTCTTCTTTTTCCAATTTTATGTTGAGTATGTATTAAATCATCTGGCACTTTTGAACGATCAATAATTTGATGTGTCTCATGCAGTCCATTTTTTGAATGTTTAATTTACCTTTCCCAGAGAAATGTCTTTGAATGCTCAAATAGTCTGTTAGAGTATTTTTAATTTAGATAGGCTAAAAATGGTCAGCACACTGAGATGAATGAGCAACTCTGTGTTCCTCTAGATAATACAAAGTGGTTCTGAAGGTGGTGGTACTTTTTTTTTTCCTTCTTCTTTTTAAGACATCAAATGTTAAATTGCTCCCCTTCTCTAATTGCAAACCCAGGTCAGCAGGAATGGGAGACTGTACCATAAAATGTAGATTAATGTTGTTGTTGCGAAATGCAGAAGCAAATTTGGTTGATACCTTTTGAATTTGCTGGAGCTTGCTACCTAAACAATGCCCAAGAAATATATATGTAGGCAGTTCTACATATAGATTGCAGGCTGTGATCAAGTGGCTATTCCACAACTATACATAATATAGCTATTAACAAGAGTTACAGCACTGCTGTGCCCTTAGAGCACCTTGCGTGCCCCACTGTCCGCTGACGAGCTCTGCCAGGGGCCACAGCAGGTTATTAGCTTGTATCCCATACAGGGCTCTAGAGAAATGTATTTTAAACTGCTGACTAGGCCCCTGGACTGTCTTTGTGTAGATGTACTTGATCCTTGGCCAGAAAAAGCTAGTGTATTTTTGTTTTTCAAATTAAGATCAGAGTAATAACAGCATGGTGTGAAGTCAGAAGTTAGAGGCCCAAGCGTGTCCATCCTGTATGGAATAAGTCTTTCAGCACATGCTGCAGGTCAGGCCTGGCTTTGATGTATTGTCGGTGTTGTCTGACAAGTGGTGAGATGGCATAGTAATACTATCATTACAATGGTCAAACGTGGTAAGTCATGTGAGGTAACAGTGAAATGTGTTAGGCAACAACACAATTACCAATGACAATTGGTGGTAACAGGGGCTTTACCATGAAATGGTTCATTAGGCAGATTTGGTCAGCTTTACTGCAACGTTTTACAAGCTCTAGAGGATGAAGTGGAAAGGCAGAGTATCTGTGGCCATCAGGTATTTCTTCAAGAGGAGGTATTTTACTTAAGGATTATTATTTTATCATTTTTTTTTCTGCACCAGAGATGTGTGTGTCTGTCTGCTGTGTGGAGGCACACAGCAGAAACTTCCTGCCCCTCTGAAGGAGTTTTTTGGGAGCCCTGACCAACATGCAATTTAAACAAGTAGATGGTAGGAGTCTAGAGAATGTTACTAACGTGTACACAAGCTCTAGAGCAAATGGAAGGTGCCCAGAGTGATTTGCTGAAGCAGTTACATGGTTAGAGGAGTTCTGACTTAACTCGGTTTGAGTGTTTGGAGATTTATAGTATTTTTTTGAGGGTGAAAAGTAGGTCCTGTACAGACATAGTAGAAATTGTAACAACTTGCAAGCTAAGATGTTCTATTATACCTTGCAAGGTAAAAGTGTTCCAAGTTCAGCTGCTTCTTGTTAAAGGAAGGTGCCTTCTCAGGTGGGCCTAACTTTCACTATGTCTAGTGAAGTAATTTTCTATTCTTTGATTTTTTTTTAATTTGAGAATAACCTGATGAAAAGTGATTGTGGCAGAAGAGTGAAATCTCTTACTTCTAAGGGGTGGGAAAACAAGGGAAGAATCTTTCTCTTGCCAGTCTGGTAAAGTGCTTGTAGGTTGGTGTGGGTCATTCTTGCAGGTGGGGCGTGCATTTTTGTTTCAGGAATTTTTTTTTGTGGGTTGGTTTTGTGGAGTGGGTTTTTTTCTTGGCTTTTCTTTTTTTGGGGGGAGGGAGGGATATTCTTTTGCATTTAGCTTTCCACATACAATGTACATTATCATGTGTTGAAAAGCTCCAAGTTGGTTCCTATTGCCACTTAATTCTGTACACAAAAGGTATACATTTGAACCTTGATCTGTGAGTTTGGACAAATATCCTTTCGACTAATCTGTTACATTGTCTGAAAAGTTAACAGTTTCCCCTTTGGCAACGTTCAAGCTGTTCTTTCTGATACCATGTCAGTTCAGACTGGTTTCCCAGCTTACCAAGAAATATCAATCGTATGAATGAGTGAGAAACTTGGGGTTTCTGTAGTCGGCTGCTCAATTGTGCTGCAGGGGCTCCAGCGAGGATGGTTGCTGCTAGCCAGCTTTCACAATAGCTGAGTATTGTGAGGATGAAGTTGCTTGCAGGAGCATGCCAAGTGAAACTGCAGCAGGCTCCCTAATGGAAATGCTCGACAGCTGGCAGTAATGCCATCCTCCTACATGCCAAACATACTTTTTGCTGTTGCCATCCACATGTGCCCTGCCAGTGCACAAAATCTGCCTTTTTTTTTTTTCTTCATTTCCAAGAATAAGAACTATTTGTGTCCTTGCCAGATTCAGTCTGGTTCTTAAACGTGGTGGGTGGGTTTGAGGGTACCAACAGCAATCTTAAATTCAAAGCAATAGTGAAGTTCATTTTGATAAAAGGTTGCTGGTTCCTTCCATCTTGTGTGACATTTTGGGGCAAGAAATTCCACAGCTGGTTTTCCAAAGAGTGACCAACTGCTGGGAAGCTGTGTGCATGTCAGAGTTGTAGGTAAAGGTAATGTCAGTATGGAGACTGTAAGGAGACTGTAATACAGACCAAAGGTAAGGACTGTATGGAGAAATGGAGGCACAGCATTTGGGAGGCTTGTCCAAGGATTTGAGTGGATTATAAAGAGAAGCAAATGTTCTTTGCTTCTGTTAGCCTTCTGGTCTTATGCTGTGTCTGAAGCCATTGCACATTTCAAAAAGCTTTGGTGTATGATTTGGAATATTGTCTCAGAAATGCTTTTTCTGAACCTGGGCACATGGCCTACAAGGCAGCCAACACAAGGGGTCTATACTTGGATGGTTCTACTTAAATGTGGCCCAATACACATGTTTGCAGCAAAGAGACTCTTGAAAAAAGACAGCAGGAATAACACAAGTGCAAATTCTCCTGGAGCGTCCTTCCTTGCCCACAGACTGTATATTGGTTGGCATTGCCTTCTTTAATCAGAAGTGCAGACAGCCTGGTGTACATCTAGAACTTGCACAACTGAAATGGAGAACCCACTGTATACACCAGTGCTGAACAGATTTGTATTTAAAATATTTGAAGGGACAAAAATGTTCCACAAGCAAGTTTGTTGTGTTTCTCACTGTGTTTTCTGAGGAATGGGCGCAATGCGGAATGCATGTAGGTAATACATTCATTGCTTGCTTTTTTGTTCCAGAGTTCCATTACGAAATAAAGCAAAAAATAAGGTTTGTATTGTTAAGAGTGCTGCTAATCAATTATCGGCTATGAAAATTAAAATTTCTGTCTGAATTTGAAAGTTTGATGTTAGAATCTGTAAGTTCTTAATGATACTAACCTATCGTTGTCGAATAGTGTAAAATTCTTAATTTTTGTTCCTAAAAGAGAAAGGAAAAAACCTCTCAACTCCACATCCATCAGTATAGAGTTGTTCCTAAATATGTGTTTTCACTGTATTTTTCAGTCTTGCTTCAACCATTCTAGTGATTCAATACAGTCCTCATAACTGACTTCAAGAGAATATTTTGCAGCATAAAAGATTTTATCTGGATAACTTTGTCCTGGTGCACAAAACTTTTATCTTTCACTTTTAGAGGTGATTATGTCTCTCTCTGCATCATCCCCCACAGCCATGGGCTGAAATTGATCTAAAACCCCCAAAACTATGCTAGGAGTCTTTAAATTGACAGTTTCTTGCTCCCTTGAAGGGAGGTTCAGTACCTTCTTTTCTCCTGCCATACATTAGATTATGGTCTGTGTGCTTCTTACTCGTTCTAATTGTACTCCTCCTTTTTAATTAAAATGCTATTCCCCTGCCCATGCTCTCCAAAAAAGGGACAGAGAAAGAATTTTTCTGTTGTTAACACGAAAAAAAAACATTTGGGCTGAATGCTTATTCTGTTAAGGTTCAACAGGTACCAGAAATAGTACTTGAAGAAAGAAATTCTAGTGAGCCCTAGTGGCTATGCAGATAAGAGAATTAATGATTTTGCTGCTGGAGGATCAAGCTTTTTTGCCATCTAGAGGTAAAAAGCTTTTTGCTTGAAAAATGTGAGATTTGGGGAGGAGGAAAGAGGAAGAGGAAAATGGAGGGATTAGAGGATTGCAAGTGCAAGACAATAATCATTTTAGAAGATAAGCAAACAGTCCACTGTTCACTGTTCCACCTAAGGTGCCCTTCAGGGAGAGGCAAGAATAGCAAGAGGCATGAAACCTACTTGGTGAAGATTTGCATTTCAAAAGATTGGCAAGGCTTTTAATTCCCTCCACCAGGGATGGCCAGGAAAGGCATTTCGTCAGAACACAGCATCCTGTCTTCGATGATTAAAGGAAATTTGGGTGTAGAAAGGAAATAGGCAGCTGCTTTGGCAGAACAGGAGAAAGCTCAATAACACAAAACCGCTCTGCGAATGCCAGTCTAAAATTGCATCATGGAAGAATTTTCCCTCTTTGCAGTCAAAAATTTTCTTTCTCCTGGGCTGTTTATATAGTTTTATTCTTACTTTCCTGCTTGTTCCTGGGGACTTAACTGTCGCTAATATAAGTTCTTTGGTTGTGCTTACAAGTGGAGCTAAGGCAGGCTGTCTTTTCTGGATTACCTTTGCTGTTAGTCTGAAACAGTATGATCCAGTTTACTGAGTTCAGGCTGAGAAAAAGGGCTAAACGATTCTGCTCCTGAAAACAGTCTTGTTGACAAGTAGATAAATGCATTTAGTAGTTAAACTGCACAACTTGAGTATATAAACTCTGATGTCTGTGATTATGGGAATGCCTGAATACTGTAGTTCTAAGTTGCAAAGAGATTAGTAACTTCTGTATGTAATTCACTGGATTTGAGAGAAGAGAGGCCTGCTTTTTAATTTCCATAATAATTGCACTGAGCTGGTGAAACTGATGAAAAAAGGGTTTGCTTTCTACCCTCAAACCTGAAAAGAAGTACATGTAGGATCTTGCAGTGAGTGGAGGACAAGGATGTAACTTGACCATGAAAGACAAAGGATTAGGTGATTTGTGATGCCTCACTCAAGCTGAAATGGAGAGATGGCAGTCTCAGTGGTTCTTGCTTTGTGAACAAGATCACAGGAATATGTGATTATTGTTGGGAACAGACCACATCATTTTTAAAAACAAAAAAAAAACCCAACATGTTTTTTTTTCATATGAGAAGGTAGTAACAGACATAATTAAATTGGCTGATCCATGTGTGCATATAAAAATATTGATGTAAAATCTTTAAAATTGTCAGAAAAGAGGAAATCATCTCCACTTCCTGTATGTGATGTTGTATCAGCTAAAACTTTGGGCTGGTTCTGTGCTTGACTTGGCTCTTTGGGGGATTTTAAAGTATTTAACTTGAGCAGATTTGTGTGTGCTCAATACAGTCGACCTGCTTGCTATCCCCCAAATATTTTTATGTGATAACTGAACATTGGGTGTCCAGACTGGAATGTTTTTGCTGAGGAATGAGTTCCTCAGTCCTGCCTGTAGTCCTTCCTCTTGGCCAAGAGTCTTGCCACTGGTAAGTGCTTTGGTGTTTCATCTTAACCTCCCTGGAGCTGAAGGTTAATGACCCACAAAATCAGTAAATTGTAAAGCAGACAGAAACGTGCTGCTTTCAAGCAATGAAGGCTGCTGCGCTCCTCAGCCATTAGTACTTGCTTCCAAAATGTAATCCTAATCATCATCTGAATCTGTAGTATATATTCAGGAATTCCAGCGTTGAGGATTTGCCACCTTGTGTGTTGTCAAGACCGCAGTGGATAGTGTAACATGGGGACGAACAGCTTCAGTTGTGTAACCAGGGAAGATGTGGCTAAGCCTCAGCTTGACCCGTGCTCACATCAGCATGCACCTTTTGGATTCTCCTAATATTCCTTGGATGACTCATTTAGATACTACAGCAGAAATCTGCAGGTTGACATACTGGGCAGGAGCTCCAGAGATGCCCCTTGTACCACATACCCATATTTATGACTTATGACTCACTTTATGACTTGATACTTGGGTTCTCCATCTTCAAAATGGAAAATGTATAACACCTTTGCACTTGCTTGATTTGTCTGGTTAGACTGACAGAAGTTAGAAACAGAAGTTTTCTTACCAAGTATTTTTTGCAGGTCTCCAGTTCTGTGCAACTCTGGGCCTCTGTGTCCCATGTGAGTAGGACTGATGCCTCAGAAGTACCAGTGAGTCTCTGCTAGTCTTCAGCACTGTTCCAAAATTCCATCTTTGTATTATGTTTAACTAGAAGGCAAAATTACAAACAAGTGTTTACAAATTTCTGAGGTTCTTCTGTTTTTCTCTCTTCTCTTGGATTTGAAGCGACTTTATGATCTCTGGCAAAAATGAATCTTTCATGCTTCTTCCTCTTCAGAGTAAAGGTGATGAATTATATCAGAAATTCAAGTTCCTTGCTGCACTGCTGCTCTTCCACCTGTGAAGGAAAGGAAGTAAGGGTTTGTTTCTCTTAACCCCTTTTTATTTGAATTTTAATTTTTTAGCTCGCTTAAATCAAATCTGGTAAAATACAAGTTAAATCTGTGCACAATGCATTTGTAACAGCAAAACGGCAATTTACCTTGGAGTCACGCCAGTTCTGCTTGCTCCAATACAAGCATTTGCGGTACCAAGCATGAATGCGTACTTAAGGAGAGAGAAAGGAAAAGCAAGTAAACAGCACAGCGGGCCTTCTATTTGAAACTCTCTGTGAGAGCTGAGAGATTTGCAATTAATGTCTGTATGTTTGTTTATAATCAGTTTTGAAAGGAGCATTAAGACCCTGTAAGCTTCTGAACGCTGAGAGACAGGAAATCGGTTTTGGAAGTCTGTGTCTGTGAATTCACTTATGTGGTTTGGGGTTTTTTTTTTCCTTCTCAGATCACTGCCTGCATCAGAATTTGTGTGACAAAGAATTTCCAAGATGCTTTTGCTGGGATTTTTTTCTTAAGGCTATATAAAGTCACTTTCTTTAATGTAATGGCAGTGTTTGCTTACTACAGATATGCTATACAATTTCTCAGTGTCAAAACATTGATTCCTCAACTTGTGATGACTCTTCATTTAAGAACTGCTGTCAGCTGTGATGCAAAATCCTTTAATATATTTTGTGATATGCTTTTTCTTTTCAGGTTATGGCAGTTAAAGCTTTGGAATTGGTATCTTACTCAGAAGTTACCTTGTTTGAGAATATCCCTAGTGGTACAGTCTCAAGCATAGGCATTCACTTTGATCTTGCCTGTGTAGGTCCTTGTAAGTGCCCCAATATTGCAATGTCTGAACAGTGATATGACATACTGTTTTCATACCTATTCTGCAGATCCAAAGGTGCTTTTATAAGGCTCACAATGGTCTTCTGTAGGCAGTGTAGAAAGTAAAATGCTAGTTTGGGTGAGTAGTATAAAAAGCATGATGCTTTGGACTTAGTAAGCTTAGTAAGTCTTTTGACTTACGTCAGTCTTGTTGACTGCTGACAATTTCTGTAGTTTATGAAGACAGTTTTTCATTCCAATTGTGTCTTCTACCAAGGATTTGCCACCTTTTCCAATTTTGTTTCATTAGTGCATTGCATATGCATATACAGTTCTACAATCAAAGTCTTTAGTGGAGAGTATGACATAGAAGTGAACCAGAATAGACCTGGAAATGCCCTCTAAGGCTGACAGTGAACCATTACTTGTATCTAAAGTGTTGTTCTCCACCAGTTATGCAGTCATTTTCTGATGAATTTATCAAGACTGTGTTTCTTTAGTTTGCTGACAGAGCATACGAAACAACTGGACTTCCTTCCTTCAATCCAAATAGATTGCTTCCCATTTCTCCTGTTATCCTTTAGCTTCTCCAAAGCTTAGGATTACACTCATTTTTTTTTCGTTCTGTAATGACTGACATTCCTGCTCAGTTTGCTCGATACAAGTAAATTTTTTTCCGTGCCTCCACCAGCACCCAGTTTTCCTTGAGTGTGTTATGAAGTGTAATCCCTAACAAAATAAGCCATGAGTCTCCGTCCTCCTCCACTCTTCCCCAGATCCTGAATGCCTGTCGCAGGGCTCGCTGCCGCCATAGTTGTTTTTCTCGTGTTAGCTCCAGTTGAATGCTGTTCCTTTGTTCCTTACTGTGCTGCAAGGGAGCAGATGATGTCCTTGGGAACGGGAAGGAGAGGTGGCTGTACATCTGCAGCAGTCTCCCAGGTGGGGTGCATGAAAAACAAACCATTGTTGGGGGTGTGTATGAAGAAAACGTGTTTTGTACCATTAGTAAAAAACTCATAAACCATTTTTTCATCTTTGTCTCATCCTATTTCTGTGTATGTTTTATAATGTACATAACATACTATTACAGTAGTACATGTATGTAATTTATAAGTAAATATCCTCATAGTGGGGGTGTGTGCTCAAAATTTTTTACTGATGGGGTGTGCAATCAGAAAAGTTTTGAGACCAGTGATCTGGACCTTCAAAGTTCCTCCCTTCCAAAGATAACTGCCAGTCTCTTGTCCAGTGTCAGGATCTTTGTCTTGGAATTTTTCCCTTTTTTTTAATCCAGAACATTATAATTTTGTTACTTAAGGGTTAAATCAGACTCTGGATTTGTTTATAGATTTGATAAGCACTGTTTTGTGCTCTTTAGAAGACTTGGGTGGATTTTAATGAAGTACCTTGATCTCTTCCTGACTGCTTTTGTCAAAAATCCGAATGTTTCTTCTTGCTTCCTCTAAAATCTTTTGTTTGGCTTTCCTTGACCCTGAAGTAAATCCTTTAAACATCGAATACTGTGTTGTGAAGTGGAGAGAGGTTTCTCTTGCATCTTTGACCTGTATCACCATGTTTTTGTGAATCTATTTGGATGTGCATTGGGCAGACAATGAACAGATTAAATGGAGATGGCTGTGACTTCTACATGACGCACTAGCTGAAAGGTAGTCCTTGGAGCACAGGGAAGGTACCACTAACTTTGTAGTGTTGTTCTTCATCTTGTGCCCAAGGAGAATTGAGAATACTCTCGTTTGGGATTGGGGTGATTGCTTTTGTGTCTACTTCCCGTTAAAAGCTCATCTTTTTGCAGATGCCAGCAGAGTGAGGTTATGCGCTTTGGGGTTTTGCTTTTGTTTTTATTCTCTGTTCACCGCCTTTAGTTCTAGCTGTAAGGCAAAATACCCCTTGGTCCCTGTGTGCTCAAAGGGAACCAGAACAAATTGCTTCATTCCCTAGATTGTTGTGAATGAGGCAAAATGAATTTGAAAATATGTAGGGAAGGTGTTTTTTTCGTAAAAAGGAAAGCTGATAAAAAAGTCATAGAGAGTATCCTGGATTGTGTAAATAAGGAAAGACCTTTGATCTGAGTGGGAAGAGAAATTTGTGATGGAAACTTGCTTTGTAAAAAAAAAAAAAAGTATGTTTAATACAAGAATAGATAAGTTCTGGGATTGCTGTTTCTGTTAGATTTTTCAAAAATGCATATATTCCAGGAGGCAAGGAATAGCAGAGAAGAAAATTTATTGACATCAGAATCTAGAAGTTACTGCAGTGATGGACATGAAAGATCTGAACAGAACAGTACTGGAGCTTTCTGGCTTTGATTGAAACAGAGTGAATAACCGATACTCAAACACCAGTAAATTAGCAATGTTAAGGTAGATTGACAGCTTTATTTCTTCTGTATGTATGCATCTGACACAACATACAAATGCCCTTTCTTCTCAGAAGAAATGCGATATGTTGTTTCTCTGCAAAAGTTGACTGCCTTGTGTGCGGTATCAGACAGTGTACGCTTGCATTAGACTGTATTTTCATGTATAATGTTAAAATATGCTGGCACTTAGAGGCAGCAAAATTAATTTATTAAAAAGAACTAATAATTTTGTCAATGTTCTTCTCTAATGGTGATAACTGACAATGTTACAGCGAGGTCTGGCAAAGTTAGATAAATATGTAAACCTAAGTTGCATGGATATGTATATGATGTGTTCCTAATTGGAAATAACTTGGTGACAAACCCATGAAGAGACTCTGAGTTCAGACTTCCAAAATCTCCTCAGAGAAAACCTGAAAGGCTGCGATGTTGTTATTTTCCTTCTCAAGTCATAGTTTGAAACTGTAAAACATTTCATCTGCCTGTGTTGCAAAATGCCAAATGTAGGATGGCACTCTTCATTAGTTATTATTGCTAAAATAAAATGCAGTTCTGGAAACTGATGCGGCTAACTTCTCTACTCTTTTGAAGACTTCGTAAGGAAGCCAAAATTAGCCTCACTGTTGGTTTTGTTTAAAAGTGTGTTTGCAGGACCTTAAAAAGTATTGCAATAATACAATTTGATAAAGGAGAGCGAGGGATTCCTCTCAAGTGGGCCTTGACACTGGACAGGGTATTCATCTTTTCTAACTTAAAGCATTTATAGACCAGACATGGACACCGAGGCAGAAGTGGTCTGTAACAGAGCTGCTCTCTGCGCTGCCAGTCAAGGGAGCCCCTGTGTTCGGACTAGTAGCCCCTCTGTTCTTGTCTGAGTTAAGTGTCTGAAGTCCAGTGGGAAGAGCCCTCTCTACCTGTCGTGTGCACCATATAAATGCCAGTTTCATTCTGTGACTCTGGAAGACTGGCACATGTTCAAATTTTGCTCACATAGTGTCTGGTATATGGTAAACTCTTGTGTAGAACAGGCCAATCCAGGAGAAACATTGAACTATCATAAAAAAAAAATTACTAAGTTTTAGTTTTCATTAGTAAAACTAGTCTTTAAAAAACATTTTTATTTATAAAAACAAATATTTGATCTTAAAATGGGTTTTATGGTAATCATTATTATTCTACTGTGCTTTATTTTGATTTGTTAAAACCACCTATAGCAAACTGACATGACAAATGTCTCGGATTCTGGTCAGTGTCCTGAGTGTGAAGGTAGCTTTTAGTAACATTCCTCATCTGTAAATTTTTTGTCTTCACTCCCGAAATTGCTTAGAAGTGCAAAGGACCAAGAATGTTACTGGTTTGGGTTTTTTTTAGTGGCAGTCACTTAAATGAATTCAAGCTGGATTAAGCTGTCTTCCACCCACTTTCAGATCAGCAAGTTCATGCTAGCTAGAAGGGTGAGTGTGCACCTGACAGCATACCTTGGAAGCGAGCATGCTAGGAGCAATAGGAAAGAACGTGAGGTTCAAGAATTTCTTGTAAAAATCAGTCTGCAATTTTACACTCTTCAGCCTGTGTCTGTTGAAGATGGGGAAAACAGGACAAGAGCATCATGAGATGTTCAGTGCCAAGTCAGACGTGAAATATTGTGTTAAAGTAAAAAACACTGCTGTGACTTTCACTTAAACAGGTTAGCAGATGGTCTGTGTCAGCCATATGTGTAAGGCACTGGTACAAGTGTTTGCTATGATCCAAGTAAGAAAAGCATTCAGACTCTGTGAGATATTGATTAAAGTATCATTTATTGGAACTAACAAGAAAGAAAGGGGGAATGGATGATCTTGCAACCCCTCTGATGCTGGGAATCCCATGTTGTGCAGCATGGGACACACCTCCAGTTGGGTGCACGACAATATTCAGAACCCCATGCATGGAGAGGTTTGCCAGCATGATGGTCTTCAGCATTCTTACAGGAGCTTCTTTGATGAAAATTTTACTGACTTCTACTGCTGAGCAACAGAAAGTTTGCATGACAGTATGCTGCTTCACTTTAAGATAAAGACATGGTGGTGTAATTGCCAGTGCGAGAGCTGCCTTGGGGTCCTCTGATATGATTAACTTTGACATCTGATTTTCAGGTTTATCCTGCGGCCAGGGTGTGTGTGCAGCACAGGGCAGCACATCACAGAGCTGCTGCCCAGGCCGGCGGCTGCGTGGGTCGCTGACTCCAGGCAGTAGCCTCCTGGTTAGGATCCCGACAGTACGCAGCCACTCAGACTGGGCAGCCTGCGTTGTTCCTTACTGCAGCAAGGGACAAGTGTACCTCACAGCTCGTAAATCACTGCTCTGCTTGCAAAAGGGCAGTTGAGCTGATCATTTGCAGTGATTCCAGTGTCTTCTAAAAGAGCCGTAGTTTCTGTCTGTATGCACGCTGTTGCATGGAGTTTGCGTATCGAACCAGTTCTTTCTGGACACTGCTTTTGTACCGCTGATGGGTTAGTTTCAGTGGGGAGTACAGGGCTCCAGAAGTGGTGTGCAGCTTGGTACCCTTAAGTTACTGTCCCCCTGGTTTACTGGCTTTCAGCACAAGCATAGTGGGAAATTTATATTCTAAAATTGGCATTCTGTTGGTTAAAAAGTACAAGAGAAACAAGAGAGGAAGGGTTTGAGAACGAGAGCGATGATGCAGAATCAAATTTTCCAAGGAAAACTGGTGTTAGCAATCACTTACTAAACAGTCATCAGTGGTGGAAGGGAAGTTCTGTTTGAATTTGTCATACTCAATTCACAATTTTATGTTTGCAGCTTTAAAAATGTTATGTTTGTTTCTGCTTTGAAAAGTAGGTTCGAAGTAGGGAATGAGTATGCAATTTAAGACACCTGCATTTCAGAATATGCTGAAGGCTATTTTCAGATACAGTGCAGGGCTAGAAGAGATAGCCCATCATCCTGTTCTGAAGCAGGATAAATTTAACCTCCGTGGCTAGTATATTCCAGGCTTCTCATCCTTGGTTTTTCTTAATACCTTAACCTAAAGCTTTTTTTTCTACCCCAAGTTAAAGCTGTGAGTAATCTTTTGTGTGTATGTGTGAAATTGAAGAACAGTTTGTCACCATTTTCATTACCGTAACATACTAAATAACCAAAATTTGCTGTTCCCTACCACCACTTTCTTAAAACCAAACAAGTCTGTCTTCCTATTTTTCTCTAATGAAACGTGTTAAGTTGTGTCATTTTGTTTCTTTGGAATTATTACAGTTAGTCTGTATCTTCAAGTATGGGATCTGAAGCTGCACCCAGTTTGTCAGCAGATATTCATAGGGCAGAATAAAGCAGGTTAACGTACTATTGTCTCAGGCTTTGCACAGCATAGTTATTAATATATGTTGCAGCTGGATTTTCTTTTACGTTTTTTGTGGTACAACGCTGTTGGTTCCTGGTTTTTTCCTCTGTTACAAACCTGAGTTGCTTGCAGTCTGCTGCTGGAACAGTTATCCTCTTTTGGCCGCTCACCCACCCCTTGTTTGTTTTTTTAACTCAAGTACATTATTTTCTACCTTTGTCTACTGAATTTCATGATACTTATTCCAATCATTTCTCCATTTGGATTTGCAGTCCTGCCTCCCCAAGTGTTTGTAACTCCTCCTGCCCTCTAAACTGTGAACTAAATTCACAGAACTTGGTTATCTGCCAGTCACTGGAAAATATTACCTGTTATCAGGGCCTCACTTCAGGGCTATCCCAGCTGATACTGACCTACTCACTGAGCAGATTTTTCAGTCGTGCATCCTCCTTATTGTCAGTTCACCTTTAGCCTCTCTCTCTGGTTTGCTTGTGAGGATGTTTTGCAGGACAGCCTAGCGTCAGACTGCATCACATCCAATAGTTGTCCTTCAGCCCTTACAAGAGATTACCAGGAAGCCAGGATCTTCACAGCAGTGCCCGGTGGGAGGAAAAGAGTTGACAGGTATAAATTGAAATGAGAGGCTCCAACGTGATGTAAGACCTTTTCACCATGAGGATGGTCAGGCAAGTGCAGCAGGTCGCCCAGGGAAGTTGTACAGTCTCCACCCTTGGAAGGTTTCAAGACATGGCTGGATAAAGTCGGGAGCAGGCAGGTCTGATTGCCCTGGTTTGAGGAGGAGGCTGGACTGGAGACCTGTTAAGGTCCCTCTGTGTTTCTGCTCTTTCTCAGATCACTCAGAGCTTCTCTTTTTGCCCTTTGTGTTTGTCATTCTGAGATCTTGACAATTCTTCATATCCTGGAGATTGCTTTCAACAGTTCCACTTTCTGTGGGGTAATCACCGTCAGATCCTGTGACAGTATATCAAAGATGCGTAGCTCATCTTACCAGCCGTGCAAAGCTTTGGGCTCCACCTGATTTCATTCTAAGTCTTTATTACAACACGACATCAGTTTCCACGTACGTCATGCCCAGCAGTGGCATAGCTACAGTGACACTGTAATTGTCACCTCCTGGACTGTACTGCTGTACCTGAAAGTGAGCACGAAGGCAGTGAGCATGGCCATGTGGTTACAAAATGAACCTCCTTACTGCCTTACCACTTTATTAAGCCTGTGTTTATGTCCTTCCCGGGGCTTCCAGCTGGCTTCCCGTGCTGCTAGAACATCTTAGTGCACCTCTTCGAAGGAAATTAATGAGTCAAGTCCACACAACGCAAAGGATGACATAGGCTGAGACTAACCGGCACAACAGCACAGCTTGCTCGGGGCAGTGTCTGTCTGTGAACGCTGTATAGTTCTAACTTTCAGAGGTGAACCAAAGTGATCAAAAAAGCTTTTACGTTGAAATTTTGCATGGGCCTCTGTAAATGGTCAGTATACATCACTTCACCCTACTTCTCCTACTAACTTTGACCATTTAATGTTACCAAACTTGCCCAAAGAACTGAAAAAACAGCAGGCATGCTCTGTCTGCTGGAGGAGAGCAGGCAGTTGCCTACCCCTATGGTGAAGAAGCAATTTTTCTTTGATCCTGCATTTATCCATCTGTTTCCTATCCACCATGATGCTCAGGGGCACACAACTGGACATTCTCCCCTTGCCCCCCGCCACCGCCTTACAGCACAGCACTTCCAGGGGACCGTGTGCCGTTCCTGCCACGCTCACTGCACTGGAGGGAGCGATGACAGGTTAAAAATAAATCTGGGAGCAGATGGCGAGGCAGATTATTGTTCATCCTAGGGCGATGATGATGATGTGCCAGCTAACTGCTGGTTGTCTATCAGAATTAATCAGGAGCTGTTGTGGCACATGATCAGTGAAGCCACTGTTCCCCCTGGGAAAAGGGAAGGAAGAGCAGAGAAGCAGCTCTGTAAAGTGAGGTATCGGAGGAGCGCTTGCTTTTGAAGATACGAGAAGTTTCTGATGGAAAAAAGACTATATAAAGAGAAAAACATGAATGTTTTTAGGCTTTGGTTTTGTGGTTTTTTTTAATGTATTCATGCTCTTTTCTGTGTCTGCAGGTATGCCTAGCTCCTACAAAACAACTGGGAAAAACTCGGTCACTTTCTTCTTGATTTGCTTGGTGGAATTGTAGATGATCAGAAATAAAAACATTTAAGAGGTTTATAGGAGCTTTACGAGCACTATCTGTATGGATAGCATAAAACGTTATCCATGGATGTGCCTGGTTTGGGTTTGTGGTGTGTGTCAGAGGAAAGGACTTGATACTTGCTGTGCTCAAAACACTTCACAACCACTCTCTATACACTCACAAAACAGATGAGGCAAAAACTGACTCATCACATTAAGGTGAAAGGCAGTACCAGAGGTACAGCTCCAGAGTTTTGATGTTTAGCAGCCTGAAGGGTAGTTTATCCATGTAACCTTTGCTTTTTTTTTTTTCCCTGTTTGACTTGAGAGGTTAATGAAATGGTGTAATAATTAGTAGGTGTTTTGTTTGATCATATTAAGAAATAAAATAGGGAGTACCTTTTTCATTATTGTTTTGTAACGAAAATCAACAGTAAATTTCAATCGCTAAGTCCTCTTAGGTAACCTGTCAGTTATTTTGTTAACCTAGTAACATTTGTTAAACTGAATTTCTTATTTTGTGTCTTCAGCTTCTGTTGTCCAGGCTGTCATGGCATCTCAGTGTATGTCCAGTCTGATGTTCGAAGATACATTTTGTTTTGCTATGGTGTAATTTATGTTATTATTGTGGGTTTTGTTTTGAAAGATGTTTCTGGTGATACATTAAATACTTTATGTCAGGTCCATACGGTCTAACCTAAATAGCGTGTTCTCCACAAACATACAATGTAAAATACAAAAGGTGGGATGAAGTTGGATATTTCTTCACGTTTTTTAACAGCTCTTCTTGTCTTTTATACTTACTTTTTTAAATGGTAGTGCTGTTTTAGGGTGTTAAAGAGATACTTGCTATGCAAAATAATCTGAGGGCTCTGTATGTAGCAGTGAGTGGGAGACAAGGCAAGGCTGAATTAAGCTTCAACTCTTATTTTTCAGGTGATCTAATTTGAGACGTTAGCAGTAAGAAGAAATTAATGCAGAAATAAGGTAGAGTGACATAAAGAGAGGTGGTCTCTCTGGACTCTCAAAATTTGCAGATGTCAAGGAGGCTTTTTATTGCTTTTGTCTGTCATTACTATAAGCTTCATCAGTGTCCCTCCTTAACAGTTCCTTGAGTAAGAAGGCAAATCACTAGTAGGTTATCTGCAACAGCAGTATTCTTCAGGTCAGGAACACTGTTAAAATACACCAGATATGAACAAGTTCTTTTGTATTGCTAGTGTTGCAAATGATGAGCGTGGAAATAAATTACTGGCTTATTTCTTGTTATGTGTAGGTCAGGCTGAATGGGAAAGCTAGTCTTGCTGGCTTTGTTTCTGACCAGTTCTCCTTTGTGGCCCTGCAGGAAGAATGGACTCTTGGTATTTTGTATCTCTATGACCTGAATTGCCCTGTCTTACTTGGTTTTTTAATATAGAAAGAATCTCAGGATCCGGTTTATTGCATTGCCCTTGCCCTTCCAAACTGCTTCTTTTGGCATGCAAGTTGCTGGAGTGAAAGCACAGTTTAAAGAAAGTTACGTGCACATGGGCTGGCTTGCTCTTTAAATCTTTGTAAGTGGTTGGATGCTGCTAAGACAAGGTTCTGTGCAAACCCTGCAGTGCGGAGGTGCCTGGCTCCGTCGGTGAGCATTACTCAGTTTTACCATGAAACCTGTGATGGGAGACTGCAGTACTCAAGGCAAAAATTGCCCTTAGCTGTAGAAGACGTTTTTCCTCTAAAAAGAGCAGTAATTGAAAACAACACCTCCTTTCCATGCAGGCAGTAGAGGTGAGAGTGCCGGGAATTCAGTCGCTGAAGGGTTGTTGGCAGAAATTCTGGGTTTTAACATTTGCCCATGGCACTTGTGAGGGTCCCACTAGGCCATGCTGTTGTTTTAGTCCCTCTCGCCTATTAGGCCTATGTGGTTCCCATTGCACAAGTCAGAAGAAAAGGGATAGATAAGGTCATTCTCTGGTAAGGTAAAAAATAAATCTCCCCAGTTGCTTTTTTTTCTCTGAGGCAGCTGGGACAGAGCTACCCAGACCTCGTTCCTGGCTTCACAAGAGACCCTGCTCAGTGTTGTGGGCCAGCATTTGAGCAGCCTCAGCAATTTCTCCCGCACATTTCACCTGCTGCCCTGTTATTCCCTGCCCCAATTTCTTTTCCCAACATTGTTGTAGGCCTAGCCTGTGTTAAATTCCCTTTGTGCTCCAGGTTACCTGCTGGCATCTGTGCAATTCTGACTTAGAAACCGCCAGCTTGTTTCTCTCCATGGCAATTCTGGCACCATCCTGCTGTTTGGAGCTCAGCTTGGTCCTGAGGAGCTGCTGTTTCCATTTGCTTTCTCTTCTATTTAATGAGAAAACGGGGTCTGTCTTGCCAGCCATGGCCTCAGCTGCAAAGTGATGCCCCAGCTTTCTGTGCTGCTCCCATTGCTCTGATAGCTTTACATGGATGGAGAGGGTAGAAGGGCGGTACAAAAAAGAATACATGGATATTCCAGTTTTCTTGATGGCAGGTAACAAGCGAGGCTTCATGTGATAAAATGTGAGAAATACGAAAAGAATCAATAGATTTATTAGAATACTACGTAAGGCAGCAGTTTAAAGGTGCCACTTCCAGGCAAAGCGTACACGCATAAGTTTCAGGAGGGGATCTATTATGTTTTTTGTGTAGCTGCGAACACAGGTTAGCCGAGTAGAAAATGCTAACATGTATTCTTTGTATGTCCAGCAACAAGCGAATTGCAAAAAGTCAGCTGAAGATCAATACTTGTGCTTATCACATATTATTGCATATTTTTGCATTGCTGGGGCATCTTTCAAAAACTGCAGGCTAGGAGCATCATCTCGTACGCCACTAAACAGCTGGCGAGTATTGCCCATGAGCTATTCCAGACCTTCAGCAAGAAGGTTGACATGATGTCTATGCTGGTTGTAGTCTTTGTTTTTAAGTAACCAGCATCTGAAAAACCTGCTCTGTTCGTTGTGAAAGGCTTTCAAAGCCTTTTGGAAAACAAAAAGGAAAAAGTGGACCGAAGAGCAGCTTGTCCTCTTGATGTTGGCCCATCGTGTGGTGCCATTGAAAATAAAGCTGGGAACAACGCCCTGGCTTGGAGCTCGCTGCCTTGCTTCTTCCTTCGTGCCATTGTCAGCTGTTGCCATCCCGAGGCTGGCCACTGCTTGAGGCGCCGGTATGGAAACACATGCTTCTGACACTGGCCCTGTCAGCCTTTCAGATACTGCCTCGGGACCGTGGCTTAAGGATTTCTTTCTTGCTCTTTGTTTTTTAATAGATTTCTTGTATGTACATGAGCAGATTTGTGTGAAATGCAAAACCTTGGCATCCATGGCATATTCCCTTGGGTACCCTTCTTTTTAACTGGAGTTTATTATAATGGAGAGAAAATGATATTTTTAAATCTTTTTATTAATCTGTATTGTTCTCTGTTGGCGGCCCTAGTAGCTTTGTGGAGGAATCTCATGCAGTAGGGATTTTTTCTTGCTACATGTTAACTCTGAGGAGAATTTGAAAAGAAAGGGTTTCAGCTGTTGGCATTTCTGAGCCTCCACCTATTGAATTGGGATCCCTTTTTGACTACAAGTAGCATAGTAGGTGTGCCAGAGTGGTACATCTCTCTCCTCAGGGAATCTGTTACTGAAGGGATTGGGCAGTGGCAGCAAGCATGGAAGAAGAGATCTCTTCCAGAAAATCAGAAGTGCTGGTGTAGTTTAAGAAATGGATCTCAGGCATGGGAAGGATTTTATGTTTGCTATTGCCTGAAACAGGAGGAGAGGCTGGAACGAGCCTCTGAAACCTTCTGTTTCCCTGTCCCTAAATGCTGGAGATTTTCAGGGAAGAAAAATGCTGTCCATATGTATTCAAAGGTGTTGAAGCGTGTCTTATCTCAGCAATTCCTACTTTTATTGTTGCCAGCAGGGTTCATTTTCTGCCAAGAGAGTCCAGAACAAGTGCTGGACACTCTTCTTGGCCATCTGTAATAACATTCCAGCACCACCATTTTTCCAAATTATGCCTAAGATAATGTAACTGCCTGAGTAAAATCCGCTCTTCAGCTTAACAGAGAGACCTTCTGTTTCCAGGACTGCCAGTCCCTCAATTTTTATACATTTACACACTGCTGTCAAGGAGAATAAATAATACATGAACATATGCACTGGCTAAGTGAAATTTCCTTCTGATTATAGTGAGACACTGGTTAATGGCAATTATAAAATACCTTTCTTTCATCTCTTGCTAATCCTGCTGTGTGTTTAAGAGTATGCCTTTATCTTTTTGTTGTTGCTGTTGTAAGTTGCCATCTTGTTTTTATTTTTTAAACAAATTGTTTTGATCATTTTTCATATGTTGGTGAGTTGCAGTTTTGAACCTTCTTGAACACTTTTCTGGCAGAATTACCTCATCTGAATCAGAAATAGTGCTACTGCATAAGTGCCCTTAAATGCTGTGTCTGCTATGTCTATATTACAATAATAGAACCTTTAAAAAGAAACTGATTGACATTAATCCCAAATGAAATGTTTACTCTGTTTAATACCTGGTGGGCAGTTGAATACTCTGAATCTGCATTAAACAAGAAAAACATTTAAGAGGCATTATTAAGGCTCAAAATCAGGTACTCAAAAGCCAGAGCTGTATCTTGATGTGCACGGGTTATGAAATGGTGTTGAATTGTATGATCAAATACTGGGTTTTGCACTTAATGAATTCATAGAATAAACCTTTTTTGAAGGCTGATTTGGAGGGCAGAAGTATGTAAGACTCCTTCCCAAACCTGTTACACGTGGGCTACACAGCTGAGTGCTGTCCCAAGGACCTGGATTTTATCCTGCTGCCTCTACTGTACAGTCCTGTTTCTTATTGAATAGGTCCGTGAAAACAAGCAGTTTGCAGGTGAATGGCCCTTGCTCGTTCTCTAATTCACAGAAACCTGTCTTAAAACCTTATGGTCTGGTACTGAGAAGTATTGATCTCATAGCTGTTGACTCGGTAGGATTTAAGCTAGAGTACATACAGACCTGGGAGAAACTGGATCTAGATTTGGGGCATATAAAATTTTAAAGACTTCCCCGCCCCTCCTCCCTCCATTTTGGGGTCTTGATCCCATTTGTAAACAGTAGATAACAGAACTTTCTTAGGAATTCAGATACTGCAGAAGAATTCATGGAGATTAAAGTCTCTCTTCAGATAACAGTATTAGTTACAGTATTTGTTCCTAGCCCCATTTTAAGTTGAACTGCCGTGCCTGACATTTTATAAACGTGCACTCCACACGCTTCCTCGCTCATCTGAGGCAGAACTGTGATATCTTTTATATCACATTATCTTTTAGCAAATGTCAGTCTAGGATCTGATAATGGGATGCATATGGCAGCCTTGGTTGTTGGTGTCCTTCCTGCCCATAATCCTAATTGTGTGTACCTGGTGGTACCTCTTCAGGAAAGCATGCGAAGGGACAGAGGAGATGCTGTACTTTCTCAGCCTGCTATGAAGAGAGCTGTCAGTTTTGGGGGCAGATGCTGCATTTAGCAGTCCACGTTCCTGTCTGCACAGACCTCACCTGGTGAGTGTCACCACTTGGTTGCAGCGCCATTCGTAGGGGTGCTGCGTCCTGCGCCCCAAACCGCAGCCACTGTGCTGCCCAGCTCCTTGGGGCAGCACCATCCCACATCCTTTTCAGTTCCCTGCTTCCAGGTATCACCCGCGTGTTCTGGCTTTGCTCTGGCACCATCCCTGACTGAGGTTACTCATCTCAGTTGCAATACACCTATCTTCCCTATAGTCAGAAATGTTGAAGCGAGCCTTTTCAGGCTGCTGGGATGAAACCTGATGCATGCGAGGTTTCAATGGCAAAGCTGGATGTTTTATTCCAGAAGTGGGGTTAGCAAATCTTCCCAAAATGCTGACATTTCCTACACGTGGTCCAGTGTTTGGTTTTGACTGTGAGAAGCTGTGACAGCAGTGTCTGCTCTGGTCCATCCCAAACAGGACTAATATAAAACCATACACTTTCTGTGTCACATTTCAGGATAGAGTATCTGCAGTCAGCCCTGGGCTGTGGAGTGTCCTCAAGAGATAGAGATCCAGTGGACCATGAAACCTGTCTTAGGAAGATGAGCTGTGGCATTACATTTTATGTAACACTGTGCTCTCGTAATGCATGTGTAGCAACATTGAATTACTTGCAAGAGAGAATGGTATTGCTGCAGCGTTCAGGAGAGATTTTATTGGTGGCTTTCTCCATTTTCTCCCTAAAGCAACTGGGGTTTTGGAAACTGAATGTGAATACAAATGTACTTGGGACTACAGGTCTCCAGTATTGGGAGAAAAGAGAGATGGGGCCAGGGAAGGCTACTGGATAAAATCAACAGGAGACTTTTTGGTGGGGCAGGAGCACATTTGCCACTGGAGACGCTGGGCTGCTAACAGGGACAGTTTAATGAGGGCTAAGAAGTCTGTTTGAGTCTGGGAATCACTAAAGATCAACAGCTCTTACAGTCTAATCTGCATCATCATTAATCCAGTTAACAATCAACAGTTTTAACAATTAGCTGTTATGAGCTCAATCCATTAAGGTCATTACAACTCTTTTTGCTTCACTTTAACCCCTCAGGTTGGTACTTCTAGTAGGTGAGTATCCTTATATCCTGATGTGGAGTATGTTGCAGTAACTAATGATCCAAGCCTGTTGTAGCCAGTCGGCCTACTCTTTGTGTCTTTAATGATTCAGGAGAGAAATGCCTTTAGGTGCTGTTGTAAACAGTCCTGTAAATCTTGAAAATCGATGAGAAATGACAGGCAGTTAATTATAATTTGTATTGACAGCAGTGCCTATTACTTAGGTTACTGAGTATTTCCATTACATGAGCTTGGATCGTTCATGGAGGGCGGGCACAGGAATTGCTCTGTGTTTTTTCTTCTGTTCACTTTGTCAGACACTTACTTCATGCTGACTTTTTCCCATTCTGTGCATCTGACTAAGTTTAAATTGCTTAGGAAAATCTAATCAAAACCCCGTTTGGCTGTATTGAAGAATGGGCTGATGAGAAAATGGAAGAGGAGACTGGAGAAATGTCTGTTCCTTAGCCTGTGTTATATTGTTCCGAATGACGGCCTGTGCTGTGAAAAGATCTTCTGCCTCTCTGGCTTGAAACAGGAAATTAATCTGATGACGAAGGCTCAAATTAAGAAGTAGGATTAGCTGATCAAAGAGCGTGGGGCAGAGAGGCATGGGAGTGGGGAGAGGCTGAGGCTGGAAAAAGCAGCCCAGGAAAAGAAGGGTGGATGGAGAAGTGATAGAAGCCGGGGCTGAGAAAGCAGGACTCGCTAGCAAGGAGACTAGGACCATCAGAGCGGGGAGAAGCCTGGAACTGGGGTGGGACCAGATGGGAAGCACTGGGTAGGAAACCTCAGGCTTGGGGCTGGCAGGTAGGGTAGCAGGTTCCCACAAAGCACATTGCTTTCAAGAACCTGGAGCAGGACCCACGGTGTTTCCTTCTCATCCTCCCTCTGTTGCCAGGAAGCAAGCAGGCAAGGTGTCCTGCTGCCCCTGCGGCACAGCAGGTTGTCATCTCGTCTTTGTTGAGCCCAGTGGCAGAGGTCTCGGCAGAACCGAGGGCGTCGTGGCTGCAGATGAGCCATGTGGCTGTTGGCACAACAGCACGTGGCAGGAGGCGTTTGTCCGGATTCCTGTCGGCAACTGCTATCCTTTCCTCAGGGTCTTAATATTCTCTTTCCAACAGTAAATGAAGCACTCACAGTTAGGGATGCTGAAATTCAAGTTGCTTATTCATCCTGTAACTTTTTCTCTGTGACATAATGGGGTTTTTCCCCCCAGAAAACATGTGCTTTGCTTAGTGAGAGAGAAGAGCTGTGCACATACAGTGCACTTTTTGTCTGGCTTGCTGCAGAAGAAGGAAAAAGGTGCAGTGGGAGACTCGGGGAATTACTTAAAATTACTGTAGTAGCCACAGGAACATGATCTGGTCCTCCAGATCTGGTCTGGTTTCTGTGTGGCATTGGACTAGTAATTTTGAGTAAAACTTTGCAAAGGCTATCATGAGCAGTTGTACCTAACTCGTTTGAGATGCCTGATTCTAGAGCCTGGAAGAAGAATGATAAAAATACTGCACGTTCTTTTCTGAGACAGAAGTTTCAGAAAAGCATTTCTTAGGCATCTCAAATCAAGTACTGCTCAAATCAGCAGATCCTGCTGAAATATTGCCATCTGTGCCTTAGCTCATTCTCCACGTAATGGCAATAATGCTACTTCTAAAAGAAGGTTGTGGGAGATTTTGAAAATAAATTAGCTTAATGTTTTGTGCCACAACAGTCAAGAATCAAGTATATGATGAGGATGAAGGCTGGAGGAATAAAAAGGTGCTGAAAGGTTATAGTATGAAGTTACAGTGTCATGCACCTAGCATCTAATGCAAATGTCTCCTATAAACCTGGAGTTCATCAACTGGAAACTACGAAGGAGCAAAAAAGATCTGGGGGTGTCGTGAGATTTTGTGATAATTGAGGCAGCACTTTCATGATGTTACCCTGCGATCTTAAAAGGTCTCAAAGGCTATCAGAGAAGCACTAATGGTGTTGGGCTTTGGGGAGAACTCGTCTGGATGCTTGTGTATACTTCCAGCTTTACAGCAGAAAGATGGGATCGAACTGGAGTGAGGCTGCTAGCATGGGCGGGGGAATGGGTGGCTGGTTTGAAAAGGCAAAGAAGAACGCGGGGCTTATTGAGACTTGCAAAATGAAGATGGGGGGGATGCATAACAGCAGTTTGTAAACAGACCTGAAGGATTAACAGCAAGATGGCAGCTAGCTGTGCTGAGGTGTGGTTTTGGGCATTTTTTGGGCATGGTTTGAAATTAATGAGAGTAAGTTTAGGTTGAAAAAGAGTTTGTAAGCATCAGAGTAGTGAGGGTGTGGGGCAGTATCGCAAAGGGCACAGTGGAAGACACCTTGTTGGGCCGGAGGTGAAGCTTGAACCCTTGGCAAAAGGTGTGAGCAGGACCTGGGCTTGGACTCAGGAGGCTGTAGCCAGCTAAATGTGTTAATTGTACCAGATGCAGCAGGCACGCTTGGACATCATGCATGCAGTGCGTGTGGGTGGTTGACCTTATCCTTCTCTCAAGTGAAATCAAGTCATTAGGAATTATCTCGAAATATTCTGGCCCTATACTTCAAAGCTTGAGCTGCTTTAATCTTATTGTGCCCTGGGGAGCCAGATTACCAGCGTACCTGCCCTGGAGAGTCTGGGAGCAGATGAGGAGATCTCTTTCAGATGGCTGGTTTTCAACGTGTACCCAGAGATGTCTGCTGAGGGCCTGAGCATGTGTGGAAAGAGGGGATAGATGCACTTTCCATTAGCATTTCCAAGATGCAGGCAAGCCTCATGTCTGTTTGCTCCAGGATGTCCACTTGTCCTGGTTTATGCAGCATATTTGAATGGAAAACTATTAGTTGTGTAAGGGCTGAAGAAGGAAATACATCGGCGCAGTGGGAACATTGCCATTCTGAGCCTTTGGATGGCCTCCACTTCACATTTGTCACATTGAGTCCATATCTGTAAGGAACATGTGTCACTGCTGATGTGATGTGCCATGTCATAAAAGCTCTGGTGACATTTTGTGACCTCTTACAGTCTAACGAAAGAGGTTTGCAACATATAAATGCCATCTGCTGTGGCAAAGCAACTTCCTGGTTCTCTAATCACATATGCCTCTTGTGAAATGCTGCATCACTTCAAAAAAACCCAGCATATTAATGGAGGAAGCTTGTCATTTCAGTCATTCCCAGGTTCTTTACATAATTCATCTATTAACTTTTTTTTTTCTTATTAAGAACCCTGAGGGGTGGAAGTTGCAGCAAATCCATGATAGCTTTAGGAGTTCCATTTCATTAGAGCTGTATTTACTTTCTGATTTTTTGGTGCTCTGAATTGGAACCATTCTCCCTACGATCTTAATCTTTTGCAAATACTCATGGGGTTCACAGACCGAAGTGTGAAAAGTCTGAGCTGTCTCAGGAACATGTAACAGGACTTTTGGGGGGTGTAAAAAGAGGGGAGTTTTCCTCATTAATCTGCGTCTGTTCACTTAGTCCATTATGGGAACTGAGATGTGCTAATTATTTTAAATGGATTCAACTTGTTTGCCAGTATGTCATGCCAATAGCCTCAGATGTGGGATAAGGAGATCAAACTTTGGCTTCAGATTTTGCTGGGCTGACAGCTTATATAATGTACAGGTTTTGAATCAGTAGGGGCAATCTTTATAGCCTGAAAAAAAATAAGCAGACTGTTTCATGCTTGGATGGGAGAAAAGAAGACTTTATCCACTTATCCTTTCCTTTACATACTGCTGTTGTTGGGTGCTCTGGCTTTTACATGTAGATAAGGCGGATTTCCTAAAGAGTCTATTGCATGAAGTGTGTACGTATTACAGGTCACGTATACAACACACATTAATTAATGAGTAACGATGAGCAAGAGCTACTTTTGCCAGGGTAGAGGACTGCATCTTTACAGGCTGTGATGAGAGGCAACAGATCTGATTTCTGCCATAAACAGTGCTTTTGAGGGCTCTCCAAGAAGCATGCAAGCATTGTCTAGCCCTCACAGCAATCAGTGAAGAAGTTAGGTCTGGTTTTATCACTGTATTACAGGCAGAGAAGGAGATACACTGAAAAATGAAGTGACAAGACTAGCAAGTCTGTGTAAGCAGCAAAACAAGATACCAGAAGCCTTCATTACGTTGTGCCTGTGTGCCCTGGGCAAACCCCATTCTTTCGACTGTGTTTGTACATAGCATCGGTGATACAGTAGGCTTCATTACTGATTCTAATTCCGATTTTTATACATAAGCTTATTGTTTCCCTGATACGACCTGTTCTCAGGCTCCCCATTGGTAAAAAGATCTTTTCCTTTCTACGCTGGGGTATTGAGAGATGATGCTAGATGTGTAGAGGTGTCACAGAACGGTTAAATTAAACAATCCCACAGGGAGCAGGGAAGTCGAGAAGCCTGTGAGCATCACTCTGGATGTAAGCGTTCTGAGGCGGCACTGGTATGTTCTCAGTCCAGCACTTGCAAGGATAAGTCATTACACCGTGTTGCTCCCCTCGTAGTGGACCATATGGTAAAGTCCTACTGTGCATGCACTGCCCCAAGGGTCCTACTTGCAGATGGAGCGGTGAGACTGAATAAGCCTGCTGTGGAGGAGTTCAGTAGGTTTTTTGTAACTGCATTGCCATGCAACCATTTCAGTTGCCTTTCTGTTTGACCTGTTTTTATAGATCCTGGTGAAGTCTGTAAAATGAGCTTATTCTTAATTGCCATTCATACAATTCTTATCTTGCCATTCTTAATTTGGAAAAGTCAAGTTGGAGGTTAGGTGGGATAAGTTTTTGCATTTGCTGCTCTGCAGCAATGACTGTTTTGCATGTTTGGGCCCTGAAACATGATGAGAAAGCCTCTTATTTTATTTTTTATTTTTTTCTCTCTCTCTCCAGTAGTTGCAGAATAAAAATGGTTATACCAGCAGCAGTTACTGCAGGCTGGTTGGTGCAGTGTAAAACTATACCCTGTTTCATTGTGAAATTAGCCTGTTCAGGTGGCCTGGGAGATGCCAGCACAAGCACCTGAAAAACAGACGATATGTGAATTCCTAAGAGTATATTGTATAGCCTTTTATCACAGCCCAGTCGTAGCTGACATTTAAAATGTGCAGCATGAAAGAGGGAGTGAGATTAGGAGATGTCTCAGTAGAGGTACTGCAACCCATCTGGGCTTTTCAGAGCGAGGAACTGTACCCACCTGGGTATCACTGGATGGCATCAAAATGCTTGCTTTGTTGTCTGCTTAAATAATAACCAGGTACACTGCGTGTGGGAAGGGATCGTCAGGGGGAGAAAGGCTCTTTAGCATCGAGCTAAGGAGAGAGCAAAGCACTGCTCTTGAAAGGCTGTGTAAGAGCCGGGCCTGCTGCTCTCCTTCCAGTGCTTAGCAACTTTTTCTCATTCTAGGAACTTTCCGCTGTACTTTCTGTGAGACTGAAGTGGAAGAAGATGAGTCGGCCATGCCCAAAAAGGATGCAAGGACACTCGTGGCAAGATTTAATGAGCAGATCGAGCCCATCTATGCGCTGCTTCGTGAGACAGAAGACGTTAACCTAGCCTATGAGATCCTGGAGCCAGAACCCACAGAGATTCCTGCCCTGAAGCAGAGGTGGGAACGCGCCTGCTCTTCTCTCGCTGCGCTGCTTCCTTGCAGTCGGTCCCTCTGCTCTGTGAGGCTTTCCCAGACCTGGTGCAGCCTCTGGCTGCCTTGAGGACTTCCTTGTCCAGCACCAGCTGTGCAAGCAACTGACAGATTCCCCAAGGAATGTATGTTTAGAAGGATACAAAGGGCCATAACCA
Source organism: Falco biarmicus (assembly GCF_023638135.1). NCBI lineage: Eukaryota > Metazoa > Chordata > Aves > Falconiformes > Falconidae > Falco > Falco biarmicus. Next base: position 89,811,116 of record NC_079292.1, read on the forward strand.
GTTTCTGCTAAACAAGGCAGATGACTATGCTTCTGGTCAGCCTCCTGCCTGTAGTTTTCCATGGGGTGGGGTACACGAATTACCTGCTGCTGGCTGTGCTGCAGCGGGTAGGTATACCAAGCCCTTGCCGCAGTATTTAAGAAATGCAAAGTGCAGTCGTTCGGCAAGGCTCTCATGAAGGTGCCATCTACACTGTCTTCTTTCTCTCAGACCCTTATCTTTCTTTCATCTATTCCTTTTGCTTCTATCCAGCTTTTGAAACTAAGCTATCTGCGTTCTATACCTTGCGTTTCAAACCCACATGTAACATCATTCTAGTCTGAAGGCATTACTTATAATAAGGGTGCCTTTTTCTTCTGATTTTCTCCTACTTGTTACACACCTCTTCTTTTTGGGAGGAGACTATGTTATCGTCAAAAACTCTTTAAAATGTTCCTACCCATGGGAAATGACACTTTCTTTCAGAACATTCCTAGCTGTACAAAAACAGATGATGTTTAAATAATGCAGAAAGATGTGGGGAGCTGTCAGTTTTGTCAGCTGTGGTGAAATGTGATGCGCTTCTCTGTGTTTAAAATAAATAAATTAAACGCATGGAGGGGGGGATGTACCATGAGGGGAAGCATTCCCACAGAGCCTTGGGGTGCCTGGCTTTACTTAATGGCAGAGCAAGCAGGATACCCTTTTTTTTTTTTTTTTTTCCTCTCAGGCTAACCTTGGGAGAGAATATTTCTCATATATTCATGCTAGACAGTTTCTAATTAATATAATAAAAATTTCTTCATCTATTTATAATCTTTTTCTAGCCAAGAAGGTAGCTAATTTTCCTCATCGTTCTGATGGAAAAACAGAAGCAATATAGAGAGGGGAAGAGATTTTTCGAAGGTCGCTCAACATGTCTTTGGTGATACGGGAATTCTTTGAAGCCTTTATGCCCAAGTTGAATCGCTAGACTTTGCTTTAAAAACCCTTTTCTGTAGTTTGAGTAGTAGAACTGGGATAACCCCACCAAAAAGAGGGTAATTTCTCAGTCTTCCCCTTCTGTGCCCAAGAAATTATCACAGCAGAAGTCCAGTGCAGTCCCATGATTAAAACCAGCACCCACTTACTTGACTCTTAAATACTTAAAAACATTGTAAATGATTAATTACTCTGTGCAAGGAATGACAAAATAAATAGGCGGCTTTTTAAATGGTTACTTGAACACAACTTGCTTCAGCACATACAATGATTTAATTATTTATTAACACTTATTAATGCAAAGCAGCCAATTGCATGAAAGCACCGCTGTGAGATTTTTTTTGAAAGTGCCAAACCCTGGATTATTTATTCTCTCTATTTTTATGGACTCTTGAGTGTCTGAAAGCATTGACAAAACTGACATTTGGTGATTCTGAAACAAACAGAAAAGGTCACGAAGTGCCTGTGTCTGGTGTTGGCGCCAACACAGGCGGCTTCGTGTGTTTTCAGGAGACTTACAGCATGAAGCGACCACACTGACATTGCATAACTGTCATTCACCTGCTGTGGGAAACTGGGCTGATCTTCATTTATATCTTTCTAGGAGGTCATTAATTTTCTTAATCTTGGCAGAACATGAATTAGCCCCACAGGTTTTGAAAAAAACCTGCTTTACCTAAGCCCTTCTCTGTGGTTTTCTAAAACAGATGGACCTTAATAACCCCTCCATTTTCTTATGTCAAAATAGCATGATTTTATAGAAGAAAAATCTTCACAGAATTAATTTTCTGTGGTCATGCTATCAAGGACCATGGGTTGTCTGCTGTGAAGTTGAAGCTCTTAAGAGCAGCAAAGTGAAAAAATGCTTTATTTCAAACATGGCACAAAAAGACTTATCCCCATTACGCGAGACCTTTTCTTAATAGTCTGAGCAGGACTGAGATGAAAATTTAAAGCTGTTTCCCCATTGCACAGTGTGGTTTCTGTGGTCCATACCTCACCTATGGCAAGGATTATTTATGTTGCCTCTAAAGGCAGCTAACTGCTCGTTAAGGGATTTCCATCAAGGTAAACCAGCCGGCGGGTAACTGAGCAAATGTAGCCACATGCCACACCTGGGCCACTGACCTGCCGCAGCTCCCGACTGCAGGATGGCCATGCGGAGTCTGGACCGAGGGGAGAGAAAGCAGATCTTGGATCTAAGAGAGGGAGAATTTAAGAGTGCATTCCCTTCACCTACTCCGTGCTGCTTGTAAGGCAGCTCGCACAACTGGTTTGTTGCCAGCGCCAGATCTGTGGTGGTCAATCCTGTACTTTGGAACGGGGTCGCTGAGCAGCAAGGTCTCCTCTTGCCCTGAGGAGTATTCCCCCAGTCACGTAGTCTCAAGGGGTTGCTCGCTCCTACCAACAGTGTCGCTGAAGATGCAGTTCCACAAACAAGGAAGGAAATTGATGCACGTTGGCAAAGCTCACTGGGGTCTGAAAGTAGTCAGAAAGCATCTAGATGGTTCCACCTAAGTGTAGGACATTGCAGTAGATGGCTTAAAGTCATGGGTACTGTAGGTGTCTCTTAAGGCTTGTTACTTTCATTTTTGAAATGTTCCTGCCATCATGGAATAAGTGTTTTGCTGCTAAATGATACTATGTAGGAAAAAAAGTCCATTTCAAGCATGCTTACGGGGACCTGTGTGCAAAAGCGTTATTAGGCAGTCCCTGGCGCTGCTGAGGGTTTAGCTGTCACGCTGCAGTCGTGGGGAGGGAGAGCTGCATTGTGTATCGTGTGAGGAAAGTGGATTACATAAAATCGTCAGGGAAACGCTAGTTAGAGAATTCTATTGTGTGGGAAGCAGAGTGGTGCTTTTCACAGAACACACGCCTGTCTTGGAGAGCTGAAAGGTACCAGCACTTGAAATAACACACTGGGAAGAAGGTCTCTGTGTGGTTCCTTAGGTTGTATAAGCAATACGTGTGCATGCATCTTCTGCCCCAAAATTCAAGGCTGCTGTGAAGCTCTCCTGGCAGGGCTGGCTGCAGGAGAGAACCAGTTAGTGTGTGGACACGCGCTAACATGGATGCTGTCACGTGTTTTGCGAACAGACCCCAGCAAACCCACTGCTGGGAGGCTGCGAGTAGCCCTCAATCCGACCTGCAGCTGAACACACCAATATTTTTGATCTGGGGAAGAGCGATGATCATCTCCCTATGTATTTTCCCCTCACTGTTTGCCCCTAAAAATCCAGCAGAATTAGCTCATCAAGTAGCGGTTAAGTCCTTGCTGATTAAAAAAGTTGCGCATTACTCAGGTCTTCTCCAACGGCAATCTGATTTTGAGCTGCTCCGTTGGAGGAGGGGCTGTTGGGCAGAAAGCGGTGACCGAGCCATGCTTACTGGCAGCTCCTGCTGCCTCAGCTGGCAGCAGAACAGGGACACTTCGAGTATCCTTGATGGATTTGCTCTGGACGAGAGGAATCCAGGGAGGACTGTTAGCTGTGAAAATCCGTAGGTACCACTGGCTGTCAGATGACTGAAGTGATGTGGCTAAGGGTGGGCAGGCTGCAGCGGATCCATCTCTCTGGGAAGATTAAATGTGATCCTGAAGTAGAGGAACGGTCACATTTGGCTTTCCCCACCCAGAACGTAGTGAGTTTCCGTTCAGCTGCTTTCCCTGGTCGATGCATATGTAGCAGCACAGACCAGAGTATTTTAGGCTCATTGCCATCACTGTGCAGAAAATACTCCACCTGATGTCCTCTTCCCATCAGATCCAAGCAGGGATGTTTCTTTTCTTCGTCAGTCCCCTGAGCCCTGGAGAATGTGCTGGTGGCAGCTCCTCTCAGGAAACAAAGGAGGGCTTGGTGACTTGGTGACGGTCATCGCCTTTCTTTCTCCAGCTTTTCCAGAGTAACAGCACTTCTGTCTTGCCTCCTCCCACACACCATCACCGCACAAAGCCCTTTGCCCCGGTCTCTGATTTGAAGGTGCCCTCCCATCTTTCTCCTCTGCCTGGCCTCCCCAGTCCTCCCAGGGCTGTGTCTGTGGGCAGTACATATCTCCTGTGTAACGCAGGAGACGTGGCTTATCGTGTCCATCGTCACTCACGATTCAAGCAGAGGTTTGAACTGTGTTTTTCATGGTGGGTTAACTCCTTCACGAGTCCTGTGATTCATCGTGGTTCACACATCTGAGCATGCTGGGTCTCTGGACCTGCCATCGGACTTGTTTAAACTTCAGTGCTTTCTTCCAGTGGTACATGGTTGCTGTGTGAAGGCCAAATAAGAGGCTTTTCCAAATACCAGATCACTGCCCGACTGTTTTGCTACTGTGGCTTTTATTTCAGGGTGTTCTGGGGTTTTATGTTTGTTTTTACACGAGTGCGCCAGCAGCTTTAGGGCTGCCTCTTCTTTTCAGTGTCTGTTGTGGATGTTGCCACGGAGTCATGCGGGGTTTGCCATTAGAGATCCCCACGTTCTCCAAACCAGCAAGCTGGTGAAGAAATTCCTGGCACCACATGTTAGAAATGAGAGTGCAAGTTCTCGGTGCAGATCATGGGAGATAAGTAATCGTAGCTGAAGTGTTGCAGGGCTGGCCAAGGAAGGCTTCTGAGCGCTCTGTTTTTCTCTTTTTGAATTTTTATGTAGCAAGGAGCGTGCAGCTGGAACTGGCTCGGGGACAGCAGCTGGCCTTGCAGGTGGACACCATCGGGAAGCATGGTCTACAAAGGGACCATCATACGAGGACTTGTATACCCAGAACGTTGTCATCAACATGGAAGACCAGGAAGATCTTAACCGGTCTGCAAGTGAAGGAAAGCCAGCCAGAGAGAGGCCAATTTGGCTACGGGAGAGCACGGTGCAGGGAGCGTATGACCCTGATGAAATCAAAGATGGTAAGAAAACGCACAGGGCAGAAGTACTGCTCTGCTTATGTGGTGCTTTTAGAGTGCTGTCAAAAACATGTTCCCCTGTGTGTGTACAGCTGCTGCTCCCAACACTCCAGATTTTCTCTGCTCCCCTCTGCTGTGCAAAGCACCTGTGTGTAGGCAGACGTAAAAAAATCTGATTTATTAGATCCAGGATTAAAATCTAGGTCAGTAAAGCCGAGCTGTCCGCAAAATCGTTTCTGGGCTTCTAAAATGTTAATTATCTGTTACATCTTCCACCTTGAGAGTTTATTGCTTCTAGGTGAAGGTCTTTCAGCTTTATCTAGAAAACTGCCTCTCTGATAGGTCACTGATGAAAAATAACTTTTATTATCATTCAGTGACTGAAGCCCACCAGATTTACCAGCAGTGGTTTTCTGCTCTCAGCCTTTTTCTTGCCAATTGTTTTTCAAAATGTGTTTTATAAGAAGACTGCGTCAGAAATAAAGCTTCTGGAAGTAGAGTAGGAAGGAAGGTCTGTCACCGTGGCAGGTGAGTCTTCTGTTCGTTTCTCATTATCTTGGCTTTTATTTTCATTTGTGTTGGTATCAGACTGTCTGTAGACCATAGTCAAGATCTTGTAACCGCTAGTAGAAATATTCTGCTTTGGTAAATGTGCTATTTAAGCTAACACACTACAAATAGAAAATAGAGACCTTTTATGATTGTTAGAAGAGTGAATAAATAGATGCCATCTTCCAAGTCATTTAAAGATTATAGACTGAAACTGTTGATGCCCTCGGAAGAGCAGATGGCAAAGGGAACCGCACGTGTGAGTGTGAGACCCTGGAACCAGTGCAGTGATCAGGAGAGGAGTGGAGTATGTAGGTAGAGTGGAAGTGAAGAAACAGATGTGAAATCACGGTCAGAATATATCTAATGATCTTGTTCACCTGCAGCATCTTTCAAGCATACAGATCCCAAAGCATTTTCCAAATAGGAAAGTGAGGTGACTGAAACAGCCTCCTCTGTAGTCTGTAGCAGATGTTGTTACTCACCAGCCATGGTGAGTTCTCACCCCATTTTTCTGCTAGACATTCAGTTCACCTGTAGTTTTATATTGGCTCCTCAGCATGGCTTTCAGTCTACACAGATAAATGTTCCTCAAATGCCACTAAAGGACATGGAGGGGGAGTGTATCTCCTTACGGCACCATGGCATCGCTGCTTAACCTCTGCCGCTACTGAAGGTCAAAGAGGGGACTTGTGGAAATAGCCTGAAATCGCTGCTGCCACACATTTCGGTAGTTCTTGGGGGACATAAACGGGGAGGACAGAAACTTGTGAATGTTGGCAGAAAAGATTCATTGCTTGGATGTGGCAGGAACAGTGCTTGCAAGCAAGACACAGCCCCATTCCTGAGCCACAAAGCCAGACCTTGCGGAGCTCCCTCAGGCTGTGGTCACTTCACAGCTCTCCGTGCAATGAGCTACGATGTTATTTCACAGAGATGCTCTCCAGTAGCCTCTGAGGCTCGACAGGCACAAGCAACGAGCTGAGCACAAGGCTGCCAACACAACACCTTTGTTCTTCCTTTCAAGAATTTTGCCAGTGTGCTAATATTAGTAGTTGTAGCTGTCACCCATTACTGCAGTTTTATTTACAAGGAAAACACAAGTCCAGTGACATTAAGGGTGGGTCTTTTGGCCTTTATTTTACTGCAGGAAAGGAGTGACCACAAACTCCCTTGGCTTTTACTGCTAAACTCATAACTTACTTCCCTAGTTTACCTGTTTCATAGCATTTTTTCATCTCGGGTTGAAAAAAATAACCAGTGCATTTTTGACCCCGGGAGGATAGGCTTGGGTGCCAGGTGCCTGGATGGGGAGCTGAAACCACGAGGGTCCATGCCTTGGAGAAGTGGCATTAATGTATGAAGGCAGAATGCCGTCACCTCAGCTCCAGCAGTTGTTCATAGGCAACGTCTTTTGGTGCAAGATGGAAAGTTTGCCACAAGGAATCTATCCTACTTTTTAGGCTGTGTTTTTACATAAGGTTCTCTATTTTTTATTTGTTTTGGTTTGTTTTTTTTTTTTCTTTCTTTCCATACTGCCGCAGGTTTTATTGGTCCTGGGTGGACTCACAGCCCTCTCATCCAATGTAGGATTAGGAGAGGTTTTCTGCAGAATGCCCCCTTTTTGAACAGAATTTTACCTTTTGAATCCATGAACTGCAGACGTCAAACCCTCCCAGCTACTGTGCTGCCAAGCTTCCTGAAAGAGGACACGCGTGTCCGTCAGCAGGGAGCCCGCGGTCCCCTGCAGATAAGAAGTCGGGTAGGGAGCCAGGGTGGCTGGCTGGGCTGTTTCAGCTTGGAGAGCCGGAGCTGGTTTAAGCTGCTGTGCAGCTTGGCTGCAAGCTGTACGCTGCATCCGCCTGATGAGGTAGGTCCTGCTCGACAGCACAGCCACGTTCCTCCTGTAATGAGCTTTTTCCCTTCCTGCCTGGTAGGTGCACCTCTGAGCTTACCAGAGACACCTGCTTGGAACGTTGTTCTGTAACACACAGTTTCCATGTACTCCCCATCCGCCTGGATTCATCTGCTTCTCCATTTTAATCCTTACGTGGGGAGCTCAGCCTGGTTTGGGGGCTGCACTTATGGTCTGTGCTGGCAACACACAGACAACAACCACCGACAACACAGTTGTCTTGGTCTTGACCGCAAGTCCTCCAGGCTGAGGAAGCAAAGGGACACAAAGGAAACAGCCTGTGCTCAGTCACCTGTGGAACAGCACCGAGGTACTCGCTGTCTCTCTGGCAAGTGGCAGCATGGGCTGTGGGTGCCTGGAAGGGCAGACGCAGGTCCCCAGGGCTGCTGTCTGCTCCACAGCCAGGGAAGCGCATCAGCCCGGCTGGGGGGCACCTGGGCTGGACATCTCCCGCGAGGGGCTAATTTCCAGGTGCCTGCTCCCCATACGTTTTTTGTCTTCTCTTGTGATGTGCTCCTGGCTGAGGCTCCCAGCTGGGAGCTGCACTGACTCCAGACCTCCCAACTCCCAGGACATGTCAATACTTGCTCTGCTGTTATGAGAAGAAACATGACTACCTCTGGCTTTTAAGGGAGAGGAGGTATCGAGAGCGGGTGTGACTTGGCCAGGCGTGCTCTGTGGCAGGAATTCATATGGGTGCAGAAAGCCTTCAGGGCCATTAGGCAGATCTCTGTGAGGAAGCAATCATTCCCTTTGTCTGTTTGCAGGGAGCCGGGATCTGGGTGCCTTCCAGGAGCGTGAGGAGGGCCGGGCAGCTCTGGATGATAACGAGGAGGTGATGCGTGCCCTGCTTATCCACGAGAAGAAGACGCCTTCTGCTTCAACAGTCACCGTCGGAGGTGCTGCTCCTCTCTCTGGTGCCAACGCTAGTGACTCCGAGAGTGAGACAAGTGAGTCAGAGGAGGAATCCCCTCCCCGCCCTCCCACCACGGCCACCACAACATACGGGCTGGAGGATGAGGATGAAGATGAAGAGTTTGAGGTGGTGGCAGAAGACCCCACTGTCACAGTGGCTGGGCGTCCACACTCATACAGCCAAGTGAGCCAGCGCCCTGAGCTGGTGGCCCAGATGACGCCAGAGGAAAAAGAGGTTTACATAGCCATGGGGCAGCGCATGTTTGAGGACATGTTTGATTAACTGCTTCCTGCCGTGGCGTCTTTTAAAAACTGACTTTTTCAAGCCAGAGTGTCCCTAGTAGAACAGAAGACTGACACGCACCTTTCATCCCCTGTGCGCAGGGACCCTGGGGCTTGGGACTGCTAATCTCAGGCATCGTGCTCACCAGTGCGGGGGAGCCGGGCACTGCGCGTGCCAAAACAGGTAGGGGAGGACAAGCCTCAGCAGTGAGGATGCTTGCAAGGTAAAAATCTGCTTTGGGGTGCCCTCCCCCAATTGCTTGGAGCTGATTTTTTTGCAGATCCTAGTGAAATCCACATCCCTGCCCTCAGAGGACAGAAGGGCTCCGTAGTCTGGTGAGAGCGCTCTGCAGAGGAGGGCTTAAGTCAGGTTACAGCTGCCTGTGCTCAGCGAGGGGAGAGGGAAGCGCTCGTCTGCCGATGGCGAGCTTGGGCAGCACTTGCAGCTGCCCTACCAGCACCGCTGCCCACCAGAGCAGCTATTTCTAAGCAGACCTGTGGGCAGCCACCTTTTCATGCTCCTGTTCCCTCCTTACTAGGTCTCAGCACCTCAAGTAACTAGAAAGATGCCGAGTGAAAGCCTTGGCAGGCACACACAGCTGCTCTTCGTTCCTGGTTCTGAGCTGTCAGAGCGCTCTGACTTGTCAGGGGACGCTCTCGATTTCCAGTATTGCTGCCTGTTGTGTCTGCCTAGCCCTGTCCGAACTCCAGCGTTGCAGATGGTTCGTAGTGGGCAGGGCTGCGGTCAGGCAGTGCCAGAGAAATGGCATAGCTAGTTGTTCTTTGCAGTCACACCAGGGCCATATCATTTTAAGGAATTATGCAATTTTGAATTCTGCAGTTTTGAATTCTGCTTTGGCACGCTCTTTCACCATAGAAAAATATTTATCAGTGCCTACAGAGCAATATCATATTTTTAATGTTTCTCTCTTCCAGTTGAAAATGTTGCTTTTTAAAATTGTTGTGTTTTCCTATCCCGTACTACAATAAAACAAAATGACAAAATAATTTTTCATGACAGAGGGTAGGGGCAGATCACATGCTGTTCCATTTACATGGGCACCATGAATTTGCTGTTCACTGAGACTGTAAATCTGTTTTATACTAACTATGCTTTCTATGCTCTGCTAACCTTGTAATGCCTCCTTTGTGGTTTTATTTTCAGCTTCTCGATATTTTGAATCCCCTCTTTTTTTTAAATAGTGTTTTACATTTCCTTTTAAGTAATTTTAAAGAGGAATAAATAAACAGAAATTTCTGCCCTTTGTCATCTTCCAATTTGTCATGTGCCTACTTTGGAGAGTTGTTTGCTTATCATATTGATTTACTCCATTCAAGAAAAAAAACAATTTGCGGCTTTCCTTTGAGGGAAGGACTATTTGAAATCCCACTGCTCGTTGTTTCTTCTCACCAGAGCCTCCCTGAATGCCTCCTGGACTCTCCGCACTTCCAGGAAGGATGTTCCATTACCCTGGCACTGTGGGGAGGCCCTTTTTGATCAGCACTTCCATTCCTTTCCTCCTTCCTTGAGGGAAGCATAGGCTGGCGGTGGAGCTCTCACAGACATCCTATTGCTACTTAAAATCGTACTCTTGTGTAGACAGGCTTCCGAGATCTGGTGTCAGTCTTCTAGAGGTCAAGCCATGGAGCTGCTAAGTCAGATTCAATCATCAGCTAATGGAAAAGAAGCAGGGGACCAATTGCGCCTAGATTTCATCTGGTTGAATTCAAGGTTAACACTGGAGAAAAGCAGGTAGATTTACAAAGAGCCGAAGACAGAACCTGAGGATTAACCCTGAACACCGCACAGCTCCTCATGCTCGTAACTCACCAGTATATACTGAGTTTTAAGTCTGCATAATCAAACTGGAGGTTTGTTAAAGCTTAAGTGAAGAAATACTGGCGTTTCCTTTAAGAGCGCTGATACTGCATCTGTGTCCAGTATAATCACGTATGAATAGTGGTTTTACTTCGTAAGCGCATTTAACTGTGGTTTGTACCACGGTTGTGATTTTTGTCATTTCAGTAAGGTACGTTCTGCGCACCAGGGATGGCAGATTTTAGGGCATGCCTCCCCTCCTCGCCCACCGCTTGCGGCCCTCGGGACTGGGGAGGTCAGAGTACACGAGCAGACGCCATCCGTGTGTCCTGCCCTCTCCAGCAGCTCCTGGCTCTCGGGAAGGACGGCTGCTCTGCGCTGTTCCAGGGGAAGGACAGCTATAGCTGCTGCTGCCCTGTCACGACAAGCGCTGCTTGAATGAACAGCGGCACGTACAATCGATAGGGCCTTTTTTCCCCTGCAGCTGAGGCAGGGCTCTGTGTGCCAGAAGATGAGGAGCGGCCGCTGCTGCGAGCAAAGCCACCCACGGCCAGCAGGTTGGTGCTAATGCACGGGAGAAAGCCGGGGATTCTGAGGAAGGGCCTGGCTGTTCCCTCTGGCTGCTGGGCCGTACATGTGGCACTGATAGCAACCCAGTGACACCGCGAGCCTGGCCTCATGCTGGAGCCTTCCTGGGTGAGTGATCCGCTAACCCCACTCAGAGCAGTTTCTGCGTCTGCTTTCAGCCTGAAGTGCGTTTCAGCTGGCAAGTGCACTTGAGGCCAGGGCACTGCAGCTCAGGCTGGAAAGAAAAACACATTTCTCAAGCTGCTCATGTTCCTCTTCCTGGAGGTCAGGGGTGCCTCTGTCCCTGCGCCCATTGCGGGTCAGGGACGCCATGGTAGTGATGCACAGAGCAGATCAGCAGAGCTGCTGATGGAGGGGAAGATAGCTATCAACGCTGGAAAACAGGATGTTTTAATCTTTTCTGCTGAGCTCCCCAAACTTTGCTTCCTCCATCCAACTCTTCCTGGGTTGCTGCCTCCTTCAAACAGATGAAACAGTGTTGCTCTGTGAGAGTCGAGGGATTTGAAGATCCCCTGGAGGAAGGGCAGGAAAATCGTATCACCTCCTCCCTGAGACATCTAAGGAGCCCTGCCTGGGTGATGCCTGCCGTGCCAGCGCATGCTGCGGGCACGTCCGACAGCTGGGGGGGAGCAGCCAGCTGCGCTTGGCTCTCTCTCCTGCTGTGCCCCCATAGGAAGAAATTGTCTCAGGGATCAAATGCAAGACAAAGCCTTCATGGAAATGGAAAGTTTATGAGCAGGTGGAAGGGCGTTTCAGGAGCAGGGCAAGCCAGCAGGCTGTCCAGGCTGCTCCACCAGACAGGCTGCAGAGATGCAGCAGCAGCCCCATTCCGCTGCACTGGCGTGTGTTGGCATAAACAAGTGAGGCTGTGGGCTTGGTCCCTTGGAGGGGGGGTGTCACGCAGCGCTGCAGGAAGTTGCACTGGACTGTGCTAGGGCCGGTGGTGCCTTATCCCACTGGAAGCTGTGGGCAAAGTAACCATGTTCCTGGCTTGTTCACAGGAGGCTTTGGAGCAGTGAGCATGGCCAGCCAAGGATCCCTAAGCACCACCACACACTCCAGTTTAAAGTGTATGGACTGTGAGTCACCACAGCCTCTTCTCCAGGAGCACAGGAGCTGGGGCTGAAGAGTAGCTCCTGTCTGCTGAGCTGCTTCCAGAACAATGATCGATATTTATAAAGTCCAAGGAGATCATCACTCATCCAGTCTTGATAGGAGGCGTAGCCAGATGCTTGAAGCCATTTAAGATGTGGTTGCACAGAGTCATGGAGAAAAGGAGCGGCAGCCCAAAGCATGGGGAGCAATGTCTGGCTGCTGGTGCTCCTGGAAAGCTGCCTGCCTGCCCCCCCCACCTGCCCGCCCGCCTGCCTGCCTGCCCACCTGCTGCCTGCTTGCCTGCCTGTCCCCCTGCCTGCCTGTCCCCTGCCTGCCCGCCTGCTTCCATGCCCCCCTGCCTGTTCCCCTTTCTCCCTGTCCACCTGCCAGCCTGTCCCCCTGCCTGCCTGCCTCCATGTCCCCCTGTCTGCCTGCTTGCCTCTGTGTCCCCCTGCCCACCCGCCTGCCTGCACTCTCCTAGCAGGGAGCCCAGAGCAGAGCGCCAGGCTGTCCAGGACTACAACCCCATCTCTATGGCAGAGCTATTTTCTCCCTCTTTCAAAGTTATCCAGGGAAATCTGGGCTTTTGACTGTTTGGGGTACCTAAATGAGCTGCCAGAAGGTGGTTTCTTATTTACCAGCATTAATCAGATTGAGAGAGAATGAACTTAATTTGTATTTAAACAAAAATCAGATTCTGGAAGCACCTGCTGTATCATTAAAAAACATTAAGGACAGTGAGTATTTGTGCAACCATCCTGGAAGCAGCAGAGAGTCTCTGAACAAGATGCTTTAAATATAATAGGTATTTTTGCTTAAAATATGTGACCTAAATATAATTTAATTTCCATCCCTTTGAACAGTTTGATGCTAATGAACCAGCCAGGGATGGCAGAGAGGAGGCAGCGCCAGCCGCATGAGCAGCCACTCGGCTCCACTGCAGTGCGTTACAGACCCTGCGTGCATCGCCCCGGCTGCATGCAGCGATGAATGCACAAATCCTGCCACGGCGGCGGGAGGAGACCTGGGGCTGCTCAGCCACAGGAACAGGCAGGGATCCAGGCTGGAAATTAAGGCTGATCAGATACTGTTCCATGAGCATTAACGTCTGTGTACAAAAAGAGGTACGTCTGGCAAGGAGGAAAAATCACATCTCGGATAGATGTGATTAAAGCCCTGACATATTGCTCCTGCTTATTTTTCACCTGGAACCCATATCACCAGCCTCTGCCATCCTGTTCCTTGCTGAAAGGAGGGTGAGCAGCGGTAGTTTTGCAGTGAGCTAAAATTGTGCGTAGAGCTGAGAAGCCTGGCTCGGTTCCACCCGGTAAAGGGATCCTCCGAGCCTTGAACACTTCTGTTCTGCACTTCTGACAATGGAACCTGCCTGATCCAATGCCAGATTTGCCGGGCTCTCTTAGCAGAGTGTGTGCTTTTCCTGTGCCCTGTTAACGTAGATCATGGGGGTACAGTCCTGCCAAACCCCACTGAGTGGCTGCTGCCAGCTGACCTGCGTACCCTTAGGTCGCAGCGTCTGAACCAGCCCTGAGGGGAATGGTAGGTTGGGTCATTGTGGTCAGGTTGTCCGTACCGGCTCTTTGCGAAGGTGCTGGTGATTCTTCTCCCAGTCAGTGCTGATGGGCACTCATAAACTCAACCCCTCTGTGACTGCACGCAGGTGTCAATTTAAAATGAAGTTTTAGTCTTTTAACCACCACCACCACTGCCATCACCACCATCACTACCACCGCCATCACCACCACCACCACCACCACCACCACCACCAAGCAGCTCTGGCTTGTGCCCCGTCCACTCCTGGGGCTGGTGGCACTGTGGTGCTGAGTTCCACCATGCTGGTCTGGGCCATGGCTGCCTCAGGCCACACCATGTCCTGGCAGAGGTTTCATGAACGGCACGTTTGTGCCTTCTCCAGAAATGAGGCCTTGGCTGGGCTCGGGGCAATGCCTCCCAGGATCCCTAATTCCCTGCAGCAGGGAGGGAACTGGCACCAGCCCCAGGCTGGTCACTTTCTTACACGTGATCTTTGCTGCTTGAACCAGATGTGATTTGGTAGGACTGGATTTGATCTTTTTCTTTTTTTAACCCTTTTTCTTTTTATCCCATGAGAATATTTTGAGTTGCTGAGTTTGTCATGTTTTCCTGCTGCTTCTAGAAAAAAAAAAACAAAACCAAAACCTTTTTTTTAATGCAGATGAGGCTGTGAAATCTTTTTAGGGATGTGTATCTGCTCTCCCTGTGCTGTCACCACGATTGCTCTCCCTTTGCCTTACAATGCTTCCTTCCAAGAAGAGCTTTCAGCATCTCCCAGCCCTTCTGGTGATGTCAGGAGATGAAAACTATCCCCATTACAACAGGGAAGAGTAGAGGGAAGTGGGGTTAGAAGGAAATATGGCCTTTAGGAAATGACACATCTTGGGAGAAATGTCCCTTCCGCATACTCTCCCGGACCACACGGGTGCCATATCCAAGCAAAGACACATACAACGTGCTGCAAAGGGACTTGGCTTGCAGTGCCTTTATCCTGGTGTATTCCCCTGCCGCAGAGCCCGTCGGGAAGGGTAATACTCTCCGAGTGTGCCAACCCCTTGGAAGTTACACAAAGGCATCAGGAAGGTCCCACGTTAGCAACCAGCGCCAGCAGGAGCCTGCGGGTCCGTTGGAATGATCTGACTCCTACCTCTTGGTGCAAGAACGCCTCGCAGCAGTGAGTTGCAAAAATGTGTTTGGTGCTGCATTCAGAAGTGCCGCTGTCTCTGAACGTTTCATCTGAGCGCGTGTTGTGTCTGTGTATGAGAAACAAGCACATAAAGTCATGCAGGGTGCTGCCCAGCCCCCCAAAGCATCTCCCATTGGGAATGCTAACAGGTAAGGGATGTTGTACGGTTTAGGTAGGAACTATTGCCAAGAGCAACAAATAGTGGCAGGTTTTGTTATCGGGACAGTCACGCTGCAGCCTGCCTGGAGTTCGGAATAAAAGAGCTTATCTCCATCGGCTGCAGACATGGACTCTTCCAGTCGGACGGGTGTCAGGACGCCATGTGTTCAGCCCTTTCCATGTCGGGTTTGGGGTTTTTTACCTGCATTTTTTTGCTCCTCATGCAGTGGGCACCAGCATCTTTGGTGCATTGATGGACCAGGTGCTGCCATGAACTAAAGGGCTCTGGCCTGGCACTGTACTAACGAGCCCCTTGCGGGAGTGCCCATTCCCATGCTAATGGAGCCTGCCCCGGGAAAGGTGTGAGCCGAACCATCAGAAATACCAAACCCAAGCCTGGTGAACACTGTGCGGGGAAGCACATTTGTTCAGGTGGTCGAAACCAACGAACAGGAGGTGAACAGCATTACCGAAGTGTTATTTATCATGTTTGTTGACTAGAAAGGGGAGGTGAACCAGAACATTTCCCTGTCCCATATGAAACACCCTTTGGCACCTGGGGATGTAACAAGGAAGCAGAAACGGGAACCGCTCTGGCCTCACAGCCACTGATGGATCACTCTGAATGGGAAATCCAGCCTTTTTTAGCCCTGGGAGCCAAACGTTCAGTGGGACTGGTGCACTCTGTGCTGTAGCAGCGACAGCTGCAGCAGCGCAGGGAGCTGGCGGGCCGCAGATGCTGGTGCTGTTTGTCCACTCGGGTCTTCCCAGGAGCCGTGGCTGCGCTGCAGGATTCACGCAGCGCATCAGTGGGAAGAGCTGTACACGGGGCACGGTCTGCGGGAGGTGGTTACTCCCATTCCTTCCTAGCCTGGCCACTTCCCCCAGCCCTCCCCTTGTATTTTGAAGAGTGAAAATATGAAAAAAAACCACCCAATTTTCCCTTTAAACTGGGAGAATGAAACAGATGATACCCAAACCTATAGCTTAATGGCGAGGAATCAAGGAGAACAGATGGTTGCAGGTGACTCTTTGTCCATCTTGCTGATAACTTTTCCTGACAACAAGGGCTGTAACTACACAAAATCACAGAATAGCTGAGGTTGGAAGGGAACTGTGCGAGTCATCTGGTTCAACCCCCTGCTCAAGTAGGGCCACCTTGAGCAAGCTGCACCTGGGCCATGTCCAGATGCCTTTTGAATATCTCCAAGGATGGAGACTCCCCAGCCTCCCTGGGTACCCTGTGCCAGGGCTTGGTCACCCTCAGAATAAAAAAGCATTTCCCGATGTTCAGCTGGAGCCTTTTGTGTTCCGTGTTGTGCCCGTTGCCTCAGTTCCTGTCACTGGAGAGCAGCCTGGCTCCATCCTCTTCACACCTTTCCTGCAGGTGTTCATATACATTAATAAGTTCCCCCACTGAGCCTTCTCTGCTCCAGGCTGAACAGCCCCAGCTTTCAGCCTTTCCTCCTAGGAGAGCTGCTCCAGTCCCTGCCTCACCTTTGTAGCCCTTTGTTGGACTCTGTCCAGTATGTCCATCTCTCTCTTGCACAGGGCAGCCCAGAACCAGCCACAGGACTCCAAGTGTGGCTTGGAAGACCACCTCCCTTGACCTGCTGGCAATACTTTACCTAACGCAGCCCAGGATACCATCAGTCTGCCTTGTGGCAAGGGCACGTTGCCAGCTCATGTTCAACCTGGTGTCCACAGGGACCCCTCAGGTCCTTTTCTGCAAAGCTGCTTTCCAGCTGGGTGGCCCCCAGCGTATATCGGTGCATGGGGTTGTTCCGCCCCCAGGTGCAGGACTTTGCCCTTGCCCTTGTTGAACTGCATGAGGTTCCTGTCAGCCCACTTCTCCAACTTGTTGAGGTCCCTCTGGACCCTCTGGTGTATCAGCCACTCCTCCCGCTTTGGCATCATCAGCAAATGTGCTGAGGGCACACTCTGCCCCATCATCCAGATCGTTAATGAAGATGTTCAACAGGACTGGACCCAGAACTGACCCCTGGGGTGCACCACTAGTTACTGGCCTCCTGCTAGACCTAGATGATAACCACCCTCTGGGCCCAGCCCTTCAGCCGCTTTTCAGTCCACTTCACTCCCTGCTCATCCGGCCTGTACTCCATCAGCTTCCATATGAGGATCTTACGGGAGGCAACATCAAAGCCTTTCGTGAGGTCCAGGTAGACAATTTCCACAGTTCAACCCTCATTTGCCAGGCCAGTCCCATCTTCACAGAAGGTTATCGAGTTGGTGCAGCCTGACTTCCCCTTGGTGAATCCATCCTGGCCACTCCTGATGGTACAGATGTCTGCTCGGAGGTATGGATGCTTGGAGCAAGGGGTTTACTCCTGGCTCTCCTCCCATTCCTGCCCAGCAGTGCACAGAGTTCCCTCTCTATGAGTGGAGCATCTTACCCTGCTGCAGGCATGGGAGGGTGGGAACTGCATTGCTGGAGCTGGGGGGATCTCTCCTCATCAACCCATGGCGAGAGGACAGGGCAGCGGGGCCCACGCGCCCTACCAAGGCACTGCACAACTGCGGGGTGAAAACTGCCCGTGGAAGTGGAGAGGAAAGTGAAGTATCAGGAGAGCAATAAGCAGGGCACTTATCTCGTCCTTAATCGCAGCCCAGCCTTCAGGCAGTCTGCAGGGAGAACTAATGGATTAAATACAGGTATTAAATGAAATCTTGGAAATGTTTCCCTCACCTGGCAGGACCGAGAAGCTGATGATGCGAGGGAGCGCTCCCAGCACGGCTGGGCTGTAGGAGGTGGCCAGAGGTTGCTCATTTCTGGCCATGGGATTTAATAACCTGGCTTTGCCCTGTTGGTGCCAAGGCCAACCCTGAAACTTCCTGACCTTGTCCTTCAGCGATTCCGGGGGCACCCAACAGGGTGCTCCTTCCCGAGCTGCTTTCCGCCTGAGGAGGAGGTCGGTCTGTGGGTTATTTCATGGTGGGGATTTGCTGTGTGCTTGTCCCTCTCCAGGGCTGGGCCCCGTGCACGAGGCACAGGAGCAAAGAGCTGCAGCTCTTTCGCAGCCAGATTCCAGCAGCATCCTAAGAGATGCCTTGACCGGTCACTGATACGACATGCACAAAATCTGGCAAGGGTATCCTTAAAATGCTTGTTTGAGTCCCCAGGTCCCTTTTATCAGAAGGAACATTCCAGAATGTATGGCTGAGGATGAGGAGTGATCTCTGTCCTGGTGCCATGGGTGGGGGAGCTCACCAGGAAGGCTTCAGTGAGTAAATCCACTTTTCACAACTGCGAAGTGGAGGTGGAACAACGTGTTGTTAATCATACACCTTAGTGCAACGGGGTTTAATGCTGGCTACATTCCTGGGCCGTAGAATCTTACTTTTGGTGGTGCTTTCAACGAGGGTGCACCAAGCCTTCCTCCTCCTTCCTCTCCTGGGAACTCCTTCTCCTTAAAAACATTAGCAAAAGGGGTGCTTTTCCTATTTTCAGGGTTTTACCCTGACGTGCGAATTGGCCCTGCCCCTCAGGTGCCTGCGGCACAGCTGGGTGCAGTGTTACCGGCTTTCTCTTGTACCAAGTGGAGGGGATGGCTGGAGCCTCCTCGTGAGCAGGTGCTCCAGGTGTTTGTGGAGAGGGCAGCTTTGCCGCAGCCGGAACCAGCTGTGAGCTCTACGCCTAAAACTAAACTTCAAGCGCTGTGGGCAAAGCTAACACATCTGTTGGGAGAAAGGAAATCACATCAATAAATGTCTGTGTAAGCGTATAATTCAAAGTATCTTCTCAATATAAAGCTAAACTAATGTAATGCATTTCTTAGGGACAAATCAAGAGCAATCAGGCTAATCAAACTGACGTTTAAAATAATCTGACACAAGCAGAAAATCCTATGTAGCTAAACAATGCCAGTCACTTTATTCAGCCTCTTTCAGACTATAAAGAGAATCCTTCATCTTTGAAGTCAGTGACATTTCGTTTCTCCAGCTCCTTCTCCCTTTCCTAGCGCACTTCCCCTTCCTTTCAGTGGGTCACCGTCCTCGTGCCATCACCACCTAAATAAAACCTCCGCAGAAGCCCTGCTTCGTTAACACACACCATTAACACCTCCTGGTTGTGCTACACCAGCACTAGGTGCCAAATTGTCATCAGAGGTTGCTTGAGCGTTACTGGGAGTACAGACACCCCCTGCATTTTAGATAAAACCACGTTGTGCTTGCTGTGGCTACCACATCATCAGTGGGGAAAGGCTGGGCCGAGGAGGTACAGCCAAGGTCAAGGTCAAGGTCAGGTCTGCAAGGAGCCGCGCTGGGTAGCTGTTGTGGGACCGTGAGAGACAGCGACGGCACAGTAAAGCTGACCCCGTCCGGGAGCCCTCATGTCATAATTCAAGCAACAGTAATTAAAACAAAGCAGCAGGGTATTATTTGGACCTGCTTCAAAAGAGCGTCTGTTCTCAGCCCCCTGAGCTAACTCAGCCCACGGGCCCCACTGGCAAGGCTGGATCCGCACCGTGCATGCGCAGGAGGCGGCCCCAGGTGAAAGCGGGGTGGAAGGCGACTGGCACAGAAATTAAGGAGTAACAGCTAATTCATTCATCAGATACAGGCAGGCTTTGGCGTCCCATTAGGCTGTAACACACAGAGTCCCACCACTGCACTGTACAATTGTAGGTCCTTGGCTTCTTCCCAGTGCAAGTGACTTTTAGCTCACTACTACTCCTCCGAGAAGCAGAGTTACACCTTTGTGCAGCTATGATAGTCAGCATGTGAAAGGTACGTAATTCAGGCAGGTGCTTAGTGTCATTTTCTTCCTCATCCAGGCTACCATTTGGACTTTTCTAACCATCTCAGTTTCGTGGGTTGGTGACCTAGCTGCTTTGACTTATGGAATCATCTTCTTCCTGCCCCTCTAAACTCCAGAAATGTTTTTGCCCCTTTTTTTTTTGCTCCGTACTAGACTCTGTTTTCTACCCCCAGAGCCCCAGGAGGGAATTAGCCCTTTCCTTTGGTCCTTGGCTGTGCCATCGCTGCCCTGGTGCCCAGGACAAGTCCTTATGAAGGAAGCTTCTTCAGAACCTCTCCATTGATCTGAGTCTTCTCCAGTTCTGGAGAGAAATGACAATGAAGTTGCTCATCTGTCGTGTGATCCGCCATCTGGAGAGATTATCCCCCACACAGAAGGGAGCTGACATGAGCCGAGGGATTCAAGCACATCTCAACAGTTTGAATAGATGTGAACTTTCAAAGAGGATTTAGCTGCAAAAAATACCACCGTGCCATGCCAGCACCCAAGGCACCGGCGTTGTAAATTTAAGGATGTAACCAATGCACCTACCTGAGCTATAGCTTCCCTGGGACACCATGTCTCCTCCATCCTTCCTCAGTCTGCACACTGGAAGATGGATATGTGCAATCAACTCTGTGCTCTCCAAGATCCTGGAGATCATCCAAGGGCTCAGCTACTCAGGTGAGCAGAAAACCTTCAATAACATGGAACATAACAGAGAGCAAAGCACAAAGGTGCCACGGGGGCTCTGCAGAGGGGCAGTGTGGACCTGGGAATAATTCTTCCCTGTTCCTCTTGTTCCCACTGGCCCCTGCATCCCCCAGTTCCCTGTTAGCACAGGCCTGTCCCAGTGCCACCACCCAGCACTGCTCCCACGGCGTGAGGCAGCGTGGCACAGAGATACCTGGGGGATGCTCTGGAGCAGCAGGAATGCCACCAGACCAGATGCCTCTGGAGTCCATCTGGCTTTGCACAGGTCATCATCTCCCAAGGGGTCCTCAGGTGTGTCCTGTGCAGAGCTCCCTGGCCCCACGGTTCAGTCGGTTCAATCGCTGTGGCTCCATGCTGAGCAAAGTTTCCGGAGCGCTTCCGGACTGCAGCTGGTACTGGCAGCTTGGGCTGGCCTTGCAGAGCAGGGCACCCGGCCTACCACCAGCCTGGGCTTTCGACAGCGCTGCAGGAGCCAGCTCCCACGTCTCTACCTGCAGCACAGCAAACCCACAGCCCGGACAAATGAGGCCGGGATTTTACTGTATTTCCAAGTATGAGTGTCTCATGACAGTGCCTGCCAACCCGCTGTCCCACCGGGGTACGGGCACCGTGGTACGCTCGGTCACCCATCAGGGTGGCACCGCCAGCGGGGGAGTGGGCTGCTGCCGGCTGCTCCGTGGGGACGGTGATGCTGTAAGCCCAGGGGAGCCGTGGAACGGGAAATCGGCAAAGGCGTTGCGTGAGCCCCGGAGCTGCACAGGCAAGCGAGCCAGACACCCCGCTGCTATCGCAGACTGCCTTCCTCGTGCAGCCACCGAGAAGCTTCAGCTGTGATTTTTCCCCAGCCTGTGCTGGTGGCAGCCGCCCGGGGGGGACACTGAACGGCAGACTTCAGCTGCACCCCTGCAAAATCCCCGCTGTAAACAAGGCTGGCGTCTGCACCTGCCTCCCCCCGCTGCAGCAGCCCCCTCCCCTCCAACACAGCCGTCCTGGCAAGCGTTGCGTTTTTCAGGAAGGCTGGGAGCTGCCAGTTGCCCTGGCTTTTTCATCCCTTGGGCCTCTTCCTCTGCCCCCATTAATTCCCCCGTAAATTGGATCACAATGAAAGGGAAGCGGCCGTGTAATCGAATTGTCCTCTGAGCACAGCCAGGTGGGGAGGGATGCTGGTGAGGAGGGCTCCTGCTCGGCAGGCGCCTTCTTCATCCCCTGTAGCTTCCTTCGGCGGGGGGGCTCAGCATTAGCTTCTTATCTCCAGGTCCCTTCTCGTGCTGGCCGGGAGCGGATCGTGGAAGTTTGCTGTGCTGCAGCTTCCCCGCATCGGGAGAAGGGGAAAAATCGAGATGTCCTCACTGTTACTGGATGTAGGGGTGGGGGATGGGGATTAATTAGGCAATCATTGCACAGAGCTCTGAAATATAAACTGCTCCCTCATTGTAGCTGTCAGGCGGCCCCTGTAACTTGGCAGAGCACTGCTGGATCCCGTCCTGTCTCCAGCGAGTGGGATCTGGGGGTGGTGGTGGGGGGAGGACAGATGAGGAGCGGAGAGATCGGTGTGGGGAGCGTTTCCTGCAGAGACAAGCTGGGTACCAGAGCAGGGCAGCAGCCAGAGCTGCTGCAGCTGATGCGAGTTGTGAACCGGCCCTGGAGCTCCACATAAAAGCAGGAGAGGCGCAGGTGCACAGAGCAGCTGCCTGGGTAGGGAGGCACCTTGCAGGACCCCTGCACCGATACCCCTGCACCGATACCCCTGCACCGATGCCCCTGCACCGATGCCCCTGCGACTGCGCTTCCCCCAGGCACACTCACAGCAATGCAGATTAAGGTACAATTTTTTCCAGAGCCTGTGGCTTTGCTGGGATCCCCACTTCCCTGCACAGGGGCGGAGCGGGCAGATGGACGGCTCCTCTGCTGCGGTGGATGCATAGTAACGTGTTTGCTATCTCATTTTACCTTGAGCTTTTCTTTGAAGGCTGTGTTGGCTCATTTCTTCCTTTTCTTTGCATTCCACTAAAACTTTCTCCAGTTTCTAATCCTTCAGGGAGCCACTAACAAGTGGGAAATTAAATTAAAGTGACATTTTACAGGGAAGCTACTAGCTGGTGTGGTGGGAAAGCTCGAGAAAGGTGTTGAGCTGGAGTCAAGGGACACTGAAGCTTCATTTCCACCTCGATCTCAGGTGAATTTGTTCTCAGAGGCTCTGACATGTGGGAGTTCCTACATGATGGAGAGATCAGTGGCTCCCTGCATGGTGGTGAAGGACACCACACAGCTCTCCTTGCCCAAATGGCTGGAACAAGATGAGGGAGGAGAGTGGGGCAACTTTGAGCCTCTCTGCAGAAGGTGGGATGGAGCCTTAGCTCTGCATTCAGCAATGATCCCCTGGAAGTGGAGCACAGGCAGGTGACACGGCTGGAGAACACAGCAGGAGTCCTGGTCAACTACAGGAAATCCCACAGGGACAGACGGGACCAGCCCACCTTGCTGTGAGCCATGAAGGATGGAGGACAAGTGCTGGTGGTCTGCCGTAACGCTGCCGGCCTGGCACTGAGATGCCAAAGCCTCCTTCCACTCAGTGCTGGCCTGGCCGTCATCCAGAGCCTCGTGCCATGGCTGTAGGTGCTTTTCCATCTTGCCTTGCAAGGAGAAGTAGAAGTACTCTCTGCTTTTTACTTCTCCAGTGCCTCTGTGGCCTTTCCTCTTCTCTGGACGTGGTGTCTGGGGCGAGGGGGGCGGTCCTGCAGCTGGCTGCTGCAAGGGCATCATCTTCTCCTCCTGCAGCCAGGTGAGAAAGAGTTACAGTGATGCTGTGGTTTGGGTAGCTCCACATGGGGCCACGGCTGCCCAGCACAATCCAACCAAAGAAAGGTTTCAAAGAGCAGGGGCTACTGGTCCATCCTCAGCTCTCTGGGAGATGCTGGAGGAAGGGTGGTGGCTGCTCATTAGAGGCAGTTGACCTGGCAAGGGGGGAGGCTTCAATACACACCAGCACTGGGAAAACGCTGTGGGAGCTCTGCAGGGAAGGATGTGCTGCTGGGCCTGGACGCCTGCTGTACGGCCTCCTGCAGCAAAGGGCTGGGGCTGGAAGGAGCCCGGGGCCCGGCCATAACACCCCCAAGCAATGTCTGTGGCTCACAACTCCTACAGCACTGATCCACAGACATGCTACTGCAGCCCTGTGCTCTATCCCCCACCTTTCACCTGCTCCCAACCTCCGTCACACAACCAGGTATTTATTCCCCTCTTGCTGGTTGCCCAGCATCTATTTCTTTGCGTCTTTTCAAGTTCATTCCATCATCTTCCTCAGCCTGCCTGTGCTTCTCCAGTCCGGGCTGTCCTTGCTCCCGTGATGCCTCACCCCTCGCTGCGGTGCCAGGGGGTGGGAAGCTGCAGCCTCTGTGCCTGTGATGAATTGGAAGTGCCTGAAGGCAGGGTCACCGTAACTGCTGCCATCACCAGGCTCGTCACTAAAAGGGGTCTGCTGTTGGTTTATAGGGAATCTGAATTGAAAGGGCCACATGCACGATGTGCAGCCCCTCCAGGAACCTCCCACTAGCTCTCCCACTGCTGCCGGATGCTGGAGACCATGAGCTGCACGAGGTGGTGGCTACAGTTACCAGCATCTGCATTTTCATGGTTTGGGTTGTTCTGTGCTCTTTGTCCTGAAATTCCCAAGCTGCTCTTCAGTTCTTCTTCCCCATCAAGACTGAAAGGTCTTGCTGGTAAAATATTCCTCTTTCCTCACCTTAAAATGTCTGCAGCAGAAAATGTACATGCTTCTGACTTCCCCTCCAGGTGACTTACAATTTAATTAATCCCAAGTCACATTTGAATATCCTCTGAGATGGAGGCACGATACTAATTCACTCGCATAGGAAAAGGCATATGAAGATAATTGCTTCTGTGTCTCTTTTAATATGGGAAGAATGTCCATCAGACAGCCGCTTCCTTACGTATTTCTGATGAATTACTGTTTTCATTTAAATCCTATAAAATAATGAGGTAAGTTGATGTGCTTTGGAGAATTTTGGCCCCTAAATTATTGCTGGATCAGATGCTCTTGGCCAGTGTTCAGCCTATTGCAGGTTGCCTGGCTCTGCAAGGTCAGGCTGAGATGGGCTGGTAAAGCTCCCCCCGGCGCAGGGTGGCCCTCGCCTGCCTGGTGGCACTTCTGACCCACAGTGGTAGGAGATGTTTTGCAGGAACGTGGCCGTTCTGAGATCCTGCCAGCAGCGGATAGGAACACAGATGTACCTGGTTCACCAAGTGGCTTCATCTGCTGTGGGACTGAGCCCCACTCCCAGCCCTGTGTCCCTCCAGCGGCCCAAGAGCTTGTGGCTTCCTGGTCCCTTGCTCCTTGCCAGCCCTTCTGGAGTAATTTTTCCTGGTCTGGAGCTGAATATTCATCTTCCAGCCAGCTCTACTAACCAGTTAATACCCAACCTGTGCCTAAATCAGATTCCAGGTTCAAACACAGTCGTCACCAAGGACACAGCTGCTGAACAGGCAGAATGAGAAAGAGATGCAAACCAGAATGGCAAGCAAACACGCTCAGACTTTGACACCTGAGATGTTTATAACCCAGACTATTTACAGTGAGATGTCAAACCTCATTTGAAGATGAACAAATAGTCGTGTACTAAAGGAGCAGGAGAAATAACGGCCGCTAAAACATGCATGAGATGCCTCTGAACCCGGTCACTGGCAGGATGGCTTAGGAAGGATGACACAAGCCTTGCAAACCCAGTCCCTTCACTTCGCATGTTGCAAGGCACTGCAACAGCAGACAACCTAAAAAATGCAACCTGATTTCTTTTCTGGTGCACGTAAGACTAAATCTCGTTGCCTTGCCCCGCCTGGCCTGCAGGATGTCCGTCACTGCTGCTGACGGGTTCTTCTTCCAGGTAAGCTTTGTAGAGGACTTGCCACACAGACCTTCCTGCTGGGAAAAGCTACATAATGACAGCAACCCTCGCAGCCTTGAAAGCTTAAAGAGTAACTTTTTCTGTATATCCTACACACAGAGGGTACCTTTGAGCAGACCAAACTGAAAATACCACGTCTCACTTTGTTTGCACTCCCACAGCACTGAATGGCAAATCCTTGGAAAAACTCCCAAGTGGAAGGTGAGGCTGGAAGTAGGGGTGCCTGTGACTGTGTATATATGCATTTATAGAAAGAGGCTATAAAGTATAAATTTATTTACAAGTAAATAAAAGTAAAGTATAAATTTATTTACAAGTAAAATTCCTTGTACCAGAAGGAATGGCACGGTTTGCCTCTAAGATGTTCTCCTCTGCATGAGAGGCAAGGTGTGGAATACATCCTCCTTACACGAGGCTGACTTAGCCCCCATAGTTATGTACCATTAACTCAAGGCTCACCTGTCTTCAAACCTCGTACACAGCTGACAGGCGTGATACTACAGCTCTGTGACTGGACAGCACTGGAATCTATGTGCCGTCTTGAGTCCTAAGTAATTTTAGTGGGATTTGATGCTAAAATGTGTGGTGTTGCTAGTACTTGCTGGCAGAAGAATCTATTCTGTGTTGAAATATGCACATTTTAATTTCTTGTCCTTATTGCTTGATCAATAGGCATCCTGGGAAGGTGGTCAGAGCAATTCTGTTTGGTGCCGCTCTCAGCCCGCAACGTCTGAAGGTGGTGAGCAGAAGTGAGCCTGCGATCATGCTCTTGGCACTGTAGCACAGACACAGCCTGGGTACTAGAGCAGCAGCAGCAGGTAAGCGTGTCCAATTTTTTTACAGGGTATGATTTCCATGCTCACCAGATAGTGGAAACTGGAATACATGGAATTAATGAGCTCTTGGGACCATTGCAGACAGTGTCAGTAGAAGTTCTCAGGCAGAAGCTGCACTTTTCCATGCTAAATGCTCTTAAAGGAGCCACCAAATGTGCAAAGAAGGGAGATCCCGCTGGTATCCCACACTTCCTCCAGCCATCTCCTACACCAAATGCTCACAAATGAATGAAGGATGAGATTGGAAGCAAAGGTGGAATTCAGCTCTCCTACTGGAGAGAGGATGCTCTGGAAGAATCACTGCTGAGCCTGATGCTGCCCCAGGGACTGAACAAAATTCAGAAGCGATCATAAAGGGAGACAGAAGTCTGGTAAACAGCTGGAGAGGAGCAAGGTGCCGAGCAGCACCCTGGAATAGCTGCGTGTGCCTGTATCTTGGAATATGGGCTGCCATCCTCCAAGCCGTATCGTCCTCGAAGGGATGTATTGGCACTCCAGGGTGATAAAACCCACAAGACTACTGTCACTTCAGCGTCTTCTTCCCCTGATTCTCACACACAGACCTCTCCAGCCTGTTTCCAGCCTCCAAGCCCAGGACGCTGGAGGGCACTGGTATGGGCTGAGGGCACCCTCCTTCCCTGCTGAGGAGCCGTGCCGAGTTGGGAGCACCCAGACCTGGGAGCCCAGCGGCACTGCCGGGCCCTACAGTTAGACCAGGGGAAGACAGGGGACGGCTCCTCTAAGAGCAGATACTAACCAGATGAAGACTGTCACCAGCAAACTAAGATGATGAAGCCCCCAGAGGCAGCATTATTCACTTATGTGATTTCTCTGGATGGCTCCAGTTCTTGCGTTACTGGGCAGCATTTGTGCGACCACAGGGAAGGGCTTTTTCCATGATATACCCCATGCATGGTGGAACTTGCCACTGTCAGGTGTTGTGAGGGCAGAAACCATAAACATGTTCAAAAAGACTTGAAAAAAATCAGCGGATGAAGTTTGGTGTGAGACAAGATGCAATTTCTGATAAAACAACTGGCTATTTAGGAATGTCTCCTTCCCCATGGCCCTGGTTTTTCAGTCCTTCTGAAGCTTCTTCCACTGAGTAGCTGGCTGGCCCCAGTGGCCTTTTGCTCTTACACAGTATTTTTTAATTTTTAAGTTTAATTATTTTTAAGTTTAAAATGAGGAGAGATGAGATACTGTCTTTTCCAGCCTTGTTGCCTTGGGAGCTAGTGAGATCCTTGGTGAGGTAGCTCTGAGTGCTGGAGTGCTCCTGGAGCTGTGCACCATGACTTACAGCAAGGTCTGATTTTCCCCAACATCAAGTGGGGGATTTTCCCCCTGTTGGTTACAGAGCTTTTGTAACTCGGACACCACCGTCCTCCTCTCCTCAAGAGCCAAGATGTGGATCACATCCTACAAATTCCAGCCCTGACTCTGGAAGGACCCACTAGTGGGGTCATAACTATTTGCTTATTTCACTTAAAAATCTGGTCTTTGCAAGTGAAAGAAGGAGCTGGGGGGGTGGGGGGTGGGGGGGTGGCGAGAATTTTAATTCATGCTACTGATGGCTTTATGGAAGAAATGTAGTAAGAAACACCTTTGGTGTGAGACTGATATTAAACCAATTCAAAAATTATTTTCCTCCTTTGAAAGCAAAAAGTAATTAACTCTGAAGTGCTGGCAATATAATACCAGCTCTGAGTGGTCATGCATGTATTTAGTGCCTCAGTTCTCCAGTTCCGAGAGATGCTAGGGGATAGGGTTTATAACAAGTATATTATCTTCACATCAAAGAGGTATTTTTTTCATTTTAGAGGTAGTTCACGGTCACGGAAAAGTCAAGCTTTGCACAAGCCATAATTAGCAGCAAGGGTGGCTACTGGGCAAAAGAAATCTTTGGAAATGGACAGATGTTTATTTCCCTGGATGTTTAGGAAAACACTTTGGGGAGATGTATTTGCTGAGATTAATCCCAAATTCTTGTCCTGGTGTGGAAGACTCCTGGTGGGAATATTGAGGGTGTCTTCCCTGATCAGAAACCATGCAAAGCATGACCTTGCTGGGCTTTGGTTACGTCTTGTCAGTCACCTCCAGGCTTCAAGGCTCAGTATATTCCCAGATAAAATCTCTCAGCCTTCAGCGCTTTGGGAAGGGTCACTGGATCTCCTATACAACCGGTGAGAATGAGGTTTAGCTGGTGACAGCCCAGCAGAGGCACGCTGTGTGGGATGCCATATGCCACCCCAGAGCAAAGCTGCAGCGCGGTGCACAGGTCTGCTCAGGACAATGGGGTGAGAACAATTCTCGACCCCTGTTCTGTGGTGACAAACCTGCATCTTCCCAAACGATGGTCAGCAGAAACGGGGCTGGGCTTGACTGACAGAAGCCATGCAAGGGAAGAAAAAGCATAACTCAAAAAATGAAATTCACAAAATGAATTCACAAACTAACAGAAGTGGGGAAGATGCTCCAGAGGCCCCGCTCACAGCCGGCCCATAACGCAGGTTACTTAGGGCTTTGTCCAGCCGAGTCCTGAACAGCTCCAAGAAGGGGGATTTCATAACTTCTCTGGGCACCGTTTCTACCTTTGATGACCCTTAGGATAAAGAAGCTTTTCCCATACCACATCCGAATTGCTCACGTCCCACCTTGTGCCTGTTGCCCCTTCTGCTACAGCGCATCTCCAAGGAAAGTCTGGCTCCCTCTTCCCTGTGCCTTCCCACCGCAGGCAGCATCCATACCTTCTCATCCGACAGCTGAACAGCCCCACTTCTCCCGGTGTCTCCCTGCATGTTATGAGCTGCTGTTCCCTGACCACCCCAGTGACCCGCTGCTGAGTTCCGTGTTAATATCATTCTTCACTGGGGAGCCCCAGACTGGATGCGATGTAGGGTGGGTGAAACAAACTGGTGCTGCAACTGGAAATCCCAGATTTAGTGTCAGCAGGTCAGACCCTTGGTCTCAGGGTAAGAAGATTCCACCTCCCTTGCTGGCAACACATGCCTGTAACCAGGCTGGGGGTTTCGCACAGAGTGCGGCAGGGATGCTGTAAGAAAAAAACCAAGTGTTTCAGCAGATAATTAAAAATAAAAATAGGTGTAGGTGCCAGATCAGCCATGAGCCCAAACCTCCACTGGTCCAAGCTCTGAATATCCTTCAAAATGCAGGTGTGTCTGCACACCACAGCAAAGGCTGCAACCGGGGCTGAAGTTGGGGTGCACCCCAGTTTCGAGCAGTCCTGACAGTGCAGGACAGCCCGTTTTCCTTCTGCAGGATGATGGCAGCGGTGGCAGATCATGGGGTGGGAGGAGAAGTGGGTATGGGACTCTGCAACAGCACTCAAGGCAGGAGAAGATTGTTGAGGTAACGCTATGTGGAGAAACAACATCAAATAAGAGCTTAGAGACTATAAATGTACAACTTTTGATGCTCCATGGCTCTTGCAGGCGGGGGAGGAAGGCAGGGGGATGGATGCCCCCGGGGGGCTGGGAGCCATGGGAGATCAAGGTTTTCTCTGGGCTGGACATTTGCTCTGTGGTTATGGAAGTTCAGGAGATCCTTTCTCTGGTGCCAAGTGGGTGGGCGGCAGGGAAGGGATGTGGTGGGGTTCAAGAAGCATCGGCTGTGTGTGCCAGCCGGGGGCAGAAAGCAGCGCTGAAGGAGAAGTGAGGGACTGTGGAGCCCTCCTTCCCACCCGCCTCGCTGCTCTTGCCAGCAGGCAGCGGGGTGTTGTCTTCATGCGGCTTGAAACAGCCGGTTAAATATCGTTAAATGGTTTAAAATTCTCAAGGTGATTTCAATTCAAGTACAGACTCTCAGTACTTGGTTACTATTTATTTTAGCAGCTGAGGGTTTTTTCCCCTCTGTTATCAGGCTTGTGACTTTCTCTGTATTTCTGTGATAAATCACTGACCCTAATTATTGTGCCACTTAGCAAATAGCAAGGAGCTGGCAGAGAGGGGAGGTTTTGCTATATTATGCATGTGTGTATACACATCCCATTTTCTTCTAACGCACTGTTCCAGGAGAAGTCCAGGTGACCTAGAGGCAGGTGCCAACACTGAAAACGCGTTCTAACAACAAAACCTGTTGTTAAAACCAAGTCTTCATGTCTAGAAGGCTGAATTATTGGGGAAAATTCTCATCCAGTGCTCATGACACATGCATGTAGGCTGCTTCTCTTCACAGCTATCTCTGGTCCTCCAGTAGTCATCTGCTCAGTTATGGATCCCAAACCACCGACTGCATCCTGTCTGCATTGACAGGACCTCTGCCATTTTGCCACATCAGAAATCCTCCTGAGAAGCTGTTTTCAATGCATATGAGTGGGGTTTATTTGAACATTTGTTTTCAGAAGCGAATAGGTGATTGCCTCAAAAGAGGAGGATGAATGAACCCCACAGAACTGACACCGGCCTCACATAATTCATTAATGTTCAACGTCTTCCCGCACTGGGCTGCCAGCATTGTTAAAACGTCACCTGTTAATTAAACTGCCGCAGCCACATGTTTCATTTATGGCTGTAAAAGAGCAGCAAGCCTGATGAAGGAATGGAGGCACGGAGACCCCCGCGGTGCCCATCACTGCCCATGCCGAGCTGCTGCCCACCGCCGAGCGCGGGGACAGCCGGGCTTCACGCGGGCGTGCGCGCCGCTGCCACAGCCTCCCATTTCATCAAGTCCAGCACTAATTGAGAAGTGCTTACTCCTCTTCAACTTGAGTGCTCGGTGCTGCCGGCGTGGTTTGCGTAGGGAGGAACAGCCAGCGACCCCGCTGCTGCTGAAGAACTGGTTTGAACATGAAGTAGCAATTCACCGTCGGTCACGTATGAAAAACATTGTTGTATTTCTTCGGTGCACAGGGGACTTTTCCCGACGCTCCTAAAGCTAAGCTGCCAGCAGGCTATAAACCCAAAGGGATTCAATCAGACCCTGCCTGTTCTTCATCGGGGGTGCCCAGGCTCCCTCGCCCTGCCAGCCACGTACCGACCCCCCCGTACAGCGAGGACCCTCGTGCTGCTCTACCTAAAACTGCTGGGGAGGCCCCTGGGAGCTGCTCCCCAGTGAGAAATGACCCACAGCGTGCCTGGCCTCACCTCCCAGCCCTCCAGCAGCACTTCCAGGCTGGGGGGGCTGCTGGGTGCCGGGCGAGGTGGGGCTGTGGGAGCTGGCAGCCCACTCCCGAGCTGGGGCTGGGGCGTCCGCCCCAGCCCCAAGAGAGAAGCTGGGTGCTGCAGGTGAGGAGCCCGCACGAGTGGAACAATCTTGTGCTCACTGGGGATGATAGGTAGGATTTCTTTTAGAAGGGGTAAAAACGAGTCAATGGGAGAGCTGGAAACCAGTGGCTCCCTCCGTGGAAACGCTGACATGCTCGGCCGTGTGCAGGCAGACGACTTCCAAGCCTGCAACCTTGTCTTTGGTTCCTTCCAAAGACAATTCCCAGAGGTCAGCTACAGTGAAATAATTGTTACAAGGAAAAATGTTAGCATAAAAAGAATATTGGTTTTGAACAAACCTAATTAGATTCCCCCAAACCCACAACCTGTCATTCTACGGGAGGCTTTTTGGTCTCAAATCCATCTTGGTAAAGACAAGAAGTGAAAGCGGCAACCAATAACAATCATTACAAACCTTATTATATATCACAAATGTGAATTAGCAGAAAGTCTGATAGCTGTGCAAACAAGTCACCAGCTAGGAAAGAGACAGCTGATGGCGAAGATAAAACATTAATGAAAAAATCCTGGGTTTAAAGATTAAGGGCAAGGCGGCATTATTTAAGTATACTAAGACCTAATGAAATCCTTGCTATCATACAGGAGAATAGGATTCAAAGGGACCTCGTGGATCATTAAATCCCCATGCTATCTGTAGTGCCGTACGAAATAATCCTCTTCATGGAAAGAATGATATTAATCTTAAAGTGGTTCTTTTTGTCCCTAGACCCCAAGGGCTGCAGGGGAGTGTAGAAAGAAGCATTTTAGAACCTGATAATTCGGTTGGTTATAACCTCCTTGTGATTTCATATTTAAATCTGTTTGTCAGTATTTCACACCCATTTTCTCTGACAAAAACATTGAGTTCAGTAATGTCTCCTCCCTCTGTTAGTCCCTGTAGGTCCAGTTGTTAATTGTGATACACAAAAAGAAGAAATATTCATTGAATATTTATGTTCTGTGTTTGGAAAGAAATGGGATGTGCTTATTTCACAGGAAGGAATAAATACTTTCTGTCTCATCAGTAGCAATGGAGGCTGTCAAATAGCAACCATTATAGCAACGTACAGTAGCAGCACCAGAAAATTTGCAACAAAGGATATTACAAGAAGTGTCCGAGGAGCTTCCTGCATCACTGACATGATTTGTAAAAAATGCTGAAAGATCAGGGAAGCTACAAAGGACCAGGAAAGCGCTGAAGTTACGCTGGTACAGCCTGCCAGGTGTCATGCTGATCACACACTAGCCAGCAGCACGTCAAGTCCATACTTTAAAATGGTATTGTGATGACCTGGATTTCCCAAGCCCAATTAGTCTGACACTAGTCCCACACAAAATTGTGACTAAGTAGATACAGGAGGCGAATAAAACATTAATGAATAGTAGCACAGTCAATGCCAGCCAACGCCAAAATGTATTTTCTTAAAAGCAATCAACGAAACCTCTTATAAAAATGAGATTTCATATTTATCTGATTAAAATTATCTTTATAGATTGCTGGAAATCAGAGATGTCTATTTGACAGTTTTGTGTGTCCTTCTGATCTAAAAAAAAAAAGCAAGCAATAAAAAAAGGAGTGTAGCCTGTACTACACCAGTGAGATTAAAGACCGGTTCATAGATGTCCAAGTAATTGTCAAAGAGAAATTGCTCAGTAAGTGATTTTCATGAGAGCCTCAAGTTCAGTCCAAAGAAGATCAAGAACTGACTTTGGTTGTGATCTATAAATACACACAAGGGCGAAATTTTCTGGCAGTAGATAGCTCTACCACCTAGCTAAGCTAGATTTGTAAAAGAGCATAGCTAAGACCAAGGCTACACAAGTTCCAGGTAGGAAGAAGAAGAGATTTTGGACAGGGAGCAGGTGACCATTAGACCAGCTCATTAGGTGAGGAGTGGATCCACCACCGTTTGAAGCCTCCAACTACTGTTTGCCCAGACAAAGTCGGTGCAGGCAGCCCTGGTGGTTGCTGGTGGCCAGCACCAGGCAGCAAGTCCAACTCAGGGGAACTCCGTTTTGGAAATGGGCATGGGTGCCTTTCCATCTTAATTCCTTCAGTTTAATTCCACAGTGCACAGGAGTGGTGCCAGCTCACGCCACAGGACATGCATCGTTGTCAGCTCCCCAGCTCACGAGCCCTTCGGTGCCCAGAGGACCAGAGTCCCAGCAAAAGCATCGCACCGCGGGTGTGTTTCAGAGCACCCATCACTGCCTCCAAGCTTCGTCTCTCCACTGTGGTGTGCGGGGCAGCCACCAAACCTGGGGCAGATACAACACCACATATTTGCGATGCCTCTTGCGATGGCCATCACCCCATCGTTGTCTGCACGTGCTCTGTTCAAACAGCCACCTGGGCTATTTTCAAGCAGCTTCTTGCAAACATTGTGGATAGACACCTGGATTTCTTTTTCTGGCACTACAATTTCTGTGAAGTTACCTTGAGAAGGGAGGAATCTGCAGGAGCAGCTCCCTAAGCGTCTGATCTCAATGAAAGACCTCTTCTGGGGCAGTCTGAAAAGCACAAAATGATGGGTCAAGGGGAATAAACTAACAGATGGACTTGGCTGACCAGCAATGCCCACAGGACTCCTGAAGGAGAACAAATGCCTTCCTGGTAGGAAGATCATCTTGGCCCCACCAAGACCCCAACGGCATCCGGGGTCTCGCTGCGCCCCATGGTTGCTTCTTAGTGGGTAAGTGGGTCTCCGCTTCTAAAACAAAAAGATGCAGAAAGGGCAAACCTGGGGTAGTTCGTGGTATCTCAGGCACTTTTCCATAAGCCAGTGGTGAAGCAGCATCGGAGCAGAGCTGTGGAGTGGAACTGCTGGTGTTTGGGGGGAGGAGGCTCGTTCCCACCAGCTCTGGTGTGGACCCGTGGACTGAATCACCATTCCTGGCTGGAAGGTGTCAGGAGTGTTTCTGGAGCGTGTCTTTGGCTTCTATTTCACATGAAAGGAATCTGCCAGTGTGCTCCAAGGCTGCTGCACTCTGCAAGCCAAAGCAGGAGACGGGGGGCAACCAGGAAAGTCTCTCATCAAAAGTGCTCACTTAATCCAAACTAAAATGCTGATGCTGAGACGCCTGCAGATGCTCACACTGCAGTATGCAGGAGGCTAAAGGAGATGATTATTTAGGGTTATCAAACTGTGATAAAAATTGCTACCATTGGCACATCTTCTTACGGGGAAGTTGCCTAGCAGTGAAAGCTTTTTTTTTTTCCTTCCAGTCATCACAGACGGTCATCCGACATTGTAAGGGTGCCAGACTCTCACGTCTGCTGTTAAAGTGATGGAACTTCTGTTCCTAATCACACCATGGCTGATAATGACATCGGAAGGACAACCTTGCTATTCTCTTTTTTCCTCACTTAAATGGGTAGCTTGAACAAAATGCATATATATACTGTATGGTGTCTTCATATGTCATTGGAAGGAAATATAAATGCCACGAGTACATTCTTTATTGTATAGCTGACCCTCTCTGAAAATGCTGAATCTTAGCATATAGAAGTGTCTGCTTTTAATGCAAAATCAGTGTTGGGCATATTCTGCAGAATCTGATCCAAAGCTTGTTGAAGTCTGTGGAAACTTCATCTTTGACAGGGCTCTGAACAGACTCACGGAGCTGTTTCCCACAGCGTGAAGCAGACTGACTTAGATGCACCGTGATAGTAGGTTTTTCTGAAATGTCCACAAAATTAAGGCATGCAGAGTGAGAGACCGACAGCATGCAGGAGAGATCTACCCACCTGTCCTACATATTTCAGCAAAACAAATCAGAACGTCTGTCAAGACATACAGGGTTGAGTCTACAAAGCTCTAAGCACTCTTTGAGGTGATGAAAGCTCTTACCTCTCAGTGACCTCTTTGGAGAATCAAGCACTGTAAGTGTCAAATCCCAAGGTTTAGTGAGGTGGGAAGCCTTTTTTTCTACTCTTTTTCCTCTGGACATCAATGGCTTTGTTTTGCTTGTCTCTATTCTGTTTTTCAGAGCAGGGTATTGCAGGCAGGGAAGGAGAATGACTGAAGTATGCGTGCCCAGACATTTTCAATTGGCTTATGACACAGCATGAATATGCTGTAATGGCAGGAGTTTGTATTTGTCTTCAGAATTTCATTTCAATTTTACTTCTTTATCCGCCCGTCTCTTCTGATATTCACTGGATGCAAGGAAATGACATTGCAATAGCCATTGATATATTTGGTAGGGGATGGTGGCTGGCAAATTAGTGATGATCAAAGGATGACACGCTTCTCTTCACATGTAAGAAAAGACATTTTAGTTATTCAAAAGCAGCACTGAAAAATCTACATCCCAATTAAGGTGTAAACTGTGTGGCTGGCAAGATGCAGGAAACGGTTGCAAGTCCCCTCAGCAGAGACTGCTTGAGAAATGCCAGCAATGGGTGCTGTAACAGTAGCAGTGGGAGAAAACATCACAAATATGAATGGGAATAAGTGATAAGATCATCGCCCATCTGTGTGAGCTGGTCTGTGGCTGCAGGGGTGGCAGCAGCAAAAAGCTCCTAGATTTTCTGATGCCTGTGAGCACGGATTGCTGCTAACCATTTGTGTGCACACCGGGTAGCATGACCATGTCCCCTTGCTGTAGCTGGCTCCCCACTTGGTGTGGGGTACAAAGCAAAAATTGGATCCCTCTTCCCACTAGAAGGTTTTTTCCTTACCTAACATCAGCCAGCACCTTCATGGACTTTCTCTTCTAGTGGGTCAGTCAAAAGTGCCCATCTCTCCCTCCATCTTTTTCTAATCTCAGCTGAAAATGTCACTGGTTTTCCTTTCCTGCGGTGTCTTAACATCCTTGTTTTGTTTTGTTTTGTTGTTTGAGGGTTTTTACGCTACTTTTTCTTATTTGGAGCAGTGCCTGTATTATTTAACTCACTGAGAATTTTGGGGATGTGGTCCCCATGCAAGAGGCTGTGCAGCATCACTGTGCTGAGCTGTGAAACAGCAACACCAGGGGTGCCTCCCTTCCCCGTCGGAACAGCTTTCTACTGCCAAACTGTTCACAGGTTAAGAACCACCACCTCTACATTCTCAGGTGGTTTTGAAGTCCATAAACATATACATACATGCATACACGTGTGTCTATGCATATAGTTCCATGTGCCTATGGTATGTGTCAGGAGGACACCACAACCTGCCAGATCATCTGCAGAGCCCCTGCTCAGCCGCAGGTTTCTGCACGCCGTGCTGTTTGCCGTGCCGCCTTGGCTGCCCCACCGGCACACCAGGCTGTTCCCAAAAAACCTTTTGTCTGTAGCGCTGTGTCCCAGATCCCAGCCACGGCTCTTCTCCCCTCCAAACTGCTCACTTTCTCCTGGGATTAAGCTACAGGTTTGCATGTCCAAAGGGTGAAACAAGCTGGCTAACCATTTCACAAGCACTGACTCTCTCCTTCAGCTCAAAATACATTTGTTTTTCTTCATTTTGGGGGGATACTGCCTCTGTTATTTCCACGCGCTGACCATGCTTTCTGCTGATCCATCATGGGACTATTTAGTGACTCCAGCTAAATTTTCAGGCTCAGGGATCAAAGGCTGTTGTGTGATTTATTTTTTGCCAGTGATTTCTTGGTCTTTCTCTGACTTCTTCCCATGCCACTCCTCTCCCTGTCGTGCAGCCATAGGTTTGCAGAGCCTTGGGCTATGCGTGCTCTGTGGATCTGGTTTAGTTCCCTGTCAATTATTCCTCCTTGTTTACGGTAACAGCTCATATCACATTTTATTACTGTGGCTCACGTGCCTTTCACATCATTGCTTTTGAAATACGGAATTTATTCTGAAATGTGTCTGGTTTTTAGTCTAGTTCCTCACTGTTTCCAAAACCCAGGGGGATCTTGTTGGTTTTGCATCTTTTTTGCTGGCTGCAGCTGTGTCCATGTTCCAGGGTTATTGCTCAAGTTTCTGTAAGAAACATGGAAATGTTTTTCCTTCTCTTCTCTGACTTCCGAGCCTTTTAGCCACCTCTGCCCCTGCTTTCTCTCCCTTCTGAGCCTTAAGTGCTGTGCTCCCTTCCTGGCCATTGTGTGGAACACAAAGATGAAATGACTGGGGTGTGTGAAAGCGTTTGCCGGCACTTCAATATTATCTTCTCCTGCAGGATATCACAGTTAACCCTGCGTCTCCACTGCCCTTTGCAGCAGCGCAGGATTAACATCTCAGCTGCTGCTACGTGCTGGCAGAGAGCCGGCTGCCTCTCCCATCGCATCGCCCAAGGGTCTCACACCAGACCACCTGGACCACTGCATGAATCAGGGCAGCTTTGGGCTGTTTATCCCTCTTGCCGTGCCTCCACGCCAGTATCCCCTTCTGTCAGGGCCTGATTTCACCCGCAAAGCTGTATTTTCTATAGGGTACATGGGATAATTTTAGAGAAGCTCCTGCTACCCCCTTGGCAGAAGGAGGGAAGCTCATTTCTGATGGGCGTTTATAAAAGACCCACTACAGCTGCTCTGGGGCGGGGGGAACCGGAGCGATGTACTCTGTGTGTAATGTAAACAAGCCTTACGTCTTCCCCATACACTTACATTTTTGCCAATTCCAAATGATAAAAAGC
This sequence comes from Falco biarmicus, assembly GCF_023638135.1. Taxonomy (NCBI): domain Eukaryota; kingdom Metazoa; phylum Chordata; class Aves; order Falconiformes; family Falconidae; genus Falco; species Falco biarmicus. The sequence goes on from NC_079292.1 coordinate 89,849,046, forward strand.
AGGCATCAGGTCTCAAAACACACGATTGTCTTTAAAATTCATGACAATTAAGAATATAAATTTTGAATGTTTATTCACCCTCCGTATTCTTAGCCTGGAAGCATATTTAATAGAACTTTCCTTTTTCTTTAAGAAAGGAAGCTTTTAACTCATGCTGGAGTGGGGAAAACATGAACTGCCTGGAGAGTCTATAGCTCAGGAATGGCTCGATGCTTCAGTGACTTTGGCAAAACTGAATATTACTGTTCCAGAGTTTAGGGTCTGGGGAAAAGCAGAGAGAAAAAAGAATAGGCCTGGATGGAAGGAGAAACCCTTGATGAAGCAAGTTTGTTGCTGCTGAGAGGAGGGGTGGCTACTTCCGCCTCCAAGACTTGCTGTCCCCCACCAGTTCCAAAGACTCAGGCTCTTCTTTCGGCAGCACCATGTAACTTGGCTTTCCACAGCTTAGGCAAAGCAGGCTGAAAAAATACAAGATTTTGCTACTCCTAAGAGTCCACTGTCCTAGGTGACAATGTCTTCTCTGCCCCTACTGCTCCATCTTATCTCCTGGCAGAAGTCTCTCTGGAAAAGGATTATAAAGGTCAGGCTATGGGGTGCATCCGTAATGTGGAGGAGGCTGCCAGACCCACCTTTTTTTTCTAGGAGTGGCAAAAACAACCAGGAGGATTTGGGGAGTGTTTTGCCCACACTGTGTATCTGGCTACCACAAGAAAAGAAGGTATCTCAGGAACGTGAGAGCTCCACTGAGTGGGATCACAAGCCAGAAGATTGGGAAAGAAAGGTGTTTCAAAAACTCCTTCGTGTTCCTCAAGCTGGAGGGCAGATCCTCATATTCATACACCGTTGTGCAAAACAGACCACTAGGCACAGACATAGACAATAGACAGAAGTGCCACCACTCAGGTGGTCTTAAGTAGGGACAAACGAAAACTCCAGGTAGGAGCTTGTAACTGTGATGAATTCTCTGCCCAGCAGCAGGTTAATAGCTATTATTCACAAGACGTGTCAGAAGGAAGAGTCTGTGACAATGACCAACAGATCTGCAGACCATTCTCAGCTACATTGAAACAACTGATGGAGTCAGACCAGAACAAGGAAAGTTTCCCACCTTAACGGACATAAAGCCATATAGCCGCTGCTGCTGTATAGCTCCACCAAACGCGTGATACTGACCTGCGACCTGGGTTGGGATTTTAGCACTCCGCAGGATCCCACCAGTTGTCAGTGTCTTACAGAGCTCACAAAGCTGGATCCCAGGGCCTTTTGCATTACATACGCCAGTGTGGCCACTCGACGGTGGGCGTTACAGCTTCCAGTCGCAGCTTGCAGCTCTCTGTGAACTTGGAGCAATCCTACACCCTTTCTGTGTCCCAGTTTGCCTCTTCCAAGAGTATTCTTATTTCTAAGAATAATTATATTCTCCTGTTACAGAAGGGCTGTTGAGAACATATTAGTTCACATTAATAAAGCAGTTGTATACCCTTTACTACTAGTTACTACTTTACTACGTTCATTACTACAGTAGAGACATGCAGAGTTTTGTTTTATCCACTGAAAAGGATAATACTTTTAGAAATCCTAATAGCAGGTAGGAAGCAACGAGACAAATCACAAAACAAATCTATGAAACAACCATTTGAACATGAAAATGCAGAAAACTTGAATACAGGCTACTACTTGGTGTAGCACAACAAAATGTAAGCTGGGTAACCAGCTGATTAATCACAACTGCTGACAATTACTTACGAGCATTCCTGAAGGGGAGCGTGATCCTAAACGTTATCTGTTGGGAAAGAGTATAAATTCCTTTCAAGAAAACAGATGTCTTCCTCTCTGTACAGGTAGTGGACAGCAGGTACACTAGAACATGAAGAACACTACATCAATAGCTAACAAATAGCTAGAGGAATTCATAAAGTAGTTGTTGTGTAAGCAACTACGGCAAAATAAGGTGATAAATAGCAGGCAACTGGGGTTTATAATGTACCTGGCAAACCAACTTAATTATGTTCTTTGACAGGATAACAAGCTTAGTGGGCAAAAAGTACTCCATGGTAGCTTTTTGTATAGTTCCCTGGGATGTCCTTTATGCGGGTTACTGAAATCTGAATGGCACTTCTCAAACTCCAGCTCTCCCAGTGTGTGCCAACGCAGGGAAGTGTGCCACGCAATGCAGTGTTTTTGCAGCCAACACAGTCATTTTAAACTACACGGCTGTGCTAAGGATGTTTTCTCAACCTACAAATCTATGAAAACCACTGAATGAAAAGTGGATTACACCATATCCTTTTTCATAAGAAGGATTTGAGTCTTAAACTTCAGTATTCCAGAGGGGCTCAAAACCACAGCTATGCAGGCGTTTTGCTGTTAGAGCAGCCAGTAGAGGTGATGCACATAATCTTGGTTTATTTTGCCGTCAGATGGTAGCCAGCGGTTTGTTGGAGGTGGAAAAATTGTTGGAGCTGCGAACGGACACCCTCTTCCAAATTCATCGAGAAGGCTGTTGCCCAAAGGCACATAACTTCCCTCCCCTTGGCTGCCCCGACACCACCTGCTGCCTGATCCCTCGTGCTGGGAGGTGGCACTGTTCCTGCACCCTGACCCAGTTCAGCCAGTGTGGCAGGAGTTCTTTCCCTGACCTCTGTAATACACTTCCAGCCCCCTAGCAAGGGGACTAGGAGAGGTGTAGGATGGTGCAAATCTAAGCAATACCACGCCATGTCAGATGCTCTCTGAAGAGGCTATTTATATTTATTGGCTTTATATTTATTGGGGTCGAACTTCAGTTTATTGATTTCAGCTTATTCCTCTGCCTCGCACTTTGTGTATTCTCACCCTCCAGAGTTATGTACATGCTTCTGTCTTTCTGCCCGGCAGGTATGGCTGGGCTCTGCGCAGTCTGTTCTCAAGTTGAGAGGGGTCGCTTGGGCGTGACAGGAGACCTCCTTGCTTAATCCTCCACCGTTTACACTTACCCTGGGTGTAAGCAAACACTTACCTCTGTTTGCTATACTAGCCAGGGTCAGTACTTTGGCATTACTAGAGTAAAAGGTATTTGTTCCCTGTGTCCTGCCTTTGGGTCTGTAAACACCATGGGATCCAGTGGTTAAAAACTGCATAGCTAGTACTATGTTAGTATCACTGCTACGAGCTAAAAACACGAGCCAGGTGTAGCACGGATGACATGGATCAGATCAGCTAAGGTAGAGGTACCAGAAAGTTGACGCACCTCACTGTGGTCTTGCTGCTGGAGGAGGACAAAAAGCCATCTTCTCAGGAGGGGTCACACACGATCACAGCTTGGTCCATTTCTCCTGAGAAGGTGCAGAGCAAGTATTTGAACTCTCTTTCCTACAGGTTTCTGCTTCTCAGTTGCACCCTATGTGACTTTGTACTCCATGAGTCCTCTCTTACCTTTACATTGAATGACAAGGAAACAAGAAAAGCATATTTCTTTGGGAGATGAAAACAGAGTGGCCACTATAGGAATGTCAAGTGGGGTGCAAAACTGATGATATGTCTGCCTTGTACAAAGCCTCGTGAAAAACAGCCAGACACCCAGGGTAAGTGTAAACGGTGGAGGATTAAGCAAGGAGGTCTCCTGTCACGCCCAAGCGACCCCTCTCAACTTGAGAACAGACTGCGCAGAGCCCAGCCATACCTGCCGGGCAGAAAGACAGAAGCATGTACATAACTCTGGAGGGTGAGAATACACAAAGTGCGAGGCAGAGGAATAAGCTGAAATCAATAAACTGAAGTTCGACCCCAATAAATATAAAGGAAGAGATGAATAAACATGAGTATGGAGAAACGGAGAGATCACAGAAAAGAGTCACAGGGTTAATGAGAACATAGTCAAGGGGGAATTGCTATATGTGGCTGGCAGAAACGCACAAAATGTTATACCAAATGGATATTGGGATTAATAAGTGTCATGACTTTAAACAAGTAATGTAGCTGGAGAGTATCAAAGCATGTTTCGGTCAGCACAATAAAAAGAATACATAAGCCAAATGAACAGAAAACAGACAAAAGAATGCAGGATTCAGCGAATCTGGGCCCATCTTGTTTGTGAAAAAAAAAAACGCCCAACCCTACACTCAGTGTTTTCTTAATGCTGATATGAGTAAGTCTCCTTACTATGAAGCTTAGAGGAACAGGACCTCAGTTCCCTCCACGAGGGAAAAAGGAATCAACCATTTCTAACCAGCCACATTTGCAGGAATTGCAGTTTCATTTACTTCTGGCTTCACATGCTGTGTTCTTCTGCTTTACTTAGGAACGGAACAACCCCTGACTAATAATGTGTCATGATCGTGGCGGTGCTCATTGAGTGAAGCACAGCTATGCTGTAACTTTCTGGACAGGGAGCAGGGATGCAGAAGTATTAAGAAAGGGAAGAGAGCTCTGCTGACGAGCCTCTAAATCACTGCCAGGAAGCCCACACTTCCCAGGCTCAGACCGGGTCCTGGGATGATCCTTGCACCTCCCCAGGCTGTCCTGGTGATGCGAAGGTGACTTCACAGCAAAGACCGAGTCAGACCATCGGCAAAGGTGCACAGGTGACATGTGTGATCCCTGACCGAACCAGCTCCAGTGATCCCAGTTCACCTTTTTAGACAGGTGATGCCAAACTCAGAAGGAGGTCACACCAAAGCAAAAGTGACGAGCCACACCAGAAGGCACAGATTTACCTGAATTGGAGAAGACAGAGGAAAGTCTGTGCCTCTGGTACCCGTAACTGTGAGTCAGCAGCAACAACTGTCTCTGTCCTTCCATTTATACAGCAGTAGCTGCTATACGATGGCAAGATACCCACTACAGTTTTAGATTAGGGTGGAGGGGAGCACGGGCTACCACCTTGCCAAGAAACAGAATGGGACAGCAGAGGAAAGAAAAAATCCCAAGGGAAAAATCAGTTAAATAAGTTTAAACATAACCAGGATACCTTACAGGTAAGGATAGATGCTGTAAACACGATGGTGAAGTTTTCATCTTTTTATTATTTTTAAATTAGCTTCTTACATTGGTCATTGCAGAAAAATCTTCTGAACACAAGCTAAACACAAACCGCTGGTTTCTCCTTCTGAAACAGATCTAATAGCAACAACCCAAAGCAAAGCTGACTCTGGAAAAATTATAACCAGGCTCTGGTTAACTTCAGCTCCTGGGAGGTTGTTAACTCTTTCACTGATGGTAGTTACTGGAGAAATACCCAGTTTCCGTCGGTATGTAGCTACCACCGTTACCATAGCTGGTCTATGCACCCTAAGAGAGCCCTTGCCTTGATTTCCAAGCCCAGTCATGAAGCGGAGCGATCCCCTGGTTGGGATTATTTCCCTCTAGAGAACAGCCCATGCTCTGCCTCGTGCTTGCCCTGGGCATCCTCTGCATTCTTCCCCAGGAGCTCCTGTGGCCCTGAGGCACAGCCCTTTCTGGTGCTTCTTCTTTCTCAGTTCAGCATAGGTTAAACCAAAAGACCTGGGCTGCAGCCCCACCTGTTTTCAGGTGGGTGCCTACCGTAAGGTGGGTGCAGGTCTGTCATTCTCCAGTCCCACCTCTGTTGGCCTAGATAGTGACTCACCTCACATGGTGCAGACCAGCTGCTTTGGAGGAGAGGAGGTGTGATACAGGTCCCACAGCTGTGCCGAAGATGAGAGGCTGTTAGGCTTGCAAGACAGGTCGTAATTGCTAAGCGCAAATTGTTATTTGGTGTTAAAGTGCTGGGAGAACATAAATGAAAGCAGAGGAAATATTCAGTAACTGCCGAAATGGACCTACAACACCCGGACCAAGGAGGTATTTCATTAATTACTTTCTTGAGTCCCCTTTGGGCTCAGAAGACAGCAGCAATAGCATTACTTTTGTTTGCAGCTGCGGGTTTTGTTTGACTGAGGTACGTGTTCTCTATTTATATCTTAATGGGTTTTGACACATTTCTTTTTGGTGTGGGAATTAATTGCATACAATTTACCTAGAGCCTGTACTTCGACCCACGTGTCAATCATTCTTCTTTCCTAGTGTCTCGAAGACAGCAGCAGAAACAAGGACTGCTAAGAACAGCGCAACCCTTCCAGCACAGGCTGAGCCATTCAGGGCTGCAGCTGTTAAATGCCAGTGCAAGTAGGTATGTGATATTCAGCATTTTAATTCTACTCAAAAAACCACACTGAAGGAGCAGTAGCTGTTGTTGGCCTGAATTCCAGAGAAAATCTCTCCTCCTAGAGACCAGCTTTGTCATTCTGTTTCACTTGCCCGATATTTTCTGTTCAAATCTTGAAGAAATCTCAGAGGAAAATAACAGAAATTAGTGAGGGACTAAATTACTAAGAAGTAGTAAAGTAAACCAGTATCTCTTTCACAGATAAAGCATAGCTAACTTTAAACCGGCAAGGGGCCCTAACCTGTGATAACCCCTCCCGACCCCAGACAAAAGGCATGACCAGAGCTACCAGGTGGTGCCTTATCAGAGCAAGACAGCACTGACGTTTGAACTGGTGTCTGAGTTTCTTGAAATTTGAAAGATATGGTGGGCCTAGGGAGTTGTTTCAGAACTGTTCCTTGTTAATAGGAGTTTGTTACTATCTTAAAAATAGCTTACCCTGAAGAATCATCCACATCTGTACCTGCCTGCAGGGAGGGAGGGTCGGGAGGGAGCATCAGTAATTGCCCTCTTGAGCTGGGACCCAGAAGGCAGGTCTGCCTGCGCTGTCCTTGCTCCTTCCCACCTCGTCCCCAAAGATGATGGAACATGTCACAGGGTATTTGGTCATCTCTCCATCATGCTTCGTCACCACTACCCATAATCTTGACAGTTTGTATTTATCCAGGGGGAGAGGAGGTGAAACAAACAAATGAACAAAAAAACCAGAAGGAAAGCTGGAGGAGTAGATGTGGAACTAACAATTTCTAAAACTGTAAAACCTGTAGGCTTTGGTTTTATGGCATCATGGTGGATGGCTGCACAATGAAGAGCTGGCTTCTGTTGTTAGCAATACTATCAGCAAATTCCCATCCAGCTGGGAAAGACTTTTTGTTAATACACATCATGATTTTAATAGCATGTGTGTAGGTGGTGAAGAATTGGATTTTTTTAAACTTTATAATCAAGGTGAGAGGAGGCAGGCACAGTACATGAGCGAAACATGCAGTGTCAAAATACTCTCATTTATTATCCCCCAGGTCACACTGGCAGATCCTTCCCACCTCCCACCTACTGACTGGTCATAAAGTTGAGAACTATACCCTGCTCTGAGCACTTGGCTCTTTTGATTTATTTATTGTAAAAACTGAGCTAAAGATGGAGAAGAAGTACCACTGAGTATATCTGTTCATGTCAGAGGTTAAAAGTGATTGCTCACACTTTGCGTCCAAAAAATGTCTACAAGCAGACCTCTATGTAAACAGTGCCTATGTAAGGGAATCTAAACAGTGTTTGCTTAGTACAAGATGGAGAGGAATTTGCAAAAAAGAAAAGATACATCAAAGACAGGGCAATTAGTAGTTTTACTGTTAATACATGTAAATGCAATAGAAAACTGGAGCTTTGCACCCTAGTAACTTGCATTTAAAGCACAGCCTGCTTCATCTTCACAGGACTGGTTTCACTCTACCCTAACGAGAGGGAGACCAGCTCCAGTGCTGCTTTTTGTTGCACAGTGGCTGCTGAAAGGGGTTAGTTATCTCCCCTGTCCCAGCTGTGCACTCCTGCGACTTCCCTTGCATTAGCTTTTAAGTTCTAGAGGTTGTGTAACGGCGGGGTGAGCCGAGTGAACAACTGACACAGCCAAAAAGCAAACAGTTTCAGCATGTTGATCTGACTTATACTTGTGACCTCACAAGATCTGATACAAGGGATGGAGCTCAAGGCAAGGGAGAGGTGGCTGGTGTAATGTCAGATCAAGTCAGGCCAGGGCTGCCCCATCGTCACCAACACGATGCCCAGCTGAGTGGCCATACATGACTCCACTTAGAGACCGGCTCAGAGCGGTAGCCTTGGGTTGGGATTTTTCACTCCCTTTCTAAAATGTAATGGGAAGATTGATTGACAACTCAGGTGGTTGGCCTGGTGTCACTCATGGCCCTGTGCTAAGTCCGCTGGCCCACAGATGTGCTGGGGACAGCCCTGCACTCACCGTTGGGAAGGACAGAGAGCCACTCATCCCACCAGCTGTCCACTGCAGATCCTCAGACACAGCACGGCGTATGCTGCCGCCAGGGATGGCACGGCACCCTGGTTTCTGTGCTTCTGCATCAGCCGTGTTGGGTTAGGATGACATAGACTTTCCAACCCCTCCAATGTGGCTTTTACAGCTGAAATGTTTTGAGGTGGTTCCAATAGCCTTGGCCCTAAAACTTTTTTCCCTCTGCAGGCTTCCCTGGGGGTAATTTCATCCACAGGCTACAAACACAGCACGGACTGGTGTCAGTCTCCAGTCCAAAGTAACATTTCAGCTTTTGTCCGACAGAATTTTGGGGCTAGCCAGCTGTCAACTTAAATTCAGTATGGCCAAACCAGAAAGCTGATCCCTACACCCCCCCTCCTTTTTTACCCCCTTCTGGTTTTTCCCCTCCTCCTCTGTTACTCCCTCTTCCCAAAAACACTGAAAACATATTCCCCCCTCCTAACAGCAGTATCTACTTTGAACCAGCTTTCTCCCAAGCTGCTCACCCAGTTCTGTTTAAGCCTTCCTGGCTCCCATGATATACTATTCTGAAATCCAGCCTGTCCTGTTCGTTGACCCAACTACATCTCTCATGCTACCGGTTCATCAGCTCCTGCTTCTAATAAGGCAGTGAGAACAGAGATTTTACTACATTATTACCACACCAGTATCTTTCTACTTAGCAGCCAGAGCAGGTTGCATGGCAAAAGAAGAAAGTGAGGCCGAAACAAGATGTTTCAAGAAACATTTGTGATGCAGCCAGAGAAAAGCACAAGAGCATCTTGCTTCATGAATTCTGTAGCAGTGAGTTATGCCAGAGAAAAACTGAGACTCCGTATGGTTTTATCCTTTGTGTTGTCAAAGATTATTTAAAATTAATACAAGTAATATTTTTATCTCAGCATGATAGCAAGGGGTTGTTAATATGGTATTTTGTACTCAGAAGTGATTTTAATGTAGTATCAGAAAGATTGTGACATAGGGCCTTGCCTATCTCCCAGTATTTTGTGTGTAATTGTTCCTAGAAGTTGGAAAAACTTCAAAAGCAAGTTGAGGTCAGCTTAATTCAGTTACCTCACCTGAGGTAAAAGAGCATCTGAACAAAATATAATGACTCCTCTCCTCCAGGAACAATTTTGTGAGGTAGGATTCTGACAGAGCTCAGCGAACAGTCTTAGGGGATTTCCTTTGTGGATGAGTGTGGTGTGGAGGCTGTGTGAGCAAATGCCTTAGAGGAAGCTAGAACAGAATAGCTGCTTAAGATTAATGACGGGATTCCTTAAAAGCTACTTATGGGAGAGGTGATCTCTTATGTGTGAGCCAAAGACAGTTAATTAAAATGGGTCAATTAGCCTATCAAATACAACATGTATCCAGAGTTCAAGCTTTTATGTATCTACACCAGAAATTGTAAAATAAAGGGAAGGGGAAGACCTACTCGAATCATAAAGGGCAGATGAAGAGTATGAGTTGGTGAAGAGGTACAATACTTCTTTCAGCTTCCAAGAGTCCCGCACTTGTGAATAGGTAAATGCTGACTGTCATGGGTGGACATCACAGCAACTGTCCACATCTGCAGTGTCCTTTGGTAACGGGTAGAACAAACCACAGAGACAGAAAAATGTGCAAGCTAACACTGAAACCAAACCATTTCTTGAGTGGAGGAGTCAAATCCCAGCTGTGTGAGCAAAAAGGGAATTGTGAGGAACTCAGGCCTTTTCCCTCTAAATAAATGTAGTGGCATCAGTAGCATGACAGTAGAAAAAACTTAAAATGTTGAAGGTTTTGTCCTAAGGAGGCATCTCAGATATTGAATTTTAGCACAAATTCCTGGAAAGAAAAGGCAAACTCCCCTTGATAGAATCAGTTTGGGTGACCCTAAACTAAATGGAGTGAGCAAATACTAAGTCAGTTATGTGGTAGAGTTTAAAGAATAGACTGGTGAGAACTAGAAACCTTTGTTCTATCAGTCACTCGAAATGCATTTCCTTCCAAATGTGTCTAGAATCTGCACAAGCATCAATGTATGTAAATTTGGAGATTAAAGCAATAATTCATACTGGTAGGAAAGCATAATGCATTTCTAGTATGAATGCCAGTCATCCTCCATAGGTTACATTGCTGAGCAATGAATAGGAAGTGTACGTGCTCCTGATCAAAACTGAGCATTTCAGAAGGCACACAATCTATAAAATGTCTGGGGATCTTAATGTTCAGAATGAATGAGAAACTGGCTTCACAGCCTGTCTGTAAGCACATGATAGATGCAAAGCAGGGGCTGAGATGTTTTTGTGTTAACCAAGAATCAAACATTTAGACATGCCTAACCCTGATTTTTCAAGAAATTCTGGGCTCATAAGGCAACGGTCACAATCTGTACTGTCTGGGGGACAACAGTAAGAAGCCTTTGATGAATCACCCCAGCTCCTACAGTCCAGGCACCACTATGCAAACTTAAATACCAAATAAATTAGCATTTGTCTCTGTTACACCTATTCACCTTCAAACTTGCCAACAGCTGAAACAAATGGCTAAAATACATGACAAATGAGTGAAAAGCAGCATACTTAGGTTTAGGTGCATGTCATTTAATAACTACCAGATATTCCTTTAGGCCAGGTTTTATAGTGTGATTTACTTTACAGAAATAAGAAAATACTTTCCAGAAATACAGAAAGCTGAATTCTATTAGGAAGAAACTATCAAAATGCTCCATATGATTTATCAGTTAGAACACTTTCCTAAGACTGGAGCCAAAGATTAAATGTGATTTTCCTTGTGGATAGAGATGAGCTTGATGTGATGTACATGAGTGGGCTATGCAATTATTTGCTAGTCACTTTAGTAGAACAGTAGAAAGACTTTTGAATTCTTTTTCCTGGATTTGGGCAATAAAACACAGCTTTATGACACAGATGGGTTAAGCAAGCACATCAGTCTGGTATCTCCCTCTTAGAAGACAGTGGGTCTGCCTGAGAGAGACTTGAATTTGCAATGTGGGAGCATGGTCTCTACCAGGTATTTCAGTAAATTCCTCCTGCAGTTTCTTGGGAAACTCATTTGGTTCAATGGCCATCACACAAAGCTTGAGATATAGGACAGCTGTGTGTAATTCTCCACTGACACAGGCATCAAACCGGCCAGAGTTAGGATAGACTTTCACTGACGGTCTGGCCAGTATTAAGCTCTCCCTCTCAGACTTGCTCACCCACTAACTGTAACTCCCCAGCCCAACCAAGTGGCCATAGCTACTGCCTGAGCTTGAGAACCTCGTTCCCATCAGGTTCAGAGGTGAAGCCTGGTGGACACATTGTCCCTTTCTGGCCAAGAGCATGAGACTTGCTCTGTGCTTCAGTTCTGCAGGGCAGCTGCATCCCCCAGACCTGTGCAGCAGCCCCCAGACCTGTGCAGCAGCCCCCTGCTTCTGCTTTCTGGGCTTTGCTGCTTCTTTTTGTCCCTCAGATGGAGAAGCCCTCATGCTCCTCCCTAAACATCAGTTCAGACAGGTCCTTCCTCATGTCCAGATTCAGTCCTGCAGCAGAACCAATGGACCACCAATGTTTCCTTCACTCAGTTGTGTGGTCTAGAGATCCACGGTATGTAAGATCGTCTGGTCAGACGTTAGGGGAACAGAAACAACACGACCACCGTGAGCAGGTGAGGTGAGGAGAACAGATATCCTCTCCTATATAGCAGAAATGAAACCTTGGTTAGTATGAAGAAATTGAAACAGCCACCCGAGTGATGAGGTAAGCAATCAGGGCATCCTGGCTCCTACTTTGTTTTTCCTTAGATGAGAATATTCTTTGGCCATCTTTTGCTTGAGATGCTTTCCTGTGGAGTGCAGTGGAACAGGGAGCCCGGCACAACCCAGCTGCAGACTGTCCCTCAAAATGTCATAAACCCGAGTTCTCTGGTGTTTTTTAAATGAAAGAAGTGAAGCTGGAGTTGAACAGACCTGAGTCACTGGCAAATCCTTTATACAGGACAGCAGTGGAGGTCAGTGACAGTCATTTTGGACTAGTTTGAGTCAATGGGAAGGCTGAATGAATATGTCAGGTTTAGTGATGGGTTTAGTACAAACAAAAGGCAAGCAACATTTTGAAAAAAATAATTTTGATATTTTCAAAGCAAACATTTCTTATTTTAACTTACATTTAGACATTTATTACCATATCTTTACAAATACTTGAACACTGTTTTGAGCTTCTGAACTGGAGAACAAATTATTCCTGTCACCATAAATAAAATACAGTGATTACACGCTGAAGAGTTAAGCTCAAATCTGGGCCTGAGGCGGGTAGTGGGCATTCTCGTTTCCTTCAGTGCTTGAAAAAGTAGTCATTTATAGGATTACGCACAGCACACAAATTGCAGAGGGACAGGCTTTATGTTCAGCATTATGTAGCACTGCACTAACTTCTTAGCTGGAAAAGCACTCTGCAAATGTCCACTACCTGATGGATGAGGATGGGACAGCAAGGATTCAAAGCCCCTAAAGACAACTCAATCCAATCCAGGCGGTACATACCAAATTCCTATTTGATGTATCACGACGGCCTAAAGAAAATCCCTGACTGAGAGACAGAACAAGGGCTGAGGAATAATACAGCTGTCATTCCTGGCATGAAGAAACATTTTTTTTAACTTCTAAGACTGATTGGATTTTCATTTGCTAACGTTTCTGCCAGGCTTTCTTTCAATGAAGCATTGAGAGTAGGATGGAATATTTCGTAGGATACTTGAGAGGAGACAGAATGGTCCGATCTGCCTTCAATTTGTTCTTAAATTAAGATTAAAGGGGAAAAAAGGCATGATGCAGGGAGGGGGAAAGCAAGGCATAAGAGCCATCGCAGTGATCAAATTCACCCACAGAGTAGCTCAGCCTGACATAACCCTTAGACAGCTGATCAGGTGGTTTGCATCCTTCTGCAAGGAAGGACCTGGCTGTGGTCAGGATGTGGTCCTGGTTTGGGGGATGGAGGTGATGCTGTACAGCATTAGCTAGCTTTTCTTCACAGACTTCAAAAAAGTGTTGAAAGTCAGACAGCAGGTAGCATTTCTTCCCTGGAGTCTTCTGATGAGGCTGTTTATTATGAAGTATTGCTTAGCCTGGAAGAGACAAGTGTATTGGTCTTGCGGGTCAATAGTAATGTATTTACAGAACATCTAAATTGTTAAAAATGAAAGATGCAGACATAAAACTGAATGCTTTCAGTGACAGAAGGATTGAAATACTGGAATGTGGGCTCCATTTTCCTTTTGCTCTTCTTTTCTCTCTGTGTCTTCATATTTTCAACTCTTCTTTTATGCAAGTATCTACATTAAATTTAAGGCCATCTATATGAAAGGCCAGTCACCTGCTTCTGGACCAAGGTTATAGCAGGTCTAGGCTTTTCTGTGAAGACATCTTTGCATCAGAGACCAAGGATGTGGTATCTGATGTTTTGTGAACTGACACATTATATTTATGGTTCCTATGATTCATCACATCAGTTTGAGTGAATGGACCTTTTTACCCTATAATTTAAACTGAAGGATATTGAAGGGCAGCTGAAATTTTCCCCAGCTAAAAAGAAGTCTCTTTTCTGTAAGTATTGGAAGAAACTCCCCAAAAATGCAAACTGTGCTGATGGCTTTTCTATAGAGCAAGTGTAGGCTCATTAATATTTTTTTTTCTTTCTAACTCCTCATGCTATTTTATAGTCTCCTGCAAGTGGAATATGAATTCAAAGATTATGTTTCAAACTTGCAAGACTGTGTGGGTTTGAAAGCAACCAAGACAAGTAGCCCAGTCCTAATTGAGACCTTTGTTAGTGCAGAATCTAGTAAAATGAACTAACAATTTGGAATACATTAGCTGTCACTTCAAATGCCAGTGATAATTTGCAAAACACTCACAGCAATAATGGGAAAAGGCATAAAACGTCAAATTTGTAGTGAAGCTGACAACAAAAAGAATATTCACTGTGAATTACAGTCTCCCTGATTTGCCAAAGCTCTTACTGGTTCTGCTTTAATAAAAGATCTTCTCTCAAGGGATTTAAATACAGTAGATTATCTAACATGCTCAACTAATGCTTTAAGTTGCTTATCTGAAAGCTTATCTTTGATGACTTGGAAATCTGTGATCTCTTGCTAACGTGTTTGGGAGTGTGATTAGTCAGTTTGGTGATCTGGCTATGTATCACCTGGACAGGTACACATGTGGTCAAGGACCACTAACCTTTCTTTCTACTGGAAGGCTAGTGGCTATCCCGTTTTCATCGCTGCCTTATTTTGGAAAGCTGTTCTGGAAAACAGTAACAACTGACCTGGAAAAGGCATCAGTTCCTGCTGTTCTGCAGCTACTAGAGAAGATGAAAATGTTCAGAATGGAAAAGTCATCAATGAAAATACTTTGCAAAAAATTCAGAAAAGGCAGGTACACATTGATCAAAAGTCAGACATACGCTTGGTGGAAATTAAAACTTCAGAGTAAGAAAATAACAGCTCTGCTTTCTGACAATCTGTGCCAGTTACTAAAAATATGTTAATGAACCATTACACCTCTAGATGCATCAGATATGCACAGGCTGGATTGTAAACCTGGGTCGTTAGGAGTTCAAATAGCCTGGCTCATAGCAGGACCTGGGAAAGGCAGACAGTTTTGTCTAATTCTTACTGAAGGGGTAAGAGGGGAAAGAGGTAGCTAAGCTATGTGACAGACAGTGATCTATAAAATGAAGTATTCAGAAAAGGGCTTAAGAGGAAGAACTGGAAAACCGTGCATGGAATACACGACAAGCTGGCTGCAGAGAGAAGACCAAAAAGTCAACCTGAGAACTACAATAAAGGCTGATAAGAAATCTGTGGCAACATGGTATATGGCATATATTAATTACCCTAGTATTTACCCAGCCTCTTAGACCAGTTTTGTGTCCCAGGAAAGGCCCCACATTGTCATGACTTGAACTCAAGTTATCCTGATTAGACGTTCCAGATTTTTGCATATTTGCTCTAGTAAAGATACAGCAAATAGCTGCTGTGCAGATAATAATGACGGAGGCTTTAAATCTTCTGTGGCTTCTGTTACAGCCTGTATCCCACAATCTGTTAGAAAAAGATCCCTGCTTCCAGAGCAACCAAATCTAGGTTGAGTCCTACCTTAGCCTCGGGAGAACCTTCTGCAAGAAATACACAGCTCTGCTGCAACAGGTCGGTCTGTAAAAACTAGTCAAAATGTTATGCTCCCAACTGCTGTTTAGGTAGCTTGTGATAGTTCTTCACTGACATACGCAGCCCTTCCTGGGTAGGGCATATATTTAGAATATAGCTCAATAGGCCACCGTGGTGATGAAGTTACGTGGTATTTTGGAGATGAACGAAGTTTAGCAGAAGGGAGGCTGCCCTCATCTTTCTGTCCAGGCCTATAGCTCTGCCTTTCTTTGCACTGGCTCTGGTCCTCGTCTGACCCTGTGTAGAGCTAATCCAGCTCATTCAACCAAAAGAAAACTATTGACTGTCCTATCAAATTAATTTATTGCTGAAGGGGCAAAAACCGCAAGGGCTCAAGTAGATGCAGGACCTTTTTTTAACAGCAATGGGAATGCATGACCTCAGGCTGTAACAGGTAAATCTATCCGTGGGCTAATGTACACCTGTACTTGTGCAAAATGGAGTTCTTACTACAAAATCACATTCTCAGTTTTGTACAGATGCATCCCACCTTGTCACAGCTTCTTCATTAAGAAATCTGGTCTCCAAGCATGCATAAAACATCTAATTGTTATGGTAAATATTTATATTCTGCACTTGTGCAGATCAGAAAAAAAAAAGGATAATGTATTAATATTACATGAGGATGATGAATTATTTTTCTATCCATTAACACCTATGGAGGATGAAAATGGCACTGCCGTTTTTCAGTCAGCAGTCTGTGTGGCACCTGAGTATCCAAAGATCCTAAAATAGTAGGAGACTTCCAGCTCTCTGATGATAATTTTTAACAGCTCTGAATACAGCTCCAAATTCAAAGGGCCAAAGGAAATCTCATGTTATTCCAAGAATCAAGCAGAATGACCAAGGTAATAATAGACCTGGCATCCTAAGTAATCCTAGACAGAACAGTGATGTTGTGTGAATTAAAGCAGTCATGTTATGTGTGATTCAATCAATAAGGAGTTAAAGGGTAGGAATATAATGAAAGCAAGTCCACATGGCTTTATGGAAACAAGTCTTGACAAGCAGGCCTGACTTCACTTTTTGATGAGATTACAGGTTCGTTTGATCAAGGTAACCACATGGATGTGATAGACTTGGACCTTCCTAATGAATTTGATTTAGTACTGCTTGACATTTTGATTAAAACATTAGCATTATATAGCCTTAATAAAACACATTAAATAGATTAAGATCTGGCTAATTGATAGAGTTCAGCAAGCTGTTCTAACCAGATACTCAGCACTGACTGGGGATATTTTTAGTGGGGCTCTGCAGGCAGGAACACTATGCTTGCTGCCATTTGATGTTCTGGAATTACATAGAAACATGGATAATGTTGGCAAATGTCCCGAAGTCTAATGAGGAATGGGCAGCTATGGAAAGTCACATTTTTGCCTGCATTGGCATAAATGTATTTCTGGTATTTGATTACATCCTTTCTCTTCAGTTCTGCAGAAGCACAGGGGTTCTTGCAGGGTATAGGTGCAAGGCTGTGGTCTAGCCAGCTGCTGAGGAGCATACAATGATTTCTCTCAAGGGTCATCGATCTAAACTACTGATTCATGTATTATTGAAAAGAGTAGTACGAATCATGTAAAAAGTGTAAACTGTGAAACTACCACTTATTACACACTTCTACATGTCTTTATTTAAACTGCCAACAATACAAGCCTGAAATGAAAATACATTCGCAGCTTTACAAAGTCAGGAAATTCTAGCCCATTGGCTGCAGCAGAATTTGCTATTGAAAATTAAAACGAGAAAGCCAGATGAGGTAAGCAAAAATACCCATAAGAGAACTGACCAGAACATCAATGATCAGTCATATACAAAGCATATACAATCTCCACTACTATCACTTTCTGGTCAGCTGATATAAGTACCTTTCTTGATTCTCCATGTTCTGGGTCAACTCTTGAATAGGTCTGAGATTAGATAATGCTGAATTAATATTAGTCTCCTTTGCTAGGTTTGATTCTGAACAATCTTTTTAGGTGACAAGTTGTCACAAGCTTACCTAAGCAAAAATCAAAATGAGAGTTCATTCTAATTTTGATGGTGTAAACTGTTAAAGATGCTTTCTTTCTCAGCAAAATCTGGCTAGCAAACTGTTACCCTTTTAAAACTTGGTTTCTGTTTGACCTTGCAGAACAAGATGACTGATCAATTTAAAAGATACTATCCAGAAGAAAACACTCAAGAATATATTCTCCCCTTACTATCGAAAATAGAGACTCAGATACATATATCCCACAATGCACTGGGATGTCTTCTTTAATTAGTTATGTATCAATTTAACACCTAAAATCTTTCCACATTGTCATCATTTTACAAACCTACTGTTAAAACTCTTGGTGTCAAAACTATGCAGCCTCAGAAGTGTCCTACTAAACATCAGTACCATCTAAACACAGTGCAAACCAGCAACTGAATGCCTCACCTGTTTATGCCTTTCTTCACTAAACAAAAATAAAATGTCTTTTTCTGTGTCAAAATCACATTTTTCCTTTTTCTTTTCTTTCTTCTTTTATTTTTTTAAACAACAAAACTCCTCACCGGCTATGTCATTCAATGGGACTCCTTCCTGTGCACATCATCACTATTACTGAGTATTCCTGTGTCCTGCACTGTCCCGTCTCCCTTTGTACCATTCCACAACTCCTATTTACACCACTGTCTCTGCTTCTGGATTTGTGTTCAGCCTAGAGGAAAATTTTCAAAAGGGACCTACATGCCTTACATGCATAAGTAGTGAACCAATGTATTTCTCTCAGGTGGTGTTTTTAAACAGGACTGCTCAATGTTTTGCTAGGCAGTATCTGGTTTTGCTTTTTTTCCCCATGTTTGTTTTCCTAACAGCACATTGGCAGTGTGAGGATCCTTGCCCTTTTGGGTACTCTGAGGTACTATCTAAATCATCAATACCCAGCTCTTCATACTGATTCTCTGAAAGACAAATGTTATTGATATTCCAAAAATGTCTGCATCTCATTCTACTTCCAAAGGCTTTTATAATTTTTCTAATTTTGGTCCTTCCTTTTCTTCATTTAAAACTAACCCTCTTATCTCTGTCCTCCCTAGAACTGTGAGACCATTATGTTATCAGATTTAGTTCCTCTAGCACCCCCAACTCCCAGTCTATTCTGTTTTGCAAGTCTGTCCGTGACATTTTCTTTTCATTTTTAACCTTATCTTTCCCTTTCCTTTTTACAATACATGTTGTTATCTTTCTTTTGGCCTTTGTTAGCTTTTTGTTTTCTCCCACTTGCACTGCCTGTGGTGAATGTAGTATCAGTAGGACATGACATTTTTCAAACAGCTTCAATTGGGTTTTGACTTCTCCTTATTCTCCAAAACCCTGCACTTACATCTTCACAGATTTGCTTACTCAGTTCCATCCTTTTTCATTTCTGCCTCCTAGCCACAGTCCTCATCTCTTGTGTCTCATACAAAGATCTGTTCCTCTTTTGCCGACTACAGAAACCTATCAACCTTTCCAGTTTCATCAGCAATGTACCCTTTATTTTTCATGGGGACGTAAGCAAAGCTACAGTTATGCTTTGAACTTTGCTGCGATCTTTTTATCGTTCAGATGGGGAGTACCTGTGAGCACACAGGGATGAGCTCAAGTGGGGGAAAAAATGTATGTATGGAGCTCAGCATAAAATAAACACTCTTGCCGTGCTTCACAGAACTGTGACCTACAAAAAAACAGATTAGGTATTAGAGCGGGTATCAGAACTATACTAAGCACTCCTGAAGAATTTGCAAAATGAGGTGACCAATGTGCATCACTTCAATGGTTTTATTATACAAGATGCTGTGTATTTAGTACCGTGGAGAACAAGTTTGCTTCTTACACCATTTCTGTCGGTTCCAAGCTTCCAACCATGTTAGCAGCGCTGTGCCGTGAGTCACTGTTAGCAGCTGCCTCGCTTGCCCCTCACTGCCTAACCTTCCCGCCGAGACCCCGCACAGCTAGCGGCCCCCCACTTGGAAGCCCGAGAGCCGTCCCACGCCAAGTTCCCCGACTCGGAGCAAGCCCGGAGGGGCAGCCCTGGGTTACGATATTCCTCTGGGGAAGGAAAAGGGGGCGCGTATCTGAGGTGCCGGGCGGAACGTGCCAGCCGATGGGCCGGACCCCCCCGCGCTCTCGCCCCGGCGGGAAATGGAGGCTCCGGCTCCCTCAGGGCCTCGCTCTGTCACACCGCCAGCACCGCCGACACAGGGGGGGTGCCTGGCCTTCCGCGGGGGCTGAGAAACCGACTTCAGCGCTCTCCACGGATACGAACTAAGGCGGGCTGCGTCCATCCTGCCAGCCCCGCTCCCCCCACCCCTCCCCGGCCCCCAGGCCCCCGTCACAAGGAGCGCTCCCCCCCCCGGCCCGTCCGCAGCGCTGGGGGCCGCTGCCGCTTCAGCTCCCGCCGCAGTGGGGCGGGGCCGTCGGCCCCGCCCCCGCAGGTGCTCCGCCACGCGCCTGGCCCCGCCCCCGGGCTCCGCACACACGGCTTGCAACTTGCCGGTGCAGCCTTTTTCCATTGGCGGGAGCGCGTGTCCATTTATGCAGCGTCCCAATAAGAAGCCGCGGATCGTAGCGGCGGTTCATCCGTGCGTAGCAAAAGTATCGGCCTGATGGCTCCGCCTGCCGGTGAAAGTAGTCCCCGCCCGCCTCCCCGCTCCGGCCATTCACATCCACGCAACTTGCCCTCAGCAACCAATCGGAACCTGCTGCTGCTGTCAATCACCAACCTTTGCCCCGCCCCCGCAGTGGGGCTGGGGCTGGGGGCAGGCGCCCGGTTGCGCGCTGGTGCGGTGGGCAGGGCGGGGCGTGGAGGGTGAGCTGAGGGGGGGAGGAGGAGGAGGAGGAGGGGGCGGAGGAGGTGGTGGCGGCGGTGGTGGCGGAGGAGGAGGAGCTGCGACTGCCGCCGCCGCCGGCGGAGGTTTCAGTACCTCGGAGAACGGTACTGAGCGGCGGAGAACTGCTGCCGCTCTCCTTGCACCTGCCCCGCTCCTCTCCTGCCCTCCCCCCACCCTGCCAGGCACAGAGGCGCCCGGGGGCCGTTGGGAACCGTCGCCTCAGAGCGAGCGGACGCGCGGTTACCCCCTCCGAGGGAGCCCGGTCCCCCCTGGAGCGGCCCCGGGGGGACGGCGACGGCACAGGCTCGGTGACCGCGACGGGCGGGGGGGCTGAAGTGGGGTCCGTTACCTCAGGGACGGCACAGGTGGTCAGCGCGGGACGACCGGGCTGGCTGAGGCGGCGCGGGTCGCGCGTTACTCACGGAACGGCGGCCGGGGCGGCGCGGGGGGGAGGCGCGGGAGGTGAGGGGCTCCCACCCCGCCGTGGGGCGGGCGGGCACCCTCCCGTACGGGAGCCCGGGGCGGGGAGGGGAGAGTCGGGGGCAGCCGCAGCTGCCGGCACTTGCAGCGGTGGGCAGGCGGCCCGAGAGCGGGAGCCGCGGCGGCGGCGGCGGGGAGAGGAGCGGAGCCCGCGCCCCCGGGTGCTGGCGGCAGCGCTGCCCCTGGCTGGCAGGGCTGGAGGGGAGCGGGAAGCTGAACGTAGCCGGATTGTTGTAGTTTTGTTAAAATAACCAAGTACCGAAGGCAGAGCTTAGGCAGAAAAGGTAGAGAGATGGAGACTACTGGTTTGGATGGCGGCTTGAATTTTTTGTTTACTTTTCGGTTTTAATCACTGCTAAATGTGGATTTTGTGAGAGGACCCGATGGCGGTTGTTCCATTGTTCTGTGTTTGAACGTAAATCTTAGTTTTGCTGCTTGTGGATTTTTTTTTTCATTATTTATTTTTTAAAAGGACCTTTCCAGGTAGCTTTTACGTCTGACAAAATGAAGCCTTTCTATTTTTCAATCAATTATACCTAATATTGACACTCCGGTACGAGAGACTTAAAGTGCTGCCTCACTCAGAGGACCATTAAAGACTTTCTCTTTCGCTACATGTAGCTGGATGTGTCACGGCACATCCTTTCTCCCCTCCCAAATCTGCCGAAAGATTTTTCCAAAATGAAGAAATTTAATTTTCGCAAAGTTTTGGATGGTTTAACCGCCTCGTCCCCTGGTGGAAGCAGCGGTGGTGGCGGTGGTGGTGGAAGTGGGGCTGGCGGTGGCTCCGTGCACCCCGGAGGGACTGCAGGAGCTGCGGGGACACCCAGAGATGAGATCCAGGAGACGCTCACTTCAGATTATTTTCAAATTTGTAAGGTAAGGGCTGTAATATTTTGTTGGGTTTTGTTTGGGTTTTTTGGTTGTTGGTTGTTTGGGTTTTTTTTACTATGGAAATAACAAAAGCTGTCTTGTGCATGGGGGCAGTAACATGATACCAGTAAGCCTTTTACTTGAGAACTGCAGTGGTTGTATAAGGACTTTGGTATGAAAAGACAGATCTTGGTGCTTTTTTCTTCCTGCTGCAGAGTTGGGGTGGCCAGTAGATTCATAAAAAAATTTATTTCAGCAGTCAGGGCCGAATCCTAACTTCACGCTTGGACCCCAAACTGTTAAGTTTGTGGGCAGGAAAGCAAATCCGTCGGTGCTAATACAGATAACATTTACAAGTAATTAGAAATTCAGAATTGTATACATCTACTTCCCCTCTCCACTCTTCTCATCCTCTCTTCCTTTCCTTCCCTTTTTTAAGAAAAAGGCACAAGCTAGAAATAAGAGAAAGTGCAGGGATTACGGAACCTAGCACTTCAATTATTTGTCAGGGACTGGATGTAGATTCAGGGTGTTCTTTTAGCATTAGTACTGAAGATTATGATTATATGTCAGTAAACTTAGTGGTACCGCATAGATATCAAAAGTTGCCAAATTTGTTTGGCATTGGTTTTTATGTGTTGGTTAGGTCCCTGAGTGGGAATTTTCTCCGAGTACAAAGCGTAAAATGTCCCTGTGTCTCTTATGTTTTATGTCTGTTTTTTGCAACAAAGCTTTCAGTGGTGTTCTTAAATGCACAAGCAAAAATCAGTACAAATTGTTTGGTACTTCTGACCAACCCTGGAATATGAAAATCATGCTTTGTAATGAAGACCAAAAACAAAAGGAGAGATTATATTATGCTCCTCTGCTGTTACCTTTAACTTCAACATTAATTATGTTGGCTTTACTAGAAGTTTTATTTCATTATTTGTTTTGCTTAGAAGCTTCAAACCCAGAATTTTTAATTAGTGCAATTTACATTATTAAGAGTAGATGAACTTCACCTCTTAAGTATACTTTAATTTTATTAGCCAGATATCAATTGGTTTGTAATTTAGGTCACGGCCAGCACATTCTCATTTCTTTTTGTGATTTAGGAAGAAATATAAACAAACACAACAAGCCTGTGAGACAGTTTGTGTGCTTCACAAGGACCAGGTCTGCACACAGCTTTCCTGATGTCAGATACCATGATTCTAATTCTATTTGGTTTTCAGCTACAGCTAGTGTCAACACTCTTACAGAGTTCAGGGGAAGAAGGGTGCACTCCCATGACTTAAAGAGTCAGAGACCTTTGGAATAGGTTCCACATAATACTAATTTCTGCAGGCTTTACAGGTCTTTGCCATCCTGAACCAAAACACATTCAGACCTTTTGAGTCAAATTACTCTGTAATACAGAGTGCTGGTGATCAGTGCATTAGAATCATACCTGTTTCTCAAGGTTGAATTCGACTCCTTTTGCATATTTACACAGTAATTTTGTGAAACACCAGGTATTCAGTACAGCAATTTCCCATTTTTGTCACTTCAGTAAAAATGTAATGCAAATAATGAAGATACATTAAAATATCATTAGAAAGTCTGACATCCCGAGATTTCTAAGAAAGACTAAAACTCAACATGGTTCTTCATGTTAAAGTAATTTGACAGGGACAAAGATGTGTATTTAGCATGATACGTTTTTATTTTGTCAAGTATATTTTTGCAAAAATAGACAACATTAGATGAAAATAAATTAATTTTCTGCCTAATCTCCATTATTTCCCTTCTTTGGCTTGATATTACTTGAAGACGGTGTTATGTTCGGATAGATCTACTTGGAAATATATATCATAGATCTACTTGGAAATAGATCTACTTAGTGTATAGGAATATGTCATTTTGAGAAGATTTCAGAAGGCAATATTTGCCTGTCTCAGCTCTCAGGTTAAAATGTTCTCAACAAAGTAAATATTTGTATAGGAAGGCTTTTAGTTGCTTGCAGCAGTACTTGCTTATGAATGCATGGTACTGCAGAAGTCTACTCTGTAGTATACAAAATACCAGCTTCCTTTTTTCAAGATATAAAAGTGTGCTAAGCAAACTTCCAAAATACTTGGTGATTGTGTGTTCATAAAATACTGCAGTGTTTATTCAACAGGCTCTACTTAATCAGCTCTATTACGGTTTAGTAACAATACAAGCATGTTTGAGTGAACCAAACCCCCACAGGCCGCTATCCTGCGTTATGTACTATGCAAGTGTACCAAAGCCAGTGGGACTCGACGCAGGCGCAGCTTTCATCCTGCATGCTTCAGGGTGCAGGAACCGAGCCATAATTTGTACCTCAATCAATTTGAATTACATTAAAAATACAGCAGGGCACATATAATCCAAGCTTTGTCTACCCTGAGCTTTTGTTGTGTAGAACTTCAGGTATTTAGGTTGTGTATTTTATGTTAGGTTACATAAGTTATATAGGCTGCATATTTAAGGATCCACGATCTATGATCTTGCTGCACACTGAATTAGGTAAAGCTAACGGCAGTTTTGGTTTGTTATGATCTGCAGAATCAAGGCAAATGGACTTGCAGTCTAAGTAGCACTTCAAACTGGTTTTCCTTTCTTTGCTGATTATAAAATCTTCATTTAGATATAGCACATAAAAGCTGACTCATAGTTAAGAATTAAAGGGCATTGCCCTGCAGTTTTTATTTAAATAAATTTTTTTCTTTCTGAAGTTTGTGGGAGGTCTGCTTGACTAAAAACACAGATCCAGTCCTCTACCAGAATGCTGTTTTTATTGGTAGCACACCTGATTTAATTAGTAGCACACCTGAAAGCTGTCTCTCCATTTTGTGACATTTCTAGGATGCTTATTACCACAGTATCTTTTTGAGATATAGATTACAACTTAATAGAAGTAAATTGAATTTTGCATTTCACACTGAGATGTTCGCAGTGAGTTACTTTTGGCATTTATATTTAAATCATTAAGGTAATTTTCTGTATTGAAAGACTAAAAATGAAGTATTCTTGAAACTTACTTATGAAATAGCTGTGCCCTTTTCTAAGCATGGGAAGTTTATATGTTGGTAGCTGTACTAATGAACCAGTGGCACCCTTTTCAAAGTCTTCATGTAACATACATTTTGTCAGAACTGTATTTTGTGACATCAGGAAGCTGAAGTATACTTTGTTACATCTAGGGCTGCTCTTGGGATTTGGCTATCCAAGTAGAAATCATTAAAATACCAATTATAGTTCACATTAATTGAGTTGAATGTGTGAGATGGTAGCATCATGCCAAAAACAAGTCATGGTGCATTGGAATGTGTTAGTGAAGTCCATATTAATTTTAATGGGGATAGACCATGTTTCCTTGGGTTTGCTCCTTTTTATTTTCCCTCTCTATATATGCTTTTTTTTCTGGCAAAGATTCTTTTTTAGGCTTGCCTGTGTTTGTCCATAGCATATAGGAACTGAAGTACAGCACTGGGGAGAGATCTCCTATTAATATAGGAAGTGAGAAGATCACAGTTAGGGTGCTGTAAATTGTTTGAGTAGAACTTTGAGCGGAAAGAACATAGAAGGAGAAAACAGTGATTTTAATACTTTTGCAGAAGGCTTACTGTCTAGGGATGACGCAGTTGGGAAACGCTGAATGAGAATGAAGAAGTACATTTTTTGAACAGAGTGCATTTTCTTCATGAAAATAAGTCTCCCATGGAGAACTGCAGCTTTTCTTGAAGAACAGTAATAGGGTTGAATTTGTAGAGCATGGTGTTAGTAGGGTTGTGCAGAAAACGTTTGAAATCAAGATCTCAGTTACGAGCATGGTAACAGTTGCACTCTACTAGATGTACAATTGATCTAGCCCAGTGTGTTTTCTTTAGCTGTAGGCGGCATCTGGGTACTCTAGAAAAGGTTCAAGAACCACAGAATTAATCATCTTCTCACAGAATTATTCTCCAAATGCTGATGGTTATGAACTGCCTTAAAACCCCGGAGCATGACATTCGTTATTCTCTCCAAAACTGGTCTTCAGTATTAATTACTGAGTAGTCTTGCTATCTAATTAACATCCCTTTGAATCTTGCTGTATTATTAACAGTATAGTCATAGTTTCAGTATGTGCATTACCCAATCTTTATAAAAAACCCATAGAGACCAGAATAGTGTTTGGTTTTTGTTGAAACTGATATGGATGGCCAATTACAATTGTGCCTTTCTAACCCTACGTATCTTTGACAAAAACAGGCCTTCAAGATGCATCCAATCAATAGCCAATTTAAATACCTTAATTTTTTGGACTTCCTATAAGGTGGTCTAAAAATTTAATGTCTAGGGTTCATGGATGGTAATGCTTTATTTTGTCACCCCATGAAACTGAACTTTTAGTCCCTCTGACAGCAGTCAAGTAGGTACTTTAACTGCAAATGCAACATGATGCTACAGTTCAGTGATAATAGATAGAAGATGAATTTTGGAACGGCAGGTTAAGGACAATTCTGTAGTAGACATAGTTCTATTTTTGGTTATGAATAATAATAATAATGAAAAAAATCTTTGTTATAAGGTATCCATAGTGTCTTAGTTAGCTTGAGCTATTTGGTTAATGTATTGTTTCCTTAGTGAGGTCATTTGGGGGAAAAAATAAAAATGTGTGTGAAGTGCTACATTTTGGAGAAAACACATTTTAAAATAAGTATTAACCCTTACTTGTAAGTGTTCAGCGTTCATTCAGTACTTACATGGTAAGATAATATTGGGAAGGATTTTTCCTATATACCACAGTTTGTATCTAATGCTAGGTGCAAAACCCTGTTCTGTTTAAAACTAGGGAGTCATAAATGACACTTCTGTAGTTGGGTGACGGTAATTTTATGAAATGTGTGATGAGCATAACGCATTTCTCTTTTTTTTAATGTTTGTATTAGAAATAGGACTCATCAGTGGTAAAGAGCATAGCATGTTAGAAGTTGCTTTTTTAAGAACTTTGGAGATTTAAGGCTACCTGTAGTAGTATAACTGGACTGTCTTGGTGGGTTTGTTTGGCTTTTTTTTGCAAATACCTATCCTTTTGCATCACAGTTTGATTGTTAATCAAATATTAATCCTAAATGCATTACTTCAGACCCTTTATGGCCAACACATGCAATTATAGTTTCAAAACCATTTTAAGACTCTTAAGTTTGCAAAACAAAGCAAAGTTCCAAATTTCTTAAGTTTGCTTGCACATACAGCCTTTAATTACATGATCCCGTATTTCTTCTATAGGTATAATTTAGTAAAATAGTGTTTGCTAAATGGAAAGCACTTCAATATTTCTTTGCATACTTAGAACTTGGAGCATACCTGAATATTACGTTCCCCATGGACTTTCGCAACAGAAGTGCTCACCACTGTATTTTTGAAAGCTTCATAAACGCTAATGAATTAACGTTCACAATATTTCTGTGGAATGACAGTATTATTATTCCTGCTGTATAGATGAGGATCCAAGGCACAGAAAATCCCAAAAGACAGGTTGTTTAGTGTCCACTGTTTTGAGTTTCCAGCTTTTGACATATTTAACATTTTTGTACCACTTTCGACTTCCCATTGTATCTCCCTCTGTTTTCACATTCTGTGGCAAGTATTTTGCACTCCTACAGAGTAGTTTTTAGGCAAGTTATTCATACTGTCAATTTATATGTCCACTTTACGTAATCAAAACAGCACTGAATATCCTTCCTGTCTCAAATGACAACAGATGGAATTCTGGCTTTACACTGGACCTGTGAATTGTACCCAAGATGCAAGAGTATCATCATCCACCATTATCTCAAACTGGTCAATCACAAAATGAAAACATAATCAGCAGTCCCATGTGAAAAGCTTAATTCATGGTCCTTGGCTTGGTCATTTATAAAACTAAGTAATAATGGCACTGATAAAATTTCCTTTCTGCAGTTTTCTACCTGAATTGTACCTTGCACCTTCCTATTTTGTACCAAATAGGCAAGTTTGGCAGACAACAGCTCTTTAATTGTTTACATTGGGTTTGTCTATAGGACAGACCAGACTGTACTATGCATGGAGTGAGGCAAAATGTCGATGGCAGAAGAAGGTAATTCAATTAATCCCTACAAAAGGGGAACAAATTCCTGTTGCATAGCTTATCTTAGTTTGCATATGTTCTAACTTTCCTGCTTTTTATGGTTGACCTTGCATTTTTAGCAATATAAAAATCATAGAATATCCTGAGTTGCAAGGGACCCATGAGGATCACAGAGTTCAACTCCTGACTCCACACATGGCAACCTAAAATTAAACTGTTTGCTGTAATTTTGTGTGCCATTTCAAGTGGGTTTTGAGGGGGAGTTGTTCTGTTTTTTAATCCAAGCATTCAGGAATTTCAATCACATGGTGTCCTTAGATAAGGAATTGAAATTCAGGATATACTTTTTCCTCACAAGAAAGAGAGAATGTCCCTCCTCACTGAAAGTGTATTTTAAGGATAGGCTAATATTCTCTCTGCTCAGGGGTCACTTTTTCACAAGCATTTGTTCAGAGATCAGACCATCGTAACAGAACTCCAGTCTTCCTTTCCTGAGCTGATGAGGGGACTGGGAAATCCCTGGATATCCTAGAAATGGTGAAAAAAAAGTAAAAGTGGAACATATTGAGGAATGCAGTGTCTTCAGATTTACATAGCACAGGCCTGACCCCTACAATCCGGTGTGGTGATGCCATCTCTCATCTTGTGAGAACTGTACTGAGTTTATCCCTGGGAAACAGGGCTCTTCTCACAAAGTTAATTCCAGTCCCCAAGTTTTCTCTTGTTGTCTTTCCTTCATTTTGTGTTCCATCGTTTTTATCCTCTTAACTGTTATTCACTGCTAGTGGGAACTGGACACACTGTCACCTCACTTGTGGGTCACCAGCGAGTTAATGAGGAGTTTTCTAACTATTGAAGTGGGAAAAGTGATTTTGAACCTCTTCTGGGAGGATGGAGGGAATTCAGCCTGGTTAGCCCATATCTGAGGGAGTGTTCTGATCATAGAGCTGTTGTCTAAAACCGCTTATATAGGCAGCTTTTTTTTTTTTCTACTTGTTTTGGAAATAAAAAAGACTTAGACTTAATTTTCTAAAGAAATGACTAAAAAATTACTTAGAGGTTCATGAATAAAAGTATGAATTAGTGGGAGATTATTTTTTTCCAAGTAGAAATACATATACTGTGTAAAACATGCAGCTGTCCTCAGTGGATGTGGACTTCATAAATCCAAGACAGAACCAAATCTCACTTGGTTAATTTAGCTAAATCTCCATTCATATCTGACTCTTATTCTGAGACATCTGATACTCCCTGGTGTATGGTATATGCCCAGATGCCTTTCTGAGGTCTGTGTGAAAATACTGTGAGAAGTTGGTATTAGTACGTTCACTTCATAAACAGAGAAAAGGAAGTAGCAGAGAACTGAATTAATACACCCTAAGCTACATGAATGTACTGGTCTATTGGCTATTCTAAGAAAAAGTGTTTATAAAAGCAGCTTATAGGCATATATTAATTTGTTACAATGTATGTTGAAATCATTATAGGGGAAAGTTAGAAGATTATATGATGAGAGGTATAAATAATGTGGATCTGTGGAGAGGAGAGAAGGCAGTATTGTTAGGTACAGATGGCTGGTAAACACGCTTAAATGTAATAAGATGTTATCTTTGTGCAGTGCTGTGTCCATTCCTAACAGATCACCAGCAAAGACTATGAATAGTAAAAAATACTAGAGACAATCTGTCGCTGGTAGCTAGGGTCAAAGTCTGATGAGGTACGCTTTTTATGGTTCCTTTGAATTTATATACAGTACTGGGAAAAAAACCCCAACCTTAATATTTAAAGGCTTTGAGTTGATGAGTGCACATACTCAAAAGTAGCCTTACTGAACTCAGTATTATATGTGCAGATACAGATGTATATAGCAGCACATCTTTTTGCAAAATTTGGATCCAATCAATTAAAAATGATTGTTTAATTTAATTTAAAAATTTTCTATATAAGAATGCTGTGTGGTCATACACTCAAAAGTCAGGTCCCTTATTCGGCTAGTATTCAGTTATGACTGTATGCTTGGAAATTAGTCTTTATTGCATATTTTGATTTTCTTGAAGTCTCTGCTTATATTTTGTTCCTGTCCTCCATCACATTTGAACTGTACACAATATATGGGAAGGATGGATGCAATCCTGTGTGTGTTCTTTGCAATGGTTCCTGTGAGAAAATCTCTGCATTATCCACTGGACATCACAAAACATCATGCTAAATAAATTATGAACGCCCATCTTGGCTTTGTTCATCCCATTCCGTCTATTGTATCCCTTAAAGGATGGATATGTGCTTTCAGTTACACCTGTCTGGCAGCAGTTGTGTTACATTCCATTGTAGCTGTGGATAAAAGTTAATTGTTGTGGGTCCAAAGAACCCTAGTTTATTCATCGGTTGTCCCTACATATATTTTCAAGTGTTCACTGAATGAGGCAAAGGCAGGACAACTGCCATGTGGTTATGTAAGCAGAGATGAGATTCTTAGGACCGTTGAATATAGTGTCTTCATTTGTGTCTGTGAGCTATGCCCTCAGTAGCATTATGGGGAGCGCAGTGCGGGTTGCAATGTCCAAGATCTGCTGGATTTCCCTGCTGTTAGGGCAAAAACCTGCCACAAAATATCTCTGTTTCATTTGGAATATATCTTCACCATATGTGTGGTGAGATGCTAGCCAATAGCTCTGGATTAAATTCTCAATTCAACATCAGAAAAAACTCCTTGAATTGCATACAGAAAGAAGATAGGAGAGGATTAATTACACATTAGCAATATATAGTGAACAAGGTTGTAAATGCTAGTAATGAAATCTGGTAATAGCATTTGTATACAGGAATGCCAAATCATGTTGCAAAATAAAAAATTCCCCATAAAAAATGGGGTTTAACATGGTCTTTCTATAGCTTTTCCAAAAAAAACCCAAAACAAAACAAACCCCAAGCAAACAAAAACCCCCAAACCTTCAAGAACTTTATCATAGTAGCAACATTTTCTTCTATTATAGTAGAATGACATTTTCTTGCAAAATTTTTTTTTAATTTCCCAATGATTTTTTTTTTTTTAAACATTCTGAAGGCAGCAAACAAAACTTCTGCTTCAGAACAGTAACCAGTCAGCCGTAATAGAACAGGACATAATGAGCCTATAGGAGTAAAGTTCCAGAAAATCCAAAAATGGGAAGACATGCAAAATAAATTAGAGTTATTTCTATGTTGCTCTGGTGTGACTTTAATAAACACAGATGTGTTTTTTATTATTTCTCATTAAAGTTATGAAATTGTTATTCTCTGCATCCACAGTCGTAGTGAAGACAAAAGTATTTTCCTTTCAGCGCTATCAAATATGTTGAATGATTTTATAATTCATGTAAGTCTCCATAAAACAGATCTCCATCAGACAGATGATATTCTGAACCAAGCTATTTCAAATTCTAGACTAATATGCTTAAATGATGCAACAACAACAACAAAATCAATATGAGCTAATATTTGAATTACTTTGACTATAATGGTTCCCCATTTGGACAGAAGTCTTGCTTAAGTAGGTAGGCCAAACTGACCTTTGAAATCAGTGGTTTAGGATTTTTTTAACTATTATTTTACATTAAAGCTAAGGCCAAATATAGTTTTTTTTAAAGCCTGTGGCATTTTTCTATAGGTTGATGCCCTACTTCTTTCCAGCGTAAGTGACAAAATTGGGAAGTCTGTTAGGGTATATTTACTGAACAGTGGATGCAATTCCTTCATTGTGTTCTCAATCTTCTTCCTTTTTTGTATTTTTTTTTTAACTTGGTAGAGTTCTTTTGGAAAGAATGGGAAGGGAAGAAGTGAAAACATTTTACATACAATGTCTTCTCTTGAACATAGAATTTCTCCAAAAGGGGTAATACCTACCTTGGGATGATCATATTCATGTATTACCCTGTAACTTATTTTATTAACTTACTATGCTGTAACTCAGTGCTGTGGTAGATGTGGCAAGATGGTTTTGTTGTCAAGTAGTTGCTTGGCCACAGCAACACTGATTTAAGTATATCAAACAATTAAGATTAAAACCCAACCACTCTGCTTTGAGCAGGGCAGGGTTGGACTAGATAGTCTGCAGCGTTCCCTTCAGACCTCACCTGTGCTGTGAACTGGGAATAATGCAGTTCAAGGATCAATGTCATTTTATTTTTCTGTATTTTTCTGTCTGAATATATTAATTTTTTATTTTTGATACACTACAGTATATTTCAAAGAACAAGCATGAGGAGAATGCTTTTGAAATTCAGAAGGCCTTACTTTTCCCCTGTGGTTCACTTAACTTGGCTATTCGCATTATGATTCTTATTGATACGGATGGGACCATCCTTATTTGATGGTCCTTAACATCCAGCTTGCAGAACTGAAAATGACAGTGGATAACCACATCTCTGAAGTTTCCCTTTTTGTCATGAAAAGAGGAACTTCAGTGAAGACTCCAAGATTTCTTCATTTTAGTTTGGGGTTTTTTTTAAGACTAATTGTCTGGACGATGCCTTTGGATGTACTCTCTTTTTCAGGGCCAAGCAGTATTCGGGAAATTGAAAAATTATGTAATGTGTGGTAGAACTTGCCTGTTTAAAAAACAGTCATATGGTCTGCATACAGACTTCTCAAAAATAGTAGAGTGGAAAAAATACATATAAAAAAATACAGACTTGATACTAATTTTTGAAACCTTATGTTTTAATTTTTAAAAATATATTAAGCTGCATCCAAAGGAAAAAAAAAGATTTCATTATGTTCATATGCAGGCTGAGAGAGTTGGGGTTGTTCAGCTGAGGGAAGAGAAGGCTCTGGTGAGACGTTCCAGCAGCCTTTCAGTACTTAAAGGGGGCTTATAGGAAAGATGGGGACAGACTTTTTGATAGGGCTGGTAGCAACAGGACAAGGGGTAATGGTTTTAAACTAGAAGGTAGATTTAGATTAGATATTAGGAAGAAATTCTTTTCTGCAAGGGTGGTGAGGCGCTGGCACAGGCTGCCCAGAGCAGCTGTGGATGCCCCATCCCTGGCAGTGCTCAAGGCCAGGTTGGACGGGGCTTGGAGCAACCTGCTCTAGTGGAAGGTGTCCCTGCCCATGGCAGGGGGGTTGGAGCTGGAGGATCCTTAAGGTCCCTTCCAACCCAACCCATTCTATGATTCATAGTACAAAAATGTATAATAAACTAATCAGTTCATTTTGAATACTCTAGTATATCACTCTCATTTAAAAATATAATTACCAGTGTATAGTACTTGTGAAACTAAACTGTTAAAATTCAAATTCTGTTTGAAGTCTACTTTATGTCCAGGAGAGATATTTTCTCAAAACTCTACCATAGCTTCAGTGACCTTTTATAAGAAAAAGTTTTGTAATTTAAAAATTAAAAGACAAAACAAATTTGCCTATTGCTGAAAGTATTCTTTGGTGCCAAAAGTTATGTATGTAAATGTTATGAAACTTTATTACTAATCTGGCTGTTCCTTGTGCATATCTTTCCTTCTTGCCCCTGTATTCCCTATTTCAGTAACACTTCTCTTTTTCCCCTGTTGTATCCACATTATCCATGTTTTTTCTCTCCTGTGTTTTTCTCCGCCAATACCGATTTCCATTTTC
Organism: Falco biarmicus; assembly: GCF_023638135.1. Lineage (NCBI taxonomy): Eukaryota > Metazoa > Chordata > Aves > Falconiformes > Falconidae > Falco > Falco biarmicus. The sequence continues at coordinate 89,882,319 of NC_079292.1, forward strand.
TCCCTCTTAGATGCACTGCTGCTGGTGAAGATAATAAGCTCATAAGAAATACCCTGCTGAGACAAACCAATGGTCCATATCACCCAGCAGTCAGTCTCTGACAGTGGCAATAGAATATGTCATTTAGGGAGAGTAATAAGTTAGATCACTTTCTGCAGTCCATTCCCTTTCTAATCTCCCATCATCCACCATCACTGGATTGGAGATGACAGAGTGTCCAGTCCTTTTAGAATCCAGTTATCAATAATTTCCATGAGTTTTTCTAATGCCGTTTTGAACCTACTGATACTGTCAGCCTTCACAACCTCCTATGGTGGCAAGTTTCAGAAGTTCATTACCTGTTGGGTAAAGAAGTATTTTCTTCTCTTTTAAGCTGATTTTTCAAAACAAATGAAAGGGCTCCGTGTTTTTGCTGAATAACAGTTCCACGTATAGCTTACCCACTCTCTGGATGATGTAAATCTCAGTCTATCCCCCCACAACCTTCTCCACTCCAAACTGAGGTTGCAGCACTTTTAGTCTTTCCTGATAAAGCTTGTGTCCCTCACCCTGAGCATTAACTGCCTTCCCTTGATCAGTTCTGACTTGACTACTTCTTCAGATGTGGAGACTAGAGCTGCATACAGTACTCAAGTAATGGGCTCACAGAGATTTTATAAAGCAGCAAAATTATGCCTTCTGTGTTATTCTTTATACTCTGCCTGATAACGTCCAACATTACTTGGTTTTTTGGGTTGCTGCTGCACATTAAACCAAAGACTTCACAGGAATGCCAACCATGCCCACAAAATCACTTTCTGCATCATAAATGCTAATTCCAAATTCAGCATTGTGTAAGCCTAGTTAAGATGGTTCATTTTTTCCCCTCTAGATGCCTTAGCCTATCCACATGGAAGCTCATTTATCACCTTCTTGCCCACTTACTCAGACTAATGAGGTCTTTCGGGAGTTGGTCACCATAGGTACTGAATTTCACTGTCCAAAGGAGCTTACTAGCACCTATGAACTTGGAGATTTCAGTGATCGCTACCTTTTATACATCATTAAAGATTATGAATAAAATTGGTCCAAGCAGTCATCCGTGGAGTACTCTACTTTTGATTTTTCTTCATGGTAGAAATCTGTTAAGCCTGATCCTTTGTTTTATGTTATCTGACCAGCTTTCAGTCCATAAAAAACCCCTTTTCTTCACTCCCATGAAAACTTTGCTTCTTTAGTGACATTGCTGTGGACTGTTATTGGAAGGCTCATGGAAAACATACATATATTCATATCCCCTTTATTTCCATGCATGCTGACAGTTTCATAGGATTAGAGGAAACTTGTCAGATGGGATTTCCCATTGTAGAAACTCTGCTGGCTTCTGCAGTGATCTTCACCCGAGTGCTTAGTTCATCTTTATTTTACCATCTTGCTAGGGACAGCAATCAGCCTTCCTAGTCTATAGTTCCAGAGTGCCTTTTGTAGATGGTTTTTCCCACGTGACTGTTTCTAGCTTTACACAGAGTAAAAGAACTATATATGGGTATCTTTAAGAAAAAAAAAAAAGATAGTTTTTAGACTATCCTGTGGACATGCTCAGAAGCCCTAGTTCCTAATGTAGGTTGAGAGCTAAATGGAATCCATGGCTTGAGTTTGAAATTTTGGAAAGTTTTAGAAAAGTTGGGAATTTGTCAAAATATATTCCTTTGAAAAATGGAAATTTAACTAATAAAAAAATTTATCTGTTCTGCATCATTTTCTTAGGTTGGAAGCCTACTGATATCTTGTGCTCTTTCCATCTTACATGAGCAGAAAGTAGTCTTACTAATCAAAGATTCCAGGCAGGGAAGCCTAAAAATGAGGGATGTCATGGTCTTATAGGGATATAATGCATCTTTATAAGCACCCATTTTCACCACTACCTTGGTGAAAGCTGTAATCATTGATATTTCTTGATTTCCTACATAGCTGAGTAAAAGGCTTTATAGGTTTCAGTCAATACTTCATCCTCTGTTCCATAAACGAATCAATTACTTGCTTCAGTGAGACTTTTGCATGTGGCACGTTGGTTGCAATTTGGAAGTAGTTTCTACATCCTGAGTCACAGGCTTAGGCTACGTAGTTTGATTTTAACAAATAGACACCACCTCAAAAATTATTTACCTACATGAATTAGTTCTGCTGTCAGATGTTACATAAAACAGGGTATCTAAAATATTAGTAGAAAAGTTACAAATGTTAAGTTTATGCAAATTACCAGGAACAGTTTTGACTTTAAACCCTGTCAGTTAATTGATGCAGTTTGAAGTTTAGTCCTCTATTTTCTGGACTTATTTAGAGGATATAAAAATCACTTTTAAAAAATGGTGTCTTTGCAGTCTTAATACGAACTACCATAGAACAAAAGTTAAGAAAAACTCTTAGACTGGAAATTTTCATTATACAACATATGAACAATTATACTGGATATTGCATATTATTACTAGTGCAATGTTCTGGGTTTTTTTTCAGCTAATGAAATATATCACTGTATCTTAGACAAAAAGAGATTGTTGTTATGTTTTGTAAAGCATATTAAAGTGTTCATTGGTAGAATCCTAGTGAGCCCAAATAATCAACTTCCTATATTCATTTAGGTAAATTGGTTGTGTAAAGATTTCTTTAATGATATATGTGCAATTCACCATAAGAATATTTGCTTAAAAAATTTAAAAGAAATTTTAAAAGAGAATAACAAACCTCAACAAGGATTTATGCTGCAATTGTAGCTGTATTTGTAAATTTCTCGTTTCAAATAAATTATTTCACATATTGCACATAAAGTGTATGTCCTAGGGAGCACAGACTGCCTCTAGAGACAGCATGCTAAAAAAAGGAGACATAAAAGAAAGCTGGATAATGTGGAGAAAAGCAGTCCTGGCTCCATCTGCTGTCTGCTTTTTCTCTCCTTTTCTTTTTTTTTGGCACCTTTTTTAGCACATTCAGAGTAGGTAGGTCCTATATCTCTTCAAACACAGGCAATGTTTTAGGATACTTTTTTCTACTTTTGCCTGCTATTGAGATTAGTTTAATTTTGGAAAAAAGATCTTTCTTTTATGTTTTCTGCTCACCATTGATAGTTTTGGTCTATGTTGTTCTTACTAGACACAACTCAGATTAAGTAAGAACATACTCTTTTTTTGTCACCCTAGAATCAAGGTAATTTTGTGACCTTCCCCTCTTCTTCATCTGTATTAGTAAATGCTGTAAGGAAGCCCAGGCACAGTTCTAGAATCATTGCTCATTCTTAAAAGTATGCTCACACTAGCATTTTCAACGTGTAATTGAAAAATCTACTTCAAGTGCTAGCTTTTTATGTCAATTTTTCTCACAGTCCTTGGAAATAGGAGGGTGGTTGGACCAAGCCTGAGAAGAGTCTGGAGGTCTGAAGTGTTAGAGCTTGTCCCTGTTCTTCTGTTGAATAGGCTTGATCTTCAGAATCACTTCTGAGGCTCTCTAATTTGTGCCAAAATCTCAATTATAAAGGTATCTTTTTCTGTCTTAACTGCATACAGTGTAGCTTGGCTCGCCTTCCAAACTGTTCTTGTCTTTTATTTAGAGTCCTAATAAATATAAATATTTTGCTTGAAAATTTTTATTTACTTGAATGTTCAATAGACTTCAATTTTTATTTTATTTTTATTTATTCTACAAATGGCAGAATTTTGCATACAGAAGAACTTCCCAATTGGAATTAGTGTAAACATTCAAATTTGGAAAACTGCTGCAAAGTAGAAGTAATACCTTTGAGTTAATCCTACAGTTCAAGAATTATTACTGAACTATGATTCTGAAAAGGTGTGTATTACTGTGCTTCTAAAACATAGTTCTGTCTCAATAACAGGACCCAATTAAAATGTCCAAATGAAAAGTCTGACTGTAGATTGTGGAAATACTGAAAATACAAAGGAGATGCTAAATACAAAGGCAAGAATGCAAATAAGTTTTTAAAAATACTGATATTTGCATTCTTAGATCTAAAAAATAGTACTGAAAGCTCGTCATAGCTAAATATCAGGAAAACTTACTGTGACTAAATTGCTAGAAATTAAAATTTTATTACAAAGAAGATTTCTAAAAAATACTAATGAAGAAAGATAATTTGTGAAATACATGTTTTCTCAGATAAGGAGGAACATGTAGTCACAAGAATAAAGTAATTTCAAATATAATAGAAAATTAGTAATGCAGTCAGGCCAAACATTCAACACACTAGAAAATACTACAATTCATAATTCCTGATGTTTTTGTGACATGAGTTAGACCCATTTTTATAGTATGTTAAGTCTAGTTCCAGCTTAGATGTCAGAATACCAAAAAAAATACATTTGAGTAGTCCTACCACTTAAGAAGATCAGAAGGTTAAAAAAAAACCCACAAAGCAAACCAAAGTGGAAACAGAGTTGGGGAGATCTTTGATAAATGTCTACATTAACATAAAAAGTGAGTTACTTTCTACAGCTTACTGAAGTAGCATGTGTTCCTGAGGTTTTTGCTGTCTAGAAACTAATAACTGGGTATTTCTTTAGATGACATTCCTTATCAGCAATAATTAAGATATAAGTAAGATTTCTTTTAAGGGAGTGGTTATTTGCTGAAAAAAAATCTATGTTTGGTTGTTCCCAAACTACTTGTATCAGTTCAAGTGTTTCCAGCTGTAATGGAAGAGTTGGAGTAATACGGCTGTATAGATCATCAGCTGCCTTTTACTCAACAGGTCTGCAATTAAGGAATCATGTTCCCTAGGTACTGCTGAGTGCTCTAGCAGACAGTTCATGAACAAGATAATTTCAAGGAACGAGAAAATGTCTTAAAAACTAAATTTCGTTCAGTTCAAAGTACTTCCTCTCCAATCCCAACCATACTCTAAAAAAAAGAGTGAATCTTAGAGTTAAATATTGTATTAAATATTATTACTAATTATAATAATGGTAATATAATAATAACTCATTTATTTAAATGAAATTATTTGTTACCCAATTTTCTGTAAGCAGTCACACACGCAAAATGAATGACAGTTCATTTTTGTGTGTTTTTGTATAGTCTAGTTGTTTTCAATATTTTTCTTATATTAGTGTTCTCCCTCATCAAATTCTTCCTCATAAGAATCAGACAGGTCATATTGGTCATAACCGTCAGGTTAAGGTAACAAAGTATTATTTGAAGCAGTCTTCAAACTCAGGGATGTGTTATGTCATGCTCAGTTCATTTTTTCCCCAAGGTATCTCCACAAAAATTAGAATTAAAAGCATAGTATTATAAATAAAGATTGAGAAAGGGTGAGTGGTTCAGTTGCTCATTTTGAGAACGTCTTCTCTGGCACCTTTGTTTTTCAAATTGATATTAAGGATTTTTACCACGTAGACTCAATTCAGCTTATTGGTTTATTGGATCTTTTCCCCTGGACGTGTTCCATTTCTTTCCGCTGAAGCTGTTCTGTTGAGGCTGAGGTTATTTGTGACAGTGTTTTAAAAGCATATTATGTGTCTTTTTTTTCAATTTACAGTTCAGCTGTCTTACATATTGAGATTATCTTTCAGTATACCATATAAGCAATATATACCGGCAGTATATGGCATATATTATGGCAATCTACTTTGTTGCAACAAAACCATTTAAAATATTACAGAGTAAAGAGCACATCTAGAAATTGACGAGTGAAATTCACCTTCATGTTCAAAATACTCTTATCTTTTAAAATACATTTCTTGAAATGTATTGCAAATACTACAACATATAGCAAAATACAGATTCTCTTCCTGTACACGTAACATAAAGACATACATGCTGCTACCTGTGGTTACAGTTCAGTCACTTTGCTCATTTGTTCTGTTTCAGACGGTTCGCCATGGTTTTCCTTATCTACCCACTGCCTTAGCTTTTGACCCAGTTCAGAAAATTCTGGCGATTGGAACAAGAACAGGAGCCATACGAATGTATCCTTTCTCATTCAGAGTTTACACTATTCTGTGTATTTGTAATACATTGGTATGAATCATCTTCTGCAAGCACTCAGGTAAGGCTTCATGTTGTTATATTCTACTTTATTTTGCTTTGCTAGATGGACTAGGAAAGGGTGTGCTGTTGAGGAATTACCATTAGGTCCTTCAGATGTCCAGAGAAAATTATTTGACTGAGTTTTTGGCATATGGTTTTGGCATACATTGGTTAATATAAAGCTGTATTAATTGTTGTTTGCCAGCATGAGAAGTAGACGCTTTTCAGTATGCAAAGGTAGACTACAAAGTGGTAATGAGCAAGTTGTGCATGTTGTGCTAGCAGTAAATAAATTCATTACTGCAATGCAGTTAGCCAAATGTAGACATCTTCACACTAGATACCGATATATGAGTTATTGTTTAGACTCTTCCAAGTGAATGGTGGGAAATAAGTGATTTTAGGGTAGAATTCATCTCCTCCTAGAGGAGAATGTAAACACTCTGAAAGTGTCTGTTTCTCTTCATTAATTATAAATGTATATCAGTGCCAGCTCTTTTTTTATACAGTAGGAATTTCAAGTTAGAAGTCTACGTGGAATAAATTCAATATGAATGTAATAAAAAATTTGAAAACTTTGATTTAAAAACAAATGTCTGAGAATATTTAAATGTTACATAATTCAAAATGTTTCTCTGCGTAATTTTCTTAGTTTGTCATAATTCCAGTGTATTCCATTTCAGTGAAAATACCTATAAAGTAAGGAAAAAAAGAAGAAAGAATATTACAGGAGGGTTTAAAAGTTATGTGATATGAAAGGAATAAACCAGTATTTTTTACAACCTTTTTGTAGGCAAATAAATTCTGGGTTTCAAGTAGGGGACAGTGCTGTATAAAATACCAGCCTAATCTTTTCTGGTTCTTTTACTACCATTGTTCCCAAGGTAACTACAAACCTAATGAACCCAAAGGCAGGTTACAAAGAAAAGAAAAGTCTCCTCCTGGAGAATCACTCTGTGCTTCATGTAGCATGACTAAAATTTTGTTTCCTCCATTTTGGGGCACTCTTGTTCTGAATAGTCACATTTGCATAAGCCTCATTTTCTGTCTGATCCGGTACTTCTCACAAGACTCAACTAAACCTCTAGTTATGCAACAAGCTTTGCTTTGGTAGTTCTGCTCTTAATATCTACCTGTATGAAGCAGATTGAATAAATTCTATTCAGTTCTGAAGAGGAAAATCCTCTTGAATTTGTGCACTTCTGGAAAAGTGCAAGTCTAGTAGTCATGCTTTTTTCTTTTGGGAGGTAGGCAAGGTTAGAGGGCCAAATCCTTGTCTTTGGAAACTTCATTGTTTTCTTCTGTGAGTGGGGCTATTGGGAATTCCATGGGTAATGTAGGTGTAAGAAGACGACCTTGCAGAAGGCTGACTGCTGAGCCCACCTCTTCTTTCCATCTCAGCAACCTGGCTTTTGTAGGAGCAGTGCTGTTTCTGGCTAGGTATCCTATACCTTTATAAATCCCTCCTTTGAGAAAAATGCAGGTACAGAGCCTGAATTAATACAGGTTCATGTAGAATTAAGTTAAACCTGCATCTCCTCTGCACAGGAATGGAACAAGCAGTGGACAATTAGCTGTATTCCTAACCTTCTGTAAAACTCTCTATAATCTTCTATGGAAATTAATTCCAAAGGGTGAGAGGAAGAAGGGAGAAGAATGTTTTTCAAAGCACCCTTCCCTTTGCTATCTCTTCTCCAGTTTTGCTAGCAAACCCCTACATCATTCCCAGAAAATTTTCTACCAGTTCTAGTATCTGAATCAAATAAGAACACAAGATTACCAGGGAATTTGCTTATTTATTTTTTTTTAAGAGATGTCGTTTCATAACATAAGTGCTTCTCAGCTTAGGCACACAGCACCTGGTTTGCTTAATTGAGAACTGAGTTAATGGAAGCTGTGCTTTGAAGACAGAGGGTGCCATAAAAAGAATTACTTATTTATCCATTTTAACTAAGGCTTCTCCAGTTGGCTGTCAAAAGTTCACAGAACATATTATGTAAAAAGCCTAGTTGTGGACTAATAACTTTGCATTTGTACACAAGGCTGAGCAGTTATCGATGAAACAAGGCCTGGGACCATGCACAGAACACTACTCATTTAATCCAGTCTTGGGGCAACCATTTGTAATTGTTGAAATCGGGCAATAATATTCAAGTCAAGATGTAACGGGTTGAGTATTACATCTGAAAATACAATTCATAATGGAATTTTTAAAGCAAACTGAGAAAGTATTGATTTTAATGGCTCTGAGTCTTCCAAGTATTCTGTAAAAATACTTGTTAACAGAGCCACACAGTTTCATTCTGCCGTGAATCTGTTGGGTAACAGAAATAATTCATTCCACGCATACGTTGTGTTTGGCTGGTGCTTCTAAACAGTACTGTGGATGGAGTGAAAGGACACACTATTGGGCTACCATCAGAGAAATGCACCCAAGTAGTTAGTTGTTTGTTTATTGGAAGCACCAAAAGGGCCTGGTTTGGATCAGACTCTGTTGCACTGGCCAACACAAAGGCATAGCAAGACAGGATTTATGTTTAGTATTTATGTGATGATGTAGAACAAGTTTTCCTGTGACTAGTATGTCATATAATGGTACTGTTGCTTCCCTGTTTTTCTAGAAGATTCACAAAGTATTGGTATTTCTATTGGTCACAAGTTAACATGTCTCAAAGGACAGGCTGTTTCAAAGAAAATGAAATGTGTACCTCTGTGTTGTGAATTAATGTTTAACATCACACCTTCAGGTGATCATTTCAAATGATCCAGTAGCAGTACTGAAATTCACTATGCTAAATTGGCCTGGAATAGAGTATATTATTCATAAGTCACCATTAGAATACAGAGATAAATGAAAATTCATTTTGGTATGACAGTCAATTTGTCTCCTAGATTTCTTTTCAAGCTGCTTTAGATGCAACTGCTATAGCTTCTATAGCAATGGGAATTGCTGTTGCTATGCTCTACTGATCCTAGCAGTCTCTGTGGGATTCTTAAGGAACTTCAAACAGCCATGTAGGTTTTACCTGCACTGATGACTGCTGGGTACCAGATCCTCACAGGGGCAGCTATGCTCCGGCCCACAGAATGCGCTGCAAATCACCGACGAAAGAGTATCTTCCTATTACCAACACAAGCTAACAAAACCTGCAAATAAAGGGCAAAAAACCCGCTCTTGAAACAATTGCTATGCCATCTGGTTGTTCTTTTCTTTTGCCCTAAACACAGCAAATTTTATTTCCCTTCTGAGGACTTTTTTCCTATTTGAAGCCTGTTCTCTCCTCCCATACCTTTGATCATTGCTCAGATCATTGCTTGATACCACTCTACCTGGACTATCCTTGCTTCAGGCAAACACATTCAGATGAAGAGGAGCTATGAAACTGAATTCCTTTTCTTATCATCTCCATATCCTTCTCTAGTCCCAGTCTGGAGAATCTTCTGACATTGCACACGATAAAGTGTGCAGTCTCTGGTTACTATCAGAGAAGGTTCTGTATCATCGTACAGGGGGGTGAGAAATTAAGATACTTGGTCAGACTTAAGTCTCTTCCTCATTTTAGAGGAAAAGAAGTCATCTAGGGGTTTGTCACATTCTCAGTCTGAATAGACAGATTAAAATTAGTGTGGTTAGCACTGATTATTCCAGTATCTGATCTGAAGAAGTGGCATCTTTCTCTCAGATTTCCAGACGCATATTTCTATGTTGTCATTTGTTCATCACACAAATGCTTGTTAAAATTCATTATAGCTACTCCTTTGGACTTCTTCTATCACATCAAATATTTACTTAGCCAGTACAGTCACCTACTTCAAACATACAGAATAAAACATCTAAATATTTTTGTACTGAGCTGCTGATTATTTGGTGGTCAGCTGCAGTAAGAAATTCTGGAAGAGACTCTTCTATAGCTATTACCATTTTTGCTTACTAAGAAATGGGAGAAAGTTTGTCTTAAATCTAGTGCAAAGAAAACAACTTACGGGGTCCTGAATGGCCTCCACACCAATGAAAGCTTATCCATTATCAAACAGGTTTAAATTAGTAATATGTCTTTGGACATATTTAGTGTTGTCTGTTGTTGTCATTAATACATATTCTTTAGACTTACGGGCTTCATGTTGTCATGGATGCAGGTTATGGGGCATGCAAATCTTCATTTTCACTGTTTCCCGCTTGAGTAAAAAAGCAAACCATCCACAACGCATGCAAGGCTTTTCTAATAGACATAACAGTGTGCTGTATTCCAATCTTACCCGACAATATAGTAGCCTTTTTATACCTAAGCTTAGCTGCGTGGTCCTGACACTTCCTTTGCTCTGGCTCTGATGCTCATCACATATTTCTGTAAGCAATCCAATTCATTAGCCTGGTAAAATACTACGTCTTTGCTGTGTTACTTTTTTTGCCGGATGAATGAACTGAATTATCTGGTGCTTACCTCTGGTGCTAGTCAGGAAGATGCATAAGGACACTGGTAGGAGTGCATAGTTGGGACTGAACAGAGGGAGACAGACGAAAAATAGAAATTTTGACAGTAGAGAGCAGGTTATTAGATTGACTTGTCTTACTATGTGAAAATGAATCCCAGAAATCCAGCTATGGCAGAATGCAGTTGTCTACGAAATTTGCTACAAAATGTAGAAATAACCTTTCAATTTTGAGTGGTATGGAAGATAGCCTATCTTTGCTTATATTTTTAAAAATCTTCTTCATGTAAAGCCATTTGCAAATCACAACAATTCTACAGGCTCTGCTCAAGAGAGTTTCTGCTTTAGGATTATATTTGGAATAAGTTTTCTGGCCGGTTTTATGTGTTTCTTCCAATACTTTGATAGCAAGGGTGATTTTTAAATGTCAAATACAGTACAGCAATACTTACTTTACTAGGTACTTTTTGTGAAAAACAAAACATGGCTTCAGTATGGCCAAGAAGGCCAATAGCACCCTGGCCTGTATCAGAAATGTTGTGGCCAGCAGGACTCCCAAAGTGATCCATCCCCCCGTATTCGGCACTGCTCAGGCTGCACCTCAAATTACCTGTGTTCAGTTTTGGGCCCCTCGCTACAAGAAAGACATTGAAGTGCTGGTGCATGTCTAAAGGGCATCAAAGCTGAGGAAGGGTCTAGAGAAAAAGTCTAACGAGGACCAGCTGAGGGAACTGGGGGTGCTCAGCCTGGAGACAAGGAGGCTTGGGGGAGACCTTACCGCTCTCTACAACTACCTGAAGGGAGGTTGTAGCGAGGTGAGTATCAGTCTCTTCTCCCAAGTGACAAGCAATAAGACAAGAGGAAACAGCCTCGAGTTGTGCTGGGGGAGGTTTAGATTGGATATTAGGAAAAATTTCTTTACTGAAGGAGTTGTCAAGCATTGGAACAGGCTGCGCAGGGATGTGGTTGAGTCACCATCCCTGGATGTATTTAAAAAAATGTGTAGATGTGGTGCTTAGGGACATGGTTTAGTGGCAGACTTGGTAGTGCTGGGTTAACGGTTGTAGTCAATGATCTTGGGGTCTTTTCCATCCTAAAATGGTTCTATGGTTCTATAAGATTATCCCAGTTCTTTCTATGAAACAGCCAATAATCATATATTTGATTCCAGAGTTACTATCCCAAGTACAGGGGAAGGTGAAATCTAAACCTGATACAGCTCTGTTGAACAGCATGGATGTACAGCAGCAGCTGATGTACACAGAGAGACTTCATTACCAGGAGGTAAAACTTGAGGGTGTTTGTGCACACTAGAAAAAAATCAGGCAAAGAAAACAAGTACCACTAATGAAATCATCACCTGCAGAGTTCTGAGGAGGCATGGAATTTTACAGTAGTTAAAGAAAGTGTGGTAAAGAATGTTGGATATCAGGCTGGATGTACTTGAAGAGAATATAACTTGAGTTGAGGTCTGTGAGAAGGATGGCATAACATCTAAATATAAAGTGTGACAGATTTACTCTCCCTGGAACTGCTGTCTCTTAATCTAAGCAAGGTTTCGGTAGATTTATCCTTAAAATAAGCCAACTGTGTTCCATGCTGTTTACTCTATGAGATTTATTGGGCAGATGGAATGGGGGAAGCACAGACAAGATCATAAACCCAAAGTTCTGTTGTTTGACTTGGAAGAATCATTGATGCGTTTCATCTTTATCTCATTGTGGAATATATTTGGGATTTTTCCAGAGCATTTGAGTGATTCAGGAACACAAACCTCTCTGAGAGTCAGTATTCCTAACATAAGTTCTTTTAAAAATCCCTCTGGGAATCAACACATACATATATGTATTTTCATTTGCATAGATAAATAAATCAGTTAGTGCAGAAATAAGTTTATTGTCACTCTACAAGAATAAAAAAATACTATGAAATACCTGTAAACCAACAAATACGTCTATGTATTTTCATATGCATAGAAACCTAAATAAGTTATTATAGAAATTAATTTGTCAATCTGCAAGAATAAAAAATGTTATAAAAGGTATAACAATAATCAAATTTACCTGTATGATTAAATCTGTCTGAACCAGCATTTAGGGAATTTTAAATCTATACCAAGATTACGATGCATGTGGTTATGTGTGCACTCATGTATGTATACATATTAGGTCTCTGCATATGTGCATAAATTTAGGTCCATTGGTCTCCCAAGCCTCTTTCATGCTTTTTGAGTATGCAGTTTAAATATACAGTTACATCTAAATGTACTGGGCTTCCGTCATGTTCGGTTGCTATTTATCCAGGAGGTAAAAATGGAATCTGACATCTGGAAACAAACCTACTAAGAAAAAAATAGATTTTCATATATTTGGAGGAGCGCACAAAAGTGGTATACAGGTGGATGGATCTGGCAGCATTTTAAGTTGAGCTGAATGACTGCATTTATAGATAACTGTCTGAAAAAAATGCTTTCTGAATGTTTGTTGCAAGAATTTTATTGAGTTTAATTAGAAAAACAACTTCTGTGATATTGAAATGATGACTAGTGGTGATAGTCAACCATTTCAAAGAAGTGATGTGTCTTAATTAGACTTTGTGTGAGCTTCAGAGCTTTCCCTACCTTTTTTGTTCAAAACTTTGTCATCAGCAGAAGTGTTGTCATGCATAGGAAGGAATGCATATCAACATGCCCTCCTTTCCAGTCTGCTAATTATCTTTTTTAGACAGCTATCCATGACCTAAATTTGCAAGCATCCTTAAAACACAGAAATTTGTAGTCATACTATGCACTTAGTTATTTATTTTGACTCTTTCTTATTTTGCTTTTATCTGGCAAAATACTCTTGATGGGAGAGAGAATTGGTATTTCTCCAAACAACTTAGGAAAACTCATATCTATTAAAAAGGCAAACCCAGAGTACATAGGTACCTACGTACACTGGGAGTCTTTCAGCGTTGTGAAGAGAGACCTATTTCTGTCTAGCTATAAGCATTTATTCCATTTAAATTCTTGACGACTTCTCAAAGTTAGGTGCCTTTTTGCACATATGTTGTTTATGGAGGGAGGCCATGGACAAAAGGGAGCTGTGGAGAGTTGGATGCCCATCGTAAGGTAGAAAAGCTACAGTGCCTCTGAATGTCTCTGTATTGGGAATACCCATGTAGAAGGTCTTAGGAAATTTCTGGAACCAAAGAGATCTGTCTGTGAGGATCTTCTGAAGCAAGGAACATGAACCACATGTTGGTGGTTCAGTATGAGCTAGGACAGACATAGTTGCACACTATTTCAACCAAAAACTTAGGTACAGGTGTAGGACAAATGCATAGTTTTTTTCCTGAGGTCTGGAAAATGGGGATATAGACAAAACAGAAACTAGGATCTCATTCAGGAGAGGGGGATGGAAAGATTTCCTTGAAGAGGTTATTCTCCCTTATCCATGGCCAGCTCAGTCCCTCTTTCCTTAACTGTGACCTAGTTTCACTCCAGTTCTTATGGTTCTTAGATTTCTGTTCCTCAGCCCTGACTTGTCTTTTCTTAGTGGCAGCAAATAAGCAATATTCGTTCAGTCTCCACCTTTCTCCTGATCTGTGCAAAACAGCTTCTGAATGACATATTTTTCTAAGGAAAGTGTTCAAGTTAGGATACAAGATGTTTCCCAAGTGCTTCAGATACAGCATTCAAAACCACACATGACTACAGAAGAAAGAATCAAAAAAAGAGCATCACGGGAGAAAGCTTGCCTGAAAGAGATTGTGGATCAAGAGCTCCCAGAAAGTGAATAGCTGAAACAGCTGAGTCTTAGGGGGCATCAAAAAAAAAATGAAAGCATAGCATCAATCTCCTTATCCAGAAGGAGCACAGGGAGGGGGAAATGACCCGGAAATGTGGGGATCCTGTTCCTTTTTAATGTTGTTGTGAAGGGAGAGCAAATGTAGTTATATGTAGAAGTCATCACCACTTAAGCACATTTCTGTGAACCCACCCAATCCCCTTCTGGACACGCAGAAAGTTCGTTGACCTCCTCAATCATGTACGTGAGTACAATCCTTAGTGCTTGGATAATTTGGAAAATGTGGGAGGTAGTCCTTCAAAAAGAACCAGCCCTTTCTGTTCCTCTCTGAATGGAAAGGCTGCCCTGGTCCTTGCAGAGGTTTTACAAGGGTCAGAGGCACCTGTGACTGGGAGAGAACTGGGAACATCAACTCCCAGTCTGTTACATAGCCCCTTGCACTCAGACAAGCACTTTTGACTTCATGCCTATGTGGCCTCAGTCAACGCAGAAATGGGCTCTGCCATTGTCAAGGCATATTCTCAGGATCCAGGAGCACAGAGATTGTGCAACATCATTCTGGTGTAGACAAGCACCCAAACAGTGTTAAAAAATCCTGTACCTGATGGTAAATAAAGCATTAGTCTTCATCAGCTCTTAGGCCAGTTAGGTAAGGCACAGACATTGTGCCTTCTGGTGTAGCCTGTTAAGATGCTTATAAGTCTAACACTGGTGGGCCTCCAAGGCTTGCATAGCGTGAGGTCATAGTTCATGAGGTTTAGGTAGTTACAGCAACCCTGGGTTGTGCACCAGATGGAAACATGGATTCCATGAACTTGCTTTCTCCTTCATAGTTCAAGAATCCACAGAGATCAAAGGCTTGGAAGATTTTCTTGGTGTCCTCCGCTATTACTATTTGAAGAAAGATAGTTTGAAGAATGGTATCTGAGGCAATCAGTCACCCCTGGTGGACTTACTCTTTGCAAACTAGGTACCGACTAAAAAGTAAGAGTTGGAGCTGCCAGGCTCCACAGGGTGATTGACGCTCTTGAAAACAGGCATAGACTTCTGAAGCTACATGAAAGGCTGATGAAGTCATGGTACTAGCTCACAGCACAGGGGCTTTGCAACTGGGCTCCGCGTCTGAAAGTTTTGCATCAACAGCTGACCATTTCGCATCTAGAGGATAATGCTGTCCCACAAATCCAAACTTGTTTTCTGGGACCAGAACCTCCCATTAATCATACATAAAGCAATCATGGTGGCAAGTACTCCCAAAAAATCATTCTGCCCATCTTTTTCCACAAAAAAAGGAGGTCCAGGAGGATGGGTGCATTAAAATATACTTCCAGCATAGCATCTGCAGGTGCAAGGTTAAATTGCATTCTTCTTCTGAAGCACCTCACAGAGTGTATTGTCCAGACTTGTACTAGGGAGGTAGGCCAGGAAGCAGTTACCATTGTGCCACTCAGAAATGGTACAAGCAGGAACAAGAAAACTAAAAATAAGAATGACCTTACTGAGCAGTGGTGGCATGGGCAGTGAAGTGCTAAAGTCATCTCTGAGAGAGGCGCTGAAGGCCAGCATAGCGCTCCCTAGATAGTCTGAAACTAAGTAAGCAAATGTTTGTGGGTAAGTCCCTCTTGAGCAAATGTTCAAACCAGATATCAAATTTGAATGAAACCACCTGAAACAGGTAAAATGAAAATGTGACAAGTCTCAGCACAGACTTCTGCTCCCATTATAATGTAGACATAACCAATGCATCTGGAGATTTCTTCTGGAAAGAGCCATGAATAATGCAAGATGGTGAGTTTTATCTACCTATTTTCAATTAAGATCCACTGTACCAGCTTGAATGATCCTCTGGCCACGTAGGAAACAACTAATATTGTCATCATATTTCACAGGGTCATATACAAGTGCCAGATTTATCCGTCACCTCTTAAAGTGATGGAAGAAACTCTGAAACAAAATCAGACAGGAAGCATGCCTGCAGTGTGAAATACCAGAAAGTCAGCTTCAGTAGCTTGGGAGAGTGACTTCATTTGAGAAGCGCATGGGTAGTTGTATCTTTTTTTGGATGTTTTTGGGAACTTCAGTGTCTTTTTGTATGGGTTAGGTACCTCAGAAGTGATACTATGACAGAGGAGAAATAATTAAAAATAGGAAGATAACCAACAGCAGTTTGCAGAAAGTTACTAGTTTTCTCTCGGCAAAGTGAATCATAGAAAAATTTATGTTGGAAAGGACCTTTAAAGGCCGTGGAATCTAACCCCCCTGCATTGAGCAAGGACATCTTCATCTAGGTAAGGTTGCTTAGAGCCCCATCCAACCTGACCTTCAGTGTTTCCACGGATGGGACATCTACCACCTCTCTGCACAACCTGTTCCACTGTTTCACCACCCTCATTGTAAAAAATATTTTTTTTATATCTAGTCTAAATCTACCCTCTTTTAGTGTAAAACCATTTCCCCTTGTCCTATTGTAACAGGCCCTGCTAAGAAGTTGTTCCCCTCTTTTTTTTTATAAGCCTCCGTTATGTATTGAAAGGCCATAATAAGGTCGCCCCAGAGCCTTCTCTTCTCCAGGCTGAACAACCCCAAATCTCCCAGCCTGTCCCCATAGGAGAGGGGCTCCAGCCCTCTGAGCCTTTTTGTGGCCTTCTCTGGATCCACTCCAACAGCTCCATCTCTCTCCTGTGCTCAGGGGTCCAGAGCTGGAAGCAGTGCTACAGGTGGGGTCTCACCAGAGTGGAGTCGAGAGGCAGAATCACCTTCCTTGACCTGCTGGCCACACTTCTTTTGATGCAGCCCAGGATGTAGGTGGCCTTCTGGGCTGCACACACACATCGTCAGCTTGCGTCCGGCTTTTCATCCACTAGTACCCCCAAATCCTCCTCTGCAGGGCTGCTCTCAATTCCTTCATCCCCCAGCCAGTACTGATTCTGAGGGTTGCTCCGACCCAGGTGCAGGGCCTTGTCTTTGGCCTTATTGAACCTCATGAGGTTCACAGATGCCCACTTCTTGAGCTTGTCCAGGTTCCTTTGGATGGCATCCCACCCCTCAGGTGTGTCAGGGAGGGTGCACTTGATCCCGCTGTCTATGTCACTGATGAAGATATTAAACAATACCGGTCCCAATATGGACCCCTGAGGGACACCACTTATCACCAGGTTCCATCTGGACATGGAGCCATTGACCACTACCCTGCAACCAATTCCTCATTCACCAAACAGTCCACCCATCGAATCCATCTCTCTCCAATTTGAAGAGAAGGATGTGGTGGGGGACCATGTCAGAGGCCTTACAGAAGTCCAAATAGATGACATCCGTGCTCTTCCCTTGTCCATTGATGTAGTCACTTCATCATAGAAGGCCACTAGGTTGGTCAGGCAGGACTTTCCCTCAGGGAAGCCATGCTGGCTGTCTCGAAACACCTCCCTGTCCTCCATGTGCCTTAGCATAGCTTGTAGGAGGATCTGTTCCAGGACCTTCCCGTGCATAGAGGTGAGGCTGAGAGGTCGGTAGTTCCCACGATCCTCCTTTCTACCCTTTTCAAAAATGGGTGCGATGTTTCACTTTTTCCAGTCACCAGGGACCTCACCTGACTGCCATGACTTTTAAAATATCATGGAGAGTGGCTTGACAACTACATCATCCCTTTGTGGTTAGCACTGACTAAGACTTAACCAGCAGAAGGTGATGCGAGTGTATAGCCACAGCAGCTGGAATCATATGGCAAAAGACACATGCTCTAATGCTGAAGAATTTATTTCACATTTTTGCTCTAGCCCCACAGTGTAAAGGAATGCAAATTATGTCTGTGCCAGGCTTCTGAATTACGCTCTGTGTTGTTACAATAACGTCCTGGGTGCCTCTGCTGATTTTGCATTGATATGCAAAGATTACAACAATAAAGCCATCCATAGTAACTACTTTAAAGACTAACTATAATAAACAAAGTACACATCATTTAAAGAATTGCCTGTCTGCCATTGTGCTAACATTGTACTAAAATACTGTAAGCCAAGGCGGACTTGGCAAGTCAGCTCTCAGTGATGCTGGGTTTTGATAAAAGAGGAGGTCCCTTCTTTTATGTTATGTCCTTCTTACTCTATGAATGTTTTCTTTATAGGCATGCTGCATTAGGTATTACATCCCAGATTTTGCAATTACGGTGTCTTTCCTTGATTGTTTCTTGTGGTGGGTTGACCTAGCCAGCAGCTAAGCAGCACATAGCCATTCACTTACTCCCCCCAGCAGGGCATAGGAAAGAACTGGAAAAGCAAAAGTGAGAAAACTCGTGAGTTCAGATGGCGACAGTTTAATAAGTGAAGCAAAGCTGTGCCTGTAAGCAAAGCAAAATAAGGAATTTACTCACCGATTCCCATCAGCATGCAGATGTCCACCCACTTCCTGGAAAGCAAGGCCTCAGCATGTTGCACGGTTAGTCACTTGGGAAGGCAAATGCTGTAGCCGCAAATGTCTCTGCTTCCTCCTGGTTTCCCTGACCATCATACTGAGCATGCTGTTATATGGCAGGGAATATCCCTTTGGTCACTTTGAGTCGGCTGTCCTGGCCGCGTCCCCCTCCCAAACTCTTGCATACCCCAGCCCACTCACTGTGGCAGGGTGGGCAAAATAAACTCTTGGGTTTTTATTAAGACTGTTTTAGTCATATCTAAAACACCCCACCATACAGGCTGCTATGGAGAAAATCAGCTCCATCCCAGCCAGGCGCAGTACACTTCTCAAAAATTCTGCAGTACTGTTTGTTTGAACAGTTTTCAAACAATGATGACTGGAAATCTAGTGGTCTTAATGTGCTTTCATTGTAAAACTGCTGTCTTGAGCAGAAACAGTATTTCACAAACTTCTCTCTAATTATTGATAATAATTGTGCTTCCTGATAAACAGTATCTGGGATATTTTCATTTTACTAAATAACTATTAGCAAGTATCTGTGTATATTTGTGTTGCTATTCAACATTAGCCCTAAAAATGCTCACAGATAACATAAGAAGGAAATACCGGAATTTGATTCTTTTGTACTATGGTTGATTTCTGGGACTTTTTTGTGATTGCTCCAAGAAAGCTAAAGCCCAGATCACCTAGTAGGCTGCTAACTTTCAAGCACTATAGCAGGTGCATTTTAAATGCTAAGATTTTTAGAGGAGTTTGAGTTTCTGTTTTGTTATTTAGCTTTATTTTCTACAATGCTAAATTGATAGTGCTATGACATTATATTTACATATTTCAATTGCTTCAGTAAATAAGGATTGGCTAAATTATGTGGTCTTATCTGAGACGTCAATTTCAAATGCATTGTGCTTTTATTATGAGATGAATCACTGTGTGGCAGATGTATACTAACATTTTAGTAATTTAATGTATTAGGCATGCACATGAATAACTTTACTCAACTATATAGTCTCTTGGAAGCCTATGATTAGAACTTAACATAGTTTTTTAAAATAATTATCTTTAATTTTTTTTCTTTATTATTATTTGCACCATGTAAGTTCACAGGTTCAAATAATTTCTTGATTTCAGATGTGGGTAGATGTTTGCCCCGGTTCCCATTACATTATAACAAGAGTGTTTTTTCACAGCAGTTTTATTAATCTTAATTTGTAGAGTTTGAGAGATTTCACTTGATGTTAAATTCTTATTGCTAAGGGGTGGCTAACAATACATTAGTACTTTGACTGTTGAGGAACTTGATTTAAAACATGTGATTTGGTTAGGGGAAATGTCCTATGTTCCTTCCACAGACGTTATATGCTCCAATCGGTAGATTTACATACTTTTAATGCCAATTCATTTTATCTTACTAGCCAAATTCATGAGAGGGGCATCATTTTGAAACCCAAGAATGTAGTCTCTTAGATAAAAATTCAATTAAAACTTAACTTTGAATGTGGCCATTTTTAAAGTAAGTGCTAGAATGAAAAGGGTTTAGGTGCCATTCATGAAATCAAGCAAGCAAAGTAATATTTATTTCCCAGTAGTATATTCACAAGAGGCTTCTGGTAGATAAGAAGACAGAGAGTTTACCTGTGTCTTATTCCACTGTGGAGAGTAGCCTAACCACCAGTACGTAAATAGGGCATAAGCAGGACCTGTGAGCCCAGGCTGGAGCAGGTTTGCTGGCAGGTCTTGTGGCCCCGCAGGGGACCCACGCTGGAGCAGTTTGTGCTCGTGGGGGACCCACGCTGGAGCAGGGGAAGAGTGTGAGGAATCCTTCCTCTGAGGAGGAAGGAGCAGCAGAGACAACATGTGATGAACTGACCACAACCCCCATTCCCTGTCCCCCTGTGCTGCTCAGGGGGAGGAGGTAGAGAATTTGGGAGTGACATTGAGCCCTGGAAGAAGGGAGGGGAGGGGGGGGGTATGTTTTTAAGTTTTGATTTTATTTCTCATTATCCTACTCTGATCTGAATGGTAGTAAACTAATTTCCCCAAGTCAAGTCTGTTTTGCCCATGACAGTAATTGGTGAGTGATCCCTCGTCCTATGTTGACACATGACTTTTTGTCACATTTTCTCTCTCCTGCCCATCTGAGGAAGGGAGTGATAGAGCAGCTTTGGTGGGTGCCTTGCATCCAGCCAGGGTTAAACCTCCAGACCATCTATGCTTGTAAGCTATTTTTCAGCTTATAGTGTTTTGCTTTGCAGGAAAAGCAAGCCCAACCATGGTAGGAGACTTGCACTCCAGTCTGTGCTCAAGGAGTGTTTATAAATTTTATTTTGAACAGTGATTAGGTGCAATAATTCTAACATCAAAAGTTATTCTCATTTTTGTAGATCATGTTAACTTGGCAAGACAGATTGAATATCTAATTAGTAATAGCTTCATGTGTTTGTTTCACAGGAGTTTTCATAAACCAGTTTATACTAGAAGATCAAATGGTATCTGATCGATTTGGTAATTTCAAAGTAGCTTTTAGATTTAGAGCTGCCTGTATGGGCCCATAGCTTTTGTCATTAGTGAATATATTTATTTTGTATTACGAGGTCACTAGAGAGAATACACAGATTATAGTAGGGGCTGGAACCTAAGACCTCTCCATCCCAGGTGAAAACTTGCTAGCCATGATTTCTTGTTCCATTTCTCTTAATTAGTCTTACCTTCTCCTCCAAGCCTCCAGGTCCTGCCCTTCTGAACTGAAAGAATTGAGTTACTGTAGTTCCAAGAAGGGTCTGGTCAGGACATTCTGTTCATAGCACTTTTTTTTTTAAGCAGAGTAACTGTTCATTTTTGTTCCCTCATTATCTTTAGATGCCAGAAAAACTGAACTGATGGGGCAGTTTTTGCATGCTTTGTAAGTACACCTTTTCATTCATACAAGAAGGTGTCTGATGGATAGAGACAGACACCTGCAGACATAGAATTGGCTAAACAGAGTTTTTGAAGATAAAAGTTTTCATCTTTAGCAAAGCCTGAGACTTGCCTTTTCAAGTCCTTTGGCCCTTAATAAACAGAGCCTTCAACTTGGTTCCTGCTGCTCGTATCTGTAAAATGGAAAAGCATCTACCAGAAATCTTATAAAATGTAATGCAAAGTTGTAAAATTCTTTTAAGATTAAGAACACCAGAATTGTATTTTCCAAATCTATAGAAAAGGGAAATCCTTAAATACATTCACAACGGTGATGAGCACCGTTACAAACATCTGTGAATTATTCTGTGCATTTTGATGTGTGTGGCTTGTATAAAGTGAATTAATAGCCATTCCTGAACACATATGTCAACTAAAATAAAATTTCATATAAAAATGGACGTAAAATTATTTTAAAGGTAGCTCACCTAAATGAAAACCATCATCAGGACCAAAAGCTTTTCAAGCTGCCAAGTTCCTCAAGTAGGATGTCCCAGCTAAAAAGAAAACAAACTCCAGCCTTTCCTGAAACAAGAGAAGGGAATTCTCCTGTGAGGATCATCCCTAAGAATGTCTTCACCTGTGCTCCTCAAGTTTGTAGGTTAGAGTTCCTAGCATTGCAACTGTCAAATGAAAGGGAATTTCAATGAAAACCTGATTCATTTTATAGGTTCCTTCAGTTTTAATTGAGAAATCATTCTTTTGTACTTGAAAGTAGAAGAATCACTTCATTAGGCTGATATTTTTTACTACAGAAAAGCTTTATCAGTTTCCTTTAGGAGTAAATTAAATCATAGGGAAATCAGTATCTGCAATAAGAAAACAGTGTAATTTTCAGGGCTGCTGAACAACTTAAGGACTTCAGACATTTTTCAGTTGTTTAAAAAACATTTAAATTATTTTTAAAGGCATATAAGTAACACTATATGCTACATATTTCTAGAAGTAAGCTACAACCTATGCTACAAAAGAGGACAGAAGAACATTAAGAATCCTTACTAGTTTTGTTTAGAGGAACAATTATCTCCTGAATTCAAATCCATTAGTTAATTTAATTCTGAGTGGGCAGGTAGAATGTTGTACCTTGCCTATTTTAGCTAGTTGTAGCCATTTTAGGGCTTCGCAGAAAGATACTAAGAGGCATTATATTAAAAGTAAATATTTTTCTTCTGAGTTCCTACCCTAACCAATGAAACTCTGAAACAGAGTTAATAAAAGTATGGTACATGTAGGTCTGCATGTTCAAAGCATTCATTTTCAGTTAGTTCTGTATCACTTCTGTCCCCACACCTCTCCAGCTTTGCTTCTGCTACTGTCGGGATTCTTCACCAACCTTGTGCTTCTGGTCCTTATGAGCAAGAGCTGTTTCAGGGTCCTTGTCTGCTTTGCCATGCTGTGTGCTGTAGAAAAAGGAAGAAGCACAGACATTCCACTTAGATGAAATGAGGGTGAAAGAATGAAACGCAGCCTCTTTGAACTGCTGCAATCTTTGTTTGTTTCCCATCTTCTGTCCTGTGAGACTGATGTTACATCACGAGGAGAAAAAGAGAAAAATTCGGTGGTTTCCTGAAACAGTCTAGTCAGTTGCCTGCTCCCAAAACAGAGGAATCGAAGTGTCTGCCCTGATTTCCCTAGCAGGTTTGAAACTTAGGAGGGGCACTGAAGGTTTTTCTGCCGTTCCTAGATGGATATCAGGTACAGCTAAATTTATTCATGAGGGGAAAAGCTACCAAAACTGCTGCCACTGATTCCATTGCTACTGAATAGTTTAAAGATGCCTTCTACTTCCCTAGTTTAGAATAGGATCCTGAAAGCTGGCAACTGAGAAATCATAAAAGCTCTCCCTCTTCCAGCAGTTCTGATAATGTCGTGCAGTTTCTAACAGGATAGGTGAAACTTGTGAATGAAGACTGTCAGAAAGCATGTTCACAATCTATGTGCTTGGTGTCAGCTTTGCTATCCAGAAACAAGACTTCCACTGGTGCCTAATGGTTGCTGCTTTGTCTTCAAACACAATTAGATGAGGTTCATGATATTGAAGTCTATAAACAGATCTCAGAGTGTGCAATGGTAAATTATCAGTACTTAAGTAAGGATATGTTATCTGTCCTTGCTTCTGATATTCCCCATATTTAAAACTTTATCTGTGTTATCATCAGCTCTTAGTTTTACAAGGTCTGTGCTTCGACAGAGGACAGGCAATGAAAGGCATTACCTTGTGGTTTAGAGCTCCAGCCCAGGGTGAATATATTGCACTTCTGGACTCTGGTATGATGTTGGCATCATGACTGTAATTAATACACAATGGAACAGGGAATCAAGGTTGTACGTGCAAATTTAACTCTTGCAGTCTTTTTGAATTCTTGGCTTTAATGTGCAGACTTTAACATTCCTTTAACACTTCAGTGTGATCATATAGTAAATTCTGTAAGAACTAGAGTTGATTTTGCACTAAAGTAGGAAATGTAACTTATTGATCTAAATGTATTTAAATGTATTTTAAAACATGTGTGCAAATACTGAATTTTTATGTAAAATCAGCTAAATTTCAGAAAAAATAGATTATATAAAGTATCTTTCAAATAAAACCTGGATTAGAAACAGCCAAACCTATTAAAACCATCAGTTCATTTGCCTTTTAATTAGCAGCTTTATGTTTCTAATTAAAGCTATAATTAGTTATCATCCTGCTTGCTAGAAATATCTTTAGAGTCCAAGTTTCAATTAAATATTTTTTCTTTCTCTTCTTTCTTGGTAGGGAGTAGAAAGAACTAATATTGTCTGTAGTTCCAGCAATAATTGTAAGGGAAAGAGGCAAAGTCTGTCAGTATGTCGTGGAGCTATGAATGGCTATTATGAATGAAGTTAAGCCTGGTATCAAAGACATAGAAGATCAAGTTTAATCTGCCCATATTGCTGCTTGTGAAATAATTAAGTATCTTGGATGATACCAATAAAAGCCTACCTAAACTAGATAGTTTGAGAATTTGATACTAAGTATTTTCAAGCTGTTTGAAGAATCAGCAGAACCTTTTGGGAGGAGCAGACTCATGCAAGTATCTTTCATTTAAAAAAAAAAAAAAGGAAAACCTTTCAGTTCTCACTTACACATTTTCTTAAATGCATATTTAGAAAATAACTTATTCATCAACCAGCTACAACACTACCAAGTGTTGTTTAAGTGAATATGTTTATACTGTCCATGGAAACAATGCTGTCTTTTTTTTTTTTTTTTTTAGCTCTAGTCAATGTATGGTTATATAATCACAGTGTGTATGCCTTGGAGCTTTGTTGTAACTGCTTACTGCAGTTATTATTCAGACATGATTCTGGAATGTTAGGCAGGGTATTTTTATCAACAGAATCTTGTAAAGTTATCTTTTAAAGAGAAATTGAGCTGTGAAACTTCATGTCAGATTCAAGCTCTTAAGCATATAAGATCTCTCATGGGGCTTTTCTATTGCAACAGTTGCATTCATCAACAATCTGTATACAGTTAGTTACAGGGGTTCACAGAGCTCTTCCTAGAATTCCTGCTCTAAGTTTAGATTTTCCCGATGTACGTAAGCAACTATACTTATTTTTTCTTCTAGTGGAAATCATGTTGAGTTTTTCCACTTTGCATGTGGCCGTCATCTTGCTCTTTGACCAAGTTTATTAGGTCTGTTTCAAGTTCCTCACTAAACTTGCTAAACCAAAGACTTTGTCACATGTGTAACTCTAGATCTTTAACAGATTACGAAATATAGCAAACTTTATCAGACGTACACTTGAGTATTGTGACCTCAGCCTAAGTGCCATTGCTTTTGGTGTCACTGTCTTCAGAATGTCAAAATCACTGTTGAAACGGGACTGCTCCTCTCTCTGTCATTCATTTTTAAAATGCTTTTCAATTTCTTGAAGGTCCTACTGGGAGTTTTTGAAGTCTGTTAGAATTCTATTTTTCAGTTTGTTGACAGTTAATCATACCCTTTTCTTTTCCTACTGTAATTTTTAATTAATGGAGGTATTTTATTCTCTGTTACTTCAGTTTCTGCATTGTTTTATGGTTAAGGAAACTATCTGCAGCCTTTTGACAACCGTGGAAATTGTAGTCTCATGACCTTTTAGAAGGCCAAGAAGTACCAGGAGATCAGTATCACATGAAGTTATTGGGAGGAATGACTGTTATTTTTTAGGGAACAATGATTAGAGTAAATTTTTTATTATTATATTTCTTATTTTAATTTAAAGAAGTTTGCAGGGTGCCAGTGTAAGATTTACTGGGTTGTAATTTCCCAGAATATCTCAAGTGGCTTTTAAAAGTATGTGTTATTGTCCATGCAGGGTGGTTTGTTGTTTTTTTGGGGGGGGGTTTACTCATTCTGCTTCATTCCTATGGCTTCTTCCAAAACATGATGTAATGTCATCTAAATCTACTCGTAATTAGGACATTAGCTACTGGTTTCTGAACCTATTTCTGATATCCTCATCTTTAATAGGATCAAAAGCTGAATCAAAGAAACAATTAAGTTTTTTAATGTTCTTGCTTGCTCGCTTCCTTTACCCTGGGTAACCCAGGAGATTCATCAGGTTTTGCTGTAGCTATTCTTGTTTTGTATGCTTGCCACTTCCAATGTGATCAAAACATATCGTGCTTTTTTTTTTTTTTTTGTCCTTTACCTCTCTTAATACTCTGGACACTAGTGTAAATCTAGAGCAGCTCTTCTGAGTTGAATGTGGTTATCCAGATGGATGTTGTACTTTCCACCTCCACACAGCCTGACTGCATTTCCCCCCAGGTTTTATTCTTCATTAAAATAAAATAAAATGTTTGAAAAAGAGCATATATTTGCTTTTTATGATAATGAGCAAAGAATTGTATTAAAAATTGGTTTTGCATAAAGAAGGTTGGACTGTTAGCCCAACTACTGTTCTTATAATCGTAAAAGCTCCATTGTAAGTAATTTTTTCTGCCCTTTTCAGGTAAAATGGCATTCATATTGATTCCATCATGTATAATAGGTAGCATAGGCTTTACCTGAAGTGAATTTGGGCTTCCAGGGACTTGTGAAACTAAGAAAATCTCTCTTATTAACCAGTATCTATGGGAGTAACACCAAGCAAATTGCAGGGAATCATGTAGTTCTGTTGCATCTGAGTTTTTTTAAAAGGAAAGTTTAAACACTCTTGAGAAGCACTGCATGTAAAGTAAGACAGCATTCATTAGTTTTTAATGTTTCCATTTTGCATTTACAGGTTTGCACTGACTTTTAAATAGAATAGTTCTAAATCAGTATTCTATAATCTATACTGATAAACCTCAAAAAGCAACACTATAAAATGGGGAAAAAAGCAGTGTCTTTTAGGGAAACCATTAATCACCAAGTGTCAAAATTATTAAAATGGATATTGGTAGAGCTATCCCAGTTTTACTGCTGAGGAAACAGAAGCACTGAGTGGTAAAGTGATTTGACCCAGTCTTTAATGAGTGATGGTTAAAGAGCATAGATTCTTTGATTTCCAAGCTAGCACTTTGTCCACAAGCTGTTTAATTCAATGGCATTTAACCTGAAAGCTTGTGTGTATGTTTCTGATGATACTCTTACATGTTGTCTTCCAGACCATAAGGAATTCAGGACTGATTCCCTTACTCTTTTGCATTGTGCTGCTGTAATAGCAACCTAAAAGGGTAATGTGTTACGGTTAAGTCACGTACATCATATACTTCACTGTTGTTGAGGCTTGATGCATAGGTTTTGGATTACGTATTACAGTTGTTGAATGGCATGTGTAGCATACATGGAAATTGTTCTCAGAGTCAGGTTTTGGGCCCTCTGATGGCATACACAGGCGTTTGTTTAATGTTCCACTACATACAGAAATGCTATATAAAATCCTGGGATAAACAGATTCAGTGTGCACATTCCTCAAATGTAAAAAGAGGTTGTAAAAATTTCATTGCCCAAATGTGCATCACTGTGTTATTTTAGTTCCTATCTGAAGTGAGGAAAAGGGAAACAGTATACACACAAAGAGAAAAGAAAAGAAAGTACTCTTGGCAGTTGTATACTTCCAGATTGTACTTGCATTGGGGGGGGGTGGGGTGTGGGTGGGGGGAATCTGGGAAAATGCTGTGTAATGTGGCCACCTGTCAGGAAAATTACCACCTGTCTCCAGTCTCAATCTTAGTTGTTCAGAACATTAACAGAAGAGAAAAATAGTGATATCCCTGTAAGTGAAAACAGTTGATGCATTGATCTTTTTTAATAGGGTTACAAACTATTTATTATGCAGGTAATAAAAGGCTGAATAAATTGTTTGTACTGTGTATCAGAATATCAAAGTCTCAGGCAGACAGAATTGGCTCTTGAAACCTATGTTATGTTAGGTTTTAGGTTCTGTAAGCCTACATGTTAAAAACCTCTGTTTAAATTTCTCTTTTATCTCACTAACACTCGTTTCATTTCAGTCACAGTGGCAAATTTTAATCACTATTGCTTATGAGTTCAAGCAACCACCAACTTTATCATTCATACTGTAGATGCTGGTTTCTTTTACTAGCTTTCTCCCAAACAGGGAACGAGATATTTCCAGGTTCTTCTTTATCACTTGTTCCCTGTCTTTTCTCACTGAGGCAGGGTTAACCATTGAACATGTACTGAAATGATGAAGACATATATGAAGACCTCAGCCTTCATCAGCACATTGCTACTACTACCATAGGCAGTATAGAGCCCTCAAGCTACTCAGCGTGAATCACATCTTAAAGGAAAAACTTTTACAGGCAAGTCCTCTTGCTCTTTCTTTTTCTCCAGCTGTAGTTTGTTACTAGTTTTAATCACTTGGGCAACCTCCCCTTCCACTAAATCACATAAAGCTACCAGGTACTCCACATCTTACAACCCTGAAATGCTTCTTCTGCACTCTCATGTTCTGCAAGACTTTAGGGAACCAGCAGGTGCTTTTCTGTAGCTCTGTATGTGTGATGTTTGTTGTACCACCTGGACTGGAAGCCTGGTACTGTCTGTCTGGCTGTTTTGCCTGAGATCTAACAAGAGAAGATAACTGGGAGAGAGAGAAGCTGAAACATCATCCCAGGGTGAGGACATACTCTTCTCAAAGTCTTGTGCTGTAGAATACAGTCTTGCTATTGGCAGGAAAATCTAATTTTCAGTTCCAGCATCTTCAGGCTACTTATTCACTATATAATGTGGTATTTCTGCTATTTCACAAATCTGTAGCCACTTTCCTGCATCATCTCAGTATTAGCAGATGCCCACATTAAAGCTGTCTTAGCAAACCCAGGAGTCCTTTACTCCTACCTGCCTAGTACTCCTCTGCGTGTCACTATGCCTCTGCAGTTTCTCAGGTCTGGCAATTGTCTTTCATTCTACAGTGTCTCAGAACTTCTCAGTACACCCAGCGAGACTTATCCCATTTGCTCATCTGTAAGAGCTTCCAGGTTTTGCAGGACTGTGACCTTTTGCTACTGTTTGTAGCAGGATATATTGACTATATACACTGATATTTGTAGCTGAATGCAGAATGTTTGCAAGTATACAAAATAACAATCTGTGTTAAATATAGAACTTGATGATTTGGTGATCATAAAGTTAAGGGGACAATTTCTTCTACTTGCAATTGAGTAATATTCCAGTGGTAGCTGTAACTGTTGCTAACAATGAAACATCAAAGAAAAAAGTGGTTCTTCACTTCTTTTAATGCAATTGGATCAGTTAAAAGGAAGAGGAGAATAAATATCATCTGACTTGGACAGTTCTGTGAATTCGTCAGCAAGTCTCCGGAGACTGAATACTCTTGCATTTTGAAGTATGTTTCTTTCCAGTCTTTATAAAAACCTTGACACTTCTTGGGGGTGTAGCACCACTACAGGTTCCACCAGCCGTGGGCATACCTAAGCTGGGTGCCTGGAGTACAGCTGTGGTAGGAAAAAACCTCAGTGAATGAACTCAAAATCTCCCTGGGAATGTGAGTACATGTTGCAAGGTCAACCCATACTGATCGTGGTGCTGCTGCAGGTAGCACGATTACAATACCTGTGGTTTGTGAGTTCGTCGTGAATTACCTGCCTGATCTGTAGTCACATCTTTGCTGGCTGTATGATTGTGGGTTTGTAACTAGAGGCTGTACTTTTTTCATACTTTACAGTAACTCATAAATGTTTAAGACAGCTTTTGAGCAATTAGTGTTGCTTCTGCTCTAGAAGTTATGAATTTGTTATATGCAATGATTTTCATAATGTGTCACCTTAATTGATTTCAGTCAGTTTGGCAAAGAAAAGCAGTAAAAATGAAAACATGTAAGACTGCAGTTTTCTAGTTGCATGAATAATGTGCAATATGAATTCCAATCTATTTTCATGAAGATGATAACAAATGGCTTATTCCACTCTATTCTTAGCCTGGAAATACGCTGACACATCTAATGCATCATAAGAAGTACTTTACACGTGAGTTACCTTGGTTAGCGGCTCACTGCGTCCCCACACTGGTGGTTCCTATTTATGAAGTGACTTTACACTTGAATGCTGCTTGTTTTGTAATGCTTAAAGAGAAATAACCCTTTAAACTGATAAAATGTGAAAAAAATCTGTTGGGCTAGAAATCTTTTTCTACAAGTGGGCTGGGTTTTTTTCCTTCAAATATGTAGCCATTGTGTATTTCTTATTCATCCCTTGTGCATGACCTATCAGACTGAAGTGGCTTGTGGAGAGGAAAAGCAATGCCAAGATAAAATACTAGGAGCAGCGCTAGAAGAATTCTAATGCAGATTTATTTTTAAAAATACACATCAAAAAGCCGTTTAAGAAAATCATTTCTTGACTTGTGATCATGGGCAAACATTTTTTCAGAACAAGTTGGAAAATACATCATCTTGTTTATCTGTAATTATTCTCCTCTCAGAATGTGATCGTAGGTACTTGATATACTTCCTGAAAATTTTGAGGATTCATGCCTTAGTGAGTTCTTGGGTTGTAGCTGAGGTGGATTATTTGACCTTCCTTGAGAAGGTCACCTGCCAAGGGTAGGAGCCACTTGGGTAGTTGGAAATGATCTGTGCTGCATACATGAACTGGATAAGGAAATTCTAGGAAGAGTGGTGCTTCAATTCCTGGGACTGTCCGTTCTACCACTGGTTTGTCCCGTTAGATCTTCTCCATGTGCCTCTTTTTATCATTCCCACACACCACCGCTCCCCAGTGTGTTGGGGGGAAGCTTAAGAGGGGTCTCTTTCTAGCACCTCCACAGGGAAGGTGAGAAAAAAGCACTGAAATAATGAAATTGTTTCACTTCAATAAGTTCCTAAGAATATGCAGATCCAGTTCTTTTGTGTTGTGGTTGGATTTCTCTTACAATGCCTGTTGCAGAATTCAGGATCAAAATAACTTCAGATAAGCAATTTTGAAATGTAATCCAGAGGATACTATGTCACAGTGAATATGCAAATTTAAAAATGTTTTCTGAGATACCTACATGATACACCTGATAAAAATTTGGAATTCCAGTTGTGTGGATTAACCTAAACTGAAAGCTGCAGAGGAAAATAAAACCTTGTGGCAAAAAAATGTGTTCTCCTCATTGCTGCTTTAATGTGTTCAGAGCCAACTCCCACTTTAAATGAAGTCACTTTTGAGTTAAACATTCAAAAATATTTCTTTCTTGTTTAAGATTCTTCAGCCATGAAAATTTGTATGACTGGTTATATGTTTGCCTAAAGATTCAGATCTCTCTCCATCATCCATGAGCTCAGTGAAAGCTTTGCTTGAAGTTCTAATCACATTATTAGTTTTATTCTGTTGGTAGGGTGAATGACTGGAAACCTCTTTGTTGAAACTGTTCGCCAAAAAAAATTTTTGGTGCTGATGCAAATGGTGCAAGGAATAAGAAAAAAAAAAAGGTTGTTTTTCTGTTTGCGTATTTTCCCTTTAGACAAGTTAATTTACAGTCTTTTCCTTTGTAAAATACCATTGGAAATAGGAAATAAGCATAATATAAATTGCTTGCTCATTGCTTTTACTTGCTGACTTTTTGCTTTTTAATATACACTGATATTAAGTATGATGGTTACACTTTTGATTGTCACTTAGTAATTTAATACTACTGTAGTTCCAAAATCTCCAGAAACAAAAATGCCAAGAAAAGTTAAATATACTGAAGATAGTGGGAAAACCCACAAAGTACTGTAGGCTGTAACAACATTTTAGAACCTGGATGCCTTGTGTTAGGTTTCCAGTCTGTTTAAGCAGATATGAATGGGTTGATCTTTTTCTGAAGTAACAAGCCAACAAATCCAAGGTAATTTAATGAGATTTTTTAATAATGAATATCCAGAAAAATTAAACATTTTATCTCTTCCTTTTTTTTTTTTTCTATTTTTGTATTTGAGGAGTTCAGGACTAAAAGATGAAAAAATTTGGAATGTAATATTTAATTTTGTCACCATCCCTGGAGGTATTCAAAAGACATGTAGACACTTGGGGACATGGTTTAGTGGTGGGCTTGGCAGTCTTGGGTTTATGGTTGGACCGATCTTAAAGGTCTTTTCCAACCTAAATGATTCTATGATTGAGTGCAATTATTTAACTAACAGTCTATATTTTATTAATATCTCTGTTGGTCACTGAAAACTGCAAAATTCAATGAGGAACATCTCTGTTTTCAGCAGCTTCTTTGGGATGTAGGATGGCTATTTTTCAGTCATGATTTCCACATGTAAGGCCTTGTCTCAACACATTTATTTATTTTTTTTATTATTTCAGAAGGATATCTATAGAAGTAGTCCAAATAGCTTTTTGCCATCATCTTCAGAAGAGTGATGTCTGCATGTTACCTAGTTAATTAGTTTTAAATTATACCATAGTCATAAGCTTTAACTTTCCGTTCAGACATTATGGGAGAATGTAACTGTGCCTTTCCTAGCTTTGGCAGTTATTTATACAAATATTTTTAATCACATTTTTGCTTTATATTGTTTTAATCCCATCAGATAATTCGGGTCATCCCAAAACACCAACATAACTCTTAATCCACAGTTCTAATATTTGCTTCAGCCTGTAATTTCCACCCTCCTCTCCCTCTATCCTTTTATTTCCTAGTACTTTGAGGAGTTGTCATGGACATTGAACCATCAACATTTTGCAGTCTGCTACCAGAAGTGAACTACTGTTAGCGTCATTCCCGAATCAGTTAAAAGCAGATTCCCACAGGGCAAATACTACATGTGTACAAATTGTTTACAGCTTCTGTGTGGTGGGTGATGATAATAATAGTAGGGAAAAGGTCCTGGCAAGTAAGCCGTGCAGAGATTTGCTCTTTAATTTTGACAGTGTATTGGCTGTTGTATTGGCTGCTGCGTGATCTTCATGGAGGCTAGAAATAAAAAGTG
Organism: Falco biarmicus; assembly: GCF_023638135.1. Taxonomy (NCBI): domain Eukaryota; kingdom Metazoa; phylum Chordata; class Aves; order Falconiformes; family Falconidae; genus Falco; species Falco biarmicus. The sequence goes on from NC_079292.1 coordinate 89,915,309, forward strand.
CAGTTCTTTTTAAAAAATCATTGTCAGTGGCTGAGACAGATGCTCTTTAAACTGAAATGTAATAATATGTGGCATTCACATAGTCATAATGTTTTTTCACATGTCAGCCTATTCCTTATCTTATTTTATTTAGCTGATCTTGTCAGATCTTATTGTATTACTAACTGATACCTTGTCATGGAATAGTGAAGAGTGTTATGACTCTCTTTGCTCTGTCCCTTTTTCTTTTCTTCCACGTTCTCTGTCTCCAAGTGAACACTTTCCTCTTGTGAGCATGGTTTTATATATTACAATCTGTTCTTCATTGAGTGGCTAAGTTTTAAAATGTCTTATAACACACAGAGATTATTTTTTGAGCTTCTGATCTTTTTATTTCCATGTTGCAGTTTCATTATTGCTGATGGAAATCTTTAAAAACATATATTGAGTTCTTAATAAAAATATTTTTTAGTTGATACAAAAGCAGGTGTGTTGCATCAGTCAGGCATGATTTTACAGTTAATCGAACGATATATGCATAACAGTTGTACAATATACATGTACATTATACAAAACAATATACATGGAAAAATACAGGTGGAATGGAGCAAATACTATGAGACCTTTAACTTCACATTTGCTTAAATTCGAAAAAGCTGTATGTTGAAACAGTATTCAGGTCTTGTTTCTTAAGCACTGAAAGCTGAATTCAAATGGTCAAAAGGTAGTAAAATACCTATATTATGCTTATATTTGATCCCTCAAGTGACCATGCCAGGGAGCTTGCTGAGTACATGCCCTTGCATCCCCAGAATGTAGGATGTGTGTAGGTAAGGCAGCGGTTTCCTGTTGCACAAGCAGAAAAGACCTCAGCCAGTTTGTACGCTGGATGTTGGCCTCTAGACTGTAAAGACAGAGGAGAGATACGGAGGTCAGTCAGAACACATTCAGGGTAGACATCTGTCATACTTCAGGGTTTTCCTGGAGCAAGGGAAAGGTTTTGCCATTTATACTTATTTTCAAAAAGCTTGTGAAAGCTACATTGTTCCCCCACTGACTTTTTGCAGTCTTGGAAAATGATCCCGTAGCCCTTAGGTTCTTAAAGAATTCTTTTAACATTCATAGAAGCAATTAATCCTCCAGGATTAATTTTCTTTTAACCTCTAGAGGCAGAGCATTCATAGCTTGCCATTTTTTAACCATGGTTCATCTTGCTTCTCATCAGTCTATAAGCATTAATAGTAGAGCAAAGATTTTACTTAGCTGGACTTTAGTTCAGGATTTTGCTCCTGATTATTTGTTGCCTTTTTTCTCAGTCACTGTTTATGACAGAATCTCTTCACCTGTTTCAAATTTTTCTCCACCTAAATTATTTCACTTTTTTTCTCTTAGTTGTGAGTAGTGGTGATTCAGACGACATATGAGCAATGCAGAAATGTGGCCATCTGAGGGAATGCTTGTTGAACTCCAAGGAATGGAGTGCAGTATCTTGCCTCAAAACTACTCAGGACTTTGTTTCCTGAGGTGTCACCCAGCATAACACTTGCCTGGGGTCCACTGTGGGCGTAAGATCTTTTTCTTCTGTTTTCTCTTTTCACTTCAAAGCCTCAGAAATAATGTGAGGGCTGTGTTTCAGCCCTACAGCACAGTGTTTTTATAACAGGAGACAAAGGATGTGTCTCACAAACTCCAGAATGTGGTAGGAATGCATGCAGTGGTATATGAGGGTGAAAAATCTTTGGGGATAGAGCTGAGAGACTGTGTAGGGCAGAAGAAGTCAAACCAGGCACAGCCTTTTCACAGTGTCTACGGAGAGTGCTCCTTGGAATATTCCTCCCTCTGAACCGCTCCCTGGTTACAGAGTGAGCGAAATGCATCTCGTCAAAACAGAGCCTGGGAGCTAAGTAACAATTACGTCACATGGACAATCAGGGGATCTGCTCCTATCTTGCCTCCTGGGTATTATTTTACTTAGCAGAGCAGATGCAGTAATCTGCCTTCCAAGTGCTCCTTGCATTTTGAACTACTTCCACATTCATCTATTGGATTTATATTCCCTTGGATTTAAACACTAGATGCCAAATGCATTTGATGGCAGTTGTCAGAATCAGGCAGTGTGGCTACTTAAAGATACCTATGTAATTAACCAGGAGTTACATCAACTATGGCAGTCACTGAGGTCTTTTCCTGAGACCAGGCACCTTAATTAAAGACTGTTTTCCTCTGGCTTCTCAGCTAGCTGCTGTTGTCCAGCATGAATTTTTTATTTTATAGTCACTGAATTACTAAAAGCACAGATACATTCATTTTACATTTTACACAAGATCTGTTATGCATGCATTTCATAGTTATTGGTACACTTCCTATCTTCTCATGTTGTCAATGAAGTATCATATTAGTAAAAGAACATATAATAGTTTATTATTTGTTTATTATTACCTTACCAGTAAGACATAGGACGATGTGAAGATACAAAATGCATAATTCACCCTTTTTCACAGGTTTCCTGTATTACCCTCATTATTTAAAAAAACATCAAAACTTTGTTCCATATTTCCAGTTTGCTTCTTTTTCAAATTAATCTTTCAGGAATTGCTTCTTATTATGGCTTTCTCAGATTGAAGAGCTCTTTAGTAGTGATTTTTTTCTTCTTGAAGCAGATTTATAGACAATAAGCAAATAATCTCAGTCTTCTTTTTTATAAACTGTACTGATAGCATATAAACTCTTATTCCTTGAATCTTTTCTCTGTAATTTCCCTTTTTGTCTGTGAATAACACTTATTCCATTAACTCTTTTCATATTGTCTCTAATTTCATTGTCACATACCCAAAAGCCATGGTAGCTTTTGTTTTTTAGAAGTAGTTCATAGTAAGTTGCTTGTGTGTTACGATTCCTGAATCCTACTTAGTACTTTTCAGGCTTCAGTGCTCCATTTTATTTGCTTGGGCCACAGGCTCAGGAGTTCAGCAGGGCTGACTTTATTCCTTTTTAGTTTTTTAGTTTTTCTTAAAGAATAGCCTTCGTGTTACTTGCAGATTTTACCAGCAGTGGTTTAACTTTGAAGTCACTGGTGAAATGTATGACTAATCTTGACCTACGCAGAAACTCTGTGGAGCCACACTAGAAGCATCATCTCTCTGATGACAGAAAGGACCTCATGGAATTAGCAGATACCTTTGTTTCTGGCAGGTTAGCAATGCCTATTAATAAAGGCATTTGGGGACCACCCAATGATCTGAGGAATGGACTTTGGCAGCCTTGGCTTATATCTCTTTAGGAAGGTCCTCCTCACTGGTTAAAAGATTTGCTGTGTTAGTGTGTTATGGTTTAGGTATGTTTCTCAATACACGGTGGTGGTATGCTATACATCCACTCCAAAGGATTGTATAAATTTTGCAGTGTGTTCCACTTCTTGGCTTGGAAGGTTCATCCAGTAGTCATCTCGTTCACTTTTAACTGTAATCTACCCCCCCACACACACACCTCAAATACTTGATGAAATACTGTTGGCTAGTTTTCCATAAGCAAAAATGCCAAGAAACCTCTAAAAAGAAACAAATAATTTGATTATAGGTGTTTTCTGTTAAGGAAGTGACGTCATGTTTACATAGCTATCCACCTTCTGTGTCAAAGGCTTTTATGACCACAGGGTCTGTGGTTTGGGAAGAGGAAAGAGACAGCTGGAAACGTGTATTTCTCTGTATCAAGTAAGAGAACAATGCCACCTTCATGCAAGGCTCTCATCTAAATGTGACTTTGTAAGACAGTTCTGTGGCTCGGTCTAAGAAGGGAGAATGTACAATCTGCACTCCTGAACGCTGCTTAGTGTTGACATCTTTAAAGCAGTATTGTCTCTTTCTAACTTACATATGCCTGTTGAAACAGAATCAGGATAATGCAAGAACCACAAACGAAAAACGTGTGACCTGTATTATGTGAAAGATAAAATTATCTCCTTCCCTTTTGCCTTAAAAGCTCGTTATAAATCACTTTCTTTTTAATGTAATCATTAACAAATCATCACACACGAAATCAGGAAGGCTATTCCATTTTCCAATAATTTGTTCATATGCCTTTTGAAGATATTCCAAAGATCCTGCTAGCAAATAATTTAATTAGGTGAAACTATTTCCTTTGCTGTTTCCGAGCAAGATATTATCAAATTTAATGGCACCAAAAATATGCTCCATAACTTGATATTTATAAATTGCCACTGTCCAAAATGAATCTGGCTTATTTTTACTCCTATTTCCAGAATGGCTTTTTGAGATTCTGTTTAGACCTTTTCTTTTTCTATAGCCCAGAAAGTTCAGAGTTTAAAACTAGCATCATTCCTTGAGGTTCCTAGAATTTAAGAGTGAAATCTATCGCACAGCTGCTGAATGCAAACTTGTAAGCAAGCTGCAGTAAATCAGCACATCACTCAGAATTATCCTGACTCAAGGGAACATTTAAAGTTTCTCTCAATGGGTTTATGTACAATGAACTGGCCATTGTTCATATATCAGTTACCTGATGGCGATATTATATCCAGTAATGTATTTAAGTTAGAGTGGAAAAATAATTTTTTTTATGATAAGGACAGATTATAACTCAGAAAGCCATGTGTTTAGAATAAAAGATTGTCATGCTTATAGCTGCCATTACAATTTGAATTCTTTCTCTTGGAAGTACTCTATAGGAGGTTTAAAATTATCTGAATACACAGTATTTTTTCCACAAGATCCTTAACACCATTCAAATTCAGTAGTTTTATGAACATTATTTGGATGCTTGCCTCTGTCATAGTTATTCCTCTGTGTTCAAATGTTGCAAAGAATACACTGGTGGGCTTCCTTCCTGCGTTTCTTTGTAGAGTACTCCTTGCTGTTAGCACAAGCTTGCTGCTACCGTAATGCTACTATGTGGCTTCCAAGGCATGGATGTGGCATGCTTTTGGTCAGCTTGCAGCCCAAAAAGACCTCGGATGAGTTACTGCCATTTTATATCTGTGTAGACTTAACTAGCAGTAACTTCTGGCTGATGTCTGGACATCTTAAAAGAGGAGACAAGAAGGGCATTGGTGACATCTCTTAAATAATACAGAGTGAAGCAATTGGCTCACATTCAGACCAGCATCTGGACAGTAACCTCCTACCCACTAGGGATCAAGGGAATCTGCCTAGTTTCATTTATCTACCCAACATGAGCCAGTGTGATCTCCCCAGCAGTTACATTCTGTGAAGCCAGCAGAGGGAATGAGGTGGGGGTTTATGCAGAGAAACGGCACAGCAGTAACTTCAATGAGTAGCCAGCTGCAGCTGTAGAAGAAACTCTTGAGTCAGACTTTTGACAGCATTATTTTGAGAGAGTGGCAATAATCTTAATTGCTCGGCTGTCCCTGAATTCTTGTCCTGTTCTATTTGTCTTTTTAATTCAATAGACATTTGTTTGCTTATCTTTGATCACCATTTCCCCACCCCGCCACCCCCAGTGAGGGGTAAGTATTGCTCCCCCCTCACAAACAGTTCCTGAAATTCCTGGCCAGGAGGTTGCATTAATGTAATTTCAGTGGGTTTATGAAGAACTCTTATGAGATCTTCAGACCTCTAATATTGCCAGTTAAGTAAGTGTGCTGTCTTTGTATAATCCAGTTACTGGATCTCTTCCTTTTCAACCCCTGGGAGAAAAGAGAAGAAAAAATTACTCATCCAGTGAGATTTTGTATACTTTGAGGCATATTCCAAGATGGCCTGGTAGCACAGCTCCTGCATGGACCACCTTGTCCAGGAACTAAGGGGAAGACATTATCAAAACTTGAATATAAATGAATATTCCTGATTCAAGCATCCTTAAATGTTAAAGTTTGTAAGGATATAATATATGGCATCACGTGCCTGTGTATTCTCCAACCTATTCCATGCAAAACCACCATAAATTCAAACTTCTGCATTTTTCATTTCAAAATGTACAGTTCCATGTGCAAAAGACAACCTGTTACAATATTATGTGATGATGACCTTAACATTTAGATACCCATTTATTTGAAGTGATATCCTAAAAGAATAAGAGAGGGGGGAAAAACCCAAAAACATTCAAATGGAAACAATAGCAGAATAGAACTAGCAGAACTATTTAGAAGTAGCTTCACCTCACTAGAGTGTGAGGATAAATCATTTTGGAAGGGTGTGTGGTAAATTATGAAACATAAAATGGATATTCTCACATTTTTAAAACATCTAAAGGTGGTATTGCATGTTTCTTTTCAAGGCATGAAATTGTTATCAGTCGTGTTTCTCTTCAAAGTAGCAAAATGAGAAAGGGCAATGACAGTTCCAAAGATAGGCAACATGATTAAAAAACACTGATTAATGCTTTATACAAATGCAGAAATGGCAAATGGGCAATTTGACTGCAATATACTGCCTGAATTATTAAATAGCTGAGGAATGACAATGAGCAGAATTTTGGCTGGCTTCTCAAAAAGCCCATGCAGAGTTTGCCTTTTCCTTAATTGCTGTTCTTTCTAGGGGAAAATAGAATTTTATTAGTTTGTTTCAAGTACTTAGGTTAACTCATCAATATTATTAGAATGAGCTCGCACAACATTTCAGGAATCCCAAAATCTGTAGATCAGTCTGCCCTCTGCTGCTTTCCTTAATAAACTAGAAATCGAGAAGGCCCAAATTCTCATCTGCTTTCTTCCTTTGATTTGTTCTTATCATTTCCTTATGCTTCACAGTCCTTATCTTTGTTGACCAAATTTAATTACCCTGTCACAAAGGTAGGATTGTTGGGGTTTAAAACGTCTGCCTACAGTAGTGTTGTAATGTTGAATCCTTTAGCACACCAGCAATAGAAATGGGTCTATAAACAATATTTCCACTTATATTCAGATATTCACATCACCATGGTGAGTACACAGCACGTACTCTCACCAATGCTAACGTTGTATGCCACACAAGTGGGATGCTGCAGTATTAGCGGGACAAAACAAGTAACCACTACTGTTGGAGAAAAAGACATGGTAACATGGAAAAGGAAGGTCTTTGGTAAGTTTCCAGAGCCTTGACAACCTAGAAAATTAAACTGTCACTTTTGAATAGTTCCTTTTATTTCTTTACTACTTCAAATGGAGAAAAAATGGAAAGCAGACAACTCTCCAAAGAAAGTAAGTGGAAGGAACTTCCTTTTTAAAATTATTTTTGAAGGTCTTGTAAGGAAGTAAAAAAAATCCAATTAATGATTTTTGGACATCACTTAGACCAGTGCAGGATAAAAGTATGGACTATATTACTTTAAGCCTTTTGATCTGTTTTCTCTGAGTTCTACATTTTTTCTAGGTTACAAAGAATATCTTGCCTGTATACAATTTGAAAAATTACATAAAATATATTCTCCTACAACCTTGCATATAAATATGTACTACTTTTCTATTCTGTGTAGCTTTTTATAATAAAAATTTATCCACGTGTGTGGTTTTACTGCTTTAATAGATTCATTAATTGATACATACTTCAATGCGTTTTTCTCTCCTATATGCATGGCATATGCAATTAGACATTAGAAACTTATGTATAGCATCAATATAGTCAATGTTGTTTATAATAACTTTGCTTTCCAAGTTAAAAAACAAACAAAATCTGTCTATTCTGCTAACATTTGGGCATTTTACTTGAATAAGAATTTGACACATTTTTGCTAAGTGCAAAAGTAGGATGACCAAATAATAAATGTGGATTAGGATTAAATTCAGGAAATTTGGATTCCTCTTACCATACATACACTCAGGTTTTTAATTTTACAAACTGTAAAAGGTGTAAGTGTGTCATTTAGAGATGATTTGATCTGTAAACAATTATTGCTGCAAAAACTGAGTACACATAGTTTCTGACTACATAAATTCTTAGCTCAGTAGACAAAGGAAAATGAGTTTGCTTAGCTCTAAAAAATCAGTATGTTTTAAATTGCCTAGGCACATAACTTGAGGTGTATCATGTCAGGCTCATAATTTGAGAGTTGGGGCAATTCTTACTTTCTTGGCTTAGCAAAGGACAGAAAAGAAATAAATACTTCAGCAAGGATTAGTTCATGTTGATGTTATTGATCTGTTTCCTCTTGTGACCAAAGGTCATGCTGACTGCTAAAAGAGAAAATAGTTGAGCAAAAGGCCACTGACTTGGAGCAAGGTTGTTATTAGAGGGAGCTCAGTAAACATTGTCCTTTCAGCTGCAAAGCTGAGCTGGGATTTCTGCAGAAATTGTTGCTTCTGTTTTATTTCACTGAGTTCAAGAGGCTAATTCAAACTGCTGAACAAATTATATGAATAATATAATGTTTAGGAAAAGTACAGATTTCCAGTATAGTAGTCACATTCTGCCAGTTGAATTTATATATACATTTATTTAAATTATTTTTTATATATGTTTATGTATGTGTTTATGTGTACATATATCAAAGTGTGTATATGTATATTTGTGTATGTATAGATACAGATATGTAATCCCAAGGTTGTTGTTTTCATTCCAAGGATTTGGTAGCAACTGAAAAGGGGTCAAGGAAGTGCAAAGTGAGATCACCTTCCTCAAAGTTTGTGTTAGATGATGGGGTGGGACCTGAAAACCAGAACCAGAGCAGTGTTGCTTTTGTCTGTTTCCTCCAGGCTGGCTACAGGGCTTAGTTTTTATGGTCATTGCCTCAGGTTAGTTTCTATCTCCACATGTTGCAGGAGGTTAAAAAAAAAGATGAATAGACAATGTTTACTAGACTCTAGTAAATGACCTGTTATGCATCCATGGATACCTTAGAAGTCTTTTGACATTCTTTGTCCTCCTTTAGGATTTTCTAGTGTCTTCTCTTTGTACTTGCATCTGGTTTCCGAGGTGTCAAGGATGTAAATGGAAGGACATTCACTGTAAAATTCTTCTCCATGCTAGCAACTTCTATGTCTGTATCAGCCTGACATGGGGGTTCAGCAGATCAGAAATAGGGTTTCATAAACCAGGTATTGTTTGTCCCTGACTGTACTCCAGGTTGAAGCATATTCCTTTCATCTTTTCTAGGTTCTTTGGTCAGCATTCTGGTCACTCTGCTTTTAAGTGGTTCGGGCAGATGCATGCACACTGACTGTATAGAGTGCTGCAGTCTACTTTCATGTTATCCCTAATATTTCTGATTTTTTACTTCATTTTTAAACAAAGTTTCTTGCATTTATCTCAGTATTTTGTGCAGTCCAGCTTTTACCAGAATTTGCATTGTTGGTTTCCCCACCCGTTACTGAGTTTGTAGTTCATAATGGGAGGTGACCGTATCAGTGTTGTAATATGGATTCTGCTAGTTAAATACAGGGTCTCCAGAACCTTGAAAGGGGCCTCTGAAAAATCTGGTGACTACTGCATCTGAAGAGTGGAGAACCAGCACTGAAAACTTAGTGTAGTTTGAGTCAGAGGAAACACAGTGAATGAACATTTTAGGGATTTTTACAGGTTTTGCAATCATTGGGAGTGACATTGACATTTTTCAAAGTAAACTTTGTGTCTCTAGAGATTACCTATACAAGCATTTTACATCATGCAGCCTCACTTAAGCTATTTGAAAGCCCTAAATGTTCCATGGTCTTCATTTGTCCTCTACAAAAGAATAAATTTCACTGTGACTGAGGCAGTGTCTTCATTCATCAAGCAGACATCGACCATGTGCCAAATGCAGCAGTGAGCAAGATGAATTTGGTTTGCTTACCTGGAGATTTTTTTCCAGGCCAGGTGGCTGTTAGTTTTGGCTTCTAGAACGATAGGGGAAAAATCTTCTGAACAGCAATCCATGAGAAAATGAAATAGGGAGGTGCAGGGCCTAGTGTTCACTGCCTGTTTTGGAGGAGCATGTTAGCATATGAAGGCTCAGCTTGTTAGCTCTGTTTACATGTGACTCATAGGGAGTCACAGTGCATGGCAGCATGTCTGGTAAAAAGAGGATGAACCTCTTACGTAGACAGAACAGGACCAGAATGTGGGGAGTGTGCAGTGAGGTCTCTAATTTTGGCAGAAGTGTATATGGCTGAAGAGTGGAGCATGCAGGTGCTGCGATACAGCTGGTGGCTAGGAGGGAGGAAGGGTGGTCTGGGTGTGCTACCTTGCACAGTTAAATGGAGGGGTTTGGTATGTCCTCATGAAGGAAGGAAGTATTGTATATTTAATCAATACTTCAGATTGGAGACTGATGTCCAGACAGGGCACTAATGTACTCAAATAGGATGAAGTGAAAGATACTTTTCATTAGCGACTCAAAAATAGCTCTGTAGTGCATGGATTTTAAATATTGTCAAAAATCAGTTTATGTTTATATGTAACACTGTTTCAATGCTTCTGAAAAGATAACCTCCTCACATACGTTAGTACATGATTTTTGAAGCTGGGTTAAGAAAGGATCATGGTGAGCAGAATCCTCTCAGACTTTAGCCTAGAGCTGTGGAAAGATAATACAGGCTATTTCATAGTTAGAAGGGCTAATGTTCTTAGGGAGGCTGGGCCTAAAGTGAAACTGTTCTCTGTTGCTTATCTCATTATGTTCCCTTATGTTGTTGTGGGCTGCAAATGTCTGAATACTCTTGTTATCCTCTTCTGTCTACTGCAGTCTTTTCACTTCCATGTGGATCCCGTTTAGGGGTCCATGGGAGTTTTCACACAGTGTAAGAATAGCTTCTGTTCAATTATCACTTTTTCACTCTGAAGAAATAAGCATAGTAAACTATTTTACTGAAACTGAAATAAAAAGGAATTACAAGTTGATAGTGAAAGATAAATTACAGCCTTTGCTATTTTAATAAGTAGTATTTATTCAGTTACAGAACCATATGAATATTTTCTGTGATTATATAAATTACAAGATAACCCACATTTTAAAGTACAAACAGCAATAGTAGCAACCATGTAAAATTTATAATTGACTTATAAATTATTACTGTAGACCAAACTATAAAAGATCACAACTGATATGTAGCAATACACAACCACTGTATTTTCCTTTTATAAATTTAAATATCTTTTAGTAAATTAGTCTTGAACCTTCAAAATCTTGCTGGTTTTGCTACCTTGTTTATGTAACATAATATGTATAATTTTCAGGTGTCAGACCTTGTTCTACTGATTTTGTGTATCTCACAGATACCTCAGAGGGAGTAAGAGTTTACCTTTCATAGGAACCTGGCCACAAATAATTTTTCACTGAAATTTGGAGGTCCTAACATATATATACATTATACAAACATAAGTGTATGTACTTATTTTATTTATATATATGTATTGTATTTGTGTGTGTGTGTATAAATATACATGTGTGCTCTAATGACCAATAGTGTTCTGTATATAGAATAAAACATGATTTGATAGATTGAAACTATATGTATGTAAAGACAACTCAATAGTTATCTGTAGAATTTGATGAAATCCCTTGTTTTACCTCCAGATACATAATTTGTGAAGGATAGAAGATTACTTTATGGAAAAAACTCAGCCAGTTGAAAACAAAACCTTAAATATGGAGATAAAAAAAATCCTAGTTTTCAGTAATATATAACTATTTGAGGTGTTCTTTGAGGATAAGTATATTTAGTCAATCTGATTCTTTCTGTGTCTATGAAATAAAGATATCAAAATTGTATGTTCAAAATGTATATAGCATGCTTCTACACATATTTATGTATCCCAGATATTATAGTGATGGAATTCTGTACAGCTGTCTGCAGAGCTTTAGTGCATCACTTATTATTAAAGCCAACCAAAAATTAGAAATTGCTATATAGCTGAGACATTTTTCAAAATAGCTTATTAATTACAGGAACAGTGTGATACCATACAAATACCACATGACAACAAAAATAACTGTTGGAAAGGCTTAGTGTATGACATAACTGAAAATATTAAAAATAGCCTGTATGCTTCCCCAAGTCCCGTATTTGTTTTGCGTAACAGTAAGTATGGAGTCCCCCATAGGTGGAGACACATGTAATGCATGAGATAAATGTATCCAGCCAACAGGCATAGCGTGGGCATAGTGTGGTCTCCCTCCTCGTGGGAGCACATTAATCATTGACAAATTAGCCGAGAACAGTGTAGGTGAGTTCTTTTCCCCATAACACTTCTATTAATGACAGCTTCTATTCAATGTGCAAAGTGTGCTGAGACCTCGTACAGGTTCAAGAGGAATAGACTCTTGAAGACTTGGTCTGCATCAGCAGGTCAGAATTTGGAGCAGGTTTTTTTTCTTCTCTTCTGTAGCCTCATGGGGAAAGTACTGACTGAGAGCACAGCAGTAAGCGTAACGATAAGGCGGTGCATCTAGCTGCATTAGGAGGCAAAGCGCACGTGGACTTGCAGGACTTGGAACTGTACTATCCCCAGACTATTCAGCTCAAATTTTAGAGCGTTGTGGGAGCACAGTTCAACAAAGGCGTCTTGGAGTAAAGCAACAATGCCACAGCCCTTTAGTTGGTCAGCTTATCTTCCCCAGAAAAGTGCTCTACTTCTCTTGCTTTTTTGGTTCTGTTGCAATCTCCAAGAGACATCTTTTTTTTTATTCCTAAGCCAACAGGTGTAATTTTGACAGCATCACTTGTCCTTGGTTGGATTTAGTTTGTAATTAGTAAATGGTTGTATTGGACAGCTGAAAGAAATAACTTCCATTTGCTTTGTGGTGGTTCTGTCTCCTTTCCTTGCTGGCTAACTGGATCCCTGGGGGGAAGGTTGTGTCCCTTGGATGCTGCTGAGTCCTCTCAGCCAGGGGAGGTTCCCAGCTGCAGAGGGGGGAAGAGCAGAGAGTGGGAGGCAGCACTTCCAGGAGCTTGGTGCACAGGTGGCTCTTGTGGAAGACAAGATCTTTTGTAGGTGCCAAAGAGGAACTGTATAGGGTTAATGTGTGCAGTATGGAGGTTTCTTCTCATTAACTTGTATTTGAAGCTACCTCACTCCCGACAAGCCTGAGCTTGCTTTCTTCCCCTTGTTTAGGTTTGTGCCTTGAGAAGAGCTAATGTCAGTAATTCTGAGCCTTCAGGGAGCTCTGGGGGTCGCCTGCTTGGGAGGAGAGGAGTAGGTGGTTCTGCTGCAATGTGTGATCATGGTGGGACCAAGGGGCAGTGCTTCTCCTGTGTTCAGGGTGGGAAATTTGCAGGAAGAACAGAGGCAAGGCTACATTGTGTTCTCTCCCTCCATTCTGGGGAAATGGCTGAAGCAGTGCCTTGTGCTTTCCACAAATGTAAGCCTTTCTTTTCTGCAGTCTTAGGGTAGCTTTGCACGATGTAATAGGACTTCTTTTCCTGCCCATGGCTACCTCCTTCTGTTCCCTTATCTTCTTGCTTAAGGCAAATGTGGCCTGAAGGATCGGAAGAACTGTTCTTCCTTCCTTCATGTTGTCTTCAGGCTTGTCCTGAGTTCGCTATAGTTTCAGACTTTTAAAACAAATTAGTCGCTTAGTCTAGCATCATTTGTCACCAAGCAGAGTCTTCACAGATTGTGTCAGTTTCTGCTTCGGTGACCTTTTTATTATGCACACCTGGAAGATTCTGGATCAGACATCAGAACTTGGAGAACTAATTTAAGTGTGAGGTGACAAGCTTTCCTACCCGTGTCATTTCAAATGTATTTTTTCAGAAGTTATCACAAGGAGTATTTGTTGGGTTAAGAGTGTTTTAGTCTGAAAAAGTGATCTTTCTTGATCATCAAGCTCCTTTAAAAAAAAAAAAAAAAGCAGCCAATTGACATTTAAACTATGAAGAATGTTTTTCAGTCTCTTCTGAATGCTGTTTGTGCTGGTCAACAATCAAATGACATTAACTTGCAGAATATGTACATGCTTTCATGCTATGTAAGGGGTGATGATAATTAGAAGGACTGCAAAAGATACACTCATTTCAAAATACCAGGCAGATCTTGTATGCTGTTGCTTACCTGATGTGAACTGTGTTATTTTTTTGTCCATTTGAAATGTTCCTCAGACAGATTTTATTTTAATAATGCAGCTTATATACTTAGAGAATCAAAAGCATTTTGTCTGAAGTCCAAGAAATTATTTCTCCACTATTTTATATGTTATCTTAATTAGTTAGTGAAAGCCAGGGAACTAGCAGCACTAGATGAGAACTCTGTGTCTAATGAAAAATCAGTCGTATTTGTTAATGGTTACTAATGTCTCACTTCTTGAAAAATCATGCTGTTGTGCTTGGAAGATACTAATTTTTTAGTGCATAGCAAAATGTTTATTTTTAAAGGTTTAGGTGTTTTCTTAGAAACAAAAGGAATTTTATGTAGTTCTCTAATGATACAGTGATAACTGCGGATTTTGTCTGTTTCTCAGTAATAAGGAAAAAAAGGGAACTTCTAAATCACAATCACATTCATGAACTGTATAAAGATTAACCCTCAAAATGAGAGGTACTATCAGAGCTGAGGAAGACATTCCTCAGATGCTTTTTGGTGCTTAACTATACTATAAGGCTAAAAGTATGTTCATTAATGAGTTTTCAGGTTAGCCAAGCTTTATAGGTTGAATACAATACTTTGAATGATGCCATCAAACAATATAGTAGAAATATGTAGCTAATAGCTAATGAACGTACTCTGAGAACCTGCTTTAGAAGTGGGTAAATGTTTTTTGTTACTTTCCGTCTGGAGCTGGTACTGGGATTCTTCTCTAATTAGGAGTTCAGTTTTGAATATGATCGAAGTCTGACAGCTGACATAACTGCTGTTTTGAGCCACAGAGTACACAAGAATAGTCTGTAATTCAGAAAGATCTACCTGTCTCTTAAATCACGTGTGGTTTAGAAGCCAGGGGAGGGGAGAGGGTGGGAGGGGAGGAAGAGACAGCAAAATAATTAACAATGAGAAATCTGTTACTTGGAAAGAAATGTTCCCAAAGTGTCCTAAAAATGTATCTGGCAGTCTCTCTCCCTGCTGCACAATAGCAGAGAATTTGATTATACCAACTAGCTACAGACCATTACTTTTCTGGCAACCTTCCTGGTTAGGAAGCACCCAAGTCTGATGATGGGTGGTAGCTCAGACCATCCCAGAAGCTCCTGTACTTTTATGCGTAGCAGCAGCTTTGGTTTACAGACTAAAGACTTCATACCTGCCATACCACATCACAGCTCGGTCCAATCTTCACCCAAAAAGAAGGTGCAAAGAGAAAGAGTTAGTATTTACTTTTTCTGACCTGGGGCATACTCACTGCCCCTGGACTTAATGATGACAACATTAGAAGATCTCTCTTCAGTGGCTGCAGAAAAAGGCCAGTAGATTACTTCATCTTCAGAGACAAAGCTGTCTTCTCATGAAGCAGTTGGTAATTTAGGTAAAGATAAAATGAATAAATTTATTTCCCATAAAGAAGCAGAATGCATGCCTCATTTTCTTGAGAAGTGAATACATGATATCCCTCTCCATATATGATTCTGTACCTTAACGTAAGGGTTGTTACTTAGAGAATTGGTTAGTTGCCTTACCGACAGGAGCATTTGTTAGTGGTACTAAAGCTTAACAGTTGACTGTTACATTACTAGTTTAATTTTGCACTGGTGCTTGAGGTATTTCTTGTAGTGGAGATATAAATTACCAGCCTGTGAAATCTAAATGAGGGCCATGTCACCAGAAGGCAGTGCTTATTCAGGAAGCTTCCACTGTTTTGTCTCTCTTTCGCTTGCCTTCTCTGTTTGTTTTTGTGAATATGAAAGACAGCTGTAGGAATCTTGATAGATTTACAGGAGAGATACAAAGATGATTTGGCTGGAAGAAGTACATTATGATGAGAGACTTGAGGATCTCAGTCTGATTTATTTTATTTAAAAGAAGACCGAATGATGGTTTTACTGCTTTGTGCATGTCCTTTCACAGGAATAAAACTTAAAAGGTTTTCGAAGCTAACAGAGAAATGTATTAGTGGCTTGAAATTAAAGTCTGACAAATTGCCTTAATATTTTTAGCCATATGTGCAGTTACACTTTGAAATGAATTACGAAGGAAAGTTATAAGGTCTTCATTCCTTGAAATCTTAAACTTTATTGCTTTTCAGGCTTCTGTTAAACTGTTGCATTCATTGAAGTAATATGAGAGGTCAGACTAGATATTTTCATGCTAAGAAAATTTGCTTTTTCTCCATTAACTATCAGAGAATTTTAGTTCTAAAAATTTAATATCAGCCACGGTAATCTTCCTTTTAGTACTTTGTCTAATGGGGTTTTTTCTTCTTAGAATTTGTAAAAAGATATTTTACTGCTAACCCAGCAATTCTGGTGTGAGTTGTAGAATTGGAACTGGAAACAGAAGAGAGCTAATGATAAAAGGATGTTACAGTAACAGCTTTGGTTAAACAATCAAGAATGGACTACTCGTACCTTTTATAATAACATGGTATGTTACACAGTGATCTCAAATACATTCAGCGCTAGAAAAAGTGAGAGGATCCTAGCAAATTAAGCATGACTCTGGTTCAGGTTTCATAATCTGTCTTGCAAAAAAATTGTCAAAACATACCTAAATTAATGAAAGACACTTTGATATGCAAAGTACTTTGGTGCAGAGCTTGGAATTTGTGGTATTTGACTTAGATAAGTCTTAAAACAAAGGAGAAGCTGCCCTGAGCTATGTTTTCCCACTTGTATTTCTGCCAGGCCTTTGCTAATAAACCATTAAAGTACTTTTGCTCTTCACTGTTTCCTTCATTTGAAGAATTCTTCTCTTCAGGAGGCTGCAGAGCAGTGAAACCAAGGTTCAGCTGCGGCACCTGCATTGTTCTAGAGGAACAGTATTGCTGGGGATGTCATTGTGGGACAAATATGACCAGCATCTGAGTGTTCTGTATCCAAAGATAATGTCTGTTACAGGAAACAAGATTTTAAAAATATTGCAGTAGAGCGCATTAAAGCTGGTGTAATTGTTCTGACTCTGTTAGGTAAGGCAGGATGCATAATGCATTAGTCATCCAAAAGCATGAATATCTTGAAGTTGACAGAAATTTAGGGTATTACCTACCTGTATTACTTAGAAACAATCCGTTTCCAAAACCACAAGGAACAACAACAACAAAACCTGTCCCCATGAAACTCAAGTATCAAAAACTGATTTACTCTTTTAGCCACTGTAGACTATAGTAGTAATAGGGCAGAACAGCCATAATAGAAGAAATACGAAATTTTGCATTGTAAATTAATTTCTTACCACATTTTTTTTCCGTCTCATATTCATTAACAAATATAGCAGGGAAATAGGAAATAATGAGCAATTTGTATGTTCAATAAACAGAAGAAGTGCTTGTACTTTCCAGATGAAACAAAATTGCTATAGTAGTTGGGGTCAGCAGGTGCATTGTATGTATCCTCATTGCGGAGTTGTGATTTGGAAGAAAGGAAAGTACAAATATTTACTGTCATGAGGTAGTAAAGGAAAAGAACAGCTTGACTTGTAACCCTTCTAACATGCTGTGGATTGCCATTGCAAAAATTAATCCTCCTAAGGTTGGTAGACAACCTTTTCTATTGTCTACAGTAAGCTCAGCTTTAAATTTTGAGACTTTAATGTTTTACTGATTTGCAAAATAAAAATGTGTGGAATCTGTAGTATGTATTAAAGTTATGAGGCGGATAAACCATTCAGAGACATCAATTGCCATTTGATAAATATTGTTGAAAATATTCTTTTTTGATGTCAGAGGGACCACCAGTATCGTTTTCCAGTACCATTAAAAATAGGTGTGTCAGATGATTAGCGTGCAATGAATACGAACTCTGAAAATTAGAATAGGCTGCGAGAATTATAAATGTCTGTGAACTGGATTTGAAATTTGCTTTGGTGTGCCTGCCTTAATTAAAACAAAACAAAACAAAAAATCATAATTTTGTTATGGGATCATGGAAATTATGTTGAGCAACCAATGCCATCTCTTTGTAATCAGGGTAACACAGATCTTAGTCCCAGGAAAAGCTGTGGTGTGGTGAATTTGCAGTTCCCTTATTCTTGACAGGATCAGCATGGGAAATGTTGTTTATAGGCTAGAGCTAGGGTTCCTTCTCAACACTTGATTGTTTTAAAATAAACAAAA
The DNA here is from genome assembly GCF_023638135.1 of Falco biarmicus. Lineage (NCBI taxonomy): Eukaryota > Metazoa > Chordata > Aves > Falconiformes > Falconidae > Falco > Falco biarmicus. The sequence continues at coordinate 89,933,354 of NC_079292.1, forward strand.
TCGAAATCATGCCACAAGAAAATGGGACACTGAGTTGGATAGCGAATGTCTGGTTTAGGAATTAACCTCTTTTATGTGTATAGAGCTGACCTCATTGGCAAATCTGAATCTAGAGAAGCATGTTTCACTGTGGGGTACAACAGCAGAAGGCTTTTGGTGACGTTTTCATGTTTCTGTGGAAACAACAGTATAGATGTTGAATGTACATATTCTGCATAATTATAGTGTAACTTGTGGGAAAGTAGCTTTGTTGACACCTGTAATTTTAAAATTCTGCCTGTTTTTGGCAGAGAGGAGCGTGGAGACCCAGTAAGAATAAACATCTGCCTTTAAACATGGTCATTTTGACATCATCCCTTTCAGAAGCATTTCTTCTCTTTCCATTTACTTACTAACCAGTTCAGGTTTTCATGCTACAGATTAGCATTATGATGTAAAATGTGAACGATGTAACTTTATCCAAGCTATGGCTTACATTTTTAGCATGTATTAGGATGTGAGTATATCTGATCTTTAAGAAAGATCCATCAGCAAATCTGGACAAGAAAGCCTCCAAGCATTGTCAGTAGCTGTGAGTATGTCTTGTCAATGCTTGTTCTAATACATCAGTATTCTCAGAAGACCTTCTTGCTCCTGCTTTATCTATATAGATACTGTCATTTCCTCATGCAAACCTAAACCCTGAATCTGTTTATCTACTCTTTGAAGGTTCTGAGGCCTTCCAAAGTGTAAAAATCACAACTTGAGAAGTCTGTTGAAGAGAACTGGGGGTTTATTTTTGTTCACGGTTTTTCTTTTTTTTTTCTTTCTTTTTTTTATTTTATTTATTTATTCCCTTTTTGTCTGGAGCATGTCAGAAAGTAACTTTTTGTTCCACCGGCATTCCTTAATTTTTAAACACTTTTTGCATTACAAAGATTTGATATTCCTATGCTAAGTCAGTGACTTTCTGGTAGGAATGATCTCATTTTTCTGCCTCTTGCAAGCACTGATCAGCTATATCCTTCTTTCCTTGCTATCTTCATATTCCACCCACCCACCTACCCACCCCCAGATCTTTGAAACATTTCTCTCTATCCCAGTGTGTTTGTGTGCTTGTCTTTTCCAGTCTGATTAAGGTTTTTGAACCAATTTAGCAAATATATTGTGGGCCTGTCCCACAGAGGCTTCTCCAATTAATACATAGTCATTTGGAAAGTTGATAGACCCTTGAGCTTCAAGTATTGGAAATCTCCTGCTCATTTTGGTAAATTAAGCCACAGGGTGGGGAGTGACAATTAAAAGTGGGCAGACCAGTTTCTAAATTGAGTCACCCCAATGTTTTCCTAGACAGACATTATGTGCACTGAAGTGAAATGGAGAGAAATATCTCTCTTCCCCTAGACTTTGCTCCATATCAACCTTTTGTATTTATATTCATTTATCTACCTTAAAATTAATCTAAATGCTAGTTTCTATGCTGAATTTGAAACAACAGTGCTAGGAAAAATACAGCATTTTCCCCCATTTAGTTAGTAAACTTGCATTAGTAAATAAGCAAGTCAGGAATGTGGAAGTTCAGAAACAGTGTCTGTATAGATGTGCTCATTATATTTCAATCTGCTTTTCAAGTCTTGCAGACAATATAGGACTAAAGAAATGCAGGTTTTGTGATTATTGCTTGTGGGGTGGAATAGAATAGATACAGCTTCTATGTTACTCAGTGTTTGGTAATCTTTGTTAGGGTTTAACAAAATGAAAGCTAACAGTACATCTCCATGTTTAACCTCCCAAAAAAGATTTCTGTTTGACTTTCACATTTAATGAGAGTCAAAGGCTTTAACTAGTCAGTGGTCACTCTTCCTTATCCTTCCTATAGTTTATACACTAAAACTTCAACATGGCTATACAAGTAAGATCTCCAGCTTCCGAAAACCGGTGTGGGGAGAAGCTCACCGAATTTGTGTGTGTGTATGCTGTCGAGCTGGACTTCTCCTAGTTTTGCTCCAGGTTTCTCTTTTCTTTTGCTTATGCTACATGTATGACAGGCTGCTCTTAGGATTCTGTTTAGAGTTTAAAACTGTCTTTTCCTAGAGGAAACCTAGCTTAGTAATTAAAATAAATACGGAGCGTTCTCCAGCAGGCAGTATGGATGGCCTGCACCATGTCTTGCTTCCTCTGCCTAGTTTGTTTCCCCGCAGGCTTCCTCCCTCACATCACACTGCAGAAAGATATTAGATGGGCTTAAAGCTTTTTTCTCATTGCCTTGAGTAGAGACCAGGGCCCCGGTGGTGTTTCCTATTGTGCTGTGCTGGACCTGCAGCTGTTACTGCAGAGCCTCTTCCTGAAGTAGGTAACAACACCTGTAGATCCTGCCAAAGACTATGGCAGTGGTAAAACAGGGATTGATAGTCATCCAGCCTCAATAGTCTCTGCTGGCTCTCTGCATTCTCTAGAGAGGGATTTTGATTACTGGGAGCCACCACCCCCACTGGCACCGTCTCGCTGTCAGTTACCTGGCAGGGCTCCGCGGGAGAGCTGGGCTTCAGCTATGGCACTGGTTCAGCGCGCTCAAATTCTGCAAGGAATAGTCCCTTGGAGGGAGGCAGAGCACTCAGTCTTTTTAATTTGGGTTGCCAAGGAAGTATAAAAGTAGTTTTGATCCCCTTTGCTTCTTGTCCAACAAGATTCTGAATTAGGTTATTCTGATATAATACCTTATTAGTATGGTATATTCTGAAATAGTGTCCCACTTCACTGAAACATGCAGACTTCCAGTAACTGGCATGGAAAAACTGGGATCTTGAGAGATTTCTGCTATGTCCTGTTTTATTCCCAGTAGTAGTCAGTCTTTTCTGAAAATGTAAATGCTCTTTGGAAGTTATTGAGTATTCACCAATTATGCTTTCTAACCTTTACTCATGTTTTAACCCATGTTAACTAATGTGATTATAAATTTTAATTCAAATAAAACATAAATGCTTAATAAAGCTGGCATCAAACATGAATGTAATTTGTATAACACAATCTACAAGTGTTTGTTTAAAAGTGGAAAAATCATCGTTCATCCTCATTTACATCAAAGGGGCTTCCTGAGATACGTTTTAACCAGCTGCTTGTTACCCATTTCATGCAGATTGAATGGAAGGGCTGATTAAGTGTGGTCTGTAATGTACTTTATTTCAAAATCTGACAGAATAATGATGTGTGTCAGGAGGATTATGAGAGTGATGAAATGTAGATAACGTTTAACCTCTGTCTTGCACTAGGAAAAAAGTAATGTCTCTTCCATGTAATTTGTTGCTGAAAACATTTCTTAAAAAAACATGAGTGTTACAATAATAGAAGACAAAACTATTTAAGGGCGACTATCTGATATTTGGAATGCCTTTTAACATAGGCATATTTATAGTACCGTTTATACTGAACTAAACCTAAGAAAAAAACTCCACCAGATAGTTCAATGAAATTTTGTCAAACTCTAAATTAAATTTTCTTCAATTAGATTCTTAATTTTTTCCGAATTTTATTTATTCAAACTTGAATAGCTTCATTGCCGGTTTTGAATTCTATTGGTAGCGTGTGAGTTCCTGTGTTTTACATGTCTAATCTTGCTTAACAAATGAAATTCTAGATTAACATCTTTATTGTCAAAAATAAATATATTGATTCACAAAAGTGCTGAGTATTAATATTAACAGAAATTTATAGAAATGTCATTTATCCATTTTTCTGGGGCAGGAATGAAATTACCGCCAAATTTAGCATATCAAACCTTCTTTTAATAAGTTTTTGAATGTGAAGCATTTTCTGTGTTGTACCAGAGACCTGGAACCATCCAATACTAAACAGATGATAGTAGAGCTAATGCAGCTGATGAATTTGAGGAATTACTCACAAACTAACACGCTGTGAGCAGTTTCCTGTTAAGTAATAATATTATTTAATATTTTAGGCAGCATTGCTCTGCCTCAAAAAGAATGTGGTGTGTGACCTCAGCATCTGTATTATCTTGTAGTTGGATAAACTCTGAAATGTTTGAATGAAAGTCTTTTAAAGTAAGCATTTTTATTTTTTTTAGCATATTGATGCTATAAAGTATATCACTTGGAACAATGGAAATGTTCAAACAATCAAGTCAATGAACCTCTACACCACTTACTGCTTACAAAGCCTGAGTCAAGATCAGGTATTGCCTTTCTCAGTGCATTAGTACCTGTGTATTAATGCAATTTTTTCTGACTAAAGCGCCCTTGCATACTAAATCCCTCTAAGGTTATACACAACGATACTCAGCTCTCTCAGTTAAACAAGTCTTTTGTGATGTTATACATGGAAAGTTTCTGACATATTACTGAATGAGACTGAAAATGTATCATCAGTGGGCATCATCAAACAGTCCACTTTGACTTCAGTGCCTCAGGGTTGTATTTGTACAATATACCTTGCTGCTTATTACAGTATAATCAGAGAAGTTAACAGATGATGATTTAATTTAGTTTATAAAATTGAGTTCTTACAGTAAATATGTGAATCAGAATACAAGTTCTACTAATGATCTGGTATTGGACGGTCACCTCACTTTCATAACCAATTAACTGTCTTGATAGCTAGAGGTCTGGAGATTTTCAGGGACTAAATCTCTTAAAATTAATTTGGGGATTTTTTGTTTCTTTGTTTTAGCAGATTGATTTATTAGGCTCTGCATGCAGTGGTGAATTTAACTTTGAAAGAAAACAGGTTGATTATAGAAATAATTTTGCGCTTAAAGGATTTGCTGTTGAATGCCTCTTTAAAATGCTCATAATTTTTCCAAAGTATGGAATTATCATTTCAGTAGAAATTTTTAATTCTTTGTTTCAGTTCTGTGTTGATATGTTGATAAGCCTAAGCACAGTAGGTTTGGGGTGATCTTAGCACCTGATAAGAGTATCCAGGACATTCTTATTGCACGACTGAGCGCAGAATGGCTTGTGTGAAGTATTCATATATGTGCTGCTGATCGCTTCTGCTTTGACCAAATCAGAAGTCAGCCAACAGTGCGCATAGCAGAGCTTGTCTTAGAAGTCCATAATTGCTCATAAAACAAAGGACTAGAGTTGTGTGGAACTCATTGCTGTGAAGTGCCTGGCAGGGAGAACTAACCAGAAGTAATCAAGGCAACTGTTAATTATTCTAACACTGAACAAAGGAGTTTTTCTACCCCCTATCTCTATGAGCCAAAGTAGATAATGAAACATTTTCAGATAAGAGGGAACGTTATTTAATCATCTGTTCTCATCTCCTACAGACTACAGAATTTGCCATAGGACCTTCATCACCTTAGTCCTAGGTCAGTGGTTGGGGCTGGAAGCAGCTGGGGAAACATGCAGTTTTGTTTTCAAGATTCCCAGTAATGGCTACTTGCTGTCTGTGTTTGAAAGAGAAAGCGCAATGTGTGTTCTCAAGCTCTGTCATGACATGGATCAAGGTTTAATGTATTATTTTAGTTGTATAACTTTTCCATAGCAACTACAGGAGGAACTAAATTTTGGGAAAATGTCTTTTTATTTTTAGATACTTTTAGTTTGACAGGTCTTTTGACCTTTTATAAAAAGACTTATTACGTGATCTCTTTTCATCCTGTATTCTGTTGTCACCAGTTGTTCTTCATAACTGGCAGCTATGAAGAAAAGCAGCACCTTGTGATCACTGTTACAAATTGCTAAAAATTCAACAACTTGGAAAAAAAACTCTCCTATAGAAAAATATGAGAAGGCTTAAGTTTTGATCTTACGTAGAGTTTATATAGATAGTCTTCCATTTTTTTTTTGCTTGAAGAGCACTAACAAAACTTCCTAAAACCTTCTCTAAACCTGCTGTCAACAAATTCAGTGATAGAGTCTAGAAGCAGGGATAACACAAATATTAACGTTCGTGCATAACTTTTACATGCAGTTGGGTTTAGTATAAAATCATTGTAGAAGATTGCATTTGCCATCAGTGACCGCACATGTGGTAACCTGCATGTTATGTGTGGTCTGGGTGCACAGCTATTCATGGAGCAAATACTGTGTTGAATATTAGTGTCTGCAGGCTGAGGAAAAAGAAATTAAATATGGCAGAGTTAAAGCTACCTGCTCAGTTTGTTTTGTAAAAGAGTATGTTAGACTGCTCTCTGTACCTAATGCATACAGATGGCCAGCAAATGGTGTAATTTGCATAGTCCTCTTAAAAGGCAGTAAATTGAATAAAATTCAGTTGTATTATCATTTTTTAATCTATATCTTGATATGTTGTTCTGCAGGTTCTTGGTTATGTTAAAGTGACCTTCTGGCTTTAGGATGTTCCAGAATACATAGCCCTCTCATTTGTGGCACAGTTTAGTTTTCTGTAACCTTCAGTATACATTAGATAAGAGTATTATTCTGTCCCAACTTACTCTCTCTGTAGCTTTCTACCAGATGTGTTTATGAATGAGCTTTACAGGTATGATTCTCCTCCCATTCCCATATTTCTCACACCTTTGACTAAACTTTTGTCTGCATTTGTAAATTTCTTTGAAACTATAGCCCTTGCGAATATAGTCAATATGCTTTTCACTCACTCCTACAGATTTCAGATTTCACTCGTCGCTGCCTTTCTTGTTCTTATCTGTATGTGTCAGTGAGCTCACTGAGGTTTATGAGTACTTGAAAAAAAAGAGGAAGCCCACTATAAATGCAAACTCTTAATGTTGTTTGTTACTACCACAAGAAGTACAACCTCAAAAGACAGGTCTTTCAAAGTGGCTGCCTGGCAATGTGGAGCTTTTACAGACTAGTAACTAAATGGCTCCTTTTTTGGAGGTGAATTTAGAGCTAGGTGGTTTCTGTTGATTATTATGTATGTGTATGTGTGTGTATATATATGGATATGCAAATGGAATTGAAAATTATTGATACTGCACAAATGGAATATGAAATTATTCACCTACATGTTATTTGTGAAACATTGCTAGAGTCATTACCTCTTGAGTATCTGCTCTTAACAATTTGCTATTTCAGGTTTAGGATTGATTGAGTTCAATCACATGGTGATTATATTTGCGTTCTGTTTCCAGAGCAGATGATTCCCAAAATGACAAAGATCTTAGAAAGAAGTCTCATAAAGAGATCAAAAAATATAGCCCTGTGAGTGTTGGTAACACTTGTGGTATCTGCAGATATTTTAGGAAATAAAATAGGCAGTCATAGGAATCAAAAATTGTGAATAATGCTGATGTGAATTTGCATTTTATTTAAATAAATGGTCATATTTTTCACAGCATTCATTCAGCTATCCAACTGTAGCCTATGCATATATAGACTTGTCATTAAATACAAGCTTATCTATAAATGCTTTAACCTGGAAGAAATCAAAGTTGCCAAAAGCAAATTTTTCAGCCTGTATGTATCATAATGGATATTTAACTGTTCCTGAGATTAACCCTTAAATAATCTGTATACATGAGCAGAGAAATCTGTCAAGAAAAATAAATAATGCAAAGGTCATTGTAGACTGAAAATTCACGCTTCTTGGTGCCAGAAAAGTTTGTCGGTATTTATAGAACACATCACATTTAGCATCCTAAAAGAGCAACCAATTGCAGCAGTATTTCACCTTTTCATAGTGGAGGGGAAAAAAAAGAACTCTTTATTTAAACAGCTGAATGAACTCAAGGCATAGTGAAGCTCATTGTAAAAGTGAATCCTTCTATGTTTAAAACAAAAACCACTAAGGCTTACTGTTTAACGAAGCAGTCTCCAGTGAATCCACAGCAAATAAAGGCCACAAAGCTAGGATTAAGTTGCATGTCCTTTTTAAGGAATTCATTGAACTCAACTACATGTAGTTGAATGTAGAATGAATCTTGGTAGAGGGACACTCAGTTTTGCAAATCAATGGAGAAGTCTCAAAAATCATAAACAATATGATTTCCTGATTTATTAAGGTAATTAAAAGGTGTCACACACACACATGTATTTAAAAACAATATTGAATTTAAGGAATAATAAGATGCCATTTATATTTTTACACTGTATTAAAGAAACCATTACCAAGATGATGTGTGGCTGTGGTTTTGATATTTGAAAGAAGTTGAGCACACATTCTAGAACATGTATAAAAACCCGTAAGAACTATTCAGGAGCTAACAAAATTGCTGTATGACATAAAAATAAAGAAGCTCAGGCTATTTTGTTTTTATCTGTGCAGAAGATGGGTAAGGTACAGCTTGATCACAGTTTCAAAGCATGAAATTTCTGCTAATACAAAGGTACTTAGCATAGAAAAGCATAATGAGATCTGACGGCTTTAAACTGAAACTGAATGTATTGATTCTACATGAAGCATAACATTCTTAATAGTGAGGATAACTGAACACTGGAGGAATGTAGTTCAGAAGTCATGAAGGTAGACTATCTCATGAAAAGAGAGAAAAACTCAGTTTGAAGCCCATTTGAAATACAGAACCTTGGTCTGTGGCACTTATTTACACCAGAATATGCACTCTCCTTAGCAGACAGAAAATTAATGTATGGGAGAATTCCAGAAATTCCATGAAGGATCTGTAAAACTGTATTCCAGGAACTGAAAGTAGGCATGTTCAGAACTGTAAACGTAGGAGATAAAGGTGATGTTTTCATAATTGTAATCTTTTGACAAAATCCATCCTGTGACACAGATACAACTGACTAACCTTCTGGTTGGTTTAATTGGTTAGTGGTGTGATTGAATTATTTGACCATTCTATTAGTTAATAATTTTGTTAAATACATGGGTGCTTTTTTAACTGATAAATTACTCACCTCAGTGGGATAGGTCTTCTGCAAGAAAACCTGTCCTATATTCAAGTTACACGCTAAATCAATTTTACAGTTGGTTTATGTAATGGAGTAACGCCAGCCCACAAGCATCTGCTCTTAGGGTGCTGCATATTCCTACTCAAACATGTACCAGTCAGTGCAGATCAGATGACAGGACACCTTCAAGCAGCAATGCTACTTCTGCAGCACCCCACAATTCCCAAACATTTTAAAGGAGAGGCTATAAATGGGGATTGCTCATTTCTATGTGTGTCTCTTAATAAAATAGTGGATGTGAGACCATGGGTTCTACTTAGTAAGTATAACCCCTTACTTTAGTGTTCATTTCTGTGTATAGATTGCTCTTAGTCATGGAAAAAATCAGTTAAATGGTCAAAAAAAAAAGTTAGAGTTGCTTATTTACATAGCTTGCTGTCATTTTCTTCTATGGAAGAGTTTTGGGTTTGAAAAAGGTGCCATATGTTATTTAATAGTTTTACTTGCCAGAGGATATTTGTTAGCTGCTTGGCATGCCTTGGCAGGAGGTCCTTTATGATATTTCTTCAGTTCTTCTGCCTTGCCAGGAGGAACAAATCAGACTGTAGTCCTTCCCGTTGCAAAAAGATTTGATCTGAGGTGACTAAAGAATCACCCATCTTAATGAAGAAAAATGTGTTACCTCTGGGCCTTCTGGTCCTAAGAGGTTAAATACCTGCTGCAGGTAACACTGGTCTCAACTCCAGGACTCAGTTCTAATGTATCTGCGCTTTTGGTTCTCAGTGAACACACAAGACTTTCAAGTCTTTGGATTCCATTAGTACTAACCTCCAAGAAGAATGAGAGGCATCAGATGTGTATGTATCATGTAGTAAAAATGACTCATGGAATAAGTGAGTTGTGAGATGCAAAATTTGGTCATAGATCATGCTTATGAGAAGTTCTGCCCAGTGACACCTCTCCTATGTATGTAACCATTCACTGGCACCTTTGGCTTCCAGTAAAACATCCACATGTACGTGTGCTCTGACAGCAGCCATTCAAGATGGAGTATGGGTGTGACATGAGAATATCAGATATATACTAACTGATCTTTATACCAGTGACCAAAAGGACCTAGAGGAAAAATCTGAATGAGGTTGTAATATTGGAAAATGGACATTTTCTTCAATCTGTGATGGAATAGTCCAAGACATGTAAATTCCATGTTAATAATGTATTATGCTGTCATGGAAGTCTGCATCTCGGAACCTGAATTCAAGTACTTAAAACCGGGCATCTTAACAACTGATCTATTTTATTTGATTTTGTTTTTCAGGATAATGATAAGTTTTGGAATAACAGGATGTTGAAATACTCTATGAAAACCTGTTGCATACAAGTGAATACAGAACAAAATATCTTATTTCACACATACAGATTTTAAAACCAGGATTAAATGTTGTTTTCAGAAAGAACGTTTTTCTGTTAAATGTTATTACTGTCACACTTTCATAGCTTGATGCACATAATTCTGATTCTACTTGTTTCATTCTAGATCCCAACAGACAACCAAACTTAGTTTTCATTTTTCCCTTTTATGTATAAATTAGGATAATCTGGCACGTCTGTGAAGGCCTGTGGGAGATCCAACATGCTAGTAAGAGAAGAGATAGTGAGTGGCTTTTATCCTTGAAACTCATGATGTCTACTCTGAGGTATTCAGATGGATCAGTATTAGTCCCCCCTTGTAATAGCTCTAGAGGTACTCTACTCTCCCTGATAGCAGAGTCATTATTTTATAAAAAGGCAAAATAACATAATAAATTCCATCCAAATCCTGTACGATAGCTACTTCTGCTGTATGTCCTGGTAGAGTACACTGGTATGAAAAGATTTGATGAGGTAAGGTTGTACTCCTCCGTGCTTGGCAGCAAAGCACAGAATTTGCAGAAGATGGGCTAAAGTGCCAAGAACATGTGCCAAATCTTCGTATCTCTCCAGCTCCTTCTGCTGGAGGGACCTCACCGCAGCTCCCAGAATGTTTGAAAACCATCATCAGTCAGTGATAATGCTGCTATTTAAGCATCAGTCTTTACTTCAGGGCAATTGGCCAGACTGAAGCAGACGGCACAATTTCTCTCTTATTTTAGTAATTTGTGAAGTATTTCAGGGTGAACACTTATGCAGATAAATGTGAATTATTGGAGAGTGCTTTGTTTGTTTGGGATATGCTGAATTAAATCATCTACTTTGTTAGGATGTTTCCTAGAAAACTGACTTAGCATGATATTGATGCTGAAGGGTGACACCTGCTTAATCAGGGCAATGCTAGTGTAATTTTCACTAAGGACAATCATTAGCTAGTGCCAGGGATTTATACTGACTATAAAGCTCAAGTTAAAGGGAAAGCACTTATCTGTTAAAACTTCCACTCAGTTTGAAATCCCCAGTAGGTGGGTGGGTTGGTTTTGGCGCTCACTTTGTTTCCCCTTACCTTAAAACAAGCAGTGGGGAACAATATTCAAAAAGAGTACCAGAGAGCAGTCATTCAAAATGTACCAAAAGATTATCATCAGCTCTTAAAAATTATCCTACCATATATCTTTATTGCGTATTTTAAATAGGTTGTTTAAATGATGCACAGGTTTTTTGTTGTATTATCGGTTGTGATAGTAGTCAGGACTACAGTCTGGCAACAAGTGGCAGATAGTGTTACTCCATTTTTTTTCTCTACCTTGCTGTCCTATAATGTAGTCATGGTGGTTTATACGTGGCTTTTCATCTGTAGATACCAGTACACTGAGATTACTGTCAAGGGAGATACTGTATTCTTCTGTAAAACACTATCTCCAGCTTAAAAATAGGGAAATGAAGGCACAGGGAGGAAAAGATACTTCTATTTTTTTTTCCCCTAAGGTTGTTTCGTGGACCAGTTGGCAAAATCGGGAGTAGAGATTGAGTTCAAGGTCTTTAAAGTTTTAACCCTCGAATATTCTATCTATGGACTTTACTTCCCTGAGGCCTATTTTGGAATTGTTTACTGCAAGTCTTGTCACCTGTGAAAGGGGAAGAGCCTGACATTTACCTGCAGTGTTTGTGGACAATTGGCATTTTTTTTCAGGAGTTTACAACGTGCTAATATAGTCATATATAATAAGCAGTAGGGCTTTATGTTGTAAAATCTTGTTTCTGATTGTAATCTTGATGTTTTGAATACATATGAAGGTGTTTCACCTGTTTCATACAACATGGCTGTTAATAATATATTTCATATTATTCTCTTCTTTTGGTTTACTTTTTATCTTTGGTAATTTTCTGGAACAGCAGTTTCTTGTTAAAGTCTGTGACTCAGATGGGAAAGGCCATCACCTAAGTTAAGGAGATGGCAATTTAGCATGCAGAGAAAAAGACCCAAGGAGAACAGGTGGAAAGGTACATTCGTGATATATCTGGACAGCAAGCTATTGCTGCAAAACAGTGTCGATGCTGATTCCGAGTGAACTAGCTGGGTTGCCAGAAGCAGTCTGACTGGTTTCGCTGGGACTGGGGATTGGACTAGGGAATGTAGTTAGACTTGGGTAATTCTGCATGGCACTGCATTGTACTGGTGTTGATGAGACAGAGAGCAATGGTTACATGTGAGCTTTTATGTAAGTGTGAAATGACTCACTCTAAAAAGCATTTTCTCAGATTTAAAAAAGAAAGTCTGCTACAGAACTGTTACAGACCATGGTACTAAATTATTAATTTTATAATATCTTGATAAGTACAAAAATCTAAATTTTGTACTTACCAAGATACATTAATGTGTTATATGAACTAATAATGTGTTAAAAGAAATTTAACTTGCATACTGCTGAATTTTTTGTGTTAATTCATGTACTTTATTTTGCAGGCAAAAACCCAGGCAAGAACAGATCACTCCCAACTGCATGTGTTTCAGCCTGATGATGTGGGTACTTTAATTAGAACAGTGGAAAGTCAGCATGAATTCTTTTGTTTTACAGAAAGCAGGAAGAATTGAGGTTAATTAAAGGTTAATTATAGTTTAATTGGTAGTTTGTTGAGGGTTTTTTTCTCTTTGCTTCTGGTGATAATGGGAATGTTAGAATCCTTGACTTTGATGGCAACAGATTGGGCAGGCCTGGTGTTGATTGCTACTGCCAACATGAAAGTGGTGCTGCGGTTCTGCAGCTCCAGTTCTTAATCAATGAGGTAAGGACATATGTACTCAGATTCTTCTGCACAGATTTAGTTGAATAAGTCGATTCATGTATTGTAATTGAGTGATATAACTTTACACATTGACAAATTGTGCCCACAAGTAAGTGGCATACATCCAGAGGACGTTTACCCTACAGCCTTTTAGAAAATTATTTATGGGACTGCACACAGGGAAAAGTATTACTTTCATGTACATCAGTATAGAGTACTGAATAAAAGGCAGTCAATATATTAATGTTTGAAGACAGATGTAAAATCCATTAAATTACTAAACATGTTGCACAGTCCCATGTCAAATAGAAATTAATAAATGAGCTAAAACTTTCTATGGAAATATAGTGATGGTTATTGGCTGAAAAGTCAATAGTTGGGGATATGCTACTACTTGAAGCAAGGAAAAGCAACTGCAGGGATCATCAATCAAACCAGCAGCTCAGTCTTCGCAAATAGTTTGTCAAAATCAAGTTTAGATGACATGAAGAAACAGTGACAGTTTATAGCTTGCTCTGTGCAGAAGATGTCTGGAGTGGTAATAGGCAAGAAAACTTCCTGGAGCATTATAATCTGGGTTTTTCCCAGAACCTCATAACCTGGCCAAATTATAAACTACTCATAGTTTAATTTTATTAGAAGGGAACACTTCAGACAGTTTCAAGTCCTCTTTCTAAGCCTGGAGATCTTGGAGTTTCTCAAGGAAAGACTTTTTAGTTTTGTGGGGGTTTTAAACCTGAGAAATATTTATTCTTTCTACACCTGTTTGGAGAAAGTACCTAAACCACAGAAACTGAGGAGGGAGAACTGAAACCTCAGAAACAGTTAATCCAGTAGAATTCTTTAGAGGAAGGCAGGGATGAAAACAGGGAGGGCAAGGTTTGTATCAGTGTTCTTTCTTTTCATTAGGTGACCAGCAGAACCCCTAATACATAGGATTAGATTGATTTCTGAGGTGGGCGTTCTCTCTGTCATTGTTTTAAACTATTTGGGAGATGAAAATGAAACCACGAATTATACTGTATTAGAGAAGTCTCACCTTCATTAATTTCATTTGCATATGTCAACATTGAAGAACAGTTGCTAGGATTAGGAAGGAAATCCAAGATGCAAAAAGAGAAGTTTATTGATCAGTCATAGGTGGTATGAACTGATCTTTTCAGTTAAGTTCTCACCTTTCCCCAGAAGAAAGTATTGCTTTCTCTTTGGCCAACATCTACTGCCTCTCTGCCACAGTAATACACTGATCCCTTTTTCCTTTAGTTATGTCCTTAACACTCACGTTTTTAAGTGTTGTCTGTTCTCGGTTTCATACATCTCTATGTTTATGTGGAAATACATAGAAGTTTACATGTGACCTTAATACAGAACTTTTAATTTGCATTTTAAATTGATGGAGTTTTAATTTAACTTTGGCTGATCTTGTACTAATTTAAACTGTTTACATTTACCAGATCAATTCAAATTGACTACTATTTATGATTTTTTTTTCCTAGAAAAAAAAGCAACTATTTTTTATAATCTGTGTCGTTTTCTACATGTAGAACATTAACAGTGAAGATCACTTAAGAATAAGACAGAATCTGCAGAAGAGTAATATGCTGTGCTCTTTTTTGTCTGCTCTAGGGTGCTTTGGTCAGTGCAAGTGCAGATGATGCACTTCATTTGTGGAATCTTCGACAGAAACGACCAGCCATCCTACATTCTCTGAAATTTAACAGAGAAAGGTAAGACTATATAACAGTAAATATTTCATTTTTTAAAACCACAAATGTTCTTTCTGGATTTCTAATAATACATGCTTATTGGTTGGCCTTTCTGAAGGTGGATAGTTTTGTCTTGAAATTTTTTCTTCCACTCCTCGAGTCTTGTTCCCATTGAAAAAAACCCTTCACTTTCTCTTTCTGCAGCCTTCTCAGAACTTGAAAAATTTTGCCTGCTTTTTGTCAAAATGTTTTTCATTTTACCTTCTGTTTACATGAACTGGTGTGAACAGTTGTGTGTTTGTTTTTGTCAGACCAGACACAAGCACTGTGATCCTTTTGACTGATCTGTTGTTCAGTACCAGCCAGTTCAGTACCTCAGCTGGCTGGATCAGGGAAATAATTTTCTTTATCTTGAAAGGATTCTATATTTGTAAAATACTGGAAGTTTAGCATAAATGAATTGTGAATTTGGGGAACAGTGGTAAATGTGGTTGTAATTTTCAAACTCAAACAGAAGGTGAGCACCTTAATCTGTATTTAGTCACCCAAGTAAAAACTGATGCAATATTATGGTGCTTGAATGCTACGTTTTTATTAATAGTAAGAACAAGTTCTGTGTTTCTATTAAGGAATTAGGTCAGTAGTCAGAAGACCAAGATTCAGTGCATAAATGCAGCAGTTGTTTTTTTGTGAATCCTTGAGCAATACAGTTATTCTGTACGTCATCTTTGGGATGGATTCTTTAAAAAAAATTAAAACATAGAATTAATACATAGTATGGTTTTGACTGGAAATTTAAGTAATACTGTGTAATTCTCTTAGTATATATATTCAGTGTTTATTAAGGTGCAGCAACTTCTTTTAGATATTTATATATTTGCTTGTGCAGTGGTGAAAGGTATTAGTACTTTACCAATAAAGTGAAGTAAACAAGTAAACAAGCTCAGCAAAGCTTCAGCTGCAGCAAATCTGAAAATTATTATGGAAACAGACTTTTTCTTTGTTGTTTGTTATTCAGATACGTATTATGTTTGTGCTTAAATGTCACCAAGTTGCAAGTTTTGTTGTGGGAAGTACTACATAATAACTTAGAAAATACACATCCTGATTCCAAAGAGTTTATACCCCAGAGCAAAAGTATATCAAGTGGTTTGGGACAGCATGAGATAAAATGAAAAAGTATATGTGCATTTTCTAACTGCTTCTGGACAGAAAATCATCATTTTACATATGTTGAAATATTTGAAGCTTGGTATTCTTATCAGGTAGGTACCTTATCCACAATTTGTCATTGATAAATCTAAATATTGTAGACGTTATTCCAGTACATCGTGATCTAGCTCTCCCAGCCAGCAACCTTCCACGCAACCTAAGGAATCAATACTTAGAAGAGTGCAGTGTCTGTTCACCTGTTTGCCTCTCACTTCTCTTCAGAGACACTAGTGTGGCATCTTGGTCAGAATTTTATGAGAATTTCTTGATAAAACAAGCTCACACACATTTAGGCTTTCCTAAGAGTAAATAATTGTCATTACCTTTACCTAAATTTTCTTTGGTTTCTGCCAGCCTAAAACATTGGGCAAAATGTTTGGAAGGAAGTTATTTGGGATACTGGAAAACTGCATAAATCGCATTTTGTGTAATGGCATTTTTGAACTGAGGTTTAAATAGGGTCTGAGGTTGTAATTATTTGTAATAAATGCATAGCTAGCTGTACTGCCTTTTATCAAAGTCTAGTAAGTTGGGAATAAAAAAGCCCCAACTGTTAGCTGTTTTATATATATTTTAAGTAACTGGTACAATCACTGCCATTTAAATATTTTTTATTCACACATCAAAGGCTATGAGGCAAATATCCTGATAACACTGGTATATAATATTGTCCAAAAAGTAAGTCCAGTTTTAAATTTAAAAAGAATTTTCAGTAAGTACGAAGAAATAACTTTATAGGCAGTTCTTTTCTTCTCAGCATTCTCTAGCACTGCCTGTAGTTTTGGGGGTTTTGTATTCACGCACTTGGCTCCAGAATGAAATCTCCTCATTTTTATTGTATTTTCTTTTAAAATACATATCTATTAATTTCAAATCGTCTAATTTTCGATTTTTTAAGTTTGATTACACATTTATTATGTAAAACTCAACATAAACCTCTGGGCAACTAACAAAAATGTAAGGCTAAAACCCTAATTAACCCTCTCATTAATTTGGAATATTTTTGTATACGTATGCCCAACAGAGTTAAGTCTAGAAGACTGCTTCCTTTTCTTTTTTTCTGAATATATTTATTGTATTAAAGCGTAAAAGTTATCGATTACATGATGTTCAGAGAAACAGCAAGTAACGGTTGCCTTAGCTATAAGAAATTTGTGGCAAAATGGATGTAGGGGGAATTTGGGAGGCTGATAAAGCAATAAGATCAAAATTGATTTTCTTCAAGAAATTCAGAGGTCTGTCTTCCAAAAATTAATGGTGTCTTCACTGTTGGAACAGTTGAAAAAAATTATTTTCGTCCTCTCCTCTCCTCTTGCAGGGGGAGGTTAAGGGAAGGCAAGATTCATACTGAAGAGAGAAAGATTCTTTTGTCTTATTTTAAGTTTCTGACCCAATGAATGAGCTAGCCTTGGTGTTTCTTAAGTGAGGAGAAATGTTTGTTGACAGAGAATAGGTTTTAGTGTGCTTTCAGAAAACAGGAAGGTATTGGAAAAGGCCATATAGGGAAGTGTTTACATAGTCAAAGCCTAGTTCTTATAAGAACACCATTTAAACTTCATTTTAATTATTATAAAAAGCAGCTTTTATGTAGCAAAACATAATTATGCAGATGTATTTTACCTATGAAAATGGAGCATGTGGTGGCTTCATGTTTTCCTGTTTGCATGTCTCTCTTGAGAATTTATAAAAATTGTAATTTTATTCATACAATATGTTTGTCTCCTTGATATGCTGTTTGGTTTAGATTTTTATTTAAAAAAAAAACAAACAACCTGGCAGATTTACTTCGTGAAGTGATGCAATATAATGCAACTTAAAATTTTAATATTTTATCTGCTTGTGATGAGGAAGGTAATTGTATTAGTCCACATTCTTGATTAATTTGTCTTCAATTAATTAGCTTTCATGTAGAATCAGTTTATTGTGAGTTTTAAAAATATTTGATGCATGAACCTTACAGCTGTTAGATTGTGTTAGATGGATGAATGTTACTTAAGTCTTTGGCTGTTACTCAGTGCACCAGTCTTCATGTTAACTGTTTAATTTGGAATTTGCTTCTGTTTCTTGACATTTAAGATTGCAGTATAATGGACTAAAATTTGCCCTTAGCAGTGTTTCTGTATATGCTTGTGCAACTACTTGAGTCAAATTTCCCCAAGTGTATACATATATGTATTCCCCCTTTCCCTCTCACAAAAGTAAAAATATGTTTGTTCTTTTCTTCAGATATTGTTAACAACATAGATGAAAAGAACAAAGATCTCTTAAGTGCAGCACACTGGTTATCTTTCACTCACCGTGTAGCATTCAGCATTAAGACACTGAATGGTTTATGAATAATAATTCACGTACAAAATGCACTTTTGTAGCTGTTAAGTCATAGTTTGCAACCTCTCCAGATTTATTCTTTTCTTCTTCTGACCTGTTGTTAAACTAATGATGATGCAACATTAGCAATATCAACTCTGATAATGCAGTGCTCCTTTACTGTCTCTTTGGAGCAAGTGTAGAAGGAACACTGGGAATGAGAAATAATGGCAAACTGATATTTTGTTCTACAGTGTAATGCTCTGGACTTTTTAGCAAATTACATGGTTTTGCCTTGTATAAAATATAAGGTTATCACCTTAAATTTCTATTGCTATAATTGGAATGTAATACAATGCAGTAAGAACCTTCAAGAAAATATAAATATAAATGTAAGCAATGTGTTTCAGTGCTTGGCCCCATACCAAGAGCTGTAACGGTAACACAGCTACTCATAAGACGTTTAACAGTAGCATATGGTTGATAACATATCATTTGCTGTTCCATTTGCAAGTAGGTTGGACAGGTAAAACTTTTTAACCTCTGCAAATACTCCATCAGAGTCTCTTCAGTACTATTGAAGATTAACGTTATGGTGATATTCCTTATGTTAGTCCCTGCTTTTCCTTCTTTGATGTCATAGGAGATGCCAGATTCACCTTCAGTAGACGTTTTACCAAAATTAGTAACTCAGCTTCTGGAACAAGACACCGTCTTTATCTGCTGCAGAGAACATTAGGATGAAGCTAAGCTACTGGAAACTATTACAGGCCTTAATAATTTCAATGTAGTCAGAGCAGACTTCAGCAAGTATAGCTTTAAATATACAACATTTTAAATAGTTTTCCCATTTAAGATTGATGCAACTGGGATAGGAAAAACCAGCAAGGATTACAGTGTGGAGTCCAGGTCCTTTAGCCCTGCATGCACTAGTTTCACGTGTGAGCACATTCATCTCCTGTCGTTCTGAAGGTGAGCTAGGTTGGTTGTGTTGAGTGACATGGGGCATAGCCCTCCTCTTCTTTCAGCCAAGGCTCACTGGCATGTCACAAGTGAGCCAACAGCGCTACAACTGACATACTCGGCACATGTGAACACAATGTACAAGTTCTGTTGAGTCTTTAAATCCACCTGCATGCACTGTGCACCACTGCCATGACAGTACCACGTGCCCTTCTGCAGGGGAATCACCAGGTGACAAAATCTGTATAACTGGCTCTGATACGTAACGCTTTCTTCAGTGTTGGGTATGTTGGCACAGAGGAAGAGGAGCCTTGACTCTTACATCTGAGATTTTGCAGTATTTAGACAAGGTGACTGAGAGTATTACAGCAATGCTTGGAAGCAGAGAAAAAAAATAGGTATTTTTGGATCTGATGACTTTACTTTTGTGTGTTGGTCTATATTCTGTCCTGAGAGTAGCTGCATCTTTGTCTGTCTGTCTTGCTGTATCTTTGCAGGTCTGTGTTGTTAAGACTTCACCTTACCAAAACGGCACCAAGAGGCTATTGAATGAATACTGGTGACGGGCTGTGCAGTCTCAGCAGTACCTGCATCTGTTTACTTGTGTGTTAGGGACTTGTGAGTTACTAAATTTAGATTATCTGTCTCATTGACTGTTCAGGGAACTGAATTCCTGTGATAGCTTGCCTGCTCATAAATGAGCCTCCTGGTTAATATTGTATAACTGCAAACTCTGTTTTGTTTATGTACTTTCAAATTAGTCAGAGATCTGTCATCAAGCATGAAAGTAGTTGATAGGTTCAGTGCACTTGCACAGCCATGCTATACCATAAACTAGATCCTGATTAAATGGTGTGGCGCAGCATTTAGCTATTCCAAAGAACCACAGAATTCAAATATAAAGCAGTATTTCACCATACAATCCTGCCATGGTTTATGGGAAGGATTTAAATTTTCTCAGGTTGATTGTTATGGAAAAGAATGAGGAAAGCAAAACAAGCCCTGCTGTTGAATGGTGTTCACGTCGACATCTTGATGAAGTTTTAACAAAACTTTCTTGTGCAGTATTTTTGCACAACAAAAATCTTGTGCAGGATTTTTATGTGTGTGTTGTGAAGTGTGTGTACTGCCAAGTGTGAAGATAGCACAGATTTCAAACACGTAAGATAAATACTGAGTATGTGTGGCATGGTCTTGCATCAGAGTTTATCACTTCTGAAAGAACGATGCTCAGGAAATTTAATAAACAGTTAATGTTGTTTACATGGAGTTATTGAGCTTGGAAAGATTCCTGAAGCTCATAAAGAACACCTCTGATCTATAGGGCTGCGCCTTAGTACCGGAGGGCAGGAAAGTGAATTTTGTCAAATGTATCCTCAGAAAGACAAAGGACTGGATACAAAGTTTCTTCGGTGGGACTGACCCAAATCACGTTCATGTAGTTACCACACACCTCTGCCTTGTCTGTTAAAAAAAAAATAATTAAAAAATTAAATTATTACATTCTTTTTCCAGGTCTCACATCATGTTATGGAAAGTTTCATAGTACACTTGACCTGTAGGATCAATGAGAGCCATAAGCTTATCCCGGAAAGGTGGTATGCAACCTAGTTGAAATGATGAATGTCTTGGTCATAATTTTCATTTTTTTCTTCAACAAGCATTAGCTAAATAATAAAAAAAGAGGAAAAATACAAAACTAATTAGCTTGTTGATACCAAGAATCAGCAGTTTTGATTGGATAGATTTACGAGATTATGCAATTCCACTAAAGTAGGATGAAAATTCACGTGATCCCTGAGATCTTCTTTTCAATAGATCTTAAATCTGTGGGCCTTCTGGTGGATTCGAGCTAAGGGACCTCCTCAGTCTCGTTCCCTGACAAACCAGACAACTCATATACCTCCTTTTATATGATGAGCAAGCCGACTATGTTTTGAATCAAGAGATGCTGGTCCCTTATGATGCCAGTAGTAAAGGCACTCAGACTCTGTAAGTTATCGTTCCAAATGCTTTTTATTAGAGCTAGCCCTATAAAGAATGAGGGAATAGTGTAGATAATCTTGCATCCCTGTAGATGCTGGGAACCCCAAGTTGTGCATCATCAAACCAACCCCCCGTCATCAGGCTGCGCAGACCCCATCCATCAATAGGGCTACCCCATTTTGGTCGTGGAAGTTACTATAGGATTTTCCTATAAGAAAACAACTGTTTTCATTATTTCTGCTATCAAACAGAAAGGCTGTTCACACTAAAACTTCCTTCCAGACTTTTAGGTAAAGGCAAGGCCAGAGAGGTGGTGCCGTTGCCCAGCGGGAGCTGCCTGCAGGCTCCTCTGTCACAAGTTGGCTGTGTTTATCGTGCGGCTGGTGCCACACGCCCAGCCTGGAGGCCACGCTGGACATGCAGCCCAGCCACACGAGGCACAGGCTTGTGCCGGCTTGGGTTAGCCGCTGTGTGGGTCACGGGCTCCTCCACATGTGGCAGCCTCCCGGTCAGGATCATGGCACTCTTATGTAACTATTCAAGCTTAAGCCCACTCCTCCTCCTAATTGGGAAAATTGTTCCATGCTAATTTCGTCTTTCTGATGGCAAGAAACCTTCCAGCTTCAAGACTTAACTTTATTTTTATGGCTCTTTTATTCCCATTTATTATGATATCCTGGTACCCACAATATCATGTATTTTAAAGATTTTGTCTCTCCTTTGCAGTTAAAAAACTCATTCATATCCATTCACAACCTGCTTTTTTCTTTATTTTTTCCACTACAAAAATCAAGATTCTGTGTTTTCCTTTATACATTTGTGTCTTCGTTCCCTTTTCTTTTCTCTAGCTTTCTTCTTGTATCTGTTCTCTCTGAGCTGATTATTAGACAAGGAAACATATTCTGGATAGGGTCCCATCTGTGCTGCGCTCGGTCATTGACGTTACCGTTTTCTTTTGTAATCTCCCCAGCAATGTTTACTGATGCATACCATAATGACATCTTCCTTTTACGCGGCTTCATCTTATCAGTGCTTGTGGTCTTGCTGTGATTGACTAATACACCCATTACACTCCTTCACTGATGAATAGCTGGCTGTCAGGGAATGCGCCGCTTCGCAGTGCAGCCCTTCAGGAGTGGAAGCAGAGTGAGACAACTGAAATTGAAATTATCTTTTTCCATTGCTTCTGTATCATGGGTTCCAGCTCTAAAGTAGAATTTATTATTCTTTGGAGTTTTAGGCCTTGCCCTTTGCATTTTAAATTTCACTCCATTTCTTGTACTCTACTTGTGCAGATTGTCCTTCCTCTCTGATCATGTGTCCCTAAAAGGTTTCATTAGTATTAGTACCAAGATCATATGAGATTACAAGATCAGCTGTAAAACTAATACTTGAGAATCCCTCAAATATCCAGTAAAATACTTTCTTTTTCAGTAAAATTAAGTGGAAAATAGACATTACAAACAGTAGTTTTCATAAATGCTGTATTTAATTTTGACATGCTAGTTTTCCTACAATTGGAATATTCTGGAATAGCCTACCTTTGGTAAACCTGCCTTTCCTATTTCACTACAACTTTTCAAAATTTGTCCTTTTGAAATGCCAAACCTCGGTTAGTGTAAATTTTTAAGTATATTTGAGCAAGTAGTAATAACATCATGGTCACATTATAGATGACAATATGGCTTAACTTTATTTCTTCAGCTTTAATTTTTTTACACTTAGCTTCTTGGGTGGGATTTGTAATGCAAGCTGATTTGCTGCCACTGCAGAAAAAAAGTGCTGCAACAACTTAAGCTGGATAGTTTAAAACTAGCTTGGTTTCTCTATGCTTAAATTACACCAGGGTAGATGTTACTCTAAAATAACAACGCCTTTTATTGATTCATTGACTATTTACTAAAGAAATCTGTTGCTGTTTCCACGAACACCTAGGCTATACAATTATTAGCAATGCTTCTTTTCTAATCTGTACATGATGCAATAAACTCTTTTAAAATTACAGAAGCCCTGGTCATATTTGTCATTCTAGAATATTGAAAAGATCTCTGTTTATATCCAGATCCAGCCTTGAATTTGAGATTCTCTGTTCTTTTTTTTTAATGGTGACTTTCACAGGCTTTCCCCAAAGTAATTTTTAGTCCACCAGGATTCTGCCCATACTATTATTTTCAGCTGCATTTCAACTAAAAATGTCCTTAAGTGCATTATGCCACAGTATCTGCTTTTATACCTATTTGCTAAACAACTTCTCTGAAGGCAAGTAGAGCTGTTTAAGATATGTAACATCTATTTTTACACTGCTCTGTACATAAAGGTTCCATTTCCATAACGAGACTTTAAAATATGCAATAATAACATTAGCACGGTGTATAGTAATTTGATTTTTGGTAACTGCTCAGAAAAAGTCTCAGAACAGCAAATACAGTTACCATGTTACATTATTTACATATATATTTTCATTTTAAAAGCATGTATCCGGGACTTATGAAAACACGTGACAAAGTATGATTAATAATTTGGCAAATGTTTTTCTGTTTCATGGTTATCAATCAATTGCAAATCAATTCACATTTTCCTCACACTGGTGCATTAAAAGCAGTTTAACAGACAATGGCTGATACACTATAAGTAAATTACTCTTAGGGATAACAGCTGTATTTAATAGCGCAAAGACCAAAAAACCTGAAAAATTACTTAAAGCTGATCACTTTTGCTTCCCCCCTATTGCTAAAACTGTACCAGATAGGCTCGATTTCCCCCAGTCTACCCCTGAGCTGTTCATTTGACTCATTACTTTATTTAGAGCTTTTTACATAAAATATTTTGGCAACTAAATAAAATAGTCTTGGGATTTAATCTGAGACTGTGGAAAGCGTATCAAGTGAAGGCTTCTAAACCAGAATTTTCTCAACTCTGAAACACCAAAATCACAGTTTCTAGCTGGTGGTAGGCCAAATGTTGTGGCTATAAATACAGCACAGTTAAAAATGTTTGAAAAGTGAAATTTACTTGTAACAGCTAATGAAATAACTTTATAAATTTGCTCTACATATATGTATTTGTGTGAAAGCACATATATATCTGTGTGCATGTGTGTATGTGTGCACGCACACACACATACCTGGAATTGTCATGACCCATAGAACTGCTAGAGAAGGCGGCATAGCTAGCACAATTACTTGAGGACTTAACAAGAGTACGGGGACTGGAGGGCCCTCTGGCCTGACAAACTGTCTTTTCCAATTTACTTCTTCCTCTCTGTTACTCTGGCTGTAGTCCCTTCTGTTATTTCTATGAGAAAGAAGCTGTCTCTTCAGAATTCCATTTTGCAAAACATCTTTGTGAAGTTCTGTTTTTACAATAGGGAAGAAAAACATACTCTGAATTATTTAATTTTTATGTCACCTGGACGCCTCTGATTGTCTGAGTAACTTAGGCTTTCCTCAGAAACAAATCCTTCGGCCTTTAGCAGTAGACACAAAGTTGCTATATGCTGCAAAACTTTAGATCATACTCTGAGCAGTGTACTGCTTGTTTCTGATGCTTTGAAGAAAATAAACCGTGTTTGTCAGTAGACATAGGGTAACGTGGTATGTTGTTTTCACATAGCAAAATTTAAATATAGGCACAGAGCCATGTGTTGAACAACCATGTTTTGCGGCCTTAGTCGTAACAAATGAGAAGTCCAATACTGTAATAGGAAAACACATCATGTACTTCGTATCACACATAGTCATGTTAGACAAGAGCGAAAAAAAAAGGTGTCTTTTAAAAGTTAAACAAGTTCAGATGGCATAAACAGTCTATCTGTTGGAATTTTCAGTTTGCTACGGTTATGGTGGTGTACCAGGAATTCTGTTGTTTTATTTTGTGAAGTTTTTTAAATTTGAGTTTTGATATATCTTTCATAGTCCTGTTCAGATCCATCCTTTGTAACATTGGATGTCCAGTCATGTATTAAAGCAGTGAAGAACATGAACCCATTCTTTTTTTGCATTTTGCAGTAAGTCATTTGGTTCTTGGAAACCACCCCACCCATTTGGTGCCCAGGCACATGTCAGCTTTAAGCAGGATCCAGTGCAATGATTTAGGATACTTTTCCTTCTGTCACTATAAACTCTGGGCATTATTCCAGTAAATCAGAAATAGAGCTCCTAATGTCAGTGTTGAGATTATCTCATTAAACAGTACATGAGCAGGAAGAGAGACTACAGATTGCAGAAAAACAAGGACCATTAATCACAGAGTCCCTGTCTACTGAAGCATAGCAAATAAGAACAGCTGGTCTCCAATAAGTCTACATGATTTTAATTGATGGAAGCTGTTAAGAAAAAAAGTGTGTATACATAGAAAAAGTAGACACATGTAAAAATGCAATTCTTTCTACTTGAAGTCAATTCCAGTATTTCAGTCTTACCCTGATGGTAGAGAGTAATTCAAAATATCTTGATTGACGTTGATATGAAATAGGTTTTAATCTCATTATATTAAGAATGTATGATAAACACAGATTTGTGTATGTTGCAGGAACCTGGGGATGAAATAATAGCATATCTTTAGTTTACTTTTCTAACAGCTATGTAAAGTCAAGCTGTTTAGCAAAAGACAAGTTTCAACCTTTCATCTTCGAGCTAAGTCCCAGGTTACTTTTTTTAAACTATGAGACTGGGAAGCAAAACCTGCATTTTTGACTTACAGCTTCAGTGCTGGGTGAAAAGATGAGAGAAACTACCCTTAGGTGTTGGGGTTTTTAGTGCAGCTGCTACAAAATCAATGGAAGAAATCATAAAAAATGTCTTCTTTTGAGAACATCAACTCCCTCTTCCATCCTTTGTTTTTTGGCTTTCTTTTATTGATGAGAAACTCAGTGGCTCTTGTCCCAGTCTGTATTGCCCATCACTGTCACTGTGCTTGGTATTATAGCTCCATTTTTACTTAACCTTCAAAGAAACTAATGGAGAACAAGTGCAGTACTGCAGGTAAGAAATAATGATTTCACAAGCCAGTAGACAGAAGAAAAATCTCGTACATTGTTGTTCCCCTAAAAATGAAAGCAAGAGTCTTTTTGCCAACCTTGTTTCATTAATTTGTTCACTTCACTGATTTTGTGGAACTTTTATTCTCATTTTTGTTGTCTAGTGACCTTGAGTTGGCATCAGAAACAAATTGGAAACCAATGATAAGTATGCTGATTTCTTCCAGCATCTCTTTTTATTCAGGGAACCAAGTTTCCATCTAATTTCCTTGTCTTTTCCTTGTAATTTCTTGTGTCCAAGTCTGCACATTACACCTGTTGAATCCGCTGCATTACTGTTGTGTAATGCTAAAGATCTAGCCAGGGAGAGTATGCCACTGTCATTGTCAGTGGTCCAGCTTCCACATGTAAGACATCCTATGATTCTGTGACTTTTCTTAACTGAAATTAAAACTAAATCACACTTTTAAAAAACAGGTGGACCACAAGAATCAGTCTCAAAGGTATGTTTGGTTCATCCGCTGTCTGCTAGGATCTACTGGAGCTACTACAGATTTTTGAAATGAGCTTGTGGGATACATGGAGGATCTAGTTTGAATAGGAGAAGGTTTCATGTCATGATACAGTATCACCAAGACTCTGAAAGGAAAAACTGTCCAGATGTATTGAACTGCTATATATTTAATTTGACTCTTAGTCATGCCAGTTAGTAATTTAAAGTATTTCCTGTACTCTTAGGTCAGCCCTAGAAGGTGCGCATACACTTCAAGTAAATGAAATGAAAAGTTTAAGTTAAACATTGGAAATACTAATAATGGAGTTCATCCTGGATTTCTGCCTTCGTGGTATATCGCTCAAACAGCCCGTGTTGCACAGGAACACATTATTACTGTGCACAGCCAGGGCTCACATCTGTCTGGGGAGCTGCACAGACGTCCGCTGCAAACACATGACGTGGACAGCAGATTTCATGGATTGCTGATATTGTCCACGTCTTGTACATGTCTTACAGAGCTGATGAGCTCCCAATTTATATGTAGTTCAGGGAGAACAGTAAATACCTCCAGAGGTCAGATAGCTCATAATTTACATCCTTTGCTTGATCTGATGGATGCAGCTCCTTTTCTTCATTGTCTGTAGGTTTAGCCTGTGGTTCTGTTTAGTTACTTCAAGTTCAGCTACAAATTACTTTGCTTGAATATCTGTCTAAATCTTCTTGTGTGCATTTCATGACTCAAAGCAATAAACTCAGCTGTAACATTCCTTTGTGAAGTGACAGAAATGCAATCCTACACTTTCTGAGAATACTGACGAGCCAGAAGCTCCCTTAGAAAGGCCAATCTGCTTTCAGCCGCTGGAGAAGGAGGGGCACTAGATGAGTCTGGGCTCCTTTGTATGTCAGTGAGGACTTTGAATATTACTTTTGTTCAAAAATACCGAAAGATTAAGGGAGTAGTGAGGAGGGAAGAAAAGAGTTGGATGGAAATAATTTCTGCTTGCTGGTGGAGGGAGAAGGGACTGTATACAACATCGTGAGGTACCCTGGGGAGAAGTACTGCAAAGTCAAGAAGCAGGGGAAGGGCTTATCTCATGGTTTTCCTCTGTTGTGAATATTCAATGAGGGCTACACAGGACACAGATTTCTTTCTAAAAATTGCTGCTTTGTGAGATGACCTGACAGAACATCAACCAGTCCTTGGCTAGTACCAGGGAGGATGGCCCGTCTACCAGGTGGCAGTGCCAAGAGAATGGCTTGTGATGACCAGCGGAGGTAAGTAGCATAAATGAGTAGGGAGTGCTGAAAGCACTGGAGGATGTTGGAGAAGATTCCTTGAGTCAGGAGGACAGCCGTAATCACGCTAATGAAAAAGTAGACTTCTGATATGCATGACCTTCTTAAGAAGGTGATCAGCTTTCTCAGCAGCTGAACTCATCCGTGCTGGGACAATGCACGGTGCGTTGGGTGTAGGTCACTGAGAGCTGAGGGAAGGTGGCTGCTCCAGGCCCATGGCTGGCATGCCTTGCAGCTACGGGGCTTCCTCCTGGCACCTACGCATGTTCCCAAGGTAATGCCCCTTCATGTTTTGTCTTCCTTTTCTGTAAATTTGTTAGATTTCTGTCTTTTCTGAGAGCCTGTACAGTGTAGTTAATTTCAGGATTCTGAGGATTCTGAGAGGGAGTTCAAGCTGATGTTTGTTTTTTGTAGGAGCTTAACGAAACTGAACCTTTCTGCTGGCCAATGCTGGGCATAGGGGCTATACGTATTTGATGCTTGCCCATATTTCAGTTCATCTTTATGAGAGGAAACTGCATAGTATAAATTTAGTTGCAGTTTTGTTGTCAAGGAATGAGCAATCATGTAATTAAATTGGAAAAAACTGTTCATCATTTTGACAAAAATGTGATTTATTATACCCCCTTCCACAGCTCTCCCCACTCTCCACCAGGAATAGTGTTCCAGGAAAATTTTTCATACTAAAAATAGAAAAACAAAAATTACAAAGCAGAGGCAGAAGGAAGTGTTCACAAAATTATCATTTATATTTCTTAGAGCAATATGATTAGTGTAATTAAGATGATTTTAAGCCATCTGAGAGTTTTTACTGGTATTTCAGAGAATGGAGCAGTCTAAATTATTTTAACATTGTAGAATTCTGCTAATACGCAATGAATTTTTTCTGGTCAGAGTTGTTAAGACTGTAGAGTTCTGTGACTTTCTGAAAAATATGCCTTTTCAAGATTTACTACTCAGAATATATGCCTTTCTAAAATGAGGTTCTGTTTCTTGACAAGGCCTCTTGAAGTTACTCCGTTATCTCTCTTACATTGCTTACATAACTTTAGAAATGTTATCAGGACTTTTGCTAAATAGTTTTTGCTTAATAAACTCTGATATATGTGTTTTATTTGGCATCTATTGATATTTTTTTAATTACATTTTATATCCTGTTTTGTGCTTTGAATACATTGGAAAACTGCAATGTTCCAGACCATTTTGGCAGCATAGGAACACCTTTTTTGGTACCAGTCCATGTTTCTCACTGTTTCTTATAATGATCAATGTGTTTCATATTGTGGTTTGCTCTAAGAATGTATAATATCCACATTTCTGGCTGACTTACTGTTAAGTGATCAACGTTGAGCAAATTCTCAGGTCTCTGAGTTCCATGTTATCTCAATCAGATTGACAATCTGATTAAATATTGGCAGAAACACCGCATACTGGCATAAATCAGTACAACCCCTACCGTTTCAAGAAGGAAAATAGCCTTTCTTTCTTTCTGGGTAATTGACTGTTTTTGTAAAGGCATCAAAGGACATCTTAATTTGCTTGTAGGATATATGACTAATAGAAGGATACCTTTCACCCACAATGAAAACTACAGTATGAGACGTCATTGTTTTCTCTTGAAGAAATCATTATGTAATTGCAGTACTTACTGAAACGGAAGATGTTCATTAAAAATCTGCGTCTTGCTTCAAAGCTCTCAAGCCTCAAAGTCAAGTTAATATTTTCTGTAAAAGTGAAATGTCAATAATACATAAAGCAGTTTGCATTTAATTTGCATAATATAAAAGAAAATTACTTCAGAGCAGTGCATAGTTTCCTGATAATATGAAAATTGTATGGCTTTGTTCGGTGAAGCCTAACAATGTGTTGTATTAAAATGCTTCGTAATCCCTGTGCTCTAGTAGGTTTGTTACATATCGGGGTTGCCTTTAAGGGCATAGCATTTTCTTGTAAGCTTGCATATTGTAAAAGGTGGTATTTGATAATGTCTAATAACAGTTTGGGTAAACATCAGTGTGGAGTGCTTAAGAGAATTTATCAACCAGGGACCAGGAAGGTTTTTTGCGTGGGCTGGGACCTAACAGAGCATTCATATGCCTTGGAGTGCAAGAAAGAAAAGTAGCACTAGTACAGAAATGCAAGAAATAAAACTTTGGACTAAATATGAATCTCACCAGAAGTGTAGCAAATGGTACATCTGAAGAGAAGGCAAAAGAAATGGAGTTGTTGGAAATGTTCAAGGAGAAGGATCAGGAAAGATGTGAAAACCAGCTTCACATTTGTGAAACTGGAAAGTGAAAAGGGCAAATTGTTCTTTGCATCTGTTATGAACAGAACAGTAAAGCTAACAGCTTTAACTCCAGCAAGGATACGTAGGTGGCATGCACCTGCATTTTTTTCTGTCTGTTATTTGTCGATCTGACTGCATCCACAATATAAGTACAAAGTTGCTGCTTGAAGGCAGTTTGATTTACGCATATTAAACTGTAAGTGCCATTCTCAAAGCAATTCTCTTTAAAAACTTGGTTCTCTTTCAACTAAAGGCACTGGAATTGTTGCCAAAATTAAGCAACTAATGGTAAAGTTTAGCCTTGTACAGAGGGAAAGAACAAAGCCTCTATCACACTAAAGTCTCACTTGACTCAACGGAACAAATTTTCTGTGAAGGATAAGCTTTATTTTAGATTTATGATTCAGTAATAGTCTTCCCCGTAAATGAGGATGTGAAGTCTGCATGTTTCATCTGTGGGATACATAAGGACAAAAAAAATTAAAAAATGTTGCTCACTTGAATGAATTCAACATTAAATGTTCTGACACATGGTTAGATACTTGGAAAAATGCAGAACAATCCAAATACGGTGTAGAATCTGTTGGAATCTCAGCTCTTGTTGAGAATACCTTACAGGGAACAATTACAGAAAGTATGTGAAATCTGTATAAATATTGAACAATTCTTTTAATTCAGAGGGTGGCAAATCTTGTACTCAGAGGACTTTACATGACTGAGAGGGCCAAATTACTGAAAGATAGCCAGCACCCCTCTCATTCCTTTATAATTAATTTGGAAATATTGCTGTACCATAAGAATGAAAAAACAAGTATGTATGTTCTTAAATACTGTTTATACATTTGTTGGGAAGGAAGCTGTTAAGGATTAAAATTATTGCATAGCTGTTAAATAAAGTTTATATATAAAAGCTAGAAATAGCCTGCTTGTGGAACTGAATGATAAATATAGTAACATATAGCATGCCAAGCAAAATACCTGCTTTTTTTCAAAACTCATGAGTCTGTACTGTAAGATCAGATTTTCAGTCTCTGTAGGTAGCATGCATTTGATTATATTTTAGTAGCAAATGGGCTTTTTATCTCATATAGATTTTGTTTTGCTTGAATGTATGTAATATCTATATAATAACTATAATATCAAATAAACTTGAATGCACTTACTCATCATCTCTGAAAACTTTGATGTATTATCATGGGGAACTGGCATGACATCTTTCCAAGTTAATAAGCACTGGTTCATCACCCTGTAAAAATAATATGAGCGTAGGATTCAGTGTGTCTATGATATAATACTTAACGGCACTTGGTAATGCTCTTATCTAGTGCCCTGCTCTCCCAGATAATGTTCTCTTTATTGGCTTTCTTGTGTGAATGATGGTGTTACACTGCTCTTGTGCAAAACATTAATCCTGCTGACGTCCATTAACTTCTCTTTGTTGAACTGGAAAAATTGCTTATTCTAAGAAAGGAAATAAGAAAGCCTGCCTTGAGAGTTTGGATACTATCATAGTGCAATTTACATAACCATGGAGATAACATGACTTAGTTCAGTGCTCAAGTGATACAGCTTTTTTCCTGCCCTTAATATAGGCAGGCAGGCAGGATGGCCCTGTTTTGTTTCAGGTGCTCTTTTATGATTTTTCTGGAGATGACCCCCAAAACCTGCAAATTCTTCAGAGTGCTGTGCCAGCTAGGCAGTCTTGTCTCAAGTTATAAAATGGAAAGAATGATTATTTCATCTGCGAAAGTGTTAAAAAAAATTGTTGCTACGATATTCATTTACATTTTTGTTTTTCTTTTCCAGGATTACTTACTGCCATCTACCTTTCCAGAGTAAATGGCTTTATGTTGGAACAGAGAGGGGAAACACACACATTGTAAATATTGAGTCCTTTATTCTTTCTGGATATGTTATCATGTGGAACAAGGCAATAGAACTGTAAGTGCAGACTTTTTTGCTTTTGTGTCTGTGGTCATTTTCATAGCTGTCTTAAGATTCATTTTTAAGAATAATTTGGTTTTACAAATATTAACAAATCTTTTGAAAACCTTTTCTCTTAATGAATGTGCAGTATTAACTCTTTTGTTACAGGAAGTAGGAATTCAGATTTATGATAGAGACCGTGTAATTATATTTTATATAAAAGGAAAATTTATTGGCAATCTGTTTAACGATGAAGTTCCATGAAATGCAGGTAATCATTGATCTCATAAATTCAGATTTTGCTCTTTTTATGAGGGTAGCTTGATCACTGTCTCCTTCAAACACCCCACGAAGAGAATAATGGGATATATTGGCCCTAAGACTCTATGGAGAACTTTTCTTAGTGGAACTGTAAAATTATTTAGATGAGAAGGGACCGGAGGTCTCTAGGCCAAGCCTCTTGCTCAACACAGGGCTAATTTCAAAATTAAAGCAGGCTTATCAAAACATGATGAAGTGATGGGAAAGGTAATGAGTGTCTGTTAAGTGTCAGTTCTCTGACAAGCTAACACAGGTGCCTGTGACATGGGTATGAAACGGATGGGGACTTACATAAAAATCTGACTGGGATAAATCTACGCTTGCTGCAACTAAAAGCCTCACTAGAAAGGAAAAATTCTTTCTTTGCTGTTTCCTCTGTGAAGTTCCAGCAAGGGGAACTGCCGTGGGCGAACTCACAGTATTTTGTGCTGTTTCTGAGACATCTGCTTCAGTTCATGAGCAACCTGTAACCTCAGGTAGTAAACTGAAATTCCCCAAGCTCAGGAAATTCCCCAAGCTCAGTGAACCATGAGGACAGTATCTAAGAATAGGGCCACAGGCCTACACTAGTGGATAAAATTCTGTGTCCCAAGCAGAGATCACTTTGATAGCAACCTCTTTTCTCCAAAATTCTCCCCTTTCCCCTTTTTTCCCTCGCTGTTATTACTGACTTTCACTAATCACTGTGTCTCCCAGGTTGACAAAACATGCCTCGTTTTCTTTCCTCTCCTCTGCCCTCACTAAACTTCATAGGCACAGTTAAAAAATCTAATTTTATCTTCAGAGGAGATAAAAACAAAACAAGGATTGAAATGGTAATCAGGATTCAGCCTGCTGGTAAATCTTTGGTCTGTTTCTCAGTTTCGGAGTGTTTGTTTGATCTGCCTTTGTAAGACTTTGCTCAGCTCTGCTCAGTAGTCTTGGCTGAAAAATTACTGCTAGAAAATGTGGTTTCATGAAAACCAGAACGAATGTGTTCATTTTTATGAATTCTTCAAGTGGGAAGTATCTTACTTGTTTTCTCTTTCTATCTTTGCTTTGGTGATGTTCACATATTAGAGGGGTTTTTGATTCCTGTATTTTAAAATGTGTGTGTATATATACACTGTATTGAATAGATAACACCTTTGAGGTTTTGAGAACATATTTTCACTTTGTGTGCATTTGGAATTTTCTTTCCTCCAGGCATTAGGATGTTTCTATTCTGTATGGAAATAAATCTGAAAGTTTTTTATGAAATGGAAGCCTTCCACAAAGTTTCACTTCCTCAATCTTTCAAAACACTTTTGGATAAATCTTTTTCTTTAATGGCTACAACAGACCTTTTTCATGAGAACAGAATAGGGTGATGCCTCTTTTCAATGAAAAATATGTGGGAAATAAGGGCTGCTTACTAACAACCTTCAGTACTGAGTTGTTCGGATAGGCTAGGTGCTGTTCAAGAAGCTAGAACCTCTCTAGAACCTTTTGGCAAACAAGCAGCCTCTCCTAGCTTTGTACATCTTCTTTGTATTGCTTATGCAAGAGCATATCTAGATTTTTCTGAAATTTTTCTTCCATAGGTTGTGATAGGTAATGACAACATGACACAGATAGGCCTTACCACTTCAAGTACTTAGAGATGCTGCATGGTTACCGTAACAGTTTCCTCTTCTGAAAAGCTAGTTTGCCCTGAACTGTTTCGGTGGCAGTTGAGCACAGGTATTCATTCATCACTGCTTCTAGTTCTACCAATTTTACAAGTATGACTTGATCCCCGTGAGCAGTGTGCTAGTCTGAGAAGGCTGTAACTTCTCTGTTCAATCTCATCATGTACATCTTGATATGAGATAGAGGAAGGTGTCCTTGCCTGTATTGCACAAGTGGACAGGGGCTGCTGTGTGTCTCCAGAGTAATTTCTCTGTATTAGAGTAAGAGGCTGGTGGGGATAACGGTGACGTTTGCCACAGCAGCTGCCTTTAACAGGTGCTATAGCACTGCTGAAGTTGAGGCTAGGTGACTTTTCTCAGTAATTTGAACTCTTTCTGGTAACAAACCGTGATGTCTGTTCCAGTACTATTGCTTTTTTGCAGGAAAAACATAACTTAGATTAGCTTTTAAAGGAAATGTTATAACTCTTAAGTGTACTTCATGAGAATGGGCTTATGAAATGGGCTTATGATAGTAGACTTTCCTATAGAACAGTACTGAGATGTATTTTTGAAAGAACAATTTTATTTTGGGCCATGGATATGTTCTTATATTTTTTAATCTTCACATTATTTTCACACAATCTTCACGTAATTTTCAACATTTTAGTATTATAGAATCATACAGTAATTCATATTGGAAGGTCCCTCTGGAACTTTCTAGACCAGCTCCCTGTTTGCGGTAAGATCAGCTATGAAACTAGGTTGTTCAGGGCTTTATAAGTTCATAGGGCCTTTTTTTGTTAGGTACTTTCAAAGATGAAAGAAAATAGGGAAAAGTATTGTCATGATTTAATCCCAGCCAGCACCTAAGTTTCATGCAGCTGCTCACTCACTTCCACCCACACCCCTCACCCTCCACAGAGTGGGGAGGAGACTTGAAAAAAGGTAAGGTTGAGATAAGAACCATTTAATAATTGAAATGAAGTAAAAAAAACAACAACAATAATAATAATAATGGCAATGAGAGAGAGAAATAAAACCCAAGGGAAAAAAAACCACCAAGTGATGCTCACCACCAGCTGACTGATGCCCAGCCAGTCCCTGAGCAGCGATTGGCACCTCCCAGCCAACCCCCCCAGTTTATATACTGAGCATGATGTCCTATGGTATGGAATATCCCTTTGGCTAGTTCAGCTCAGCTGTCCTGGCTCTGGTCCCTCCCAGCTTCTTCTGCCCCTGCTCACTGGCAGAGCATGGGAAACTGAAAAGTCCTTGATTCAGAGTAAGTGCTACTTAGCAACAACTAAAATATCACTGTGTTATCAACATTATTCTCATACTAAATCCAAATCAGAGCACTTTACCAGCTACTGAGAAGAAAATCAACTCTATCCCAGCTGAAATCAGGACACGTATGTATGTAAAACTTCAGAATCAGGTTTACCACAAATATGGCAGAGTTAATAGTGCTCATAACATTGTTTTTCATTCTGAGATAGAATATATCATTTCAGAGTGTGGGGTTAGTTTGAAGATACTACAGCTCTCTGTAAAGCTTGGAAAGAAAGGGTTTAGTTTCTGTGCAAGCATATTTGTGTCAAACTTACTGGGCAGGAAAGACCAGTAAAAGCAATTGCTCTGCCGTTATATTCAAGTCTTCTGTTTAGGTGGAGGCTTTGTAAATAGAATTTTAAGTGTGTCAGATTTGTGTGTCATCTGCACCAACAAGCCTGAAGGAGTTCTTCCCCCTTTGTGCAAAGACCATCTAGCTTCTAAAATCTCAGACTAAGTCTACCAACATAACGACTTTCTTTCAAAATCCCTTCTCATTCTTTTCACTGACTAGTACCTACTTGTAATGAAATTTCCATGCATTTTTGTAATGTGGATTTAACTCAGCTGTCAGTAAGATTTCTAGGCTTTACAGTGAAAACTGATAGGAGATCAAACTGGTTAATTTTTTAAAAAACCTGAATTGCTTTGAGTTGGGAATGTTGAACTATATATTACTGTACCAAAGCCACTGTAAAGGCAGATTACAGCTAATTTGGTGAGAGTACAAAAACAAAAACAAAAAAACCCACAAAAAAAACCCAAAAACCAGAAACCACCCCACCAGCTGAAATTCCAGTTCTCCTAGTTTTTCAGGACATTGTTGAAGAGAGCCTCTATATACATTGTTAACACTATGGCCAAGGTAACCTGAAGAGGTCAGAACAGAATACCTGTGTTGTCATTTCCCACTTTGGAAAACACCTACAGGTCGCATTCTGGACTTTCATCATGGGCTGAGTTTGTCCCTCTAAGGTCATGATGACATTGCTCAGTAAATAATATAATAAATGCTACTGCATCGGTGAAAAACATATGGAACATAGAAAACATATTCCAACAGTTCACTTCAGTCTGTTCATGGACGTAACAAGGATTCAACCTCATAAAGAGTTCCATCACACTTCTTGAACATAACTGCCATCCTCAGAAAAAAAACCCCAAACATTGTCAGTCAATGAGGCCCATGAAATAACTGCAGGAATTTTTTTTCTAACAGTAATTCTGTTGCAGTGAAACACTGAGGTGAAGATACTTAGTATTTTAGAGAGTTGAAGGAGAGACAGGTTTGGATGTAACATTTTTAGACTTTGCATATGACACAAGAAATCCTATCACCTTTTCCTGCATGGCTACTTTGACTTACAAAGTTGGCTTTTGGTTTGTTTTTTTTAGCGGGGTTTTTGTTACCATTTGTGATTTTGGTGGCTACTTTTGTATCAAAATATACTGAAAGATCTGTAGAGCACTATATTTTGCAGTGATGCTGAGTTTCTCATTCTGACCAGTTCAGAAGCATCTAGTAGAGATACATGTCAAAAAGATGGTTGCAATACCTATTCTATCATAGGGACTGTTGTCTTCTCATACAGGAGAGATCATCCAGCTTGCTTAAACAGTATCTAATATTAATGAGAAATAAAGGTCTGAATAGACCAATAATGCAAAGGAAACACAATTTTTTTCACTTGAGATTAATTTCAGTGCTGAGGCACGACTGATTGTAGAAGTTACAGGAAAAAATCCTTTAGCTTCAGTGGACCTGGCCTTTTCCAGAGCTGAGAAAGAGCATTAGAATACATGGAGTTTTAGAAACATTTTCTCTAGCAGTTCATGTCTCAGCTGTTTCTATCATCTCATGCCACATCTCAGACCACACTGACACATCTTTTCAGCTAAGAATAAAGAATAACTCAAAACTTACTAATTTGTCATTTCCTTATCATGTAGCAGAGCTAGTCCTTTGCCAGAGATGTTTGGGGCTCCTGATACTGTTTGGTTTTCTACTCTCTAATAAGCAAACAGGTTCTCTCTTTTCCTTCAAAATGTTTGGAAACAGGTCCAGAAGAGAAAAATAGTCAATAAGCCCTGCATGTCTCGATTTACTCCAGCTACAATGGGAATAATTGTCTCAGCCTGCAGGATCATACATTTTGGAAGGTCATCTAGAGTTGGGAAAAGAAGATCTTGATATGTGAGTCCACTGAACTCCAGAAATGAGAAATCTGCATTGAAAGCCCCCTTCACAAACAT
The DNA here is from genome assembly GCF_023638135.1 of Falco biarmicus. Classification (NCBI taxonomy): domain Eukaryota; kingdom Metazoa; phylum Chordata; class Aves; order Falconiformes; family Falconidae; genus Falco; species Falco biarmicus. The sequence goes on from NC_079292.1 coordinate 89,971,028, forward strand.
GCATTTTCCATTGTTTAAACACCCTACTAACTAATGAATGAATAACTGAAACGTCAAAATTTATGGAATTTGGAGTATCAAAGAATTGGGCAAATTGGAAATTGGTTATGGAACCGTAACTTGGTCTGCACTTTCCTTGCCCATCCTCATTTTCTAGATGTGTCTCAGAGCCAGTAGTTCCACAGCAGTGAAGGAAAGCAGCACACAGGAAGAGAAGTAGCAGTCTAGGAGCAACTGCTGCCGCCTCTGTGCATGGATACAAATGGAAATAATTCCTAGTATAAAGAAAGTGCAAGTTGCAAAGCATCCTTCTAGACATTTTAGAAATAGTGTCTAAGACTCAGAGTTGCATATTGAGGTTGAACTGATTCTTACTTACTCAGTTCCCAGGTTTGATCCACAGTATGTGAATGATGTATCTAACTCATTCTTTTTATTTTTTTCTCTGTGACTCTACCAATGAAAAGAAAGTCTTAAAATCTCTGGTGCGCTGCACCTTTGTGGAAAGCAGAACTGCGGCAGATGTCTGACTACTGGCACAACAGAATTATCTGCTTATGCATGTGCTTTTCTCAGCACTGTCACATACAGTCAACTCCAGCTCTGTAACAACGACTAATATAGATGTTTTCCCTTATTTCCCCCCTCACCTAACTCCTACCACTTTCTACCACCAGATCTTCATTCTTCTCCAAAATCATCACAATGCTTCTGCAGTTGTGCAGACTTTTTTTTTTTTTAATGGAAAATGGATTTCTCTTGATTTGATTCTATTTTGTCATGCATTACTTTTATCTATTTTAAAGATTGTCTTGGTATTTTTCTTACAACAGTATGCAAGACAATCCATTTCTTAGACTGCATAAAACTTCCCAGAATGATGGAGGCATATATCATCTCTGTATTTCCCACATTTTCCTGGGTTAATATTATAATATTGCTGAACCTTGAGCTTTCTAATTTTAGAACAAAATAACTAAATACTTGTAGGATTCCATCCTTACAAGTCTTTTGAAGACTCCTGTTTTGCAGTGAATGGTTTCTTCATTTCAGTCCTGTTCTTCTGAGTAAGAGCCAAGTCTTAATGGCATATCAGCTCCCTCATCTCCCCAAATGCATATGCACCAAACAAATTAATACCTGCAGCTGTCAGGAATAACTTCTGATGAACTGCAAAACAGCTCAAGTATCACTAGATTCTTAACAAACTTCTAGTTCTGTACAGCTGTCATGGGAACCTTTTGTTCCATTTTCCAATTCTTCTGCAGTCTGTTTTTGTGGCTTAAAGGTCAGTGAAGGCTACAAAACATTGCAGTCCTTTGTATCATTAGCTTGTACTTTTTTCTTGCTCAATTGAAGGTAGCTTTTGCTTCAGGAATATTTTACTGCAAATCATTGCTGATATTTTTTGGATTTGGCCTTCATATATTTTTCTTTCTGCTGTGTATGGACTTGGCTTTGTCTTTTATCCTTTTCATGTCTTTTCAGAGCTTTTATTTTCTCAGTCATCCTCAGCTGTACCCCAGCTAGTACTTGGGAATGAAGAATTCTCTGCTCAACTATTTCACTTACGCCTTATTTTCACCTACTGATTCATCTTTATTTTCTCCTTTCTCAAGGAATAGCTAGTATTCACCCAGTCTTCTAAAGCCAGCTTGAAGAAATGCCTACACACAGGTATCTGGCATCAACAGTAGTGTGTTTTATTCACAATAGCTTCAACTGTGGTTGGTTTCCCAGCACCTCTTTGTCGTTTCTAGGAGCTGCTGGATCTCTGCTTTTGCTTTAATGTTATTCAGCGGTGTTCTTTCTTTGTAGGCTGTTCCACAATGACAGCATACAACTTTCCAGTCTCCTTGACAACTCTGCTGTAATAGCAATGAAGGGAAACAAAACATTTTATATATACTAAAGTTACAAAATATTTTTGTGTGTCGACATTTCCACATGCAGTATAATTTACTGTATGAAAGTAGTAATTGCTGTATCTGTAGCTCTGAGAGGTTCATGAGTTCTGTAAACTAGTATTATTGATATAATACAGTTAACTAAATAATTGCTTCATTCAGTCCTACTTGTAGCGCAGTCATGATGTCTGCCCTTAGTAGAAATTGACTGTAGAGCCTAATGCCAGGCACTCCTTTTAAAAACAACGCTTCTGTAGGGCTCCAAGAGACATTGCTTTTATTCTGTTTATACATACTTTCCTCGAGGAGACAAGAAGATGCAAGAAGTAAGGCACTGTTCTGCCTTCTGTAGACTATTCCTGGTTTTAGTGTGGTGCAAAGGACTAGTTCCTTTGGGTTCCTAGCCACAGTCCTGCACTAGGAAAGAGATAACATCATTCAGGAAAAGCAAGCAAAATGTGTTGCAGAGTGGTTTTACTATGTCTCTCCTTCTGTATCCAGCCATAGAACAGGTTCAGAGCAACAAGCAAAAGACCAAGTAGACTGTAGAAAGTTACAACCCTTTCACACACGGTTTTCTTCCCTGCTCCATCTGAAGTGGTGTTATTTCAGGTCAGTCTATCCTGCCCAGAATGTCTCCCCCAAGATGGAACCATGCATGTCCCATCTGAAACCAAACAAAAAGCTTTGTGCTCCACCTTCTGAACATTCCTTGTTATTTAGCCCAAGGAGGGAACAACTTTACTTGATATGTATGAAAACCCAACATGTTTTTTGGAGCCCCAGAAAGGCAGTGCAGGAGGACTGCCAGGGAGTAGGTTTTACAGTTCCAAAATCTTCAGGAATATCTGTTGTCATCACCTCATAAACTCTGAGTGTGATATTATCTGCAGTGGCACACCCGAAACAAGTTTTCGGATGTACAACTATTTTAAAAAGATCCTTTCTCATTTCCTGACAGAGTTAGGGTTATGATTGCCAGACTTAATAGACTCTGTTTCCTGGCAGCTGTTAAACAATCAGGGTCTTTGTGGTGGGTGAACCCTGGCTAGTAGCGAGATCCCCACCCAGCTGCTCTCTCACTCCGCCTCCTCAACAGGACAGGGAAAGAAAATAAGATGGAAAAGTTCATGGATCCTGATAAAGACAGGGAGATCACTTACCAGTTACTGTCAACAGGCAAACCAGACTTGACTTGGAGAAAATGTAATTTATTGCCAGTTAAAATAGAGTAGACTGGTAAGAAACAAAGACAAAAACTAAAACACCTTTCCTCCAAACCCTGTTTTTCCTAGGCTCAACTTCGCTCCTTCATTCCCAACTCCTCTACTTCCATCCTGCTACTGAGCAGCGCAGGAGGATGGGGAATGGGGGTTGTGGTCAGTCCATTACAGCTCCTCTCTGCTGCTCCTTCCTCCTCACACTTTTCCCCTGCTCCAGCACGGGTCAGTTCTTCAGGATAACCCTGCTCCAGTGTGGGCTCTCCACAGGCTGTGATTCCTTCAGGAAAAACCCACCTGCTCCAGTGTGGCATCTCCCATGGGCTGCAGGGGAAATATCTGTCTGAAGGGATCCTCTCCACAGGCTGCGGGGAAATTCCTGCTGTGGTGCTTGGAACACCTCCTTCCCTCTTCCTTCGCTGACCTTGCTGCTCGCAGGGCTGTTCCTCACTTTTTTCCTCACTGCTTGTGCAGCATTTTTTGCCCTTCCTTAAGTTTATTTTCCCTGTGTCACCACCGTCTTGGCTGAGGGGCTCAGCTGTGCCCTGTGGTGGGGCTGTTGGAGCTAGGTGGAGCTGGCTGTATGCAGAACCTTGGCACCTACATCCAATGTCCGACACCAAAGAGCTAACAGGAATGGAACCAGGGGCTGGTGGGTGTACACGTGAAAGCAGAACAATGGTTTGTTAAGTCTTTTGGTGGTGTCATACCTGACAGACTGAAATAATAAAACTGGAAGGAAATGGAAGAAGCCTGGCCAAGTCAGATATCGTACAAAACAAGTAAACTATTAAAGTCCTGAGGAGTATTATAATATAAACATTGAGAGAATACTTATATCAAATACAGAGGAAAGAGAAAGAGGAAAAGTAATATCTCATGCATTTAGTGCACAGACTGCTGTGTTTGATATCAACTTTGCTGATAATGTATATGAAGCTTTTACTCAACAAAACTAAAGAAATAGCTAGGAACCTAATAAGAAAAAGAGAATACTCCTAGAAGAAACTAACAGTGCCTAATATCCTGAAAAGCAAAAAGAAATTTTATTACAGTGTAATAAATCTCAGGATCCTCCAGCTATCATTTACAATAGATTCAAGAGAGAAATGGTGGAGATTCGAAAATTTATCGTATTAGTGAAGGTTACCCATTTTAGTTGAGGTCTTAGCATGGAAATTTGATGCTACACCCCTGCAAAAATGTAAGATAGAAGTAAGACTTATAATAAAAGACAGTTTTATATCATTTACAGAGGAACAACTAGTTTGTGTGACAATGAAAGTATAATTAGCCTAAAGTAAGATGTAATGCAGAGTGACTACAGCTCGTGTTAAGACTTCGCTTCTATCCAAAGACAAATGGATACATTTCTTTGGTAAGCAATGACACATGTATCTTAAAAAGAAAACAGTGGTTGCACAGATTTATCAAAATTGTTCTTGACTGTTAAAATCAGTAGGCACAAAGAACAGCCCAGAGGGATCAAATTTTAGCTTAGACAGTATGCTCTTTCCCTTTCTCGCTCCATTTGCCCTAGTTTTGCCAGTATTGCTGGTCCAGTACCAGTATGGCCAAGCAACCCAGCCTGCATACTGGCTGGTTCAGTGGGCTGGGAAGCACCAAAGCAGTGTGCCACGTCAGCCTGCGTGTGCTCCTTACACCATTTTGTCTGTTGCCAGCTTAGTCATGCCTGACGTTCGCTTGGCTCTGCTCCTGATTCTGTCGTCAGTGGTTCTTATCTGCCTAAAAAGCAAAATTTCTTACGCTGCCTTTTCTCTTCACCGTTTTTCCTCTTATCCTTCCTCCTTTGCCGGTCATGGCATAGGCAGCACGTACCCCAAACAGAGCTAGTTCTTTCCATCACCATATTCTGACCAGTTCAGATAGGTGAACCTATATCAGAAACAAAGTTCAAAGCAGCCTAGAATGTTCTGAGATGGCATATTCGTTCCCTGAGGACAGATGTGATAAACATGTGGGTCTGAGCACTACTTGCAGATATCCTCATCTCACCCCATCGCTGCCTACCTACCCTTCCTGCTCCAAGCTCTGGTGTTGTGGGAATTTTTTTTTATTTATTTTTTTTTATTCCAGAACAGGTTACTCAGAAGCTCAGCCAGAGGGGTCCCTTCTGGGGAGCTGGCTTGGGTAGGAATGACAGTCAGATCTCCCGCTAACTGCCTCTCTGCACAAAATTACTGTGTGCCATGACTCAAGCCAAATGGGCACTTGCTGGCACCATTAAAGGCAGCCTGTATAGAACGTTGCTGTAGAAACTGGCTGGCCACTGCTTTCCTGCTGATCTCGCTTCTGTGATGGGGTGTTTTGCGAAATGCTCTTGCAGAAGCCTTGCTCACCAAGACCTCCTGTAGAAAAGTAACATGCTGCAGGTATCTGTGGAAACATAATCTGCCAAAGCTGAAGATGTGGGCAGGGGATCATCCCATGGAAGAGATTCCCTGGGGAAGGGGTTTGCTGCACTGCCACTAGCTTAGTGCATGCAGCTAGCAGTAATGTTAAAATATATGTGAAGGTGTAGTCTTGGGAGGTGGTCTGGCCTTCAGATGACTTGAAGTTTTCTATCTCTTTGGACTGGAATAAACTTAGTCTGGAAGGTCTAAGGATGTCTGGAGTAATTTTTCATGGGCTTTAGCTCAGAGGTAAATAGCAGACAGGGTCTTTCCCACTCTGCTTTGGCCTAGCTTCATGCATGACCAAATAGCCAAAATATATAAAACATTCTACATGCAAAAACTAGAGGCCAGAGGAGAGCGTGCATGCTTTCAAGAGCATTGGAGCAAGCATATTGTTTTAGGAAGCAGGAGTCTATGAGGATATGGATTGCTCCACAGTATTTCAATGTTTCGGTTGCCTGGGAATTTTTGCATACCACGCTCAGTCTTGGGTTGTAGTCTGACCTGGTAGAGCAGAGGCTGGTTTTGCTATAGTGCAGTATTTGAGCCAAAGAAAGAGGAATGCTGTTGATTTAGGAAAATCCTGTGAGCAGTATGGTTGGAGAGCCTTGTTTTGCTTTGTTTCTCTAATTCTCTTGCAGATTGTTTTAAAACTTGGAGCTTAGGTAGTTTTAGGTATGGCTTCCAGATGAATTCTTAGATTTATGGGCCCTGCCAATCTCTGACATACTTTTTTTTCCTGGTGACCTTTAGTAAACCAAGACCAGCCATCGAAGTCTATAGCTGAAGCTGGACTCCAAGGGGCACATGTGCTCTGACCCCAAAACCTACATGGAAGAATGGTCTTGTTTTGTGCAGACATTCAAATAGCCTGAAGCTTTGTGGACTTCTCCTTGTTTTCTTGTTCTATATGACTGCCAGGGCCTAAAGGTCTGGTCAGAAGAGATGACAGTTGAAAAATCTTCATCTTTCCATTCAGTTTCCTATGGTTTGCATTTGCTGTCAGGTGCTGGATGTCAATGACTTAAGCAGCAGTCCCTGTACCAAGTTGCATACCATGTTGCTGGTATGTTACAAAAAAAGAGGGGACAGCTAGAACAGTAAGCCATCTCCATAGAGGCTTACGAAGGCACATGGGTTGGGTCTTACGGCTGAGGAGCCATTGTGGGTGTGACTATATTGGTTGGTCTGAAGATGTCGTAGGGCTTTACAGAATGGACAAAGGCCAGGTGCTCGGCTTCTGAAACCCCACTGCAGGGATGCCAAGAAGCTACCTGATGGAGCAGTGCAGGTGAGATTACTGAAGACCTGTCATTAATGAGATTGGAACTTAATGAGTCTTGTTAACCAGTATTTCAAATGACTCCAGTGAAGACTTTGCAAGTCCTTGCCACATTAGCCTTGAAATCGAGCAAGCAAGGAGGGCAGGCACAAAGAGAGTGGAGAATAGAAAAGGCAAAAAAGCCTTAGAAATGAGGAGTGAGGTGAGAATCACTGTAATAGAAGAAGGAATAGTGAGAATTTTTTAGAAAACAACAAAAGAAAGAATTCATCAACAAAGGAGAATCTTTGCCTGTAACAGCAAAAAGGAAGTAGAGAAGAACATTAAATATATTGATAACTTTCAGATAGTTATCTTCCCCTGCTGGGCTTTTTAGGATGACTTTTAAAGCACTGAAGGTATGTGTTAACACACCTAGAAATTAAGGTAAGCATCTAGGTCTTCATACAGAAGATATTTACAGATTTGAATTTATTTTTATCTTGCAGATCCACAAAGACTCACCCTGGGCCAGTTGTACATTTAAGTGACAGCCCAAGAGATGAGGGAAAAGTGAGTACAACTAATGGTATAAAACACTGCAACGTTGCATAGCCATTATAGCTCTTTCCTTTTGCTTACTCACTAATTTTATCATCTGCTTTATTTCTGTATTTGCAAGGTAATTTTTACTATTTACATTTTTAAGAAAAAAATCCCCTTCATACAATTTTAATGAACAAAAAATCTGTGATACAGACAACATACTGCACTTTGAAACCTATAGCCATCCAGGATTGTTCCTGATTAAATAAACTTAACTTTGCTTAAGTAAGAATTGACTAAAACCTCATATCATTACTTCAGTACTTGGATAAACATGCTATTGTGAAAACATTATAGTAAGCTTTCATAAGATAATAAGTCTTTTCTTACACAAAAATAATGGTAGTAGCTTGCAAGGTTGGAACTTGTTGTTTGTGAACAGAATTGAGAACAGCAAAGAGCTGTCAACAAGTGGAAGCAAAACATACAGTCAGAGTGTTGGGGTTGTGACTGAAACCATCAGCAGGCAAAATTGGAGTTGGCTTTATTTGTATGGTAGCTTTTCCAAAATGAAATTTGGTTGCCAGAATACCAGTTTTATTAGAGTTTTTTTTATTATTACTGAATTTTAGAGCATTTTGCCTGTGTGGAAGGGGCCATTAACTATCTCATCATTTTTGATCACTTTTGCCAGTTGCATTTTAGTGTGTATTTGTAAAAGGACTGCATCTTACAAAAGTTGTATCTATTTGACAGTGTGGCTGATGTAACAGCTGATGGTTATTGGAAACTAGCAGCAATTTAAATTTCTGATACTGATGTGGGGGACATTAAGCTGAAATTATTATGGGTACTTAGAAAAAGCACTGATGACTACATCTGAATTTCATTTGCGTTATCCATCCCTGGACTCATCCATATTGCAAAGTGAACTGTGCAAATCATGCACTTGCCAGCTAGCCCTCCAACAAGTTAGACTGGATCTCTCAGCCTTTTTGGAAGAATCGCAATAGATCGAGCCATTTAGAATACAGCAAATAAAGTCATTAAATGCTACGAAGTGTAGTGTTTTAGCCTCAAACAAGAAGCCATCCAGAAATGCTATATAACTATCTACGGCAAAATACCTGATAAAAATAAAGGTTTATTGATAAGGCATAACTCTTGTTCACGGGCCACAGCAGAAGCTGCTGCTGACCTACCTAAAGCACATGGTGTAGGGAAAAAGGATATAATACTAAAAGAAAAAATGGTCTGTAAGTGAACATCTCTTACAGGAATTTCATGCACCATGTCCAAACAGAAACCTGAAATATTTTGACTTCAGCAGAAAGAATGAAGATTAAAAGGTCCCAGGAAAGGGAATTAAGAGGAGAACTTGCTTGGAGATAGTTACTTGTTGCTCAGAGGGCACATTGGAGACCTCTGGGCACTGCTGAAGTACTAGCATACTAAAAACAACAGCAACAGCAAAATCAGATGGATCCCTCTGAAAAACAAACACTGCAAATTTATGGGGAGAAAGAGTAGAAAATGTAAGCCATACTGAAACCATCCCAGTGTAGCTGTTTATATCATTGACAGATGAGAGTGGTGTAAAGAACAAATCGGTGCTAACAAAATGCTTGCAGATTTGCAGAATGTGGAATTCAGTGTTTGATGTTTTCAGGAAGGTATTGGTAGAAGTACAGAATTTAAGAAGATCCAAGCACTAAATCAAAAGACATAGCTCTAAATCAAAAATTTTAGAAGAAAATTTAGAGAAATATAGCTCTAAAATACATAGCTCTAAATCAAAAAATGTAGAGAAAAAAATGAACTAAATTTTTCGACTAAGCCTCATTAAACTTTGGTTGAAAGAATGGAGGATAAAACAATCTTCAGAATGGGAAAAAAATAAAGCAAGCCAACCAATTTCTGGGACATTTGCTGTTCAGCACACTCATGAACAACCTAGAAAAGAGAGTGAGCAGCGATGTGATCAAGTTTGCTGGACTTTAGGAGGCTGCAAAACCAAGAAGTAAAACAGCAGGTTAAATATTGTGATAAGTAAGTGTTTGGTGTAAATGATAGTAAGTGATATACGTGTGGGAAAACATTTCTGACTTTAAATATAAAGCAATGGGTCTGAGCTGGTTACTGTTTGGTATCAAGAGCTTTGAGGGATGATTGATTGATAGTTCAATGAAAATTTCAGCTCAATGCTCAGTAGTGACCAATAAAGAATATCAAAATTAGTCATTATCTGGAGAAGAACAGAGAATAAAACAGGGCTATTGCATAAATACATGGTTGATTTGCCTGCTGAATACTGAGTATATTTGTCCTTGTAGCTCAAAAATCCCGTAATTGTGCTAAAAGAAATTCAACAGAGGGGCAAGGTTTTCTATACGAGACACAACTAAGTGAGTCAGGACAATTCATTGTAGAGAAGAGCTCATTGTGATTCTTAGTTTGAAACCCATAGTTGTTATGAAGAGGGTAGAAACAGCTTATAGTCTCTTTCAGTACAAAACCTAAAAGGATATCAAATGAAGCCAACAATTCGGATTCCAAACAAGCCAGTTAGGTACAAATGTGTAGTAAGTAGAAGCTATGAAACTTTCCAAATGGTGCAGTGGGTGCTGAAAATGTATATTGGGCCCAAGGGAGGCTGGAAAAGTTAACACAGGAGAAATCAATTTGAAGGGCTACTGAAAAGGTTTGCTGAATTTTCCTAAAAGATTATTAAAGATGAGGTTAAATGGAGTCATTCTAGGTGAGGAGTTGGCTATCTTTGAATGAGCAAATTACTTGGGCTGAAAGAATATGTGAGCTGTATGATAAGTACTTGCCCTCATTCCATATTGGTATTTGTCATTTGCTCTTGGCCATTCCAGTAGAAGACATGGCAATAGGTCGACTTTTGTTTAATTGAGCAGGGTTGTTCTTAGGTAATTGAGCTGTTTCAAGACAGCTCTAAATACTTTGCTTGGCTCCCCAGCTTCAAGGTAACTGAAGACCATCAAGAGGTGGTGGTGGGAGAAATCAGACTCTCCACAACGCTTCATAGGTGGGCGGTAGATAAAAGCGTTCTTTAGATACGCTTCAGGAAATGAATAGTGGGTACAAATCAGTCATAATCATTGCTCAAAATACAGATGCGTGTGTACTCTCCAAGTACAAAGGTATTGTGCTCTGCAACGGTCCAGTAGTATATTCTCTGGGGTATCACAAAGTTGTTACCAGATCTGGGCATGTTTCACTGAAGTAAATAAATAGCATTCTCCTATAGGTGTGGAGTGGTCGAGAGTCCTAAAACACAGACAAACCTTTCCAAATCTAGGATGATCGTAAGATCTCTTTTTGAAAGCCAGGGAAGATTGTGTGCTGACTGCATATTCATCTGTTAAAATTCTTTCAATTCCTATAAGTTCCAGTTTATATCAGTGACTGATGACCCGTTTTTCTGTGCCAAAAGAGTAAATGCAATTCCGGAAGACTTCTACCATTCAAAATTTTTCCAGAGTGCACTGTCTGAATTCAGTCTGCCATCAAGGCAGACTTTGGAGACAGTCGTCTTAATGAGTCAAGCAAGCCGTGGCTGGAAGACAGACAACAAAGAGAATCTGGGCATTTAATGTGTCGCTGAAGAACAACTTGGGGACCTAGTGATTAAGTTCATGAAATATAACTATGTCTGCCAAATCAATGAATAAGTGTACATTAGGAACAGGCTGAAGTGCACAGATATTTGTAAGTGGCAGATCTGTAGCAAACATGAATTTTCTTTCTGCCACAGAAGAAGACATTAACTGCAATGATCTGCAGTTTCCCACCAAATGGAGAAAGCTTAATAGGAAAACGTTTTATGTTATTAACTATCAGCTGGTGAGCTGACCTTCCTATTTCTGAGACCTAATAACACCTAAATACAGTGTGCACTTGGCAAGCTTGGGTTTTTTCTCCCAGCTGTTTTGTGCTACCAGATTAAGGAAGGGGTTGGATGGCACGTGCCAGGATGCAATTAGTTGATTGTAAAGGAGAAATCTCCCTAAGAAGACATCATCAAATGCATTTCATGGAGAGGGATTTAAGTCAAGATGTGGAGCAACTCCACTAGACAAGGAAGATCTTGCCAGGGCTCCTCCCTCCCTCAAATTCTGTCCAACTTTCTGCATGTTTCTTAACCTAATTAAGCATGAGTAATTAACCAAGGTGCCAGGAAACACAAGCTGAAGAGAAATCTTTGGGTTTTTTCCTTCCTGGACTCTTTGTGCATGTTTACACGTATTTTTCTTCTTTGTGTTTCCCCTCCAACGGCATTTATGGACGTTTGATTTTTTTACTTCTGTTACAGACATAGAGCTTGTCTGGCCAAGAGGAGTGTGACTGTTTGAGTTTCCTGTGATTCAGACAGGTCGGAGTATAAAGATCCTGGCAATGAGACCAATCATTCTCCCAGCTGGAATTCTGACTTCAGTGTCATAGCACAGTACTGGTAGTTAGGCAGCAAGGCTACCATCTGAGCAAAGAGAAAGAGATCCCTGACTATGCAACAAATCTGTTACTCTTCCAGCTTCTTCCTGAAATCACAGCACTTTGTATCTTGCAGTTCTGTAGTTCTGTTTTGCATTAAGCATTTCAGTGATAGATCAAGTGAAATGCTGCCTCTGATAGGAGGTATTTAACCTTTTAGTAATTACCTGGACCATGATATCTTTGCAAAAGAGAGTGATAAAAATCAAAAGACAAGCCTGCTTCACCAGAGAGAAAAGCGTATTAAGGAGCAGGGTCATATACTAAGAGCTGGTTTATTCCTTCAGTTTTCTGAATATATTTGTACAAAAGCTGAGGTGAAAAGACTACTGCTAGATACTAACCGAACTCAACTGGTTTGGTACCCAGCTGTAATGCACTAATGCAAGCATTTGTTATGATGACAGTAAGGAAGAGACTCAGACCCCATAACATATTGATTAAACTAACATTTATTTGAGTTATATATGAAAAGGATGATGGGAGCCCCAAGTTGTGTAGCATGTAGATGAACCTCCAATAAGGACACAGCACACTGTGTTGGTCCCCTCTGTGAAAAGGTGTGCCAGCATTTTGGTCTTTAGAGATCTCCAAAGATTTATTTTTTAAAAAACTACCCATTTCTACTGTCAAGCAAAAGGGTGTTCACGTGACGCATACTGCCTGACATTAAGATAAAGACAAAGACACAAAGTTGCTGTAATTGCCCTTACCAAGCGGGAGCTGCCCTCAGCCTTCTTTAGAATTAGCCAGCCAAGTTTATCTTGTGGCCAAGGGATATGTGCAGCACTACACAGGCCTGAAAGGCAAGTGCTGTCTGCAGCACAAAATAGCACAGCACAAGCCTGCACCTACTCAGGATAACTACTTTGTGGATCACTAACTCCTGGATATACAATTGTCTTCCATCTAGGATCACTACACTGACAGTGAGAGCAGCCACAGCGAGACACCTCTTTGTTCAGTCTATCAGTGGCCATCTATTATCCCAGAATACCATATGGCATCCTGACACAAATGCTATCCATTTAGCTGCATGCTTTCTGAACAGGATGTGTTTTCACATTTACCCTGCCACAGAATCCCATATGGATCCATCCAGAGCAAAAATGATAAATATTCTGGAATTTCTCCAGGACAGATTGTATTTTTTTTCAGGAGCAGAATTCTTAACTAATGAGATATTGTTCATATTCAGGTATTACATATATTAACTATAAATCATTCTCAGATTAGGTAATAAATTTCCCCATAATGAATATGCAATATAAAGAATCATATCTAGTAGGGTTGAGAGTAGTCCCAGATTTTTTTATAGCAGTGTTGATGTATCAGTTGTACTTGGAAACAAAGTGGAGTTTTGTTTAGCAGTCCAGCCGAGTTCCATTTTTATGACTTATACAACTGAAGTGAGTGATAGCAAAGATGCTGGTAAGGTTTCACAGATAAAGAGAAAATCTTGTCATTCTGCTCAAATTCTTAATATAGAAACCGTAAATTCTTGCCTGCATTCTGTGATCCATGTGTTTATGGACAAGGAACAACTGCAGTTATCGCTGTCAGTTGTAGAAAATATTCCATAGCAGAAATGTGTGAGAGTCTGCCAGAGACAAGGAGAAAGGATTCATTCTTATTTTTCTCCTGAGCATTGCTTTTCTCCTCTTCCATCTTTTCACAAGCCTTCTTTGCTGATATTTCTCATGTGTGCGTGATGATATGACATACCACTTCTAGAAGAAGTAAAAATTGGCATTCCAGTTAATTTATTTTCAATTTCTAGGCAAGCAGGCAATTTATTCTCTGCAGGAAAAGTTCTTCAAAATGTTTTAAAGAAATAGAAAGCAGAAATTAAAGGAGTATGAGTAGCTGAATGAGAGTTTAATCTGGTGACTCTTTGATGTGAAATTATTTATGTTATCTCTTATGTGTCAAACAGTTTTCCCTCCAACCAGGGGCAAGGAACGTGAGGTGCAGGAACATGCTACAGTCTTATTTTCTCAGTAGATGCGTGATTGTGGAGACTGACCAAGCCCATAACCTTGCAGAAAACAAAAACAAAACCACCCCCAAGAAGTAAACAAACAACAAAAAAACCTACCCTTTTACACAAAAAAAAGATATATAAAGCAAATTTTTTCTTCCATATCAGATCTTAAATTTTCAGTAACGAGAAGTGATTTATACTGAATGATTATTTGAAAACAGGGTATTATGTGTAGTGTGATCTACAATCTTGGACATCCGTTCGGCATTTCTTTTTATGGTGCTTATTTTTTTAAAAAAATCCCTTGAAACAGTTAAGTTCTTCAATATTTGTATATACCTTTAGAATCTGAAACTGCAATTGTGTTTGTTTCCCTCCTCTAGCTATTGATAGGTTATGAAAATGGGACTGTCGTACTCTGGGACTTACGATCTAAAAGAGCTGATCTCAGAGCTTATTACGATGAGGTAAGCAACTTCCATTAATTCAGAAAAACTGTTATTCGGTTTGTCGTATGCTTTATCGAGCAGATGGATTGTTATCTTAAGGCATTGCTTGTTCTGGAAATACTGTTTGTGCTATGCTTTTGAACAAGTTATTGATGATAGAAATCAAAACATGGAATCTCTAGTTCTAATGCATTTGCCTCTTATAAGTGTACTATGACGTGGAGTCTCTTCCCCTTGATTCTGACAAGTTCATCAGCTTCTGTGTGGGGATCCTCAGTTGAACAGTGTGTAGTAATGAGCTGACCTGAGATAGAGCTACATTGGGAATTATGTAATTATCTTTACTGAGTATTACTAGAACATTAATTAGAATGGAAGACAAATTACTCTGTAGGGCTATTGGTATTAGCTAATACTCAAGGTCTGATTAAAAAGTTTTCAAAATTATGTTCTCATAGTTTTATCAGACAATTGCCTCTTGTTGCTTGTAAGCAGACTGTGTTAACCACACATGCAGTCTTGTATCAATAAACAGGCTGTTTCAAAAAGAGATATATTCCTAGTTACTATGAATTTAGCACTAGCCCTGGGGAAAAACATGCTTTGTTCTGCCAGTCCTTCTGTAAAGTTCATCATGAATGAATGTGAATGCAACTACATCTGATGCTAGAAAAGGACCTTTTCTTTGAAGTGATCCAGACAGTAACTGGTTTCCTATGGTTCTCTTTCCTCCTTCATCTTGCTACTCTGTTACATATAAGCAGTACACAAGTGTATTTTCACTCTGAACAGTAACCTGAATATATCTGCATCCTGCACTCTTTCAGGCCTGTTTTCACAGACATGTCAACACTACCCTGAGCTTCAAGGCTAAGATTCTGACCATTCACATAGCAAATGTTCTAAAGGACATGGTAGTTCAGTTTAAACAGGCCAGCACTTCAGCCTGAGGACATGCCCTCTTAGTTGTCTCCAAGTGACAGTCTGCCTGTGCAGACACTTGTGAAATTGTGCCTGTTTTCTTACTTAAGGCTGGTCAGCTTTTTTCTTTTTACAGGTCTCCAGGGGGTGTCTGTTCACTCACTGTCCTCTCTTGTGTTCAGAGTAAGACTACATAAAACAGGGTCTCCATAATACTGTGGTTTGGGGTTGTTTTTTTTTTTTCCCTTGTTGAGACAGAGCGGTTGGGTGTTGAAAATTTTTAATATAATTTAGTTGTTCCACATTTGAGTACTGTCCTCTGGAATACTTTTTGGCCTTTTTATCAGTCATGTGCTTTCCTTCTCAGTGTTTATTTGCTGCCTCATTACTCCACTTTATACAACTTGTGATGGCTTGCTATTATCTATTGAAATAGTTGCAAGATTCTTATTTTGTCTTTAAAACAGTTGTGTGACTAGCCATTGTACTTTATTCCAGACTTTCAGGCTCCAGATTGATCATGTTCCAGATCTGCTAGCATCTCCCTAGGGAGCCCCTAAAAAGGGTTCCTTTTTAGATCCTGGGTTATGGCTTTTGTGAGTCACAGATCATTAGTTCAGCGTGTGCCAGTTTGGCACCAACCCAGGTTTTCAGACCTAAGCCTTTTCTTATAGATTGGCCACCTAAGATCACTGTCCAGAAAACATTGTTCCTGCTCCCCTCCACCGTTCTATCTGGCCTGATGGAAGGCCTCTGTGCCCTATGACAGCTGACCAGTCTTTCAGTATCGTCGTTCTGGTGCTGAGCCAGCCAGTTGCAATTGCAGGGTATCTGTGAGGTCTCAG
Source organism: Falco biarmicus (assembly GCF_023638135.1). Lineage (NCBI taxonomy): Eukaryota > Metazoa > Chordata > Aves > Falconiformes > Falconidae > Falco > Falco biarmicus. The sequence continues at coordinate 89,987,096 of NC_079292.1, forward strand.
ATAAATGACTGTCAATGTTCTGTATCTTCATGGAATACCAAAGTGCCTCTTTGAATGAGGTCTGAATGAAATTAATCGCGCCTCATTTTTCTTAATACCATTACACTTTCTTTAGCACCAGTTTTGAAACCAATGTAGTCACCCTATTTGATGGTGAAAGAGCTGGAAATCTCATCTAACTCACCACTTCCTCTTCTGGCATATTTAAGGATTGTCAGGTGGCATGATATTTATCTGGAGCAGATACTTCTGTTTAGTATCAAAAATTCCCCTGGCACCAGGCTTCCCCATTAGCATTTGGTGTGTACTGTGAGAAACAGCTTATTTTCTCGTCTTTGATGGACTGTCAGTGTTCATCACCAAGGCAAGTCCTTTCTTCTCTGTAATTTTCTTCAGATAGCTGTCCAGCTTGGTAATGTCACTCAAAATAAATGTCAGCACCCTCCAGACTTCATCCAAATACTCATCCTTTCACAGGATCAAGCCTCAACTGGATTTGTCCTGTGTTACCCTTGACATTGCTCCTAGAATGAACAGCTCACTAAGACAACCCAATAGCTTGGAAGTGGTGGAGCTGAAGACTGTGTCCCCTCCCTGTTCACAGACTGCAATTGCAGCATTTACAGCTGCATTCCTTATTCCATCTTTGTCACACTAAATGTCTTGAAGGCTGGGAACCTTTCATAGGTAAAACATGTCCTCCAATTGCACAGAAGTCAAATTAGCCTAAACTTGCAAGATCATACATTGAGTACAGAACATTGAGTATAGTTTCTGACATACGTACAAACTGAAAAATCAGAAAACAGAGAGGAATTACGTTGTCATGACTTCAAATCACAGACCTATTTGGCCCTGTAAAGTAAGGACCTGAATGGCAACACACTGCACATTCAGGTAAGAGAAATGCAAATCCTCCAGAAATGCAGGTTTTAGATCTATGGTACAACCCCCCTGAAAAAAAAACCAAAACCACCAAACAAACAAACAAAAACCCAAACCTCAATTGTTTTATGTCACACATTTTTTCTCAATTGGGAAAAAAAAGAAGGGGACTAAATTTAAAACCCTGCCGTCTCCATTCAGCTTGCTAGAAGCTTAAAAATCAGAGTGGAACACACCAACCTGCCTACAAGATTGGAATTTTTAATACTAAACACTCAGTCATGCTCAGTACATAGCTCTTTGGGCTGGTAACTGAGAATAAACAAACAGAAGTTCACTTACATTTATTACTACTGGCTCTATTCAAGGGACATTCTTTTTTATTAAATTATTTGTGCAAACAGGACTAAGATTAGCAAAATTAAAGCTTGCATCCCAATATGATGTACAGTCTAGCACTGAAAACCATTTAATCTTTTGCTGGCATAAATGTGGGACTGGGACAATTTGCTTGGCTAAAACAGGAGGCAGCCTTGGAAAGTAAAGTATCTTTAGACTGAAGTTGGCTGCTAACTTCTGGTTGAAATGGAGCAAAACTATGTCTATCTGCAAATATCATGCAGGCAAACTGTTCACTTACAAGTGTGAAAGCTTTACTGGCACAAGAACTGTGCAAGCAGAGTGCACCCTGCATGGAACAGAACCTTACTTCAGGGGTTATGGTGCCGATCTGGACAGAGCATCAGAGGAAGGAGCTGGAGGGTGAGGCTGACCCATGAATACTGTATTTAAATCCTTAAAAGAAACATCACACCACCACAACTCTAGTAAAGCTTAAATTTAACTCACTAACTTTCCTATCACTAACTTCCCTAACTTCAATCTGGAACACAAACCGCTCCAGGCTTTTATCAGAAACAGCGTGGCCAGCAGGACCAGGGCAGTGGTCATCCCCCTGTACTTGGCACGAGTGAGGCAGCACCTGGAATCCTGTCAGGTCTGGGCCCCTCACTTCAAGAGGGACGTTTTGGTGCTGGAGCGTGTCCAGAGCCGGGCAACAAAGCTGGGGAAGGGGCTGGAGCACAAGTCTTATGTGGATTGGCCCAGGGAACTGGCGTTATTTAGCCTGAGGAGGAGGAGACTCAGGAGGGACCTTACTGCTCTCTGCAGCTGCCTGAAAAGAGGTCGTAGGCAGGTGGGGGTAGGTCTCTTCTCCCAGATAACAAGCAACAGGATGAGAGGAGATTGCTGCAAATTATGCCAGGGGAGGTTTTGTTTGGATATTGGAAAAATTTCTTCACTGAAAGGGTAGTCAAACATTGGCACAGGCTGCCCATGGAGGCGGTGGAATCACCATCCCTGAAATGTTTAAGAAACACGTAGACGTGGCGCTTAGGGACATGGAGTAGTGGTGGACTTTGCAGTCTTGGGTTAACGGTTGGACTTGATGATCTTAAGGTCTTTTCCGACCTAAATGATTTTATGTCTGCTCATTTCAAATGGGAGAGCTCACCAAGGATAGAAAAGGCTGTACGAGTCACATTATCTGGGACTAAAACATTCTTGTTTGTGAAACACCTGGTCCCAGAGTAGAACTTGAACCTCTTGCTAAAGTATCTGGTGTCTGCTTTTCAAGATGTCAGCTGCAAATTTGTTTCTTTGTGTCATGATCATCTTCTCAGTGATGAATATGAGATATTCAGGCCCTTTCCATCAGTGCTCCGATATGATGCCCTCTATAAAAGGCTTTCCTTGCAAGCCCTTGTTATAAATTCCTTCAAAAGTTTATTTCCATTGATTAGTATAAAAAGAGAACACATAAACAAGACCGATCCTTCAAAGGATTCTCAAGTTATTGTTGATAGTTGGCAGACCCAAAAACCCAGCCATCTTCATATACAGACTATTTAAAAGTTTGACAAGTTGTGTCAACACATATTCAGAGCTTCTGAAACATAGGCATCATCTTTAATTAGAACACATCTCCAAAACGGAGCTGCCGAGTTCACAGAGACATTTACCAAATGACAACTCCCTGCCTTTATCAAGCACTATGCCATTGTGGAAATAATCACATCGGATGTGGCCCTCGCTGCAATGGTCCCCCAGTACTACTAACGGAAAGGATTCTTAAGATTCAAGCAGTAGGATGGGATGAGTATGGTGCTTGTCAAAATATGGTTAAAAGTGGTCCTAGAGTCCACATGGGTTCTTGTCAGTGGAGGAGGTTTGTGGTTGGGAAGGAGCTGAAAGGGTGTTGGGCACGCTTACATTTAGTGCACGCTGAGTATGAGAGAAGATGGAATATGTATGCAGCCGCTGTGGGCACTGCAGGAGGAGAGACAGACCCAATCTGGAGTGATATGCTTCGTGTGCGTACGCCGTGTGAACATTCACATGAGTCACCCACCGTGATGAACTCCTGTTCTAAGCAAATAACTGCTCCTTTTTTGTGTGGATGCTAAAGTGGATCAGAACGCTAGACATAATCTAGCAGAGAGAAAATGGGGGACTTGTTCGATACCACCTTTCGGTATTAGTCATGACTCCCAGCTGAGACCTCCAAAAGCGATTCCGAGTATTTCTTGCCCATTTCAGGGCAAAGCCTGACAGGTGAGTTTGGGTTGCTGCTACACCACCTGTTTGTGACAGGAGCGTTCCACCTCGGCTCCCCTCAGCAGGAGGTTTATGCTGGCAGGTGGCACCTGGTAGCTGAGAGGCAGGTTAACGAGCAGCTTGGTAGTTTTCAGCTGCTAGTTAGTAGCTCCTGCTCACACACAGTTAGCGACTGTAACCATGTGAAATGTTTCTATGTGTGATAAAGCATCAAAAGCAGATTCAAGTTCTGCATGATAGCAAGCATGAATGAGCCCGTGTCAGAATTGATGTGCACGAGGACAGACATGCCTTCAGAGTAAGTGAAGCAGCGCTCCCCACAGATCTGCGGTTCCTGCTGCGGGAGGGCAGCGACATTGCACTCTGTATGAACCATCTTCCTGTGTTGTCTTTTGTTGCTTCGCTTATAGTTTGGTATAGTTTTGGTGCCAGCCCCCACTCTGGTAAGCAGAAGTCTGAGTGACACCCATTACGTCACACAAAGATAAATCCCTGGAGTTCACGTTGTTCAGCTCTGTTTGTTGAGGCTTTACTGGCATGACCAGCTTCCCAGCGCTTTAGCAGAGCTTTCGTACACAGGGCATGTCACATTCCTTTTAAACATCTGGGTCCTCTTAATCCAAAGGCTCATTTGTGGCTGTACTGTCCAGCCTCAGGAGCAGAGTAAAGTTTTGGTAAACGGTCACAGCCTTTCTGTGGTTCCCGCTGATACTCCCTCCGGACCGTGAGCCGTTACCAACCGCAACAATCGATATACGTGTCAAAAGAGGAAGACCAACGGGGAGCTGTGAATCATGAGTGGTAGCACTTAGGTTTATTTCTTGTCACCTTAAGCAAGATTGATATGAACGACTCCAGTGCTGACTTGTGAATACCCAGGCATGATTTTAAAGTGATTTGGATAATCAGGTGATTGGCCATATGCAATTGTAAGTGATCTTAGTGTTTTCTGCGTTGCCAAAACCGGCAATTTAATAAACTGCGTTTAAGAATAGATCTTTCTTATTTACATTTACATTAAAAAAAACCATATTGTGTTTTTAGCTATTTGGCAGCTAACATTTCTGGAAAGGAAATGGATTCAAGGGAAAATTCTGTGAGTTCATGCTTCTGAGGGGAGTGTATGAAAAACTGTGATGTACAATGAATCAATGTTTTGCTTTGTCAGAAAACGGGTTTTGTTAGTTTCCAGCACATACCAGTGAAAATGAAGGAGTTACACCATTATCCTTTCAGCCAGTTTGATTTATTATGGATATTTTCAGTCAGCTTCACTAATTATAAGTGAAATACTGAAAATGGCGTATTAATTTCTGAAGTGTTGCTTTTTGGCTTGTATAGCATTCATCGTGTGGTATTGCGTTGTGTACATAGGGGTGCGGTATTCCTCTTTGAAGCACTATCTGTTCCAGAAGTATCTTACAGCATTGTTTTGGTAATTTCCTATATGAATGAAACAATTATAGTATCTTTAGTCGTTTTCATTTTATATTAAACATCCCAGATTTCTGTGTACTTGCTCTGAAACTTAAGTGTGCGGGGTGGTAGTGGTGGTGGTGGTGGGGAATTATTCAAGAACAGAGTACCGTTTCTGCTTCTCCTAAATAGTCCTCTGGGGAAGGCTGCATGTGTTGTATACCTGTAACACTTGTTACAGAGGATTCCTTGTATGTTTACCAGATGAAATACTTCCAAGGAAAGTTGTCAGACATAACTACGATTGCACTGTATGTCCCTTGTTCTTATACATTTACCTTAATACCCTGTTCCTTCAATTTGGTCTGAGAGTACAGGCTTTCTTACATTGTTGTGTTATGTTAGCCTTTATAATGAATTGTTTTGCTTGACTAGCAGTAGAACACAGCTTTTGGTTACTAAAAAGTGCTGTAGTGCTGTTAATGGACTTCAGACAAACATAACCATCTAATTGTTGATATACTATTTGATTAATATAACTCGAAGTCATACATTAAGATATCATTACTGTAAACACTGTATTCCGTTTCAGTCTCAAGTTCTTTCGTTTCTATAGGCTATTCATTCTGTTGCTTGGCATCATGAAGGGAAGCAGTTCATGTGCAGTCACTCTGATGGCAGCTTGACCCTATGGAATCTGAAAAGTCCGAACAGACCATTCCAGACCACAATTCCACATGGTAATTTTGATATTTAAAAACTGTATAACTAAGAAATGATACAATATTCCCCATGCTCTTGGCTAATTTCTATGTCTGTTTCATTTTTTTTATTGTATCCCAGACCCGGAGTTGCTTCTTGCATAAGTATTTTCATCTGCGAAGTAGCTGTAAAATATTATAAAAATTAGAGATTGATTTTGATCATTTTTTTTAATAGATGTCATAAATAACTCTTACTGGTTAATATTGCTCTAATGTCTTCTTTTATTGAATTCATCTTAAGAGTCTGTTGCTGGTCTTTGACACCCTCAGGCTATGGGATTTTCACATTTCTTCTATATTTTGTACTTCTGTTCTTGTATGTGCAGTTTTCAGAAGTAAAACATTTTGTACAAAGCACTGTGTTGCTTGTTATAGAGGTGGTACAAGGCTTCCCGAGTCACTGCAATGGAGAATTTAAAGGAGCCATGTTAAGAAATGGCCGAGTCTTTTATGGCTGGGACTTTATATGCCATTGCTTCCTATAAATGAGGTAAAAAGGTATTGACTCTCTTGCAAATCAATACATGACCAAGAAACCTGAGTGAGTGGACAGGGAGGAAGAAGGTGAAGACAAAATCGTGTAGCCCAGAAGAGTTTTAGCATTTTCTTACATTTCCTAATTGCTTTTATTTTATAATTTTTAGTCACAGAATTGTGCTTTAGATCAGAAAGGACCTCTCAGAGGTCATCTAGTCTAACCCCTGGCTCAAACCAGGCCTGATTAGATCAGCTTGCTCAGGGCAGTGTCCAGTTGACACTGGACACTTGAACACTTCCAACAACAAATTGCACAGCCTCTGTGGACAACATCTTCCAGTTACATTTTTTTTTTTTTTTACTGATACCAACCAGAATTCCCCATGTCACAGCTTGAGTCTTTTGCTTCCCATCATGTGACTGTGCACCTCTGAGAGCAGGCTGGCTTCATCTGCCCTGTATGATCCAACCAGGTTGATATTGAAAGCAAGCATAGGCTTTTCAAAGTAACAGAACCAAAATTGTTGGTTTTCTGGTTTACAAGTGACTTTTCTCTGACTGGAAGAAAGTACTGAGCCATGATTAACCAAGAACCCATGAATTTCGTTTGTACGCTTCATTTAATTTTATCACTCAACTAGTTACAGTCCAGAGCACGTAACATTTTGTCAACAAAAAGAATTGAGTCAATCTAAGAATGACTAAGGAAAAAAATTAAGCTCTTTATGGTTATAATATGTTCAGGAAAAAAGGTATACATTTGGTCAAATGCATTAATTATTAGTTAAGTGCCATCCTTCTTAGTAATCTGCATGGGTTTTAGATGTCTTTGAAGTGTGGTCTGTGGTCCCTTAGATGTATGTGGCAGTAAAAACACAAAGCCATAATAAATGCAATTAATTTGGACAAATGCATATTTTACGGAAGCAGGAGCTAGTACTCGTCATCTTCTGTAGCTTTCAGTTTCTGTTATCTTACTGCTTATACAGTTGCTTCACTGTGTACGTTTTAGTTTGATAGTTCTATCATCATGATGATTTAATACAGTTTTCATCTTCTTTCTTTCCTTAGGAAAAATTCAAAGAGATGGAAAAAAACCTGAGTCCTGTAAACCAATTCTCAAAGTAGAGTACAAGACCTGTAAAAACAGGTATGTTTTTAATTCTGTAATTAACTCAATGTTACATTACTGAGTTAAAGTCCTTTTAGAATCTTTCCTGCTTTCTTTTTGCAAAGCTATTTATTAATATTTACAGGTACTAAACCTAGAATGTAAACTTGTATGTACTATGTAAACTTACAATTACTGTGTTGTTTTTTTTAATACAGTGAACCATTTGTGATATTTTCTGGTGGATTGTCATATGATAAGGCTTGTCGAAGACCAAGTTTAACAATCATGCATGGGAAAGCAATTACAGTTCTTGAAATGGATCACCCTATAGTTGATTTTTTAACTCTTTGTGAAACCCCATATCCCAATGGTGAGTTTATCAAGGAAAACATAGCTATGGAAAATATAAATGAAATTATCTTCTCTCATACTATAACAACATTCCAGGGACTTGAATTCTCACAGTTGTCTCCATCTCAAGAAAACCACATCTCTGAAAGTAACTGGAACTTGTTTGCATTCCCAGTACAGGAAGCAAGTAATTAATGGACAATAAAGCATGCACAAATCTCCAGATATAAGCTTGAAGCACACGGGTTAGTGTGAGGAAACATTTCTATTAATCATAATCACATATAAACATCTGTGTTTATATTTCTGACATTTTTCATGAGGCTGAAAATATTTTCTTTTTTTTTTTCTTAATTATTGAAGATTAAATGATTACTTATCTGCAAAAAAGTTCTTACACTTCAGCCTTAATTAAACTGTTACAAGTGTTTTGCTGCATATTGCGGGGCTGCCAAATTCTGAAGCACATTCACAGAAAACTCCAGAGAGTAAATGAAGGAAAGCTGTAAGTCAAAAAGACAGTAAGTTTAGCATTTTAAGTCCTCAAGCAGAAATGTAAAATATACCTTATATATGTAGCTAAATCAAATACATATTAAAAACACTTAGTAAAGATAAATTGTATATTTGTTTCAATGTCATGCTAAAATTTAGTTTTCAGTAATCAGAGTTAGTTTGGCCCTTCATTTAACTGTGTCAAGATACTACTAAGATTTTGTAGCCCCTTCCCCTGCTCACACACTGTTACTTAAAAAATTTGGCTTAACTTGTATTATTCATAGCATTGTATAAAAACAGGCCACAGATAATGTGTGTTCATAGCTGGCCTGAAAGGGAGGTAAATCAGTTGCTGTCAAGTTACTCAGCCTTTTGGCATCAGCCATCTGAAGAGAGTACTCTGAGCTTGCGCATGCGTGAATGGTTTACTGCTGTTGAATAGAATCGTAACTTCATATATATGTATATTCAAATAACTTTTATCCTGTGTAAAGTAATGCACCCTATGCATCAAGGGAAGCATTTATTTGTCATTTTAATTGATTATTTTTGATAAATGAAAAAAGGACAAAATAAAAAACCGACCAATATAATCTATAGAGTGTATGGGAGGAAGGAGTGTGGCAGTGTCTGAATAGCACACAGCAGAGTCACAGGAAGCCCTCGCAATATTCCTTTGGAATCACTTTGGAAATGAAGGCATTGTGTATCATCGAGTGGACTGGACCAGCTGTTCACAATCTCTTGCAAACAATCTCTTGTTGTACACGGTAGAAGTATTACTACGGGACAGCAAAAATACATTTTCTGTATAACAATTGGATTCAGCTATGTAGGGATACACACAACTTACTCATTTTCTATTTCTTTCAATATACTGGCATGCTGTAATATGCCAGTTCTATTGCTGCTATGTATGTTGATCAACAATACTACCTAAAAGTAATTTCTCAGTTCCTGTCTGGCCCTAATCTGACGCTTGTTTTCAGATAATGTTGATCAGCAATAGTGCCCAAAAGTAATTTCTCAGTTCCTGTCTGGCCCTAGTTGGCAGATACATCTAGTTTTTAGATATGTCCAGTATTTGTACCTTAAAACATTTATTTAATATACTGTGAGTGTTTAGAGAACATAAACATGACTTACTTGTTTAAAATGATTAATAAGAGAACTGCATGTCTTTTACACTTGATTCCTCGCTTACAGAATTTCAAGAACCCTACGCTGTAGTTGTGCTTTTGGAAAAAGATCTCATTGTGGTTGACCTGACACAAAGCAAGTAAGTATGAAGTCTATTATGAAGTTACTTGCACATCTTAACTGTCCAGCAGGTGATGGTAAAAATTCAAATGATATCATGCAATGTCATTTTACTATCCAAAATCATCTGCTCTTGGTAATAATTTACTTTATATATTTACCTCCACCTTAAGAGCTAAGATCAGCTAATCAACAGGAACTTATGATAATATTTGTTCTTAAGTTTGGAAATAAATTTAAATTTGTGGTCCCTTCAGCACAGCCCTCAAACATTCACTCAACATCATAGTTAAGTAATATTTGGTCACATGCTGAATTATCACCTGAATGTGTGTTTTGGAAACCAGATTCAACTACTGCTTATATGCATGCCTAACTTCACTAGACTCCACAGGGACTACCACTTAAGTATTTACTTAAGTATCTTAGTAAATGATGGCATTGATTTGTAGTGAATCTACAGGATTATTTAATGATTCAGTTGCTGGCTTAAATGTCAAATCGTTCTTTCACATCAGAATCAGTGTTCATATCAAAGAGGAACTATACATAGTGTAATGCAGAATTCAATTCTTACTTATTTAATTCTGCCTCCAACACTACCAGTAATGTACATCCACAATCACACTGGTATAACTAGGAACAGGTTTTGCCTTTAATGTCTTGAAACATTTTTAGCGAATTACATTCTGATCTCACATTCAAAAATAATTCAAATCATTTCAGCAATAAGAAATGGATGTAACTGAAATCAGAACCAAATTTCCTACATTTTTGAATTGTGAATAACATTGTGTAATATGCCAGAAGCAAGGCCTTCCTTCTCATCAGACTGTCCAAACTGATGGAAGTGAGAAATAAACTGAGATCTGCTTCATCTGTTGGTGCAATTGTTCATTGTATAATCAGTAGTCTACCAACCCAATAAGCTAAGCTGCTCAATATAAAATCCACAGTTGTTTAAGTAGTTCTTAGGTCATAGCATATATCATATCCATGAACCTGAAGCTTCTAGAAAATGTGTCACCTCTGTATAAATAAGATTTTGAGATGGTGGAAAAAATCGGTTCCTAATCCTCGTACACATAAGCAGTCCTGTTAGCCTTAGGAACTGTTTGCATGAATGAGTATTTATTTATGTGACAAGAGGATTCTTGTTGTGGCAATGGAATTTTTGTATCTTTATTTTAGTAACTATAAATTATTATTCACATTAAAAAGAACGCATATGTTTGAATAAATAAGGGGAAATGTACTTTATTAGTAATTATTTTACTTAGATTCTGTTATACACTTTAATATGAGAATATGTTTTCTTCTATGGCTCAGTGTGTCACAGTGCTTCTAATAAATTGTCTTCCTTAACTAGTTTTCCCATCTTTGAAAATCCATATCCTATTGACATTCATGAGTCACCTGTTACCTGCACAGAATATTTTGCGGACTGTCCTCCAGATTTGATTCCTGTACTCTATTCTGTAGGAGCAAAACATAAAAAGCAAGGATACAGCAATAAGGTAAACAAAACCAGTATTTTTTTTAAACAAAGAAAGTAGATATACAAGCTATGTATTTCTAACATCTTACCAAATGATTTTCCTTTTACTTCTTTAATAATCACTTTCAAGTTGGTCCAACCAACAGCTTAGCAGGATGCTTACAGCCTGGTATTTGTCCCTCAGAAACACCATCACTTAAGCACAACCATTAATGATCATTTTGTAGGATGTAAGCATTAGGCTGCTGGACTTAAGCCTAATCAGATTGAGTGAAAGGAAAGCCATCAGTGTAGAACTCAAATTTGTAATGGTAAGTTATTTCTATCAAAGAAAAAAGTGAAAACCTTATAACTGAAAAAAAGTTAGCATAAGACCTTCAGTGGAAGTTGAGGGTTGACAGCATGTCTGTGAGATTTTTATTAAATAGGGATATCAATAATTACTTTACTGAGCTACCAAAGTCTTAATGTAATGCTTTTAGAAATAGGACAAGCTGCAGAAATAAAAAGAGGAAATGCACTTATATTATACGTTTCAAGCATTAATCAAGTTTATATTTTGACTAGAACTAATCCATCATAATAAATAAATTAGAAAAAATGTAGGTAAACCAATCAGATGTCATCAGTTTCCTATTCATATTAACAGAAGTATTCTCCTTGGAGCTGCCTTTTTTTCATGAACTAAGAAACTGGACCCTGTCTACTTGGTTTGGATCTTGATTCAGCAAAATACTTCAGAAAATATTTTTTTTGCTGATCTTTGAATTTGTCTGCTTATCTGTCCTTACCTCATACACATAGTTTCCCAAACTTTTTGCCACCTGTGTGCATTCATTGCACACCCTTTTGTCCCCTCACTTTGTGTACATACAAACATATACTCCCGATGTAGGTAGCCACTCATTTGCCACCCACCCATTTCTGTACCCACAAGCATCCACTCCACATATCCACGTAACCAGTTTGTCCTCCCAGCTTTTTTCCACCCACTCATACTCTGCACACATCATCATCCATCCACATCCTGTATCCTGTATCCATACATGTCAATCTTTAGGCACAGACCAGCATTTTGCTCTACCAGCCTAGACCAAGGAAGGGAATGGAAGTCTTGCCACTAGGAAACAAAAGGCAGAGAAGAGATGATGATGTCATATGTTCTCTAAAATTTGCATTCCTTTGTATCTTGTGGCATCATGCTCAGATATTTCTGTCTGGGCCAGCTTCTTCAGTAGTCCTCATCCTTCGAATACTTTCTCAGTCTATTCAGTGTCCTGTAGAAACTCCAAGAATCAAGCGATATGAAGAGTAGCAGAACTATTTGTTACTCCTTCTTCTAGTTCTTATTTTGGATTGTTGAGTGTTGGCTGTGCAGAAATATTTTTAAAAGGTAGAGCTTTAATTGATAACATTAAAATGTTACTAAGTTTCAAAAGCCTTAATTGATAGTATAAAAATGTTCATTAAGCTTTAAAAGCCTTAAGTGCTACACATTTTTGTTCCTTTTATGAGTTGTATTGCTTTTTGGAGGAAGATGTTGTCTGCTGTTGAGTTTAAATATTAACCAAGGAAGGTTCATCAGAAGTAGTTGTGATCTCTGTACTCTTTTTATTTGTTTAGGAGTGGCCTATCAGTGGTGGAGCATGGAACCTTGGAGCTCAGACATATCCTGAAATCATTATTACAGGGTGAGAATGAAACTGAGGATTGGTACTTTTAAAATTTTAGTGTCTACAGCTTTTGATTGCGGGTTAGCTATAGCTAAGAGTTGACCCTTCACAGAGCATGCATATCCTGCCCTCTTCATTTGAGGTATGTAGTTTTTTCCCTTGTGCAGAGTCACCACAGAAATTCCCATTTGCTCCAGAAAACAGAACTTTATATTTGGGGATGAAATACCATTAAGAATTATCATTTGAGGCCCCAGTGTTAGACAGCAATTCTATATGCTTGTGAAGGTGAGTTCTTTGGAAAGGAGAATCCATTGCAAGAGGGTGTTTTGGCCATGAATGGCACAGAGAATAGCTTTCAAAAGGGGAGCAGCTGTTCTTCTGTTGCTGTTGTCCTTTGGCCTTCGGGGACTTTGTATTTGGGGACAGTGAGTGTGGTGCACTGGGATGAATTTCACCTCGTGAGTGGAGACACAGCCCCATAGCGAAAAGGCGTAGGAAGGCTCCGACTGCAGTCGAAGCTCCGTGAGCAACACCTGATGCGTTTTCAAGGGCCAGGCTGTAAAGCAAAAGCTATTCAGCTATGACACACCCTGCGTTTCCCTCTGGTCTCAGCCATGCTGATGATAGCGATATATTTGATAAATTGTTACTATCAGTGATACTTAATACCTTGTTTTTAAAAATAAGATTATGATGTGTGCAATAGTACCAATAAGGTGATGGAGGACTTTTTCCCATTTTAAAGAGAAATGTGTCCTTTTTCCAGCTTTACTTTGGGGATGATTTTATGTTAATAAAAAGAACACAGCTCTAAGGTGTGACCCTAATACCCTACCTGTAATGGTCCCAGGGACATGGAGTATGCAAAACAAAGTTACCCTCTGTCCTTTCAACGTCCGTTAGACATGGCATTTTTAGTGAAGGCTTGAGGCTGGCCCACTGCAAAGCCAAAAGTGCTGTAACTTGGTGCTGTCATTAGTATGGGAATTAATTTCTTGGTGTTATGATCTTAAAGTTCATTGGGGGCTTAGTTCTTTGTAGGAAATGCATGAAAAAGTGTTTTATTAACCAAATAAAAATAATAACAAAGTATTTTCTTATGTTTAGTATATATATAATTATATATTGTCAGTAAGACATGGAGAGTTACCACATGAGCAAAACACAGGTTTTCTGCTTATGTTTATCACTCACTGAAAGTAGAAGATGTTTTAGAATTGCATCTTGTTTTAACACATTTAATTTTTATATTTTTTTAAGCCATGCAGATGGATCAGTAAAGTTTTGGGATGCTTCTGCCAGTAAGTTTCTGAAGTTCACTTTTATATAATATTGACAAGTCACATGCAGAGATATATATATATATATATTAAAAAAAACACATGACAGCTAACAGTATGAGTAGTAATACCTGAGATGATATAATTGGGAATAATGAGGTTAAATTAAGCAATTTTTTATTAAATTAGGGAAATAAACTCTGCTAATGAGAAATATTAGACAGAAAAGAGTGGAAGTCTTTAAGCATAATAAAAACTCCAGATCCAATGTACCAAAACCTATGAAGGATGGAGTGTTGGTTAAAAATCCCTAGGACATAATCTTCTTGTGTGTCTAAGAGTGGGCTCAATTTGATCTAATATTGTCACGTCTGTTCTATTCTGAGTACAATACAGACTCTTTTACAGCTAAGAAAAATAAAATACAATAGTACATCTTGATACATGTCTAACCTGGTGAGGGTGGAGAAGACCTAAATCTTTTCTTGTCCAGTCTCAAGTTCCAGGAAATAATTGGGAAGAATTTCCATTAATCTGAGCAGGAAAAGGTTTCTGAAAATACATGTTCCATACATTCTTACTCTAACTACAGATACTAAAACCCAGCATTTTCCTCTACAGAAAATATGGCATTTATTAGTAAAATATATTTATTAAATATATACAAACCTTTTGGTTGAAGGCTAAAATATTCTGGTTCAAATAGTGTGACTGTGGTTCACAAAAGTTGCAGTAGAGTTGTCTTGTATTCTGTCTCTTCTGTGGTACAGGGATGTCTGGGTAGAATATATGAGGTATCAGTCTCTTAAAGAGTGTTAAAAAAATTTCTGTATGAAATGTTAGGCATAGGGAGATTTAATTTGACCCTAATACCCTACCTGTAATGGTCCCAGGGACACGGAGTATGCAAAACTGCCTGCTAGTTCCACGTTGTGCCACAGAATTGTAATGGTTAATACTGCTACCATTTCCAGCCAAATACAGGGAACGTTTACAACTTTTTAATGTCAGCTGAACCTGGTGACTTTGTCAGGTATTTTTCTTTTTGCCTAATACCAAATATTTTCACTCATCAGGGTGGACAAGGAGATAATGAGGATTTCCAAAGCCTCACCTCACAAAGGAGTTTTACATAAGCATGTCAACTGAACATGACAATGAGTTGGGTTTTTATAATATAATTTTATTATATAATTTGTCTATTTGGAAATGGAGGAAAACCAGATACATGCAGCTTAGAGTTTACATCTTCCAGTATTTTCAAGTTGTGGTGAACAGCAGAAAGAAAAAAATGCAAATGCGGTCAACAGGAGTTTTATCTGCAAAGACAGAAGTTTGAGAGCACTTTAATATGAACAAAAATAGGATAATTACTTTTATTTAGAGAAGTAGTGCGAGGCATTAGACCTTGTCTTGTGCATATTTCATTACTTATGCTCTTGACAACAATGTGCAAATACAGGCATTAAAGTTCGGGTGAAGCAATACAGACTGTTGCAAGACCCCAAAGCATTTAGCGTACAGTCTGCACAGGAACCAGCGTGCTAATGGTTGCGTCTCTAACCCTGGCAGAATGGGGAAAGGAAAAAACTTATCATAGGGAATGTAAACATAACCCACTAATGAATCTCTACCTGCTGCAATAGGAGTTTTTCTGAAAGGTAAAAGCCTAGATGATTGTGAGTATTCACAATCCCTTCAGCAGTAATGGTACTTTCAGTGCATCTCTTATGTCCTGGTCTTAGTCCTGCTTTTCAGGGCGTGTACTGCGTTACTGGTACCATACTTGGTACTTCTTATTTACAAGGGTTTAATTGTTCCAAGGTTTTATTATTTACAAGGTCTTAACTTTTTTTTAATAGAGTTCAAATTTCAATTGAGATTTCATGGCAAACATAATATTCTGCTGGTATTTGAAGGCACAAAATACTGTGCTTCTAGTCATGTTTTAATTGTGTCATTTTGTATCTGAAAGCGTAGATTTGTGGGAAAAGGGGAATAGCTAAACCACTGAAACAGATTTCCAAATGTATCTTTGCTCAAAAGTCATTGCAGTTTCTTATTTGCCCTTGTGCAGACGATGCTTAGTGATTCACAGATGCACAGAGAGTCTCACCTTGAACTTAAGTCCTATGGTTCTGTGATTCTGACCCAGTATGCGTGGACCCATGACATCTGAAGTGCCACTCTACATTTCCCAGTGGGACTGAGGGCTTCCTGAGGCCTCTTGCACTGCCACAGAAGGCAGGCAGAATTATGTGTTCGTTACAGAAGCCCTGGCTTCTGTAATTTGTGAAAATGTGGTGGCATTTTTTATGCTAAAACTTTTTGTACATATACAAAAAAATATATGCTAAAACTCCTGGAATATATCTGCAGTGCAAAATGAAAATGTCATTTTGCTGTGTATGTCACCCTGTTACATAACTCAAACGCCGTTTTTTCATCTTCTTGTTGCTCTTGTTACACAAGCTGGCTAGGCTGATCTACCACAATTACACTAACAGCCGTGGCAGCTTTGCCTTTATCTATATACACACTTTTATAGTTGCTGCACCTGTCTGGCTTTTTTTCTGACCTTATGCACTTATTAATTAATGCCACTGATAAATTAATGTAAAAGTAGTAAAAAACAGGGAGGAATGTCAATAAAACAAAATGAGGTTAATTATAATCCCTCCTTTACCTCCAGAATTCACTGCAGTGGAATTCTAGTCTTGACAAAGATTTTGGATATTAAGGTTCAATGTACAGGTATAAATACAGATATAGTTACTAGTCAGGAAATAAAAAACATTTTAGAACTCCTGTTCATTCGAAAAGTGTTTGTGTTACTCAGGCCACATAAATACTTGCCTGATGTTTTCTCTTGAAGTGCCATACAGTCTTTACATTCTGGCCAGACAATAACCTCAGACAAACTAAATCTTCGTTTCACATCTCATTAGGAAAATGGCAGCATTATCAGAGCCTCTTTATAACATTGAGTATAAGCCTAATTATAGACATAGTGGTTGATCTGTGACATCCTGGCCTAGAAAGTACTGTTTCACAGACCATTATCTGTTTGGGATGTATTAAATAAATACATAACCTACCAGTACTGTGTACCAGAATAATATCTGTATTGTATAATACCCATCTTCTTCTCCTCTTAGGCCTTCCTAAGTTTCTTTGTTCTGCCACAACTGAAAGGAAAATGGGAACTGAGGAATTTTATAACTGATTTGCTTCGTGTTAGTTATTCTTATATGTTTTAATGTATTCCAGTTACTCTACAGATGCTGTACAAATTAAAAACATCAAAGGTCTTCGAAAAACAGAAAGTGGGAGAAGGAAAAGCAACAGCTGAGATTGTGGAAGAAGATCCTTTTGCTGTTCAGATGATGTGTTGGTGTCCTGAAAGCCGAATTTTCTGTGTGGCAGGAGTTTCTGCATATGTGGTTGTTTACAGGTTCAGCAAACATGAAGTAAATACTGAAATTGCAGTAAGTCCTTCAGAATTTTACTCTTATAAAAGAACATAATTTCTAAATTGCCTTGCTGTGTCTGTGCTCGTATAATTGAATAAAATTAATATCAGGCTGTATAAATATAGGTTTAGGGACATTCCATTTTAAACCTTTTGAGTGAAATCTTGATCCTACTTGTTAGTGACAAAAATCTGAGTTTTTAGGAGCCAGCTCTCTAGTTTTTTGCTTCAATAGTAACCAGTAGTACAGATTTCAGACAGAGTTTTCTTTTAAGACTTTATGATACAGTAAATCTGTTGAGTTTACCTGCTCTAAAAATAGTGGCTGCTGTATGTTATTATCAGATAATGTACGTTGTGTACATACGTAATAACACTCTTTTTAACTCAAGTATTTAATCTCTTTAATTTATGTTCATAGTGTTTGTACCACAAGGGGACTGAAAATTATCACTGGCTTTAAAAAAATAGAGATTTATGTTTTTTTCTGGCTTGTGCTGACTTTGTTTCCCTAAAAATGGACACTACCTGTAATACCAGATTATTTGTGGCTAAGCACTTGTTATTTCCCTAAGCTTTCTGTTGCTTTATCCTGTTCAAATACTCCTTTTTGTGTCTTCACATCTTAAGCAGTCACCTTATTTCAAATAGAATCACACAGTTCTTGTTCTTTTAACTGCACCACAGTCACCTTGTACTTACCACTGTAGTACAGCAAGTCTGACTTTGGTTTAAAACTTGCATTTTTGTGCAAGAGCCACAACCACTGCTAACAGCAATTGCTGAACTGCATTTATAGTGTAAAACATTCTTCCGTAAGACTGAAAAGTTTATCAGGAGTCTACTTTTAAAGCAAAGCCAAACTAAACATGACTGCCTGTCCTTCAGCCTTGCCATTCTCTGGTGCTGGAGAACAGTTTGCAACTCAGCCACTCTCTTGCCAGAAAGTATTTCTTTGCGTCTGCCAGCTCTCAACAAACCCCAGGGGCCGACCCAACATTTCCCTATCATTTTCCACTGTTTTTTCCAGTGGTTACAGTTCTTTTCCTTTTCACACTATTTCAATGTGCTTTAGAAAGTCTGTAGTTCTAGCCTGGCAAAAACCTGTCATTTTTGGCCTGTAGCCATGTGCCATCTGCTAAGGAAATTCATTACCTATAGCTGTTCTGTTGCTTTCCTCTCATTTTTTTCCCTCAGAGGCAATTATTAAACATATTGAACGTATCCTTTCAGGAAAGTTTTAAAACTAATGAACAGTAATTTCACGTTACTGACCAGCTATGTATAATGCTGCTGAAATTATTACATTTCAGTATTCTTACATTGTTCCATAGCAAATGCACCTTATCTTTCATTACCTATCATTTAATTTCTTTATTTTGGGGTTTTTTACTCTTGTGGCTGAAGTGCATCAGATCTGATATTTTCTAAAGTGTTATAATATGTGCAATTTAACAGTTTCTCAGATTTCATCCGTAATTAAGAAGCATGTATATGAGGAATTGTTCTCTGAAGAGTTACTTTAATGTTATCGGATCTTGGTGGCATAGTCACTGAGTTCCCCTGGGTTTTGTGCATCCCTGAGATGGGCCTCATCTCTTGGTTTACACATTTTTCCTGTAGGCATTCAAGTCTTCACTCTCAAAAGGTGAGGATTTTTTTTTATAATAAAAAATACAGGAGTCTTTGTAGAATATGTACCTGACTTTAGGCTGTCTGGCTTTGTCTATACTGAATTCTATAGGATTTCTTTGCTGTCTGAGGTGAGCCCAAGTTCTAGCACTTAGTGTCCACCCTTCTCTAGCAGCCAGCCTGATTGCACCTTGAGTTCAGTACACAAATCCCAGTATTTTAGGGACCCCATGTTGATTTGACTGCCTGATGTCATTGCTGTGGTTAATGGGAAGCTTGGAGGCTACTCAAAGGTTTCTCCATGTAGCAGGGAAGTCTGGTGCTGAATATGCCTTAGAGGCATAGGCTATGTCTGGGATTTCCTCAATAGAAGTACTGTTTGCATCATTTCATATTGGAATCTGGAAGCAATAGTATGCATGAGACAAATTCTGTGTAATATCCCACCTTGGATTCATTGCCATGCAGTTATGTAAAAAGCATTTGCTGCCGCTGTTTTCTCACCTGAATCCACTCCCTACTGTCTCAAAAGGATATCTAGGTATCTATTAAACATGATCAGTCTTTCCTCAGTGATGCTTCTCTTCAAAGCTCTTGGGAAGAACTCTGGGGAAAAAAAATTATACTGGCTTGAATGTAGAAATGAGAATTAATGAGCCTAGTGATGGGAACCTCCAAAAAGATCTTTACCGTGTGCCAAAATAAATTGGTGCAGCAGTTCTGTACCCCTTCCAAGGTCCAGTCAAAGTAGGGACCAAAGCATAAAAAAAAATCCACAGTCGTGTTATTAGCCTAAATTTTTCCTTCTCTCTGCAAATGAAGAATAGCTACAACTTAACAAAATCAATTTTAGTAGATAAAGGAAGACAGAGAAAAACATCCAAAGAAGAATGATGCATTTCTAACATGGCAAGCAGAAGAGCATACTCTTCAACAGTTACTGCAGTCCTGCATGAAGATTAAACAACATTATAAATTGTTTCAGGCAGCAGCAATTACTTCCAGGAGATGAGTTTTTCCTGAATTCAGTATTTCACTCATTAGTCTTTGAAAGCAAATGTTGTCCATAGGTTTCTTTAGCTGAATCAGGCAAAAAAGTCCAAGGATTTTGCAAGGAGAAAAAAAAAAAGTGAAATTTTGAGAAAGGACCCTTTCTCTTCTAGTTGAGCAGAATTGCTTCTTTCTGAAGTGTAATGTGTTTTAACACAATGGCTGAGAAATAGGAGAGCCTTCAGTACTGATCTTTATCTCCTGATTCTTATAAAACTTAGGTATTTTCTTAGTCTCTGATCTGGTACAGATGATGTCTCAGTGGGAAATCACTAAGATGGAGTTTGCAGTGTCTACATCTGTAATTGCTTCTGATCTCTTCAAAGTACCAGAACTGAAATTAATATTAATTTAGTAATCCCAAGACCTTATCTCTTTGGGTTCTGTACCTTGGGTTTTATTCTTTTCAAAATGAGCATCTCCTTGGACAATTTATGAGGTAGAAAGAACTGCCCCATATATACTGTGATTCTTTGAGATGATTACTTGTATAGATTTGAGCTCCCTGTCCAGTTTCCCCTGCGTTTTGGAGTCCCCAGTTCAGGAGAACCGTTATCTCTGGTATGTCAGATTTCCTGGCCCCCACCTATGGGAAAACGAGGTTTGTTCGTCAGTACTACCCACGCTGTCAGGTTTCGGCACGCTGGCTACAACATGCCTTGTAGAGACTCTGTTGTGCTAGCAGTAAGGAGGTGGAGTTTTTAATGAATTTGGAAAAGGTAACAGGCAATAGGCAGATAATTTTTATTACATTTATCCTGAATGATGCCTTCTTATGCCAGAATATTATTTATTTGGGGCTCAGTGTTTATCTTCTCTTTTTGTAATAAACTCTGGAAAACTGTATTCTTGCCTTTCACTTACGGTAAAAGCCTTAAATCAGTCAGCACTGGAAGAATGTAGCTGTGTATTTCTCTGTCAGTGCAGGGCAGATGACTAGTTCCTATCTGGGGTTGCTGTCAGGTTGTATAAATAACAAGTGACAGCATTCTTTGCCTGCAAATGATAATGAGAAAGGGGGGGGGGGTGTATTTTTTAAAAAAGGCTTGCTGATATTTATTTGAAATTAACAGAACTTTCAGCAGCTTGCTTTGTTAAATTATAACTTAGCTTTTTATTTATTTAAGTCATTAGAGGTACGACTTCAGTATGAAGTAGAAGATATCATTACTCCTGAACCAGAAATAATTCCTGCATTTCCAGATGCCTCTTCCCAGCTTCCTTCTGTAAAGAGCCTTTCAGGCAGTACCAACACTGTAGCATGCGAAGGAACGATGAAGGATAGCATCCCATGTCTTAGGTAAGTCTATGCCATTGTTCAAACATTTATCTTTCTAAAAAAAAAAGCATTGCTATTGTTGTAGTAACAATCCATCAAGTATCAAGAAAAAGAGGTTAATCGTATGTATGCGCCACAAAATGAGAAGAAACCAGAATATGGAACAAACAAAATAATTAAGGCAAAGTAATGAACAAGGGATTTTAAAAGGCTAGAAGTAATTATGAGGAAGGTAAACTGTTATAGTAAAGGTTTGACTGTAATTTTCCAGTATGATCTAGGAGTAAATCTTCATCTCTTACCCACAATTTTGAATGGAACACAAGCACCACAGAACAGATCAAGGCATGTATGAGGATTTATTTTTTGAGTTCACAAAGAGACTTCCATAGACCAGACGTGCGCAAAGCTTTTCCTTGGTTAATTAGTATAACGCTAAAATCTTTCTTTGTGAAGTATATGCATTTTTTTGTATGTAAGAGATGGAAACTGTGTTCATACTCATGAAACAATTGTTAAAATATACAGTTATGAAACAGTTGCACTGTGTGGAAGTGTATATATGTTGAATCTTTAGAAAGAAGCAAGTTGTTGTCTGCTAGAGTACATATTGACACTGTTCGGAATAGATTAATACGTTCTTACTAATAAGGCAGATAAATTATGGACTTGAATAGTTGCAAAACAGAATTCTGTACAAAGCACTAGAAACTGTAATTTTCCAGCAATTATAGTGCACCGCTGATAACAATTGCCCTCATTTTAGTGAATTCATTATTATTTCAGTCTAATTATTATTAAAGATTTTAAATACCTCAATTATTTCAAAAACAGTTTAAATGAACATTCCCTGACTTTGCAGATACTTTGGGCAGTTGAGCTCCTGAAAATAGGATTAGCATTTAAAAGCAATATCGCGACATTGTTCTTGTGAAATTAACAGTATTTTTTGGCATCCCATTCATTTGCCTACCTTATTCAGTCAGGCAGTTGAACCTCAGACCTCAGTTTAACCATTAATATAAACCATGAAAATCAATAGAAGTGGCAGAGAGAAGTTTGCAGTTACTAAAAAAATCCCAACGTGAAATCTATTTATGATACTGAAATCAGCAAGACTGTAATTGATTATTTCAGTGGGTAAGACTTGCCCTTAAGGGCTTCTTATTTGATTTGGTCTGGGGAGAAGACAAATTGTTGATCTTGGAGGCAGGAAAGCTGTAATGGACCTAGTAGAGGTTCTGCTGGTTAATTTTTAGAGGTTTGCTTAACTCCATATGATCTCACGTTAAGCTGCCCAACTGATTTTTGTCCCATTTTACACAAAGTAAATGTAAACTTATTTTGACAGAGAAGTGTTTTTTCAAAGTAGAAGTATATATGACTAGGACTGCTGACATACTCCCTCTTACATTTATATAAAAGCATACTGTGTACACTCTCTTCCTTTTCAATAGAGAAAGGCATATAAATATCCACAGTTTTCCCCAAAACCCTAACTGGGTCCACATTCCCTGTTCATCAAAAAACTTCTAAGAAGAATTATGATGATAAAATGAATGTAGTGCTGGAAACACAGAAAACCCAGCAGAGACCTAGATGATGCTGTTGACTTTACATGCAAGTCATTCAGGTGGGCAGCAGTACAGAATCTAAGATAGAGTGATAATAACGTAAAGCTACAGCCACCTACACATGCAGGGTGAGTGCACAACTTCAACTATATTGATAATCCACATAAAATTTTACATAGAGACTAGCTTTTAATCTTGGTTCCATTGTGTTGATTTTCATATCTGCTTCTCAACCTTGTCACAGCAAATGAGTGGTGCTCCACACTACGTAATTTTTGCTAGTCAGAATGACTGAATATTTGCTCTGAATAGGTACTAGAAAGAGGGTGACTGAAGGGGCTGAAGCAATGAAAACTTGGCATTTTTTTGTAAATGTTACCAAGAGAGGCAGGCAGCAGTGTGGAATAAATATTTCTCTTGCTTATTGTGGAAGATTTTGTAATGAAATATACAGCTATAATAACATAAGAAACTGATGTATTTGTGAATCTGTATGCATATAAATATTTTTGATGTAAATACTGTCATCAAAAAGCTGTACCCAGGATGTAAGTCTTTGTGCCCAGACTTTTAGTATCATCCTAAAATTAGATCAATCAGGGGTTTTGACAGAAGCTCCAAGTAGCTCCAAAATGATAAAGAACTGTGATTATCTCACAAAGAAAATTAAAACCCAAAACTTTACAACAAACAAATTCAGTGTAGGATAATAAGAACATGTCAAGGAAATCACTGAAATTTATACATTTCTTCTGCGCATACTCCTGTAGTCCCTTTAGGTTTATAGTATCATAGAATCATAGAATGGGTTGGGTTGGAAGGGACCTTAAGGATCCTCCAGCTCCAACCCCCCTGCCCTGGGCAGGGACACCTTCCACTAGAGCAGGTTGCTCCAAGCCCCGTCCAACCTGGCCTTGAGCACTGCCAGGGATGGGGCACCCACAGCTGCTCTGGGCAGCCTGTGCCAGCACCTCACCACCCTCACAGAAAAGAATTTCTTTCTAATATCTGATCTAAATCTACCCTCTTCTAGTTAAAAGCCACTACCCCTTGTCCTATCACTACACATCCTTGTAAGAAGTCCCTCTCCAGCTTTCTTGTCGACCCTCTTTAGGTACTGGGAGCTGCTCTAAGGTCTCCCCGGAGCCTTCCCTTCCCCAGGCTGAACAACCCCAGCTCTCCCAGCCTGCCTGCACAGCAGAGGGGCTCCTGCCCCTGGTCACCTTCATGGCCTCCTCTGGACCTGCTCCAACAGCTCCATGCCCTTCTTATGCTGGGAGCCCCAGGGTGTATGAACACTTGAAAAAAAGCAGTCCAAAACAAAATGAAGAACTGTCTATCAACATTACTGTTCAAGCAAGATAGATAGTGAAGCCAGTGAAATAGCTCAGATATCCTTAAGGAGGACAGTGTCACAGGAACATGGGAATGACAAACTGAATCATGTAATCTGAAACTG
Organism: Falco biarmicus; assembly: GCF_023638135.1. Taxonomy (NCBI): domain Eukaryota; kingdom Metazoa; phylum Chordata; class Aves; order Falconiformes; family Falconidae; genus Falco; species Falco biarmicus. The sequence continues at coordinate 90,011,397 of NC_079292.1, forward strand.
TTTTATGCCAGTCTTATGGTCTTTCACCAGCTATAACTTATTCTTATGCTCAGAGAAAATCTCTATGAAATAACATCCATCTTACCAAAGAAGATCCTCAAATTTGCAGTGAAAAGTAGTTTTTTGCTTTTTTTTGCTCAGGTAACAACAATCGGAAAGAAAAATTAGAAGGCACTTCAAGTTCTCTAATTTTTTTCAGCATGTTGTTAAAAACACATTGGAAAAGTAATATCATAATAAAACATATTTTAGAAGATCAGAATTAATTCTGCAGCTATTGTCAGTCTCATGGTAGTTTATTTAAAAGAAGAAAAAGACAAACGCATTGCCTTGACAGACATTTGTTGGAACTTACCAAAGCAGCATGTTTGATGCTTGTATTCCCCCGCATCATCAACTATCCATTAGAAAATATGGATGGAAAACATGTCTGCTCAGCTGAAAGGGCATTAGAGTTAAGTCTTGCTTCTTGGATCTCATCTACCTGTTCTATATTTTTTGTAACATTTTTAAGGGCAGGAGCTGAAAACTGAAAATGGGGTGCAAGGTGGAAACACCATCACTAGTATGCCTCTTAAAGGCTCACCCACAGGCATAAGAAGTTGAAGGGGCCCATCACAAAGATACTCTGGAGGACTATGTATATAAAACACTCAGCTTCTGCCTGCTGTGAAGTTTGTTTGAAAAGAATACATTTTTCATCGTATACGAATCTTGTTTGTAGTTTCAGTTTTCACCTGTCTCAAAAGACCCCTCTTCCTTAGCAGCTCAAGTTCACACATGTTCGTCCCTTTGTCCCCGCCATGAATACTCCTGGATAATCCAGGGCTTCAATAAACTTAGGGATAGTGTCACTTCAGAAATGCTTATGGATATGTATCTTAGGAACAAAGGGAAGGGCAAAGCTTTAGTGCCAGCAGAACAGGGGAGAAAGTGCAAACTTTCAGCAGAGGTTTGCTGTTAATAGGAAATGCAAAGCTGTTGCCCACTGTGGTGGGCTGACCTTGGCTGGCTGCCAGGTGCCCACCCAGCCACTCTGCCACTCCCTGTCCTCAACAGGACAAGGGGAAGAAAATAAGATGAAGAAGCTCGTGGGTTGAGATAAAGACAAGGAGATCACTTACCAGTTACTGTCATAGGCAAAACAGACTCAACTAGAGGAAAAGTAATGTCGTTTACTGCCCATTAAAATAGGGTTGGATGATGAGAAACAAACCCCAAAATTAAAACACCTGCCCCCCCACCTTCCTTTTTTCCCTATTTCACTCCTTCGTTCCCAGCTCTTCTACCTCCTCCACCCCAAGCACTGCAGGGTGATGGGGAATGGCGGTCGTGGTCAGCCCAAAACAGTTGCTCTCTGCCACTCCTTCCTCCTCACACTTTGCCCTGCTCTGGTGTGGGGTCCCTCTCACAGAGTACAGACTTTCAGGATAAACCTGCTCCAGCATGGGCTTTCTACAAGCCACAGTTCCTTCAGGAAGTACCCTCTTGCTCCACCATTACGTCCTCCAAGGGCTGTGGTGTGGATATCTACCCCACCATGGTCCTCTCTATGGGCTGCAGGGGGAATCACTGCTCCCACACCTGGAGCATGACCTCCTCTCCTCCTCCTTCTCACACGTTGGTGTCTGCAGGGCTGTTTCTCACATTTTTGTTCCTCCCTTCTTTTTTCCAGGCAGCATTTCCTGCCCTTTCTTAAATTTGTTTTCCCAGAGGTGTCACCAGCTTGTCTGAGGGGCTCAGCTGTGTCCTGCCAGGGTTCTGTGGCAGAGCCAGCTGGAACTGAATGCAGCGTGGGGGCCACCCCTGTAGACCCCCACCCCACACTACCAAAACCTGGCCACACAGCTCACATACTTCTGTGGTCAGAGAGGGGAAAAGGTAGGAGCAGGTCACGGTCGTGATGGTGAGAGGAGATGTTTATGTCTTGGAGATTCAAGTGAAGGTCTCATTCCTCATCCTGAAATGCTGCATATATTCTGCTGTGGTATCAAGATACGCGATACCCAGATATGCGACCCCATTTCCTCAGGTATAAAAGGTATACTGTGATAGGGCTATGGAGTTTGAGGAGGCTACGGGACCTGAGAAAGTTGCAGGCGATAAGGCATCCCACAGCTAACGGTGAACTGTTTAACTCTTGCACCAGCTCGTGTTTCTGCTGCTTCCTCTCTTCAGGCTTCACACAACCGTGTATTAGTTCCAACAGGGGGTCTTGTGCAACCCTACTGCACCATGTGCTTACTCTGGCTTGGTCAGCCTGCACTTCAGAAAGCCTTATCTCACTACTGCCAGCCCTGCTTTTTGGCTCCCATCATTGTTTGGCATGCTAGAGTTGCAGTATGGTGTGTATCTCTTGCAGTCTGTCACCAGCCATGGGTAACAAGCTTTCTTATGCAAGAGAATTAAAGTGGTTAATTTCTTGACTCTAACCAGGCAGATAAAGTGCTGTTCATCTCCACTATTGACACATTGTCATGACGAGATTCCTTTCCAGTTTGGGTCAAGACTGTGGCTGTTGAGGGCTTTCTTTTTGCTCTTGTGACTGCAGCAACCCTGCGTGGGGCAGGGAGGAGTGCTAGTCCAAACCTGTGGCCTGAGGTCTGTTCTCACAGCTGGTCCTGCACAATCAGGAATGAGGAAGAGGAGGCCAAGGAAAAAGCATCCTACTTGCTGAACTCAGCTGCCGTGTCTTTCCTATGACAAGATCCAAGCCAAGTGGCTGATTATTGCTCCAGATCAATGGATATATAAGATCTGAACAGTACGACAGGCAAAAGAAATAATGTGCCAAGCCACTGTGAAGAAAATGCATTTAGAAAGATAGATGAGGAATACCTTTCTTGTTAAATGATAAATAAGGGAAAGTTTTGGCAAGGTTAGTGAACCCTCTACAAAAAAATATAAGCAGTACAGCACAAACTGTATTACTGAAATGGTTAATTCAATAGGGTGTGAATGTCTTTTGAAAAGGCAGTTATAGATGATGTTGTATGGGGGGTGGGGGGGTGCAGGGGCCCCTGTGAGGAGCAGCTGGGGCTGCCCCAAGCCTGTTCCACCTGCTCCAACCCACCCACCACAGGGCATGGCTGGCCCCGCAGCCAAAAGGATGGCTCCTCTGGGAAAACAAATTTAATAAAGGGCAAAAAATATTGCACAGCAGTTGTGAGAGAGAGAAGCGAGAAAAAAGTATGTGAAACAGCCCTGTAGCCACTAAGGTGTGAGGAAGAGGTGCTCCAGGTGTCGGAGCAGACATTCCCCTGTAGCCTGTGGAGGAGCCCATGGTGAGGCAGGCTGTCCCCCTCAGCCCATGGAGAGCCCACGTCGGAGAAGGCTCCTGGCAGGAGCTGCAGCCAGTGGAGAGGAGCCCAGTCAGGAGCAAGTTTTCTGGCTGAAGCTGTGGCCTGGGAGGACCCACGCTGGAGTGGTCTGCTCCCGAAGGGCTGTGCCGCCTGGGAGGGAGCAGGGGAAGAGTATGAGGAAAGAGTTAGCAGACACAATGTTGTGGACTGACTGCCACCATCGTTCCCCATCCCCGCTGTGCTGCTTGGGATGAGGAAGGAGGTAGAAGAGTCAGGAGTAAAATTGAGCCTGGAAAGGAGTGGTGGGGAGAGGGTATTTTTAGTTTTGTCTTTTCAAAGAATTTTTCACTCTCCTACTTTATCTTTAATTGGCAATAAATGCAATCAGTTTGCCCCAAGTTAAGTCTGTTTTGCCTGTGATGGTAATTGGTAAGCAATATCCCTGTCCTATCTCGACCCGTGAGCTTTTTCATGTAGTATTTTTCCCCTTTCCTATTGAGGAGGGGGAGTGAGAGAGCAGCTGGCCAAGGTTAACCCACCACAAATATTAATGTCTTATTAAGGGAATAGTCCTTATGCCTTAAGAACTTCTCCAAAAAGTATCTTCAAGTGCTTCTACTGCTAACATTGAGCTGGAGATTTTTTCCCTTTGTTTCATAAGGTACTTCCATGTCCAGTCTGTTCCCATGCTCTAGATCAGACCATAAAAGTGTGAGAACTATCTCACAGTCTTCTGTTCTTCATAACCTCTGCCAGGATTAGAGCACTTCTTGCATTGTACATTGTTGGTTGTGTTACTGCAGTTATCTTGCTCAGAACTTTTGCCCTGGTGCCTTTTGGTGGTTATGTTTTACTTCATTTTACTTCAGCTTTCTGCATCTATCTTTAGTTTTCCAAGACTGCTGGTAGCCCTGTTTGCCACCAAGACCTCTATCCCAACAGATGCAGTCAGTGTAGCTACAAAAAACCTGATAGTCTTGGTTATTGAATAATAAGATTAAATACCCTCTCTTGAAAGAAGTGCTTGCCTATTTGCTTCTGAGTAGAAATTAATTGGGCTTTTTTCTAATCTGATCCATCATCTTTTCAGGTATATGGGCCAGGGCTGCTTGGAAAGCTTGCTGAGTCACATCATAGTCAGGTTTAGGAGATAGTCTGCATCATCAGAGTCATCAAAGAATTCTCTGTAAGATCCAGCACACAGGATAATACTGCTTAAGATATTTATGGTAGAGATATATGCATAGAGAAGCACTTATAGCAGAGAGAAATATTACGTGCCAAAAACTGCAGTTCTTCACAATGTGTTGTCCATGTCTATATTAACTAGCTACGCTCAGTACTTTCCTGATTCTTAGTCTTTCTCTGGGTACTATTTTTTCCAGGGTTAGAGGATTTTATGTGATAGACTGCCCTGTTATGGCTGTGTGCAGAGGGGTGCACACAGTATAAGCAGACTCAACATTTATAGCTACTATGAACATGCACTAGCTAGCGGGCTTTACGTCTAAACTACTACCTGCAGTATGAATGTACAAATGAATAACATGAATACCTTAAAGTATTGCTGTTCTTGCATAGTATCTTCTTTTGGTGTATCATCACGTTCAGTTCTATTAGTCCGGAGCACACATCAAGTAGTCATACAGAAGTGTTCAGTTCTTACACCTCCCCTTAATACATACACCTGCACTACTTGCTTCTCAAGTCACTGAGCTTGCCATAACAGAACATGGAGCAGTGTTAATAAGGATATCAGATTTTATGTAGGAAGATTCGTTCATTAAGACCAGATCACATACTAGGTGACTATACCCCTAAGAAGGAAACAGGACTTTTTAAAGTGTGCATTATCTAGCATAAGAAAATGTTCTGACAAAGGAATATCAAAGAAAAATGATTAAGTAAAAAATATTTTTATTGACCCCCACCTACATCTTCTCCAGAGTTTCTCCTCTAGGGAACATTGAAGTTTTCAGATTTGTTTCTACGACAGAAAGGAAAGTCGGAACCTGGAATTCCTCCAAAATAATCCTGTTCTGATTGGAACACCCAGTCTCAACCTATGGGTATACACACAGTGTGCTGCAAGGGCTGGTACTGCTCTGGACTTACTAAGGGTTGTGCTTCACTAGTGTTTTCTCAAGAAAAGCAGTTGTTATTCATGGCCCAGTCTGCTTGTTTGTTTGTTTGTTCTTATTCTGTACCTCCTCTTCTTAGTGTTAAGACTCGACCTGTGCGAATGCCTCCTGGATACCAGGCAGATCTTGTTATTCAGTTGGTGTGGGTGGATGGTGAGCCTCCACAACAGATTACCAGTCTTGCTGTAAACTCTGCTTATGGACTGTAAGTAACTCAAAGTTAAGGTTGCATTGATTTATTGTTTATTGCACTAAATGATGTATTTTCCAATTATACGTTGAAGTTTCCCACAGACAATTAAAAGTCAGAGTAAAAATAATCTAGGTTGCTCTAACCCAGATTCTTGGGGGGAAATTATTTGAACTCACGTAAAGGTTGTAATATGAGAAGTTAAACTTTTCACTAGTCCTATTTAAAAGGCTTAATCTTTTCAAATTATTCTATCCATCCTTTCAAATAAAATCTAATTACCTTTCAAATCTGTAATTTTAAAAGTTATTTTGAAAGGATCACCAAGGTGAAATACCTTTTATAGAGAATGGTGATGGGATTAAGTGTTAAATATCATTTATCACGACATCATACCTTAGTTGGAGATTGTCTTCTGAGAACAGCATTTTTCTGTCTGTACTAATCTGTTTGCAAGAGGACCAGTGACCTGAAACCGAAAACTGAGTAAGGAACATTCAAATGCTAAATTCTGTATGGAAATGCAAGTGGGCGCGTCGGTATTTTTTTCCTAAGGTTCAATTTATCTGCCAGTTTTTAATGTTTTATCTCACTGATGGTTGCTCAGATACATTAAAATGGTTTTCCCTGTAGAAGATGTAACTCAGATAAAAACTATAGACTATAATGGGTGTTAGGTGTCTGACTCCTGCTGATTTCCAGTAAGTCACTTGATTCTCTTCAGAGACTTTCAGAAACTGTATGCGGAGCCTTTACATTTGAGCAAAAAAAAATGTTGTTTGAGGGCTGTTTTGTTAAGTCTTTGGCCTCAATTTCCAGACAGTTTCCTGTTCATGATCTCTAGAAGTTTCTTTTGTTTCACCATACCTAGATACTTCTGTCACTTGTGCAAATTCTTGGGGTTTGCCTCATTTGTTCCCTTGCGGGTCTCAGGCCTCAAGGCAGCACCTGACTTCAGGAATATCACAACATTCTCCCACTTGTGAAGTACCTGCCAGTTGCAGTTCTCCTGGTACTCACAGTGGTTGCCTAAACATACCTGATTCAATCAAATGCTCTAAATTGTTTCCTTTGCTAGGAGCAGTAATAGTTTAGAGGACAGCCTCCTTTAAAACACCATATACTAAATACGAGTGTATCAGAAATAAATGCATGTATCAATAAAATAGCCCAATAACCTGAACTTAACTTTCCTACAAAAGCTAGTCCCAAGAAAGGCCTATTTCTTTAAATTCCTTCTGCAAACTCTCTTCTCTCTCCCTCTCTCGTCTCTCAACATTTTCCTTGGGCCTATGACAAGGTACAGTCCCATCTTTCATTGAATTTTTGTTCAATACTTTACTTTTCTCCTGTTTTCTAACCTCACAACGTGGAAAAGCTGCCACTGGCGGTTTTGCCATGCTAGTTGTAGTGTTCTTTGGGTCATTTTTTTGCTTAATTATTTTTCCTAGAATAATTAGTTTAACTAGCAGGAAGGCACAGGATGGTGAGTGTGTTCCGAAGTGTCTGCTTCCAGTGTTCTTTTAATTACTTTGATTTCTGTAACTGTATATTACAAATAATAGGAACGTAGTGTCCCTGATATTGCTGCAGCCATGAAACAGGACTAAAGTAAGATTAAAAAAACTACTTTATCCCCAGCAAAGGTAAAAGACTTCAGACATTGTGAAACTTTATTTAATGTGTTTTGTTTACTTTTAATGGTACCGAGCTACAAATTAGAAGTATCAACACCTGGGTTTTTTCTACTGAAATGATCAAAAAACTTCATTATGTAATGAAAGTAGAAGAGAAACATTTACAAAATGCTTCAATTACGACTGAAGGTCTACAAGGTTAAACACAATTAATAAATGTTTTACTGTATGTTCTGTTGAAAATTGTCTCTGAAAATTTGTTACTAGCTCATGTGATAAAAATTTTCAGCCAGTCTACGTATTGTCGCGAAATGTCTGATGAGGATTTTATGATATTTCTGTGAAAGATACCCACAGAATAGAACATTTCCTAGCAACTAATTCTATTCATCACTCAAAATTGAGAAATCATTATGCTTCTTTTGCATTTGATTTCATTAAGACTTGGATGCTAGCAATTTATCTTAAACCTTGTTAATAGTACTGTCTCTCTAGATTTTCTTATCATTCCTCAGAAGTGTTACAATATTAATGAGCAATTTCTGATTTTTCTTGGTAAAGTAATTTAGGTATAAGCAATATTATATCCATGCTTCTGTGTGAATTTAAAGAAGTCTAGAAAAAGGCAGACCAGGAAGTGATGATCTGTTCTGTTAATTTGCTGACCAGAGAGTGAATGACCACTAGCTCTTCTTGTGACTCATATTTTCCAAATTTAATGTCTCAGGTTAATAATTTTCAAAATTCAGATAGCTCTAGTTTTTGCTCACTGAAGTATTAACAGATGAGGTTGACACTTGGTATTTTTATTCCTTTATTTTTCTTCTCCACCTAGAACACAGGGATTTACGAACACAGGAATTGCTTTGCCGTAGTAATCTTTTTCACTTCAATATCCTTTCTCTGACAATGCCTATTAACATATGCTTTAGAGCGAAATACAAGAATGCCAAAAACAAACAGCAAAATATTTTTTTTCTATTCTTTATCAGTCAATTTGTGTTAAGAAACATGAAGACATATAAAACTTTGCACAATATGGTCTTCTGGCAAATGTGACAGGGTTCCTTTTTGTCCCAGGAAAACTCTCTTAAAAATTATTTTGTTCTTCTATTAAGCAAAACAAGCTTTAGTAATTTCTGAAACAGATATTACTCTGTATTCATAAAATATGGACTTTATTCCCCAGTTCACCTTATGATCTTTCCCCATAAGCACAAATATTGCCAAATCAAGGTGGATTTGTACACACTTTAAGCTGGTGTATATTAGTAGCTGTTTAAGCTACAGATCAACGAAGAGTCAATGGGGAAAAGGGTACATTCGTCATATTTCCACAGATGCTGTATGAAAGTCAGTGTTAAGTCAAGGGTAGAAAAAATATGGTGTAGTAACAACCAGTAGAATTTGAGTCACTGTTATAGATGGTGCCTTAATTGGACAGTTTGACAAATAATTAAAACTCACCTCATTTTCATCCTTTACCTTTTCTATTTGCTATATGTAACTCTCTTTTTTATAATGGAAGCAGAAGGAGAAAAGGTACAACAGAGGGAAATGTTCTGTCTACCCTGATTCCCCTTCCTCCATCTCATTACTTCTCTCTTTCCTTACTGTTTTTCCACACACAAATTCACATATCTCCTGTAAGATATTTTGGAGCTATATTAAGAAGAGTCAGGTGGAGGTGAGTGCACAGCTCAATTTTAGCATGAACTGAATGCTTAAATATTTTTGCCGGGCTTTGAACTGACCACCTTAACCCCTTCTTACATAAAATGATGAAACTTGATCACAAATTATTCTTAATCTGATTGAGCATGGTTTGAGATTTTGAGTTTCCTTGTGGCTGCACCTGCAATCCTTTCTATCTGGAAGTTAAAACTGTACTCTGATAGAAAAGGAGAGACTTCTGTACAATAATTCTCAGTATATAATATCCCTGCTTAAATCAGTTCTCCAACAATGCAGTGTCAAGACTTTGGCATATGGATCCTTCCAATAGTCATATGCTCTGTGAACTGATTTGCCATTATTTAATCCAGAATTATTCAGTTTTGCTTGCCTATTTTAATATTAAATCTTAAATAGGTTTAATGTTTTAGTGAGAATACGAAGCAAAGATATTACCTGCTGAGTTATATGGGTTTCCATATGCTATGGTTAACTTCAGACTTTCTCCCAGTTCTTACATATAGACATGTTTAGCATCTGTTTTCTTCCTTTTCCCTTTTTATTTCTTCTCCTCAGATCGATGCACTGTATTCTTCCTCCCCCCACCCTCCACCCCTTCCAATCTGGGGAAGAAGCAAGACTAGAAAACATTTTTGTGGGAGAGGAGGAGAAAGTGCTGCTGGTCCAGTGCTTCTTCCCACTTTCTGAAACTGGTGTCGGGAAATCAGTAATAGTGATAGAGAAGAATCAGGCAGAATGCTTCAGAAGGGACTTCCAAGGCAAAAAAAGAAAGAAATTGTTCCATCTCTTTTTCCTTATAACAAGGCTGCAGTCCAGATCTTAGGCAATCTCATATCAGTTTGGAGATCTTGATCAAACCACCATCAGAATGGCATGTGTAAGAAGCATTGCAGAGGGGCAGAGACAGTTTTGGCCAAGCTGATAGAGTTGGTAGGAAATTATATAACTACCTTTCAGATTTGGGTATCTCCACAGTACAGCTTAATAGATTTAATTTATCGTTTATATTTCGTTTAAAATAATTATTTATACAGGTAGTTGTATCTAGATTTTAATCTGTATTTGTATTTTATATCTATGTATAACCACTTTTTAAGATCTACGTCCAGATTTGTAGGCTTAATTTAGATCATTATGACTAGAATTACATTGCTCAATAAAGAGATATTTAGACGTTATGGCAATGCGTTCGGCACAGAAGGTTGTTTGAAAGTCTTTCTGGAAAGTCAGCTACTCTGCTTCAGGACACAATTTTGTAAATTCAGAATTAAAAATCTAAGAATTATAAAATGTAATCTTTGATAGTTTCTGAAGAAAATCTTCGTGCTGTATTCATAATAATGAATAATAATTATTGTTTGCACCACTTAATTACATGTTAGTAATCCCTTTGGGGAACATTTCTTTTCTCAGAGTGGCATTTGGAAACTGCAACGGTTTGGCTGTTGTGGACATCATGCAGAAGACAGTACTGCTGAGCATGGGAACCCTTGACCTATATGGATCAAGTGATCCGTACCAGCGTCAGCCCCGTTCACCTCGCAAAAGCAAGCAGTTTGCTGCAGGTAGGAAATAAATTATTGTGATTATGAGCCTGATATGTTCTTTGGTCCTTTTGCCTGTGGCTTTTTACAGTGCTTTTGAAGTGCATGACTATTTGCCGGCCAATGGAAGTTTTGTAACTTGACGAAAGAAACCTGACATGCTTTAGGTACTGACACTTTCTCAGAAAGAAAATGTTTTATGAAGTTTATTCTTTTGGGATGGAGGTCAGCAAGTGATTCCCTTAGCTGAGTCTATGTAAAAAATCTTAATGAGCAGAGCAGTAAATGGTTTCTCTGGCAGTCACTTGAAGTGTAGTCTGTGTGCTGTTTTCTTTCTGGTTTCAGTAAGTTCATACCAATAGGTAAGACTTCAATTTAAACTTACTTGTCTCTTCTGCCATGTGCTATTTGTTGGTATGTGAAAAGGCAGTTGTGTTTGGCGAAGTGTTAACACCTGAGAGACATGCTGTGTAGGTAGCACAGGTAGTTCAAATAAGCCACTTTGTTAGTGAATTGAAGCTCTTGATAGAAACTTACTAAATCCAGGTGTACCCCATTTAAACATTTGATGCCAAGAGGAGCACATTTGTAAGGCACAGTTATTATTACGCATTGTATGTTAGAAGTATTGGTCCATCAGCGTAGCTAAATTTTACCATACATTTTTGGTTATCTAAAGAATTTATTGTATGAGAAAAAAGTCAGAAGATCTTCTGTGTTTCAAGTCTTTTTACATATTCCATAGTAACTTACTACAGTTAGACACAATTATGAAATGTGTTTTACATAGCTGTGGAGTTTTAGAATTTTATTTAAAAATCTGTTTGAAAATGTTGAGTTTTAAATCTAACTGTAAAATAAAAAAGCAGCAGCTTATAGTGTGTTTACAGCATCAGCATTTTTTTCAGCAGACCCTGCACTAAATCATCAAATTATATTTCTCCATAAAGTCAATGGAAACTTTTTTAATTGGGAATATGTGTGTATACTCCAAACAGAAAGTAAAATTTAGAGAACAAAATGTAAGTCTTCAGGTCCACTTCCATTCCTGAAAGACCATTTATCTCACTTTCTAGGCACTTAATCATGGCAAGCTTAGTTCTCATCTGTGCCAAGTGTTAAAGATGTAAATTGGGCACAGCTGAGGAGAGAAGAGACAAGCAGCTTTTAGCTACCTTCAGCTTCTGTCTGGTTCAGCCAGCCTCGCAGCAGCTCCCAAAGTAATTTGAGCAGCTAGCCACAAGCAAAATGCTGCAGTAGCCCTGTACAAAGGGTGGAGGGTATCTGTTGTAGAAATAGCTATTATCAGCACCGTGTCACAGTGCCAGCGACAGCCTTGGCTAGTCTCTGAGGCAGCCCTCCAGCTATGCCGTGCTGCTAGAATGGAGCCCGCTGGGGACAAGTGACCGCTAAGAAGGAATCCGCACTTCTAGATTGCTTATAGAAACTATGCATCTAAAAAAAGCCTCAGCTGCTTTCTCACCATCCATCCCATGTCTTTTACTTTTTTGATTTTTCTTGTTATATCTCCCAATTGGAAGGTAAGCATCTGCTGAAATTTCTTCACCTTGGCTGTTCTAGATGCTGGTTATGATTATCACGTCCTTTCACTTTAGACTGTTTTTTCTCTCTTTCCTCTGCCTGCTGCTGATGCTGGTGTACTGGCATGTTCCAAAGACAACTTTTGCATGCGTGGCCTGTCTAACTTTTATCCAGATTTAACGAAACGGATCCGTACTTCCTATCAGAGTAAGTTCTATGACGGTTAGGCAAACAGCTTTCTCATGATTGGACTATGCCTGACTTAAACCCGTGTATTTGTGCTTTGTAATGTGTTTTGTTTAAACACATTCAGCTTGCATGCAAACTTACTACCTTCTGTGATGTCAACCATGCTTAATTTTGACAATTGTCTTTATTATACAGATACTTCAGATCTGTTTTCTTCTTCCAAGAGTCAATGAGAAAACCCCAGTGACTTATGTGGGGCAGACTGGGCCTTAGAAATGATTTTTCAACAATGTTACTTTCTTGATGACAGTATCTTTCTTTGGTTTTATATTCATGTCAGTGTACATTCACTTATATGAAGCATTTCTTGTTTTGCAATGGCACTGCCTGGTTGTAGTTATTAATTAATTCTTCCCTATTTTCAGAAGAGTAATGTTGCTTAAAAGAGTACCAATTGGATTGGGTGCTGTGAAATTTAAAATTTTAATCTTGGTTTGGTACTTGAATACTTGGCTTTGGGGAACCATCCCATGCCTCTGATCTTTAATGGGGAATGTAAAACGGGAATAAAAATACATACATCAAAGAGAGCTGTGAAAATTAATGTTTTTAATATCTTTAAATTTTGAGTTATAGTGATACGCAATTTAAATATTGGTATTCATCACTGCAGAATGTAATGAACAAAGCTATTATTAATTTTTCAAAAATTACTGTTCAACAGATGAGCTGTATGTATCTTAATTAACTGCAGTGCTTATATGTAATTAGGTCTCCAGGATGCCTCTTATTCATTTTACAGTAGTTTTCACAGAACAACTGGATAGGCAATTTTACATTAAATACTTGGTATAGGCAAGGTAAAGAAGTGGCAGTTGTTTTATCATCCCACATAAATACAGAATTGTGTAGCTATTAAAATAATTTGTACACTTGCACAAGAAAGTCTATTCTGTCTTTCTAGATTGTTATCAATTGATTTCTATGATTTTTATTTCATAGTACTTCATAAAAGGTGGCCTGTTTAGTTAAACAACTAGTCCAGTTACAAATTCAGCAGTCCGTAAAAAGATTTGGTGTATAATGTCTTAAAGCTTTAGTCTGGTCTGGCTAATGTCAGGTGTGTAACAGAGAACCCGAGGGACAGACAGAAGTCAAAGGTTTGGGGGCTTTCCCCTACTGAAAAATTAATAAATTCTAAGAGCAAAAATAACCAACTTTTTCATTCAAAATGACAGGCACAGAGCACAGTTTTTCATAGCTGAAAATGTATGACCTTGTTTCCATCTTCAACCACAAAATCAGAAAAGTCCACAAAATCTTTCTGTATACATCATAACTGAAGAGTATGAGTCTGACTCTTGTGCAAGATCATTAACAACTTAATTTCTTTCCTCAAAAATTATTTGGTTATTGCTTTTTCCATTTGATATTTATACAAGAGTATGTACTGTATGATCTGAAAGATGCACCAGGCAATAAGATAACAAGGCAAGAATATCAGAGACTGTAAAATATCTTGCTAAGTCATTCTCAAGTTATGTTTTGTTACATGTCTTATCTGAGTTAGGAGTTTTAAAAGGGGTATTGAGAATGGATTTAGGATTTTGCGTACAACTTTATCTCTTCTCATAAGAGATGATGATGGGAAAAGAAAAATAAATTCTTTTTGGAAATTGTGTAGTTGAAGCTGATATTATTAAGGGAAAAGCAGCAGCAGTCATGTGATAACATAAGCATTATGTCTAAAGTTTTGAGGGTTATATAAATGAAAATGGAAGTTAATGGGAAGGCATGTCAGAAGTTGATTCAATTAAGTAATGAACCAGGAAGATAATTTCATGAGGATCAGTTTGAGAAAATAAGACTTGCAGGCACTGAAGCCAAAAAAGAGATTATCAGTGAGCAAAATACTTAGACTTTTTGTCAGTCATTTTTGAGGTGATTTACAGGAAGAAACAGTCTAGTTCAGTATTCAGCCGGAATCCGAGAGTTAAAGTGTGATGTCCCAGGGATGAAACAGTATTGTGGATTAGAGTATCAGGGAAGACAGTGGTGCTGTCAGCTGCTTTGAAGTAGTAAAGAGGAGAATTCAGCACAAAAAAGCAGTTTATCTTGGCAATGTTAAATTTATGTCTGGACACTTGTGAGTAAATTTTAGAAAGACAGGATTACTACTTTAACTTGGATGGAAGTCATGTAAGTTAGAGATGCATATTTATGAATCATTCAAATATCAAAAGAAGATATTTATTGCCCTGTTTATGTGAGAGAACCTCCTCAAATCCTGGGACAAAGAGAGAAAGTATTGATGTTTCAGTCTGGGGTGCCTTGCAACTAAAGAGCGAAAGGGGAAAAAAACCCCATCAAACAAGGAAAAGAAGCAGTATGTTGGAGAGGTTTTCCAAAGGAAAGACAAAATCACCCATGTCAAGGTCATCCAATATTCAAAGCACAGTTGGTGAAATAATTGTTTCACGTCCTAGCCAATACATCTATAGAGAGCTTGGTAAGAGTAATGTATACGTGTGTAAGCTAGACTCAAAAGCAACTAGAGTGGACTTAAGGATTAAGACAGCACATGCTCTGGTTTGGGAGGTGCAAGTGGGAAGGGAGAAGCAAGAAGAGAAGAAATTAGAAGGAGAAATGTGATGAGTTCTAGACATACATAACAGCAGAGACTGAAACCAAATTGTCCTAGCAGGGAAGTAATTTGAGGAAAGTAAGAGGCTAAGGTGAGGTAAGTGCAGAGCTGGAGGTAGCTTTCTGGTGTTGATGTCCTGCCCCTTCTGATACACAGCTGCTGGCAGCCACCTGCCTTTGTAGCGAGAGCATGTGCCAAGCCAAATAAAATAAACTCTCTCTGCAGTAGTGCAGAACTGTGGTGGTGTTTGGTTGGGATTCCTTTTTTTTTTTCTTTTTTCTCTTAAGTTGAAATAAAATGGTACATGTTATTACCTAGTGCTAGATAGCAACATATATTCAGATATTAAAACAAGTACATTTACTGCATCTACAGAGATCATCCTTGCAGCAGAATATAAAAATACCAATACCAACTTGTAAAAGCAATTTGCATCTCCTAGTAGAAATTCATACCATCTGTTGGTAAAACAAGAAAATAAATTTTTGAAGCATCCAGAAAGTCAGCAAGTTTAAAAGGATGTTGATCCATAGGAAATAATTTTCAGAATGAAGAATTTTCAGTGAGATCTCCTTGTTCCTCTTTCAGGCCAGTCCCTTGAGAGGATGTGAGCAAAAGTAACCTTGGTCTGACAGGAGGACATGGAAAACTGTGTTATGAGTCATTAGCTATTAGTAATTGACACTTTAAATCACACCTGACAACACAGTAGAAGCTAATATAGGTTGAGTTTTAAGTCGACAGCTATATTCTGAACTAACTGTCATTTCAAGGAACACATCATATTTAAACACAAAGAAAACATAGTATGGAAATTCATTGTGAAGATGATGGATTAAGATAACACTGGGCTTATTTATTGGCGTGTGAATATTTATGATAAATTATAATTCATTTATTTATAAGCAAAGATGTGCTGGCTTTGGGTGCTTTTAAGTAAATAATCAGTCTGAAGGATTTAATCAGAGATAGAAATTTTAAATTATGAGTTCTTAAAAGTTGTTATGCCTTGCTATAGACAGTATGGGGTTTTTGATCCCCTAATGATGAGGAAATGGAAACTACAGTAATCTTGAAAAGTATCCATGGGACGTGGTGGGTGACCCTGCTTGAGCAGGGGGTTGGACTAGCAGGTCTTCAGAGGTCCTTTCCAACCCTGGCCATCCTGTGAAATGTCTTCTAAAGTGCTTTAATGCCTAATGTGATATAATTACATCTTGCAGGATTTTCACATTTTTATAATTTTTTTCAAATCAAAGCCCACTTCTTTATAATGTCAGTGGGTGTATCTTCTCACAGGTGGTTGTTTACATGGCCAGTCTCAGTTATTTGCCTTTAGTTTTGCTGCTGTGTTCTTGCTCTACCTGGACTCAAAATTTGCTGGGATGGGGGTTTTTGACTAGAATTAGCTAAAATGTCTTGGGACACAGATTGGGCTTACAGAACTTCAAAATGAAAATATATTTGTAATCTAACTTCAGTAGCTGTTGCAGTCTCTCAAACATTCGAGGGAAGCTGAATTGTGTGGAAATACACATGATAAATTATTGAAAAGATTTAGCTTGGTTTCCTTACAAAGGAGATGACAGTAGAAAATAAACAGTAGTACAAAGAAAAGCTTGAGAGCTGCCTTCCTCATCTCAAAGGGAAACAAAAGACATTTAATGGAATCAAAGGCAACACATAAAAATTGACAAATGTATGTTTATTCCCTTCAGTGAAGGATGATAGTGCAATTCATGGCTGTGTAACAACTTTGGGATTTAGAATTTAGTAAGATTAAAAGAGACTGGATACATGGGTGGATAACAATAAGTCATAATATTTCTGAGCAAGAAAGATTTGTGGCAGGAGAAAATCTGCTTATTTGCTTAAGCAAATAAAAAAAAGAAATTGCTTGAGCAAATCTAAGTGTCTGAGGTTAAGACAATGCCCTTGTGCAGGGCACGTAGTACCACTTATGCTTAACATGGGGACTTACTGTATTTTTATTTTTTTAAAAAAAGCATCTGTTGGTGGCCATTGTTAAAGGTGATAGAGACTTGACAAGTCATTTAGATTTGTAGAGAAGTTCACGTGTTCACCATAACCTGAAATGTATCTTTACTGTTCTAAGTTGGAAAACTGTTGCCAAACATAAAGGGCTTGTGGTAGTCTCACGGTGGTTGCTCTTGGTTTTTCAGAACAGTGGTGCAATTTGGTACCTTTCATACTGAAGTCAGTGGCACCATAATTTATACTGAGCTGTAGTATCATTTCTGCAATCTCACACACAAAAAAGAAACCGTTTAGAAGCAAAATCTGACCTGGCATTTGACATTGTAACTATCATGAATAGTAACTGCACAAGGTTTAGAAGCATTTCATTAATCACATCGTAACCATACTGTTAATATATTAGTATGTCAAATCCTGCGTTTACAAAAGAAAATGTTTAATATTTCATTTTATTTATCCAAGGCCTCTGATGCTATGCGAATGTGCCAAACTTGGTCCCACTGTTCTTTGCAGTTCTGCAGCAAAAACCAATTATGTCCCAAATCTCTAGGTACATACAGAAACACCAGAGTTGGGTAGAAGACTTGATGTAAGAAAGCTATATGTAGAGAGGGTCCCTAAATGGCTGCAATTCTTGAATTCAGTCATAACAGCAAAAATGACTGGACTCACAATTGATTGGAACATAAAATTCCCTCACAGATTCTAAGTTGACTCAAGGATTCAAGAATGCTTCTAAAAAATATATATATATACATATACATATATATATATATATGGTTTTCAACATTAGTATCTAGATTATGATCTTTTCTTGCTTAAAAATCGGGAGCAAAGATGTCTTTACTACTGACTTAATGCGCCAAATCGATACTGCTGTTTTTCCAAAGCATGCTCAAAGTTGTTCTAAGCACTCACACAGCTTGGTTAGTGGTAGAAGGTTTTTAATCTGCTTTTTTGGACTCTGGATTCTTCCCATTTCTCAGAAAAGTTCAAAATTAAAAAGATATTAAGGTCCCATTGTTTTCAATATGAAGAGAACAGCACTGGTCACCCAATGGTAGCAGATTTTTTATTATTTTTTTTTAACAAGAGTCTGTGAATTTTAGAGATGAGGATCTGTGAGCCTGAGGGTCCAGAAGCCATAAAAATTAAAATATGTCACATTGCAGGAGTCATGGTGCCAGCTTAAAGCACATTGAAAGGTTGCAATAGGACATTTGACTTCCAGGATACATACGCAGAGCGTGTGTAAACACAGTGTAGGCATGACAGTCATGCACATCTGAATGTGGATTAACGCTCCTTAGGCTCTGTGACCTGAGGGCTGAGGCCGGTTTCTAGCAGGCAGGTGCCTGGTGCTGGGCTGCCTGCCAGTCCCCAGTAGCATGAAGTGGCAGGGCTCCATATAGCAAGCGTGCACCATGGGGTACGTATGAAGGGTACATTTGAGCAGGTACGGCCGTGCCCAGTTTACCCACTCAGCAGCTAGGCCATGGTAAAGGATAGCACGAGCTCAGACTTCACACCCCACCCCGCCCCCGGCATGCCAAAAGGCACATTTAAACCTGTACATGTGACCTGTGCCAAAGGTGGAATCTTAGTTTGATCACAGAAACAAGCCCGAGCTTAAGCAGTATAAACTAAGATTACTTGTTGCCGTCTTCCACTGTAGACTGCTGAAAACAAGTTCCTCACAAGTATTTATGAACAGTACGTGAGCTATCTTGTCCTAAAATTCTGTGTTACATTCAGATAGCATTACCATTGCCTCTGTGCCCTTTAAAAAGAGCTGTCCTGTGTGAATTCCTAGAGAAGTTCCTAATATTGCGTAGTAGCAGTAATTTATTTTTTTTTATTCGCTTTCTTCTTTCACCAGTACTGGGGTGTTTTTTGGGTTTTGGGGTTTTTTTTCCTCTTCTCCCTCTGGCTTAAGGTCTCCTCCCTTAATTTTGCAGCAGTTGAAAGCATAGAGTTGTTGAGTTGTTTCACATCAGGTTGACAGGGATGAGTAAGTTCGATTCATATCACAGACATTTAAATTTTAAACTATATTTACTTGTTTTCTCTTGTTAGGTACAGTCACTCTTTGTCTACCCTGAGGCACTCAGAAAACAAACCTGAGTTAACAAGAGGCATGATTTTTTAAAACCAGACCTAAATTTCTGCAGTGACAGCCTGATAACTGCAGTTACCTGAAAATATTTGCCTCACATTTCACACTGTTTCTTTCTCCAAACTGACTTTAAAGTGCAGAATACCATCAGCCAAGAAAGTTGAAGCATGCCCTGTTAGATTGTAACTTAACTTTTTAACTCCGTTTTTCAGGCCTGACTGAACTCAGTGACAGTCCAGTTTCCCTGGAGCTAGAGCGTTGCAAGTCTCCCACTTCAGGTAAAGGTGATTGGCTTCTCTTCCTGCAGTCTGTATAAGCCATTCATGTCATGCATCACTGTGTTTCATTAATCCCAAAGAAGTGAAGTGCATAGTTACAGTTCCAAAGAGAAGGAATTACTGGAGACGTGCTTATTACATAGCACAATAAAATCCTAAGTCTATTTACTTAAAGAAAAATTACAGGTACATGATACATCTTGAGGTGAAGAGTATGAAAACATTTGAATTAACAACATCATGCAGGTGTATTCCTATATCCTCCTATTAGAGGCTTGTTTCTCTTGTTTTCTTAAAAGACTTTGACTTCTTTCTTTTCAGTAGGGAGACCTTGTAATTTTATATATATATTATGCATATGTGCATGCAGAGAAATTAGTTGAAAACCAGCAATATGGAGATGGTAAATTTTAACCATTAGAACTCACCAGTGGCTAAGTTATGTAATTTATACTGGAAGCGTAACCTCAAATTAAAATACTCACCAACCGCTTTAACCCAGCAGTGAAATCTTGGCCATTTAAAAATTTATAAACGTTTCCCATTTTACCCATAGTCCTTCAGAAGGTGGAGTTGATCTCATTCCTAGAGATTTTTTTCCTGCAAGTGCCTAGTCCGCATTGATCTCTTTATAAAAATCGTTGCTTAGAACTCCTTTCTAGTAGCTGACTTTTAAATGTGATGGAAAATAAGGAGGTATAGCTGTGATACATTCGTTTTGCTTGTGGTATGCATATCACACTTCTTGTAGTTTGGTAAGTATTGATAGATTTTTTGCCTTAGTTTCAGTAACAAATTTCCACAAAGATGCTATTCAAATTCTCTGATATTATTTCACGTATTTTACTTTATTATAACAGGACATATTAATCTGGAATGGAGGCCATTAATTAGTAACTTAGAAAAATGACACTAACAAAAGGGTTTCCCTGACGTATCAAGAACTAAAACAAAACAGCTGTTTTGAAATATATATTTCCTTGTACTATTTGCAACCGAATTCTGTAAACATGGTAATATCAAAGTGAAATATTGGTATAACACTAGCTCAAACTCTTAAGCTGGGCCTCAAACTCATGATATGGGCTTTAAAATAAAACATTTGATAACTCAGTATAATTAAGACTACTGTGTGGCTAACTGGGATTCATCCTTTCAATCCTCTCTCCAGAAAAAAGCTAGAAACTCTCTCTTTTCTGAAAACTAAGGGATCACTGACTTGGTAAACATCTGTGCATATGCTAAGTTCTATAATGATGACTGACTCCTATAAAACCTTATTTTTTCTGCAGTTAAATTCAATTTCTTATTCAGCTGTTGATCAGAAATATCTGTTTTAGATAAATTTAATATAATTTGCTCCAAAATTTATTCTGCTTTTCTGTTTTGGAGATCATTCAGCAGGGAAAACATGGGATATTTATGAATATTTCCTATTTTAGCCCTTCCATGTTGTTTTCCAAGCTATATTTGGAACTTCAAAATGGGAAATCAGGTGCAATTTTTGTAGGCAGAAACTATTATTAGAGTTAACTGCTTTTTAAAATAGAAGTTACTTTTACTGTGACTGATATTATTTTTCTTTTTTCAAATTAATGCACAACTAAAATGATTTTGCTTTGGCATACATCTTTCTAAAACTGGACGCAATCCAGTCTAGTCATCTGTGTGACCTAAGAACTTGTGGAACTACCTTGTGCTTATCAGCACAGGCTCGCAGCTACTTCAGCCTTTATACTGGCTGACATTTCTTTCTCGTAGAACACAACTTGCAGATCTGCATAGTTACAGGTTCGTCAGGCAGGATCCTTCTACTTCCAGTCTTGCCTTTGGTCTCTTTAACGTTCATGGCACACAAGCTCTGTAATGAGGTGTCCTGTACTCTGCAGAGTCCCCTGATAGCTGTGTTTGTAAAACCCGTGACCACAAGATCCAAGACTTTATCCTCCAGAAGTTCAGCGAAAACAGAAGGCACACTTGGCTGCTGAGTCAAGTGATTCAAGTTGCTGCTCAAGGAGGGTCCTACTGGGTATGGCTACGTCACCAGCCGATGAGGTTGTAAAGACAGAAGGAACAGTTTGTTTTGTTGCAGTTCATTATGGTCACCAGACCACAGCAATGCCAGTTCTTCACCTGGCAGTGAAGTTCGTGCCAGTTACCGGCCCCCTGTACAATACATATGCAAAGTGCAAACAGCCTGAGGACACTAGTCACATGACAAACGCTACGCACGTGATGGCATGCCAGTAAGCAGCTCCATCCTTAGTTCCATCAGAAGAGGAATGATTTGAGGAACAACATTGATGTGCCTGCATGCATGCTTTGAGGCTCCAGGACAATGCTTAGGAAGAATCCCTCCAGCACGCTAATTGCCAATGTAGATGCAAACAGTTTTACATCTAAGAGTCATTAGCAACTTGGATTTCAGTTCCAGTCAGGCCCATAAGAACAGTGTTGATAAAGGCTTCTTGAAGAACTTGAAAAATCTTCCTCCTCATCTCTTGGTCTGATCCTGAACATTACTTAGCCTGCCTGAACCATCTTGGTTTCCCCGAAAAATATATTTTTCCTACATCCTACTGCTTGTCAGTGTTTAAACCTCTGACTATGCTTCTGCAGAGCCAGCTTTGTTTCTTTTGTCCCCTGCCCCAAATCGGGATTAGGCATTTGTGTTCTATCACTGATAGGAGTGTTGGAGCACTGAGCAAGGGACTCCGTGCTGAAGGATGCTCCTTGTTTTACATGCAGGGCTAGTTTCTAACTCAGTACAAATCCAGCTTCTTCCATTAAGCAATATTTTAAACTTGTTTCACAAGATAGTCTTTTCAGCTGCTCCTCCTGTTCTGTTTGCTAAAGCATGGCTTTGCAGACAACGTAATTGAAAAATCAGAATGCCGTTCTGTATGTCTTTCAGACTAGAACATGAAATTAAACCATTTGATGAAAATCTTTGTGAAATTCACAGCGCCACACAGAGAGTAGCAGCAAGTGACAACCTTGCATTTTAAGAATGGTAGGCAGATGAGAATAATAATCTTCCTTAACCACTGGTATCTTAATTAAATCATTATTCAAATACTATAATGGTGGATTTCCAGTACTATACAGGAAGACGAAAAGTTAATAAAGCCATTTGAAAGATTCTGCTTATTTGTGAATATCTGAGTGGTGGTGTTTCCACTGTAAGTAAAATATATTCCAGATATAGCAATATATATGGAATAACATTGGTAAAAATTGTGGAACAATAACCCCTTTAAAATAAAACCCAAAAAACCTTATCTATATAAAGTATGTTTCATGAGACAGTGGTGCGGCACGGCATGCCATAGAACGGTATTTGATTGGCTTAAAAAACCCCACAGATCATATAAAGAACAGTGGAGGCCAGGATTTTTCAATTCCATCAGGCTATTTTCTTCTTACTTGTGTATGCCGTGTTCTTTTGATGGAGAAAGTCAAGCTGCATTTTGATCATTGTTTGCCATTTGGAGGTCAAAAGTTAGGGCTTTGTGCTGCAGTCACTCTTTGCATACATTCACGGCGCTATTGGAGAGCTCAGTAGCTCTAAACCAAAAAGCCCCTCTGAGGCGTTGTAAGCACTCCTAACGTGAATGGTGCTCTGTGGAGTAACACAGTTAATGACTACATAATGTGTTACGGAACGGTACCCATTCCAGTAAAGTTTACCTTTATTTTTATCATCTCATTAGGAAAACTTAATCAGGGGCTCTTTGGAATATAATATATATAATTGTATAATATATACGTCCCTTACTGTTTAGCCACTTCCATGCAGCTTTGTATGGAAGTAGTTGCGAATATACTGTGAGCACATGAAAATGCATCTTTGAGAGATCATTTAACTTTGTTGTGTAAGATGTGATGGACAATTTTGACTTTTTTTCAAAGACCAGAAGGAAGAACGTCATCAGTCTGTGTATAGGAGAATGACTTCTCAAATGCATGTTCTAAACTGAAAGTGCATTTATATTTTTTCTTAAGAAATCATTTTCACACTGGGGGCTCACATCCAAAATGCTTTTAATTCTATAAAGCTTAGAGAAGGCTATGTAAAGAATTCTGCAGTTGATTCCCATGAGCATTGGAACAGGTTCATAATGGCAAGATTATGAGCTTTTATAAGAACCATGATTTCCAAGCGCTGCTATCCTGATTCATTCTGCTGATGAAATCTGCTGGGATTAGGCCCATGTCATGCCAGGCTTCTGCTTTCCTACATGAAATGTTTTTAAATAGCTTTGTTTTGAGAAGAATATTATTAAATTTCTAAAAGTTGCCTTTTTTTAATTCATGGGTAACTGCAGAGTAGCTGAAGAGATGTGGCTCAGTTTGAACATTATATTCTCCTGGAAAACAAGCAAGAAAGTAAATTTTTCAAAACATTTTGTGTGCGTGGAAAACAAAGAGTGTAATTTATTTTGAATCTTAATTATTGATAACACTGCCAGCATAACCATTTCTACTTATTGAAGTAAAAACAATGTTTGCTAGTCAGAAGGCAAATTAATCGTTAAAGGGAGGTTAGCTCCTGCACCGTGAATACGAGGTGCATTTTATCACTTGTTCCAATACGTGAGGGGAGTTCGGATCAGATGAATTCGCTCTTACTTAAGGTCTTGAGAAGGGATGTGTCCGTAGGGATTAGCAAGGAGCAGGGAGCAGTGTGAGGTGGCGGAGGGGAGGAAATGGGGACCTGGGTTGGGGCCGTGGTGGTTGGCGCAGGGCTGGCCCCCGTGCAGCCCGTGGTGCCTGGCTCAGGGTTCCAGGGGGCTGGAGCTCGCCAACGGGGGCGAGTGGCCGCTCTGGCCTGGGGAGGCAGGAGCTAAGCAAGGGAGCAGGGTGGCTCTGGGGGTGGTCACCAGGACTAAACATGGCCCGGTGACTGCCAGGCAGGTCCAGGGACCGGGGAGGATGTCGGTCCGGGCACCTGGGTCCGGGTCAGCAGGAGTGGCCAGGCACAAGTGGCAGTGACGTGGCAGGAGCTGCAGCGCAGGGCAGAGGGAGTCAGGGTCAGCTTGACAGTAGCTCCTACGGGAAAGTGCTGCTGAGGCCACCAAAGCAAATGGGCAGCCTGTACACTGACCCCCAGCAGCCAAATCTCCAGGACCTTACTGTGTACCCTGTCCAACCAGGTAGCTAAATATTAGGCTCTTAAATCCATGTTTTAGCAGTGGGGAACTGGGACTGATATTCCAAAGTGTTGGGGAGGTGGAAGCTCCCTAACAGAAAAATAGCTCTATGAAGTCACCTTCATTATAAAAAATATCAAATCCTCTGACTACGGTCCTGCTGTAGTAGCTGAAGGAAACACCACCAAATTCATAGCTGCAAGCACGCATTTGTCGGTTGTGCCTTGGTGTTGTCGTTGAAAGAGTGATGGGAGCCGTATGGCTGTGAGATAGGATGTTGTCAGGTCTGGAGAGCGGGGTGCTCAGCTTAGCTAGCTGCCAGACCGTACTTACTAACTCTGTCTGTGCCTCTTTCTCATCCCACAGTTCAATAACTTGACTTCTTACACATTAAGATCTTTTGGGCAGGGGCTGTCTGGCCCTTGCACTGTGGCATCACAATTTCTGCTGGCTGCCTCCAGCATGAATGCAAACAGATAACGGTAACAAACCACTCTCCTATCCTCTTTAACCTTTATACTCCATCCTTAAATTAAACTGGTTTTCAAAAGCTCTTTCTCAGCAAGATAGGATTACATGCATGATCCTCCTTTATAATAAATGTAGAGTAAAATATACACGATTTGGGTACTAAAAAAAGGTTACATAATATCTGCATTCTGGCCTGTTTAACAGTAAAAGGTTAGTTTTACCTAATAAAAAAAAATAAGCACAGCTTTAATCACAGTAAATCATGAAAGCAACCAGCTGCTCCTTTTGTTTTTACCTTTAAAGATACTGTCTATTGACAGGGGTCCACGCTCTGTCCTAGCACAATCATGTCCTACACCAAAAATTTCCAAATTTGGTGATGGAGATATCGCTAGGAGTGACTCCTGGCATCCTCAGCTGCGCTTCCTGCATTTCCCTGCGCTGTGTCTCCTTTGGCCACCTGCTCCCCATGTCCTCTATTCCAGCGCTGTACCCATAAACCAAGTCATCAGCTATATATTCCTTTCCAATCCTCGGCCGGCTCAGCATGCTCAGCCTGTTAGACGGCAGCCTTCAGTGTGGTGTGCCCGCTCTGACTGCGCACAGCTGTGGCAGCTCCCAAATCAAGCCTGTTTACAGTCCTTCAGCGGAATCAGAAAATGCACGCTTTGCATGTGCCGTGTGAGCCTGCACACAAATAGCTGGGAGCTATTTCTGCCGTCTTGCAGTTCAGACACACATACGGCAATTTGGGAACAGCTGTGGCATATAACACAAGACATATAATTCCTGTTGTACAGAAGCACCTGTAACATAGAAATTAAAGCATTAAATAAACCACCAATTTGCAAAGCTCTAAGCCTCCATGATGACAGCACTAAAGAAGCTCCTGATGTTATTTGCAGCTAGGTTTTATAGCTCTGAAATATCCTAATCTAGATCCTAGTCTGTTAGTAAAGTGTCCTACAGTCTTCCTTAGGAATTGGGAATCCTTTTTCAGCAGACTGGTTGGGCCAGATGTTGTCCTTCCTTTAAAAGGAGGTTTTATCACAAATGATGCTTTTTTCTCTATAGCAAAGCCCTGATTTTTTGGAGCAGTATCCTCCATCCAGTCTGCAAGAGTGTATGACAGCTGCTCAGATAAATGGAATGGTTTTAAAAGGCTCTTCTGAAAATCAAGCTGCTGTTAGTGTGTGTGCCTAAAGTGGACGTGGGAGCCTAACACTCGGTATCTAAATTAGAGAATTTTCACGTAGTAGTGTTAGCAATGTGTATTTTGATGCTGGGTTGATCTGAAGAGATCTTTTCACCTTGTCCCAAAGCATCCAGTTAAAGTGACAGCTAGAAATGTGTTACTGGGAGGGCTATCCTTTCCGTGATATTTCAGTGGTGTGTTCTGTCTCCGTTACCTGTACAATATGCCCGCTCTTTTTCAAATGGTATGGTTGCGAAATGTTGCTCAAGAGCCTGAAGGGCTCTTCTGCTCTTCCCTGAAGAAAGAAAAAAAAAAGCATCTAATGTAGGTGTCAGCTGATATTTTCTTCTACCACATTGCAGGCTTCGTAGTTTATGACACCATGAAAGAATGAAACAGAATTTCTTTTTAGGGGCTCTGTGACTTGAAATGGTAAGTGGCTGTTCTGGGCATCCTTCTGACCTAAAAGCTTATTAAATAGAAATGACAAAGGACTTGTTCCTTATATTCATGTGTCCCTGTGTTCCTGTCACTATGATACTTACCGTGTGGGACTTTCTGTAGAAGTATAATAGTTAGCTGCCAAAAACTTTATTGTTCACTTCTAGTAACAGACAGTATGGGTAAGGGGTAAAAGCCAGAAAACAATGTGACCAAATACTGAGTGAATGCAAAATGAAAGAACCATATTGGACATTAAGTCTTCTGAATAATTAATGAAAGATTTCTTAAGGCATTCTTTTAATAAACTTAATGCCATTTTGGCTGCTACAAGACATGCTTCATTTCAGTTCTCGGGTGTTCATTGTTTAAAAATGTGCTCGCATATAAGGAAATGAAAACATTTTTGAACAGAAGCAAAATCATAGTTTTCTTGCATAATTGGAACACAACAGACAATTAAATTTTCAGTAAATTGAGTGTAATATTTTGTTGTCTAGATAACACCATGTTATATCCCAAAGCTGCTGTATTTCGTTTCTGTGCAATCTGTCTTCCTTTCCGTGATATTCCAGTGGTGTGTTCTGTCTCCATTACCTGTACAATATGCCCGCTCTTTTTCAAATGGTATCTTGAGGTATGATGTCATCAGAACTCATCATTTCATTGCACCCTCTTATTAAATTGGTTTCCAGGTGTTTAAATATTTGTGCTATGGTGCATAACCAGCATTTGCAATATTTGCCTTAATCTCATTTGAGGTTTTTTTAATCATTCCTGTCATCACAAGGTAAGATATTGCAGCACACAGCCAAAGCTGTGTAAAGCACCATTCGCTTCTTGAGAGCTGGAGTAATGTTTATTCCAGTGCTTCTTTGTTCAGTTACATTCATTTTGCTGAATGGTGTACATGAAAATATTTAAACCATAATTCTGCCTTTATATGCTGATTTTAAAAAGTGCTACAAATTTGCAACATGATGTTAAGCACAAGATGGCATGTTGTTGTCCCTCGCTCCTTTTTCTTTCTTACTTATTAACAACTGCCTTTCTCCTTTTTCTGTTGTTTCAGTTAAAGGATCAAGAAAGTTAAGTCTGCCAACAGATCTTAAGACTGATCTTGGTACGGTAGGCGAAAGCCAACAGCTTTAAACTTCCTTACATTCATTGGCAAAACATTTTACCAACTGATTCATGAGATAACACAATAACCTCGGAGGCTTTGTCTGAAAAGGCTTTCTAAAAACCACCTATTAACCCATACAGTTCTGTTGGCAGCTGTCAGCATTTTGCTTGTTGAATATTTATTTATTTCATGTAGATGTATTTTGTCAATCATTACACACTCTGTGTGTAACATTTTACTATGAAAAGGCTCCAGGACCTTTTGCCTGCTTGAGCCATTATAACTGCTTGTCAGTGATGTTTATCTCTGCCTGTAACACCCAATGCATGCGCTAGTCTGTTTTCTTTACTTGTACAAATTCCAAGCCACGACAGTGATAAGACGGTAGTACATCTGTAGTTTATAGTGTCTTTGAACTTCTGAGAAGTCAGATCAGAAATCAGCCATTTGTATCTCAGCCCTCTCCTTGAGACTTACCTCACCCAACTGATAAGTACACAGTTTGTTGTTACCTTTTTCTCAATTTTTCTTTAATATTTCAGTGGAAATGCATAGTGAGAGTAAAAATTTCACCTCAAGAAACCTAAAATGAAAATTCAACATCTTGCCTAACCTAAAAATATTTGGAGTAGATAATGCCCTCTTAAATATCCACATAAAGGGGGTTGCTCCTGGCGTTCGGGTTGGAATGTGTGGTTCACACAAAGATTTTTATACTTGTCTTTAAATATTCTCAGTCTCAAGAAGTCCTTTCTAGTTTTGCTCTCATGGGAAGTTTCTTGTGTAAGATGACTGAAAAAGCCATGTAGCCATGCCTCATTACTTTGAGTGTCTTTTTAGAGATAGAAATAAAAGTTAGATTACATCCTTGCATAATGCAGCTGAACTTAATTTCTGTCACTAGGAATCACGTGCATGTATCAACCAACGCAGCACTGTTCCCCAAGGCAAAAGGCAGGGTAATAAACGTGTCTTCCACATTATAAATGACTGAAGAACTTGGAGAACTGCTAATAGCTCCTGATAAAGATTAAGTAAATAAATGTTGAAAAATCACTGGGAAATTCAGATTGTGCAGGTTTCGTGTACAGAGGGATTTAGTTGGAATAACTTACTCCATCAACTGTGATGTTTAAGAAACTAGGAATGTAGGAATACACACAACCAAAAAAAAAAAAAATGAACTATTGTAATACTCATAATACTCCAAAAAGGTAAAAGGAGTGATGTAGGCAGCTATAGACCTGTAAATTAATATTTATCACTAAATAATTGGGCAGCTATTAAGAGGGTAGGCAAATACTTAGACTACCAAAATAACCATAGAGTAGGACCTAAGGCTAAACCATATTCCACGGATCAAACTTATTTTTATCAGTATTATTAAAAATACATCATCTTGAAGGATGCATAGCATGAAATAGATTTAGATCCTAAATCATAACACAAAAGAAAGGTAAATTTTATCTGTAAAAGACTGGATTTATAGATTTTCAGAAATGCAAGAAACAAATTGGCTAGAAGCAGTGAGGGCTTTATTGGGTCATATAAAGAAGTTGCATATCAGAGGTAAAAACTGCCTTATCATCAGCTTTCCTGTAATCATGCTGGGAGCTGGACAATATTGTAACCATTAAAACCCCCAGGACTGGGGAGCAGGACAACTATGTACAAAAGGAAAGCTGTAAAAGTTAAATCCAACCTAAGAGCATAGGAGGCATGATGGTCCATCTTAAATGTATGACATATGTAGGGAAGTTTGAAGATTAATGAAATACATAATCCTGTCTGTGATTTTGATTTCAGAACAGTCATATTTCTACCATTCCTCTATTTATCTGTACCCATTGCATTTTAATACTGTAGAACAACTTAAATATAAACTAAAAATAAGTCTAAGAAGGTCTATTTCAAAATCTTGCAGAAACTGGTGGAACTCCAATAATTTCAAAAGCTTCAAACACACCAAAAGGTATTATGAAAACTGTCACTTGAGCATTCTGTTTGTTGTTACTGCCACAGCTACTGGGGACTCTGTACTCATATTACCAAGAAGCCTGGTGGATTGCTAAGGATAAAGTATGTGGAAGCAACATTCAGTGTATAAACTGGCAGATATTCATGGCTAATCAATGCAGAAGAAGGTTTTAAAAAAAAAAAAATCCTGAAACAAAACAGAAAAACTTATTTCAGTTCTCCTTCCTGACTGTCTTTGAAGGGCAGAAGATTCCTGTTAATTACTCTAGCCATTAAAACTGTGCTGAATTATAGATAGCTTAGTTTACAACAGGCTGGAAAAAGCCCTTCGTTTCCAACACAAGAAGCTAAATTTAAATAAGAGTTCCTGGAAAAGGTGATGAGTAATGTCTGCATTTCATTTCATTTACTTCTGCTTCAAAATACCCTGGCTATGCTGGCAGGGCTCTTAGAGATTATCTAGCCACTGTTTGGCTGTTGCCTGAGGTTGTACCCATAGTCTGAATATTCAGGGGATAACAGTACTCTCTGGTCCACACTTTTTGTAAAGATACTCTGGCCACCATTTTTAAACGGTAAGGTAGCGTATGCCCATCGCATTGGCCCTGGCTCATAGCTCTTTACAGAGTGCTGATGCATCACCTGCTCTCAGCACCAACTGCAGCTAGTTGGGAAGCACATTAGCATTTGGCAGCTTACAGTTCTGCTCCCTTCTTAGGGTCTGGCTCATGTAATGTCCTTACTCTCATTTTGCTTTGATTTGTAATAGTAGAGATTAAGTAGAAATTAAATCTATTTCAGGTGGAGGTGCTGCAAGTGCTGAAAATTGCTTGGGGAGTAGTTTGCTAGTATTTAAGGGAATAATCTGATGACTCAGGGTGTTCTAGTTAAACCTTGTCAGGATTTTCATGACTTAAAGGTACTTTGGGACTCCATTTCGACCCTTGTATGACTGATAAAGTCAACCTCAGCATCTTTTTATTTCGATGTAGTGATTATTGTCTGCCCTTGCCGAAGAGTTTGTCCCCTGTGGATGCCATATCGCCAGAGAAACGGGAGACTCTGCCATATGTGGGGCTGGATACTGCAGACCACAGTAACCCAGGGTTTATTCGAGTTGGCCAAAGAAAAACATGACATTGCTGTTGCCTGTACTGTACAGTTTCCCTGTTATCCTGCAGAGGCAGCTCTGCATGATAGTATCTTTATTTTTTAACCTAATACTCTTTCCCAAAGTTTTCTGAAAAGATCATCTACACTTCCATGCACTGTTGCAGTGAAAGGAATGATTTAATCTAATTTAATCAGGTGGAGAATCTGGGATATATCCAGACACATACAACTGCTTTAATATGAGAGTTTTCTAACTTTGCTTCACCAGCCACTTTAAGTATCAGCTTGTAATTTTCTTTTTGTTAGTATTTCTGCTTATATTATTAAAAGCTTACAGAGTTTCCAGCTGATCACAGGGAGCTAGACAAAAGTCCTAACTAAAGGTGTAGATACTTGGTAACTGCTGATTTTTGTTTAATTCCTGTGAACAGATGGTTTCACTGTACAAATTTATGCTATCACCTAGATTTTATTAGCCAAAGAACAAAATAAAATGCAATTACAGACAGACATCTTCTGTTTCCTCTTGCTAAGCTGTAATCTTCGAACGATTAATATAATTTTTTATGCTTTCTGCATTTATAAGCAGTGAATGAATTCTTTAGCAGGTCAGAGTTAATGTCTCCCATTTTATACAGCAGTGAAAAACTAGACAAAGTACCAAATAAGCTTAGTTTTTGCAAGGATTTGAGAAATGTCTTCTGATGCAGAGCCCAAAAACTTCAATTCGGAAAGTTGGCTTCATAAAATATGATTGTAGGGGTCAGACAATGGAGCTTTGGTTCTAACCCTGCATTCCACTTTCTATGAGGTTTGTGGAATCTGGTTGTTCTTTCCTTAATGCTTTATGCATATCATAATAGAATTATAATATGAAAACATCCGTCATTCAATGCCTTTGCATTTCATTGCAAGGGTAGTGTCACTTCCTGGGTGGTCCCAAACCTATGAAACAGTACCCAGATATCATAAAGAAGACCTGATTTTTATTTTAAGGATAAGCAGTGGGGTTACATCAATGCTTGCTTTACCCTTTCAAAGTATTTTACAGCAGACATTAGGCACTGGCAAAACTTTGAAGCTGTATTGGGCAAATAGGTAGATTTTAAGTGGAAAGTTCTAGACTAGTTTTCCTGGATCTGTGATTCTGTTTACAATGCTAAGGAACATGTCAGAAATTTTTAAATTGTGTGAGTTGCTGTCTGACATTTTTAGAAAAGGCAAATCAGACGTCCAGCAGTAACAATGCTTTTCTTGCCTTACTTGGCAATATACATTGAAAATTTTATGTCTTTTTACACTCAAAGGGTTTTGTGGACTGTTCAGTGTGTATCGTCTTCTAGAAGGGTAATTTCTATTCAATTTCATTCTGAAAATAGCAGCTAACTTGAGGAATCACTTAGAATTATAGCATAATTAAAGTTGGAAGGGACCTCTAGAGGCTGTCTAGGCCATCACCTCGCTCAAAGCAGGTCTGGTTGGAGCAGGTAGGTCAGGACAGTGTCCAGCTGAGTCTCAGATGCCTTCAAGGACGGGGGGTACACAACCTGTCTGAGCAACCTCTTCCAGTATTTGATCATCCACACCAGAAAAAAGTTTTTCCTTACATTTAACCAGAATTCCCTGTGTTCCAAGTTGTGTCCTTTGCCTCTCATCTGATCACCGTGCCCTCTGAGAAGTGTTTGGCTCCATCTTCTCCGCATACTTGGATCAGGTAGTTGCAGACAGTGATAAGGTCTCCTTGGTCTTCTCTTCTTAAGGTTGAAAAAACCCAGTTCCGAGCCTCTCCCCTTCCATCATGTGTGCCAGCTCCCATACCACAGCGTGGTGGACCCCTGCTGAACTCCTGCCTGTATGTGCATATTTTATGTGTAATGGGGAGCCCAAAACTGGGCACAGGACTTGTGACACAAGTGCCAGAGAGAGGGGGACGATTACATCCCCCAGGCTGCTGGCTGTGCTCTCACTGATTCAGTGCACAGTGCGATTTGCCTTTTTTGCTGCAAGTTTGGTTGCTATTAAGATGAAAAACATTGTAGGTTGGATGAAAGTCTTTTACAGAAATGGTTTTAAGCATTTGGCCTCTGCAATTTTGCATTTTTCAGGTTTGTATTTTGATATTCTGTAGCTAGAACCCTACTAGACAAGAATCTCTTTCATCTGCTGAAGGTCAGGTGTATGACGGCACCGGTTTCTTCCTTAATTAAATAAGGAAAGGTTTATGGTAAAAAATTTTTAAAAGAGAAACTGTATTAACAGATACATTAGCACCCTGCCAGTTCAAATAACCAGAATAAAAAAAAAGAGCAAGAAGAGCTGACCACCAGGTTAACTGCTGACTATTACAGCAGAGTAGGCATGTGCTCTGTGGTTATATTTCAAATGCCAAAAGGGGCTGTGTTCTGAGTTCTAATGCTTCCAGATTTAAAACAAACAAACAAAAACCTGATATGGGAGATTCAACAAGCAAGTTGTTTAAAGGAAAGGTAAGTGCTTAAAATTATCAAAATTATACCCTAACTAAAATGTTTATAACTGATAGTTAAATGTAGTCACGAAGGAAAGGCAGTAAAATTTGTTAGCTGAAACAACAAAACAAGCAGTGAAGATCATCATACATTGTCGAGTTGATAATAACAAAATGATAGGGAGCTGTTAGGCTCACAGTGTAATAGATATTCTCTGTTCCTACGTTCTCTGTTTTCACTTCAAGAGGAGTTCCTTACTGAGGACTCTCAAAGGTAAGTCATTTTTCCACCCCTTTCAAGCAGTGCCAACACATACATAGTATTCTTCCATTCTGTGGGCTCTGTGCAATTCTCAGATTGTAATTCCCTCCAGCAACCAAAATCTGGGGCTACGTATAGATTTACCAGACCTGCCTGCACCCAGAGGTCCTCTCTAGTGAGTAATCTGGATTGGGACTGAGCTCTCACAGTCCGTCAGCTGTAGGCAGAGACTCGGGCAGGAGGCAGGTGGTCCTGTTGCCTTGTTTGCACTTCAAGCACCATCCAAAGTTTAGGAAGTGACCTGTGTATGCAAGCAGAAGAGTTTTTAGAGAGTAATAATTTCCCATGTGTACTTTTGACAACAAAGTGATACCAAAAGAAGGATAAATAATAACTCTAAATCAGGGGTTACCAACTATAAAATTTGGGTTTGCAACACTAAAATAAGAATGAACACTTGTTACTGATTTATTTATTACAGTGACCTGGTATGAAATCTGTCAAAATCTATGATGTATAATGTTAGCGAGTTTGGAAAAACTTAGGGTTTTTTTTTTAGGATTGTTTCATTGCTGCGTTAAAATTGTGTGTAAATCTAATTATATTTGGAATGCCTAAATTGACCATGCCTATGCTTTTTTCTGTTAAGTATTTGCAAGCAAACTATGTATATGTTAACATCTGTGAAATGGTGCTAGCTCAGTTATTTCAGACGTTCTTACCTCTAGTTAAAAACAAAAGGTTTTGGAAAAATCAAAGGAAGAATCTCTGAAAGAACCTGGTTAGAATAGACTACACTTTTGTTATAGTTATCTTGCATTATGTTTATTCATTTCAGATGGAAAGGCGGAGTTTTGTTTGGAAAGTCTCCAACATGTATGTGTCATGCTTTATTTTTGCCATGTTTAAGTTGAAAAAATGTTTCTGATCCAGCCTCTCTGAAAAATCTTTCCTTTGCAAAACCAGAGAATTAAACCCAGATTTTTCCATCTTGAAAATGCAGGTACAATGCTACTAATGAGGGGTGCTCAGGATTGGTTGTTGATATCCTAGGTGGTCTTGGGGTTCATCCACTCTACATGCATGTTTCAGTGTTGTCCTCTGTACAGCTCGGCGTGTTTCGTAATGAAATCAAGCTTTCTGTCTGCTGTCCTGTTTGTTGCACAAAGCACAGCAACAATTTACGTTACATTATGCTGTTGAGGCACGCTGAGACCTGTGAACTTTCTGAGACATTCAGTCCGGTAGTGGGGTGTTACCTGATGGCTAGAAATTCAGCAGAGGAATCTAAGGAGCAGACTTAGATACAGGTAGCCAAAATGTTCCCACTCTTCTCAGGGAACAAAGCTAGGTATATTTTTTAGATTTGCACTGCCGGGTTTGGTTTTTCAGATATGATAAGGCAGAAGTAATGTTATGACGTGGTAATATATTCTTAGTGTTCTTCATTTGTGTTGTTTTGTATTTTGGTTTCATTATTCATAACTGCAGGGAAAAATACCAGTTTTAAAAGGGGGTCTGTCAGTGACAACACACAACATTTTCAACCACTTCACAGTATTTTATTTCTCAGAAAAATAAATCTGTTCACCTTGCTTTCAAAAAAACGCTAATATCTAGAATCAAGTGCACGACAGGAGTTCATTACCATGAGAAGAATGCCGTTATATTACCCAGGCAGTGCATTACAATGACAGCACATTATGCTCTTAGTGCGGACCTAAATGTACGAGCGGTATGTCAATAGGGCAATTCATCCTTCTCTTCAAACTGATGAAGGTAAATAGACGCTTTTGCTGGCAGGACATCTCTGCTCACCTCTTCTGCTAGGGCTCTTGCCTCCTGCCCTGCCTGGCTGGCAGACCTGCACCAAGAGAAAATCATGATCCTGACTTGAAAGTGTAAGGTGGCTGTCTGTGTCCTCACTAATGAACGACCACGTGCCTTGAACACCAGTTTTCATTATTTTGCATGCAAACCTGAGACCGTTCTTCAGGCCAGTTCTACAGTTAGGAGATCTCTTTCTTGATTTAAATAGGTATTTCTTTGCTGCGTAAAGAAATCAGGTTAGTCACACCCATAGTTATCGCCCAAAATCTAATTTGTTGATAATACAGACAAATTCCCCAGAGGAAACTTTTCCTCCCTTTAACAGTAGACATTGCGTTCCTCAGGGTTGGTTGAGGAGATTCTCTGGGACTCATTTTTCACGTTCCTTCTGCTCCATATTAAAGCATCTGTCTCTGGACCTCTCGCCTGCTTCCTTTATTGATTGCTTTGTTACAATTTAGGATGATATTACAATGCTTCTAATCACTCATGTTTAAATTCCTTTGTTCTCAGCCTCTCTCAGATCATTAGTAAAAACTGGTTTTCAGCTAGTTTTCCGGTCAGAATTTATCTCTTTGTAGAACTGAGAGAAATGGTCTTAATTTTTTTTATTTATGTCCAGTGTAACACAACTTGCTGGGCAGCAACTGCAAATACATGTTTTTCCTTTCTTGCTGACATTTTTAATACATTTGGTTTTAACAAGAGATCAGCTTTTCAGTGCTAATGTTTTGGTTCCTTTTGCATTTTGCAAAGGTCACCCAGTAGTTCAGAACAGTGGTATGACAAGACAGGTTGTGTAACATATACATGTTACCGTGTGTAAACTAAAATCAGCATGTGTATATGTAATATGCTCCCTGCCTGTGTAATACTCCTCAAAACAACAAATTTGAGGCTCCAGCAGGCTTGCCGCTGTCACCTGGCATGTGCGATCTCTAGTGGTTTCACTAAGTTTGCGGTAACTAATGTTCCTTCTTTGGTTCCTCTGAATCTCATAGTCTCGCTGGTATTTGGTGTGACACACTGGCCTTCCATTCAGCACTGTTGTTTCTTTTTTTAAGCAGTTTTTGGGGTGCACGCTGCACTGAATGGTGCTACTGTTTGGTAATGGGGATAGCTAAAGCATTTTTAATTGTTGGGGGTAACACTGAGAGCCCAAAGGCAAACCACCAGGACCTGCGCAGTAGCAGCAGCACACGGAGAGCATTAGAGAATTTTGTGTCATGAACTTGTCTTATATATTTTAATATATCTTAGATAGAATGTGTGGAGATAAATCGGTATGAAATGGACTAATACACTGTGGCATGGGGTAATACGCTATGATTACTTCCAATGGCTTACACGAGCCTTACATTTTTAAATTAATGAACAGAATAGCTACAAAGTGAGCCCTGGCTATTTACTTCACTACCCACAACCAGGAGAAAAAGCGGCTGCCCTGACGGAGTGGGATGGCTGTTACCCAGTCTGAAGACTGCCTGGAGGGCAAGCTCTGCTGAGCCAGGCTGCCCCGGGCCGTGCGGTGGTAACCGGTACTTGCTGCTGCAGTCTGGGAGCACCAGAGCATGTAACGCAAACTGCCTTGTCCTCACGGGCAGCAGCACCCACGGGAAGGGATAGGAGGCGATGGCAAGTGCAGTGGTGGAAAAGGGTAGGGAAGAGAAGGGGGCTTTTTGTGCAGGGCTTTCTCCCCAGGCGAGGAGAGCGTTAGGAGCTGTTGCAGTGCGGCACAGAGCGATCTGTGCGCTGCTTCTCGGGTACCAGTGCTGAGGTCTCCAGCATCAACTGGTGTTTCTGTTATGAGAACAGCCCTGGTGAGCATGTGACAAAAGCGGTAAGCCAGCAAGGAAAAAAGGTAGTATGTTGTTCCTCCTTGCAGTCAAACAAAGCTGGGGGGAGAGCCAGGTTTTTACAAGCCTCCTCTCTCTGTTCTTTGGGGTGACTTTTCTTGCACGCTTTTTTTTTTTCCCAGACAATGTGGTAATGAACTCTTTCTTAAATAGGACGTAAGCTTTCTTTAGAAATGTTTTATATCACTGAGCTTATCCTATAAAAAATGTGAGAAATTACTTTTTAATTACACACACAGGATTTTCTCATAGATTTGGGTGGTCCTTATCTGCTTGATTCTTTTCAGCTTCTCCACAAAAATGTTGCAGTCATACTTTGCATAATTATATTACTCTTTGTACAGTGTCTTTTTGGTTTTACTAAGGTTTGAAGAGCTGCATTGCTCCTTGGATATGTTTAAAAAATAATCATATCTAATCAGAAGAACAGAGCAGTGTTAAAACATAGAAAAGCACATAGCTGATCACTAAAAACCTTCTTTTGCTCGTTGTTGTAGCACTCATTAGCATTTCTCCAACTTCAGTACTTGGAGGGGTGTCCCTGCAGTTTCTAGGATGAGGCCTGATGATTTATTACTTTTTTTTAACACAGGAATTGGCTTTGGTTATTTGGAATGGCATTGTCAAAACAGTTATAGGGGTTTACGTACCCAGCTCCTACTGATTGTTTTTGTTTAATTCAGGCCTTTGAAGGTAACAGAGACAAGCAAGTACACCAAGAGAAGCATGGCAGCGCTTATCTTAAAACTTGGCCAAGTGACTAGGGGGGTTAAGATGAATCGTGCCCGTTCTGTACAAGGTTCAGGGAAAGGGCCTCACAAATGTTGTTGATGTTTCTACAGAATATGATTCTTTATTACTCTGTTATGTTCCTCGCCACTTCCTAGGATCCCCCTGGAGATAATTAGATCTCATGCTGCAACTCCTTCACACAAACTGAATTTTGAAGAAAGGAAGCAGCTGGATGAGGATGTGTCTGCTGCTGAGGTTGAACAGTCAGCCTGTGCCCTTGAACAAAGCCCCCGTCTCAAAGGACTTTCTGCTGAAATATATGAATAGTTCCTGCATATTTTGGAAAATTCCCTGACTATAACTTGAATGAATCATCCACATCAGCTTTATATCTGCTGTTAGCTCAGTTAATAGCCATGTTATTAAGAAACATGATAAGGATCATGAAAATTGTGTCTCCTACAGAGCCGTCTCATTATGCAGTACAGATACTAAATTGCTTTCTAAACTGTAATTCTGAACAATTCTTTCCAATTTTGTTCATTAAGGCTGTACTACTTTCACTTGGAAAGGACATGACTTACACGTTGGAAGACTACATATAATAGCACGCTATATGCTGTATTCAGTATAGAATCTGTTTTATCATCTGAATATAGAAATAGGTTTTAAACAGGTACAGTGGAGCTGTCATGGCATAGTAACCAAGAGATAAATTTATCTTGGTATATTAACGTTCATCTTTTTCTTGGATACAATAGAAATCAAAGAGAGTTAACAAAATATGATATTTATATGCAGAATCTGAGACTAATCTAATTCTCAGAAATAAATAAACTGACATTTAGAGATGAAGGAAGAAACTCCAGGCTTGTCCATACCTATAGTATTGACTTCCATAGTTTGAATAGAAGTAGTCAGTGTACTTGCAGAAGTCTTTTTTTGTTATGCTCATTACCTGCTGTTTACTTAAATTAGTAAGTATGAATTACTTGCAGACCAAAAATAATTTAATTATACCTCAGTGTGCATCCCTTTGTATATTGAGGGGAAAATTTTGTTTGGTAATTCTTCTCATGTTGCTTTACCCAACATGAGAGGAAGAAAAATATTGGCTGAATATTTTACAATCCAGTCCAACCCACTCTGATCTCAGCCTCAATCAGTGGATTGTCGTGGTTTAAAGACCTGTTGCCAGTGGGGAAGAACAGGCGAATGTAGGCAGGGGTCAAAGCAGCCGTGGTTTGTTTCTCACCCCAGCAGACAGCAGCGACTGTGCTGATTGACCGTGGCCTCTAGCAGGGGTCCAAGGACTTAGCCTCATCCCTTTAGATCTGTAGCAGACAAATCAACTGTTCAGCAGTCAGTTTCCTTAGCAGTAAAATATATCTGTGTGGTACATAAAGAATAAAAGACTTAGCAATATTATGGCTGCTTTTATCCCAAGCAGTGGCAGTTAGGTGTCTGTTTTGTGCAGCTTTGAGTTGGCTAGAGAAGATGCTCTAAATTCTATCCTGTGGTAAATTATACTTGCAGTTCCTTATGACATCAAAAAGGAAAGATAGTGTTCAAATGTATTTGGTATCTGTTAGGAGACACAACAGCAGGGATGGCGGTGCTACCAGCAGTATCTTGATAAATTGCCTGTGGGGATAGGTCAACAAAATGCTGTGGGATCTGCAGCTGCAAGAACATGCACCGGTTCTGTGTCCTTTGGGGTTTTTTCAAAGTATACCTTAAAGAGATGGTGAGTTATTCTTACATATACTTACTGAGTCGGTAAGACAAATGGGTAGTTATTCTCAGAAGATGCTATTTAACTCATTCTTAAGTATCTGAACATGCATCTCTCCTCCATTGTAAATTTTGGAAGCGGGCACTTTACCTAGCACTTAATGCATTTATTTTCCAGATCACGTGAACGGTCACTGTACAAGTCCAACATCCCAGAGCTGCAGTTCAGGAAAACGACTTTCCAGTGCAGATGTCTCAAAAGCAAACCGCCGAGGGCCTGGGAGGCCCCCCTTCAGAAAAGCGCAGTCCGCAGCCTGCATGGAGATTTCTCTCCCAGTCACCACAGAAGGTGGGTAGCCATGAATATTTTGCTAGGTATTTGCGAATTTCTCACCGGGTGTAAAAGCAAATGAGTTCAGCATGATCCTTGTCCTAGTCACTGCCCTGAACTGCTGTCTTCATCTGAGTGTTCAGAATGAGAACAACCCCTGTGTGTTGGTGTTGTTACTAACAAGCCTGCTCCTGAGCTCGGTGCTGCCTGAGGATGCGGAATGCTGAACCTGGCCGACCCGCGCCTCTGTGGGGCGGGCACTCGGTTCTGGAACAGCAGTTGTTCATAGCAGCTTATGTACAGTTGTTGTGACAGCTACTATTACTAACATTTTAAGCTCTCGTTGTCTTTACTTACCAAGTCTGAAAAGGAGTAAGATATTTTTAGAATGTGAGTTCAGGCTTTGCACATATTTATTGATTTATTTATTTGTTGGTACTGAAGGTTTTTGAAAATTCCAAAATCCCTGGCCACCATTTATGGTAAAATTACAGCCCATAATTAACCAAATTTTTGTAATTTTAGTAAATTTCTTGCTTTAATGCTTGAAAAAACAGTCTTCAAATCTTGATCTACCTGGCTACAGAGTCTCGATAAAACTGAGAGATACAAATTGGACCACTCATGGCGATGCAATGTGCTTAAAACTTGCAATAAGCCCACTATAATTTCAGCAGTGCCAGCTATATCTGCAGGTCACTTAAGCAAAAAACATTCAGCTGATGTGTTTTTCTTTGATCCTGATAGTGTTCCCACTCTGCTGTCAGTGTCCTTGACCCTCGTCCCCCACGCTTCCAGCTCCCCCTCATTCTTGTAATAAAGCAATGCATTTTCTGTGCAGAAAAACTTCAGTCTATCAAAAACATCAAAATAAATTGTGTAGGACTGTAGCTTTGGTTGTATTTTTAGTAATAGGTAAAAAATAATATTTAAACAACAGAAAGTATAGAGTTTAATATTTTTATAATAAAATAATTGATTTTAACAACTAAGTCTTTTAAAAATCCAGGCTTTAATTTTGATCAAGTTGCAGAATGATTTTGTGCTATACAAGACAAAATGATGCTGTAAGTGGTAGGCAATTGACAGCACCATGATGCTAGCTTTCTCTCTCGTAAGGAGCATTTGTATGCTGACCTGCCCACTTGCAAAGGTGTTGGTGCGACAGAAGCTCTTTACAGCTGGAACCAGTACTCCCTAATTTTTCTGATAGTTAAGCGAATCAGAGCACAGGGATTGTATCACTCAGAGTGTCTAATTGTATGTTTTCAAATACAAATTATTGCAAATGCCTTTGTTACTAATGGCAAATTACTAGAACCTTTGGTATAAAAAAGCAAATTCTTTTTTGGACCCTCTTCTGACTACTGAGGGGATCACGCAACAGA
This sequence comes from Falco biarmicus, assembly GCF_023638135.1. Classification (NCBI taxonomy): domain Eukaryota; kingdom Metazoa; phylum Chordata; class Aves; order Falconiformes; family Falconidae; genus Falco; species Falco biarmicus. The sequence goes on from NC_079292.1 coordinate 90,052,749, forward strand.
AAAATAGTACTTACATGTGAGAGACCCTGTAAGAAAACATCCTAATTTGGCACAGAGGGTTCCAAGAATATGTTCTTGCCTGGAATGGAGCTGATATCCCAAAGCACGTTGCAGTGTTGTCTAGCAGCGCCTTCCATTTGATTTAAGAACAGCATTTCCCTGCACTCATTCGTGGGACACAGCGAAGCACAGCCAGAGGCTCTGCGAAACGGCTGTGCTCACTGAAGGTGTCACATCTGCCAGCTGCGCCATTAGGTGTCTGGTAGAAGTCACCTCCCATCGCCAGAGTCTGTCACACCAGAAGAGATACTGGTGGAAGAGAGATCCTTTGAGTTGTTCATTACTCCTTCAGGTCAGAAGCGTTTAGCTTAAGCATCTTTCTGGTTTGGGTAACGTTATCCAGCTCCCTTTGCACTAAAGCAAAAGAGAAGTGCCCATGGGATCTGTTTTTCTGACTTTACTAGATGAGTATTAATCTTCCGCAGAGGAACAGGGTCAAAACTTGGGGAGCAGTGACATTTCAGCTGGCACACTGCTGGTTCTTCACTGACCATCCAACCATCTCTCCTTTAGGAGAATGTCACAGTACTGTGGATGCTTCAAAGATTAAGTCGTAGGCTGAACAGCAAAAATGTTAAATCGCATTGTAGGCTTCGATAACGTATGACAAAGCATAATCCTCAGCAATCAGTTATAAGAAGTAATCCTGTTTAAATACTAAACCTACTATAAATTTCAGTTTTAACTTGGATTAATTAATGGCTCCTGTGTGAACATTGTACTAAAGCAGATTTACAGAGCTCTGAGGTGTTTATGAATTCCAGTGCCTAAGGACAGCTTTCATCTGCCTAATTGCCATTTTTTCCTCCACATCAGTTATTGATGGTGATTGTAACATAACCTTTTCATCTACCTCTTTTTATGTGCTGCACAAAATGGTAAGTACCATTGTCATATAATAGCTCGTGGTCAAAAATACGTCACTGCCACAGTAGTTTCTATTCCTGTGTGGTTTTCTTCATCCTGTGTAGTACCACACTCTTCTAGAATTCTTGTATGCAAATACTGCTGCAGTATCAGCCCTACTTGTACATAACTGGGCCACAGTACTACCTCAATTTTTCATGCTGCTGCTTTTCTTTTTCCCTCCCATCCTCCCAGAGTAAGCAGGGTCACTGGCAGGCAGAACCTACAACCCCCTAAGGTCCCACTGACCCTTGCGTACAAAACACTTAGTGATACAGTGATACTTTTGGTGATATGCTGATGCCTTCTGCGTATCAGTATCGTGAAAGATTCACTTTCTGTGGGTTATCATTGATTAGAATACCTACCAAGTTTAATATTAAAGTATATCTCTTTCTAGAGATAGTCATCTATTTCAGGGATGAGGTGTTAAGTGACATTAAAAAATCCCTATTTTAAAGTATCAGTGGTGTCACTTGAGTGGTGTTACAGCTCCCAGTAAGGTCAGTGAAATGACTGTTGCAAGGAGGAGCCAAACAGTCTTTAGAGTGATTTATATTAACATGTCATGTGATGGACCATGGTTTGGGTTTGTCCTCAGGTGTGTGGGTTTGTGTACAAGGCTCCTTTCAGCAGGTCTACAGACAAAAATAATTTTCTGGTTATTTATGTTCTCTCATTAAAACAAAACCATCTGTCCAACTTGTCTAAACTTTTTTTAGATGCCTGTGGTATTAGTCTTTTGACTTCTGGCTCTGCTGACCGCTCTGGCTGGAATGACTGCCATTCCGCTGTTCTTCGTGCATCTTGAATTTCCAGACGTGCTATTTTGGCAAGGGCTTGGATTTATTTCTGAAGGGGTTTAACTAAATAATATGGTGGAAGGTGGTATGATCCTTGGAAAGAATCTTAGGCTGGGGGTAAGGAGGAGGTTGAGGGAGAAGGGAGACGAGAAGTTAAAAGGTTTGAGAAAGAATATACTGAGAATAAGCATTCTCTCCAAAATGTGGAACTGGCTTTGATCAAAACCTTCTGCTTGGGCTGTTCCACAATAAAACGAAAAAATCCTCTCTGTGCTAAGAATTTTTTGGCTATTTAGGAGTATATGCTACAATGAACAATGGATGTATTCACAAGAAATGATTTATATTTTATATATATATATTCTCATGTGGTGAATAAAGTTACATAGTTTATGTCCTTGCTGGAGAGGCAGTATTTCAGGTTAGTATTCGATAGGATTTTATTATTCTGAGTAGAATTTTGACTAGAGATTGCGATCTCAGTACTGTTAAGCAGGTTTTACTCATTTAAAAAAAATTTACAAAGCCTTTTTTTGTGTGGTTAAATGGTTCCTACCTTTCCTTAAGCCTGTCTCTGAGGCACTGATAACACTTGGAGATTTTTTTAATAATGCTTCCAGTTCCTGCTCTTTACAACCTCTTCTAATTTTAGTAGATTTAAAAGATAATAGAATTTGGTGACTAATCATAAAATATCAGAATAATTAATCAGTCTTCTCTTCTCACATTGGATTTCAAAATCTATTTGTTTAAATCTGATCTTTTGTGCAATAGGAACTGTATTTCCAGCGTTTTCATCAAGTGTATTTTCGAGCAACTTTCACACAATAAATTCTTCTGACTTCATTCCTGTTAGCTGATTGTCAAGTTTTTGCTGACTCTTACCTCGTTACATGCGCAGAAGGATTCCTGATATAGAAAAGCATTTTTGAAGAACGTCTTTGCAATGATGAATCATAGGAAGAAAATGGAGGGAGAGGGGGTGTCTTGTTTTCTGCTGGTCAAAATATTGCAAATGTTCAGTTTCATAAAATGCTGATATTTCTTCCACACTCATAGAAGAAGAATTCAAAAGCCAAGTAATGAGCAGAGAAGTGGTGTCTCTGTGTGCATGATTGCTGTTGTTTAAACCTTTGTTTTTCCCAGTATCCTCATCCAAGATGGAAAAACTTGAAAAGCTCTAAAGCTTTTTAAACTCAAGTAGACTTTATTCCAAGCTAACGATTACTGCTATTTCATTTTCAAAGCCTGGGTTTTTTTTCCCCCAAAACACAAGCATCTAGATCAAATAGCCTGTTAAAGTTATATTTTCGTCAATAATTAGCTAGACATTTGATACAGCACTTCTTAAATATTATGCTATTTAAAATGTTATATGTTGTCCTGTAGTATCTTCTGGTTTCGTAAGTGCAATATACTCATAGCTATACTAATAAATACTCTACTTGCTTGATATCCTATCTCTCATTTTAGCAAAATATTAGAACTTTACAAGTTCTTAATACCATATTATTGATTCTAAACAATCTTGGTTTAAGCTGTTTCTTCCTTGCAATAATATGAGAATTTATTTGCACTGTAGACAAAACTACAAGTATAGGAAATTCCGTTGCTGGAAGTTCATCTAGTCCTTTTTGACCAGAGATTTTTGAGGTTTTAGGAGTTAGTGATTGTATTTCTTTGATAAGGCTTTCTTGCACAGTGTATAAACTCCATTTTTTAATTATCAGGTTAAGATTGTGCTTTTAAATATCAACAATACATACACTGGCACACAGTCCTCTTTGCTTTAATAAATCATAACTAACTCTGAGAAGTCTTTTAGATTCGATACTTCTTGGTTGTTGCTTTTTTCAAACATTCTGCTTTTTTAAGCCAGTTTGCATTCTTCAGAAGGTTCTCTCTGCCGTGACTTGCTGGGTGCCACCAAGAGCTTGTGCTGGCAGGCTCTGCCCACAGAAATCGGGGCGGTCTGTATATGTGTGTCCGTATGTGGTTGTATCATATGTCTTAGGAAGAAAGAAAAGACTTGTTTGGAAATCTGTTTTCTCCCATCAGCAGTGGTAGAAAACTGTCTGTCTTCTTTTCATTATTTTTATTTCCCATTATGTAGTTTTTAACTAGTCTGGCTTAATCCCCCTTGACTAGAAAGGCCATTTAGGTCTGTCTTAGTGCTACAAACTTGCCTCTGAGCAAGGAATCTTAACAAGGATTTGCTGTGCATGTTAATTTTCTGGGAATGCTAAGAGCAGAGTCTTTGAATTACTTTAGCTTTTCTTTAACATAATTCAGTTTCAGCATTTACCTCAGCTTTCGGATTAACTCTTTTGATTACATGTAGTTAAAATTTGATATAGAGCACTTGAATTGGAATGTCACTGTGAGCTGGCAAAACGAACCACTCAAGAGTATTTAGTCATTATCTTTAATAACCTTATCAAAAATTTTATGGCAAGTACAATATAATTTCCATTTTAATAGATCCAGTATATTTTAGACTTGAAGTTTCTCATTTGCATCTGCATATAGAATGATTAAAACTATTTGGGGGATAGATTGCTTTGTCTCTTATGTGATTTTGTCCGATTTCTTTTGGAAAAGTGTAGTATTTGGTATATGCTATATACTTTACATTCCTTTTGTTATTCAGAAGTATTTTTAGGATCACCATAAGAAGCCTTGTAGACAGCCTGGCAGGGGCTTCCAGATTTTTTTCCTGATGGATTTTGGTTTAGGTTTTGGCGCTGAGGTTTTCTTAAGCTTTTGGTTTGGTTTTTAGATTCAGCGAAGTTTACAGTCGGTTTCTGTGTATGTGTGTCAGCCTGTTACTTTGGTCTGTTGTCTCTGTAACGAGGTTTCCAAAGTCTTAGGCTTAATCTGTACCTTAATCAGTGTTAGCCTGTAAACGTGTTTATGAAGCCCCAGAGGAGGGCTGACGTTTGCTCTCGGAAGTCCGGTACGTTGTGGTCGGGGTCCTGGAGGCGCGGTGCTGTGTGGTTATCTTACAAAGCGTCCGCAGCCCGAGGAACCAGGCTCAGCCGACGCTGTGCTGTGTGTCGCAGTGTTTCCTACGTGACTCCTGTACAACTCGTACCGGTTTTTCTCTGGTCAGGGATGGCTGTGCTGGTACGTCCTCCGCAGCGGTCCTGCGTGCGTAGCACACTGGGCCTTTGGGACTGGGTGAGTGAACGTGACCATTAGGTTTCCCTCCCGTGCGGGGAGGAGAGGGAGGGTTTGGGGTTTATCATTGGCTCCTTTTCGTCTTGCATCTGTTGGGTCTGAAGCCCACGTGTGGATGTGAACTAAATGGTGATGGCCTGGAAGGTGATGGCTGTGGTTTTCAAAGGTAGTGGTTCCCCAGCCTCCGAGGAAAGACAGAAAAAGCCTAATTGCTTGATCTAGGAAAAATATTGGAGAAAAAGCACAAAATTATTCAAATGCATGGCAGGGTACTGCAGAGAGGAAGGGAACCATCTGCTGTCCATGTCTGCTGAGAGAAGGACAGGATGTAATGGCCATAAGTTACTGAGGCAGAGGCATGGCTTCAGGGCGACCGTAGGGGATTCGTTTTGATCACAAGGGTAGTTAACCACCAAAATGGCTTCTCTGCGGAGGTTATTGCATCTCTGGCAGGTTTTCAGAACAGCTCATGTTCTCCACCGCATTCCCTTTGCTGTGCCTCTCTGTTGCAGAGGGGGTGATTTCTGGTAAACTCCCTCGCCCAAGCAGGCGGCCAAAGTGGCACTTGGCTGGTGCGCCGGGCACGTTCCAGCCGTTGTGGGACCGCACTGCACGAGGCCCCTGAGTGCCGTGGCTTTCATGGCAGATGGAAAAACCCTTGGCTTGAAATTTGTTTATTTCTCAGTGAGGGGATTATGGTGTTTGTTCTGCTTGTAAATCATTTCAGTTTTGTTAGCGTTTGAAGTTACTTGACATCGTTGTAACCAGTAACAGTAAGAACAGTATAGTAGGAAATAACTTGGAGACTATGGTAAACCACAGTCTCCACTAACTGCCCAGTTCATCACCGCATTTCTTCTCTGAGCAGAGAAGCAGATGACGATGTTGCGTAGAGGACCTGTTCTATATCTAGAAAGCCTGTTCCATACTGCAGAAAGCTTTAGTCAAATAAAAAAAGAAGTTATTGGGAAGTTGACGTTATTTTTTCCTGTGTTTAGCAAAATCACAGCGCTTCTGGTCTAATGGGTACTGCAGACTCAAAGATTTCTGAACAGCAAATTCTGCATGGTTGTAATAAAACATTTGGCAACAAAAAAAGCAAGTGTTCCAGGGAAGGATATTCCAGCATCTTCTGTGAGGTTTTCAAATCCATTTCAAAGCATTCAGGTTGAACACTGAACTACGAGAGCCATAGATTATTCTTAGGGGAATGTAATTGTTTCCAGAAGTGGTTTGTCCATAATGTTAAGTTCTTTTTTGGTTGTGGTGGAGATGGGAGTGTGTGTGCTTGTTCTTTACTGTAGGTAAAATAAAAACCTTCTCTTTTTCTGCTTCCTCCTAGAAAGGAGACGTAGAGAGGTTTTAAAGGTGAGCAAGGGGCAAAGCCCAGTCTGCCTGTGGTGCAGACACATCAAATCTAACGGTAGCTGGTCCTGGGAGTGAGGGGGCATTTCAGCCCACCTTCTTCGACCCATCCCCTTAGGATGTAGTGTGAGAGAGAGGGCTTCTGAGCCCAAACCGGCGGGGCATGCCACTCGCCCAGCAAGTCTGCTAGAGGACATGCATAAAAGAAGGTTGTTACAGCAAGGTGGAGCCCAGTTTCCAGACCCTAGCAATGGTGTTCAGGTTCCCCAGAATACATTCGTATTTTATATTAGGTCCGCAGTAAATAAAAAATAGGACCAGACAGGCTCAGCCTTCCAGAGGAGACACGGGGAATCCTGTCCCACGCTGTGTTTTGTAGCCACAGGTGCAGAAGCCGTGGGTGGATGGATGGAGTTGGCCCTGTTACTGATTTGTGCCTACAGCTTATGGTTTTGTGCTATTGCCACGGTCACCAGGCTACAAAAAGCCAGTGGAGCTGTTGTCATTTAGACTGAATTGTAATCTTTATCAGATCGAACCACTGGTTTCCCTCAGAGCTTTAAGTGGAGTTTAATTGTGTGTCTGCCTAAATCTGGTGACAACAGAGCTTGCAATGCCCCATGTCCCTGGAAAAAGCAGTGGGGGGAGGCTGTCTAAAGACTGAGGCGCCTTGTGAAAGGGCACGTCGAATGGCAGGGAAGGCCTGGGAAGAAGTGGAGAAGAGCTTTGCATGGGTGCATGCAAGCTGCTGATGCCTGGATTCCGACTGCTGGGCTAGGTGGAGTTCAAGCCTGGTTTTTACTTGAAGTACATTTTTTGTCAGGTTCTACTAGGATGTTAGGATCGACTTGTTTTCTTACTGGAATCTGCAAATTTTCCTTGTTTATCAAACAACCAACTAAGTGAAAATGTTGTTCTTGCATTCACTGAATTTCCAGTCAGTTTTAATTAAAATGATGATTTGATTCTAAGTTAAGCTAATTCCACACTGTACTCCAGGCATGTTGAATTTGGAGGGTGTGTTTTGCACTGCATGCTCAACTTGAGCGTTTTTCTGCTTGCTGGCAATCACTCCAGATCAACATAAATTGTTTTTCTACATCTGTAATAATTTTGGAAACCCTTTTGGAGGTGGTGGTGGTTTCTGGTATTTCTGTGGCAGAATGGAACAGGCTGTTATGTATGGAGAACTAGGGAGGAGTATAGGACTGTTCTGAGATGGTTCACATATCGTAGCTGTTCCAAAGGGTTTTTTTAAAGCAGAGCTTTTCTAACTACACTTCAGTTACACAAGCAGAGAGGGAAAAAACAGTCTGTTAAAATGCTTTCACTTGCTTCGTTATAACATTAAATATTTTGATTTTGTTATTGAATGAATCCAAGGTTTTTCTTCTATAATACCTTTTGTCTCCACCTTATTCTTGGGTACTTCCACATATGAAAGTTATACAGCATACTGTTCTTTCCCAGACTATCATTGTTACAACAGACGCTTCAGCAGAATGGATATTTTCCGTTAAGGTTTAAGTTCTAGAGAATTGTAATGTCTTTGATTAAAAAACATATGTCCGAACTTATAACCTATATCCAAATTGAGCTCTTGGTGATCTGGATGTTAAGACAGTTTGCTCGGGTGAGTCAAGGGAAGTGATTCATACAATTGAATATGGAAGTCTGATAGATTACTTACTGGAAAGATCTCTCGCATATTTATATTTCTATAAAAATAACTTATTTCTGCTTCATTTTCGATATGAAGAATAGTTCTGCCCTAACAGTTCCCTCCTGGTTGTAAAACATGATGAACTAAAACCCAAGCCTGAACTTTACCATATTCTGGAAATATCAAAATGGAGATCCAAGTCTGGTGACTTGAATCTATTTTCTCTTTCAGGCCTTTATTTGCCATCGTTTACGTCAGTCTTGTATCTGTACGATTCCATGAAGCCATTCAGGTTACGCTGCTGTAACTGCAGCAGCTTCAGGGCGGCACGGTTCAGGCCATGTTCCGGGGAGGGTCGAGCATCCCCCAGCTGTGAGAGCCGTGTAAGCAGACGTAGCCACCCTGGTGTGAATGCTCTGCAAGCAGTGGGTTCACAGGCTTTTCAACATACATTTAGGGAAACTTGTTCAAGTTGATCCAGTAGGAATCATTTGCAGTAAAATTCCAGATTATTATTGCATTGTTTGTGCTTAAGACAACTTCTGCTGCTTTCTAGTGAGTTGCTTTGTGTGGAATGCAGCTTTGGAGTGGTGCGGTTAAGATGTGTTTGAAGGTGTTTTTAGCCAAGCAAACGTGCAGCGCTCTTAAATGCGTGAACCCCTGCCGCGCGGCTCCCTGCGCCTGGCTCCTGTGTGCTGCTGAAGCATTGCCGTCAGCGACCCCGTTTGGTCTCCGTGTCTTTATGGAGTTACTGTGTGCAAATTCATGTTTGAAGTATAATTCCTTCACTGTATGTTTACACTGGCATTCAGAGCTTTGCATGCTTCCCTGACTATGTAACTTTGAAAGTGATAGAGTTTTCTTAAAATTGTATGATGATCCTTAAACTGGGAAATGTTTTAATAGTTACATTAACTTCTGTTAGGTCTGAGAGTTGGGGTTAAAACTTTTAGAAATCTCCAAGTGAGGAGAATATCAACCATTTAGCTTTGTTTCCAGAATATATTGGGTTCCATATCAAAAAACAAAGGTTGATTTCTGTGTACTTTTTGTAAGTAGATCAATTTACTCGGTATGTTAAAACCAGGAGAGGCCCTAGAAATAGCGTCCAAGACCCATGACAGTCAATTGCAAAACTCTTCAGTAATGAATGTAAACATTTGCAGTGAAAATGTTAATCTTTGTCACTGGTAGGGTTCTTTTTATGCCTCGTAACAAGTGACACTTTTACTTTCATGATTCCTAACTTCAAGAAGAAAGTTACTTTGTTTTGTTTTATTTATTTATGCTTCTGTGTTAGTGCTAACTCCACTATTTTAGAATAATCACAATGACAATTTCTTGGAAGAGATGGTAGGTGAGGATGTGTGTGCCCTTACAAAGCCTTTGCTACAGCTGAGAATAAAGAAGTCAGGACTTTCCCCTATAGATAACATACATATTGTTACTAATATCCTCCCTCCTTTTTTCTTTTAATTCCATGGGAAAGTAAGGAAATTCCAGCTTTACTTCCACAAAGCAAAAGGAAGTTAAAAAAACCAATCTCTGCAATCTCTGTTCTGTAAAGGTGACAGTTGAAACAAATGGAATTGCTTACTCAATTTATCTTCTAAATTCTCAGAAAACCCCTAATCCCTAAATTAAATCTTCTCCTAGAGAGCGGTGCAGTGCAGCGGGACAGCTCTGGCGTGCAAGGGAAGAGCTAGGACAGGGACTGCTCAGGGCTGCTTTCACAGAAATGTCATGATGACGGTTGGCTCAATTGTTCTTGTCCTTTTGCAATGCATGCGGTTTTGTGGCAGTAGGTTACATTTCCAGACGGGCAATGCTTCAGCAATTACACGGAATCAGTTCATTCTCACACGACGAGCGTCACTGTACTGCTCACACACGGATGAACAAAGGTAAGACTCAGAGCCACGGCTTTTGTTTTATCTTAGCATGTGCGTTGGAGTGTCCTGTGTGTTTCTGTCCATGAGGTGGGTAGCAGCTTAGAGGGTTTGGAGTTGCTTTTAAATCCGAAGGCTGCTCTTTGTACGCTGCTGCTCATAGCTGGAATTGTAACAATCAGTCCAGTATCACGAAGGAAGCTGGTGTCTGAGTTTCCACCAGCATCTCGGTAACCCAGTCCATGCACAGGACAGGGCGGAATGAAAACATTTTGAGGAAAGCAGGGCTGCTGTTACGAGAGGAGTGGTGTTCACATTGTGTGGTCTTAACCCATGGAACGCAGCTTTTAGAAATGCACCGGCTGCAGGTGATAATGCTTTTGCTCAGAGCCCAGCAGCCTGAATAGCAGCATCTCCCCGATGGTAGTCACCCATCAGCCTCAGGGGACACTGGACCCCTCTGACGGTGCTCTCGGCTCCTCTGCTGCTAGCTGCAGGAACGGCCTGGAGACCTGTCTGGAAAAAGAGAAGAGCCAGGAAATCCAGGTGTGGTGGAGGAAGAGGAGGAAAAAGGATGTAGTCGTCAGAGAGGCGGCTGGGTGGGAGCAGAGGGGTCTGGGAGTTGGATATGTGCCTCTCCGAGAAAAGGGAACTCGGGGCTCCCTCCGAGCAGGAGGCAGTTTAGAGGCAGGAGCACGTGTATGAGGAAGTGTCATGTAGCAGGATGTTCTGCAGAGGAAGAGAAGGGGGAAGGAGCACTGCAGAGCAGCAGAGTATCTGCCTCGGGGCGAGCATCCTGCCCCCCCGCCCCCCGAGGCAGGGAGCCCAGATAAACTCGGTTTGCCCTGGGGTGCCCTGGTTCCCTCCTCGGAGAGGCGGTGTCGCTGGCATCCTTGCTGCTCCCATCACGCAGCACAGGAAAAGGAAAATACAAGAGAAAACCCAGAATTTGGTGGTTGGGTTAAGGATTGCTACAGATTGGTGGTGTTCGTTTAGCATGACATCATTTAAAAGCATTGCAGTCGTGCTAGGAAGGGATATGACACGGTTTTTAAATTTCCCAAAGTGGATACAATGGAGTGCTTTCTAGATAGAGAATCTGGGGCGTAACCTCTGAGAGAGGAGTCCCAGGAACAGGCCTAAGCTAAATTTTGTCCTGAAATGTAGGAAGAGGAGAGATTCCTACCTTGCTTTAGAGCTAGCCAATAAAGTCACATGGTGATTGCAGCCTGTCACAGGTTCTCATGTGCTGTCCAGATATGTTTAATGACACCAAATTTTGACATGTGTTGTGCTGGTCTTTAGCATTTCAGTTTCAGCAGTATATGTAATAGAAAATGGCACAGTATGTTCCCAGCAGCGTCCCAAAGATTATATCTGTTCGTGTCGGTTCTGCAAAGATGTATTAGTTAACTGTACTCTACAGGAGTGAAGAACATTTCTTGTTAATTTAGGGAGGGAGAAAGCTTGATGACACATGCAAATGGCACATCATATATTTTAAGTTCTATGTATGCGCCTACACTAACTGCATTTGTCCTTTCAACATCTTCCTCGCTTCAACATCTTTGAGCGCTACCATATTTGAATTTTATGTGACTGTGATATTAATACACCTGTTAAAGAGAAAATTAATTACATAATGACATTTTTCTAAAAAATCAGGTACCCTTTGGGGGGTAAAATATATATCTATCTATCTCTCTGTATATCTGTGGAGCCCTGATGATCTCTGCCTTGAAATTACTGTCTTCCCCTTCTTTACCTGGCAGCTGTCACTGTGCTTAGGAAGGAGCCGGGCCAACCAGTCCACTGCAGGAGAAGTACAAAGTGCTTGGGGTTATGGGAGACACTAATTCTCAAGGTGTTAGAAGCTGTGTTTGCACATGAATGAACAATCCCAGTTTTATAAGATATATTTAGCAGTACTGAGCCAGAACTAGAGAGGCACAGCAGTGCCTACGTGCAGGCGAAACGGGGTGAGGGCAGTGCCTGGAAGTGCAAGCAGACGTAAGGTTCTCTTCCGTGGAAGTGGGACTGGAGTGCCAAGGACAGCTACCTTGTGACACGCCCGTTTGACAGGTTACGGATGCTCTCAAAGAACAGAAGCTGTCCCGAGTGTGAAAGAGGAGCAGGAGCATCGCATCTGCCCCCATGCCTGTGTGCCAGCTCTTAAGGTAGCGCATGTAGCAAGGCTTGGCGCGGTCGCAGCGGTGCTTTGCCGTGGCGCTCCCCAGTCTTTCCCAGGTAGTTGCTGCGAGGAGGGCGATTTCAGCAGTTCATGCCGTCGGCTGGGTGGGGGAATTCAACGCTGCAGCGCGTTGTCTGAGGAAGAGATTCCCCAGCAAAACTGCTGCTTCTGATGGAGAGCAGGAACCACAGATACAGTATGAGGTGCAGCCCAGTTTTAAGTTGGGGCACGTGAGAAAGTCCTTGTCTAATTTTATTCTTCAGCCGTGGCAGAAGGTATTCCTCCTTCCAGACGTGTGTGCTGGCTCTGAAGAGGGATCTCTCTCTTCTGAGCTGTAAGAGGAATCATTTCATACCAGACACAGATCTACTTCATAATGATGGGCTCAGAAGCGAGCCTTTTATCTCGGGTCCAAAAGCTCCTACTATTTCCCCACCTCCAGAACCTCCTGGTCCTCTGGTTGTCATTGTTGCAGAAGAGCATGTGAGGGTTCCAGTGGTCCGGCGCTGGTTTTGACTAGAGGTTGGTAGACAGCAGCACTGGCCCAAACAGCTTTGTGAAGAACTGCTGTGCTAGCAGCCAGCCCTACTCTTCTTCCCTCGGGCTCCTTTACTCTTCAGTAACTTTCTAGCCTCAGTGTGCTTTATCGCCTCCAGTACGTTGCCACCGGCCACCCCGCTGATGCTGGGAGCTCTTTGCACGGCTCTGTGCTTCCTGCCTGGCACCCAGCAAAGCCCAGCAGGGACCCTCAGCCCTGCAGTGGTCGGAGCCTGTTGGTTGTTCCTGCTCTCTGAAAAGCTCAGAGGTGGTCTCCGTGCCGTGGTGTTTGTAGTGAGGACAGTGCAGCTCTGTCTCCAGCTGGCTCTCGCTGTCGCCTGCTAAAGCTTGGGCAGAACGATGCAGCTGTCGGCCAAGGGCGCGGAGCAGGTTTCTCACTTCACCCCCTGAGAAGCCAGCGCGGATATGTACCCTGAGACATTTTGGATGCTGGGATCAGTTTAGCAATGGGTGTCTTTTCCCCAAAGAGCTGTTATTAATAGCTTGACAGTAACCACTGGCTGTGAACGCGGCGCTGGAACCCAGCAGTGGAGGCAGGAGCAGAGCAAAGGACACGTGCTCCGAAGTTGTTGATGGTGTCTCCCTTCATGTCCTGCAGCAGTGAGATACATGGATTAATTTTAAATGCATTGGTAACATATGGGTCTAAAATTATTTCGTGCTATTTAGAACAAGTCCTTTGAGCTAAGGCTGTTGTAAATTCTAATTAGTCTGTGCTAATCTCCATAATAAGCCGCTATTTCTAATGCAGATCTAACTGATGAAGTCTGACAGCATTTTCCACACTTATTTATACACTGGCAGCAAGCTGGCACCGTGCTGCTATCAGAATGTTTGCTCAGGTTACGACAACTCTGTATTTTCTGTACTCTACAGGGAGTTTGTATTTGTTGCAGGCTTGTGCCTGTTCTAGAATTGCCGCCTTATGCCTCTCTGCTTGTGTTTGTTTATGCAGAAAATAGGGAAAACTCCTTCAGCCGTTCCCGAAGCTCCAGTGTGTCCAGTATCGACAGGGACTCGAAGGAGGCAATTACCGCCTTGTACTTCATGGAGTCCTTTGCCCGAAAGAACGACTCTGCCGTGTCCCCCTGCCTCTGGGTTGGAACGGGCCTCGGAATGGTCTTAATCCTCTCCCTCAACCTGCCTGCTAGCGACGACTCACGGCAGTCGGAGCCAGTCATGGTGTCGCCAAGCGGTAAGTGCGCAGCTCTTTGCCCGTTTGTTATCTCTCTTGGTACAACAGGGGGAATAACCACTGGATTTTGGATGGCCTTTGGGGCAGAAATTCCTCAACACGTGAGGTGAGAATGGTCGCTCCTACATAGAGGGCACAGAGGTAAAGAAAGATGCTCGTGAGAGACCCGCAGCTTCGTGGACCAAAACACGCCGGTTGTGTTGGCTCCGAAGGTTGCCTCGTGTCGTGGGCAATGCGACATGTTTCTCGTGAGGACAGAGAAATCAGCGGAGTGCCTTCCCGATGTGAAATTACAGTCCTGCGTGCAGCTCTGCTGCAATCCTGCCTGGGATGCTGCGAGCGGTTCGGGTGTCTCGCTCTCAGAAAGCTGCAGGGAAGCAGAAGGGAGCTCAGGAAAGGAAACAAAAATGTTGGCAGGTTGATGTACCAGGAGAGCTCCTTGGCTGAGTGAGTGACAGATGGTGTAGCAGAGAGAACAGAGGGCGGTGAGAGGTCAGGCCTGAGGAGAGGCGGTATGCGCTTTGGATGTTTAAAGTAAAATAATGACAAAAATCAGAGAACGCACAGGAACAGAGGTTTTCCAGTGCCGGTTTGTTTAGAAAAACAATGCTGGAAGGTCACCGGGCTAAAAGGAGCAATTTTACTGCTGGGGAATAAATACCCTGCTAGTATAATGCAGAGATAAACAACAGCCTGTCTTTATGGTACTCAGTGGCACTATTATATGCGCTGTTTGATATCGGCTGCCTGAGACTTCTTCAGTGCTGGCAGCCTGTTCACCTCTTGTGTGGTCGGGAGGAGCCGAGCAAGCAGGACGTGTCACCTTACCTGGGTTAATGTCTTTGCTCTGTTTACAAAAGCTGCACGGCAGCCGTGCCACGCGCTCACGGTTCCGACAACCGGTTTAATTGTGGTGCCAGTGCCGGTGAGAGGAATTTGTGTTTTGCAGGCACAGTTCTGACACTGAAAGGAGCTGTGCTGACCTTCGCCTGCCTGGACTGCATGGGGACGTTGACACATCCACCGTATGAGGTCTGGAGGGACCCGCACAGCGCCGACGATGGTGAAAAAGCAAGGAAAAGGAAACTTGTCATGCATTCCCCTTCCTCCTCGCAGGATATGAGTGACCATCAATTTGCAGTCATTTGTTCAGAAAAACAAGCCAAAGTCTTCTCATTGCCTTCCCAAACATGTCTTTATGTCCACAACATCACCGAAACGTCCTTTTTATTGCAAGCAGATGTGGTCACCCTCTGTAACAGCGTCTGCCTGGCGTGCTTTTGTGCCAATGGGCACATCATGACACTGAGGTACTTTTCCAACTCATCCTGTGGAAAAACTAAGCAAAGAGGTGGTGCAGTGCCATCACATCCCGCTTGCGTTTGCCCCAGGGTGCCTGACGTGCTGCTTTAACTGCCTGGTGGGCACACTGCATGCGCTGCCCTGCCCACTGCCAGACCCTTCCTCAGCCTGTCTCCACGCAGGGAGCTAAGGCAGCCGCACGGCAGAGCAAACTGCTTTTCTTCATAGCAATCCCCCACCCGGGGCAGTTCACGGCTGGTGACTTTTAACTGTCATAAAAGCAAACCCTTACAGTTTTGCTGAGTTATAGGAGGTCGGGTACAGAGGAGTGCAGAGACACTCGGCCGCTAAAGGGTCCTGCTGAGCCGGTGTGAAGCAGCAAGTCCCACTCCTGCCGTTTCGGACGATTCTCTGCTCGGAGCACCTGGGCTCCCTGCCTTGCCGTCCCCGCCAGTTTGCTGGCTGAGCAGTAGCCCCCCAGTCGTGCCCTCACCCCTGTTCCCTTTTGGAAACTGCTGTCCAAAACCACAAACTGGGAGAAGCTGGAGGGCAGCAAAGGTGACAGAGGAGCCTTTGTCCCCAGGGTGGAAGCAGGGCCCTGCCACCCCACTGTCCGCAGGCGCCCCTGCGGTAACGGGGGACAGGCCTCGCCCTGCGAGCGGCCCAGCCACGCGGCACAAGCACGCCGTGCTGCGCATCCCAAATGCCGGCAGTAGCAGGACCCTAAGGGTCATTGCAGCAAGGCGGCTGGGGCGTCTCCACGCAAGGAAGCGAAGTGTGGCGGGCAGGCTGCGTGCTGACGGCAGAATTTTTTCAGCTTAGAGCTGCAGTTTAACTATTCCAGTTACGAAAAGCATAAATTTAAAATGCAGCCGTGGAGCGGGCGTACGGTGCGTGGCGGATGGTGACTAACGCAGGTGTCTGCTTCCCTGCAGCCTGCCCAGCCTTCGCCCGCTGCTGGACATCAACTACTTGCCTGTAACAGACATGAGGATAGCACGGACCTTCTGCTTCACCAACGAGGGGCAAGCTCTGTACCTCAGCTCTCCCACAGAGATCCAGCGCCTGACGTACAGCCAGGAGATGTGTGACAACCTGCAGGTAGGGCTCAAACCCTGCCAGCGCTGCCCGCCTGCTGCTGCGGGGCGGCCCGTGGTCCGACTCGGGTCCAAGTTGCCAGGTGTTTGCTGCTAGTTTAGTATGGGAAGCAAAGGCGGCGCTGCGGGAGCCGGGCAGGCGCGTTCCTCGCCACTTGCCCTGGCTGAGTGATGCCGAAGCAGCAGAGGGAGGGCAGGAGCTCTGTCGCTGTTTGGGCTTTTTGTTGTCGCTGTCACCTCGGTCCTGTGCCCTGACAGCTGGCCCGAGCCTGTGGCCTGCCCACAGGCACTGCAGCCTCTGCAGCTGGTTGCCCCAATGCGACCCTTGGCAGCCCACCTCTCTCGGCCCCTCTCACGGTCCTACTGCACAAAAGATTTCATTAAAAACGACTGAAGGGGAAGAAGGGGAAGCTGCAAATGGAGAGCAGCTACAGCAGCTGGTACCCGCGTGTGTCCAACCACACAGCAACTGCCTCGGCAAAAGTATGAATTCCTTCCCGTATTTTTATCATTTTTTATTTTAACTCTAGAAGTGTCTTAATACCTGCAGCTTGCAGTAGATGGGTGGGAGCATGAGACAAGCCAGTGTGGTTAGGACAAAAAATAGGCTCTGTTTTAACATATTTTTAAATTATTTACCATTGTTTTTACTCTGATAATTGGTACTCCCCTTCTTCCACGAGGAAAGCATCTCCCACTGTATGTTAAAATACCGTAGCTATAGAAATGGTCTAATTAAAATAACTTATTTTGAGGAAAAGATCTTTACAATGTTAGGTCTGGGCTGGTTATATTTTACAGTGAAAATACAAATTAAAACTTCATTTACTGAAGAGGAGGAATTGTGAGAGGTTACAGGGAGAAACAGGAGTAATGAAAGAGAAAAAAGCAGGGGGAATAAGTGCTAGGTTATATAATTAGTAATGAACTAGGATAGAAATGTAGAATAAACGGTCCTGCCAGCCCTCGCTGTGCCCTAGGGAATGGCAGGGCTGAGCCGCTCCGCTGGCGTCGCAGCGCTGTTTGTCCCGGGCCTGGAGCAGCCCTGGGTGCGGGAGCACCGCGCACCAGCCTGGCTGCATCGCAGGAGACGTTATTTTGCAGGGAACTGGTTTTAAAATTACCAAAAAGTTTGCCAGTGGATCTTAGAACTTGGCCCTGCAGTGAAAGGCTGTTACAAGCCAGAGTGTTTTTATATATATATTTATTTTTAATTAACCTTAATAGCCTCATATGACAACCAGCCAAAGGGAAACACAGCCCTTGCTTCTCCGTGCTGCTGGACTGTGGCTGCTTAGACCTTGGCTTTTATGCAGAGAGGACGGCGAAAGGCTGGCAGAGTCATCAGACGCGCACAAAAAGCAGACGCCCCAGTGTCGCCTGGTACCGAGGACAACAAATCCAGGCTGCGCGAGAGCCTCCGCTGGGGCGCGAAGGGCTGCGGTCATTTTTCTCCCCCGAGCAGGTGACTGTGCAGAGGAGCGGGAGGGGCGAGTCACCCCCAGGAGCCAGCGCCGTGCGCGGCTGCTCCAGCTGCCCGTCGAGGCTTGGACGAGCAAACATGGAGCTGAGCCGCAGGGCAGCCGCCGTGCCCCGTGCACACACCTCAGCCGCTTCCGGCGCCGCTGGGGCTGCGCGCCTGCTGTAGCAGCTCCGGTCTGGAGAGCCCGCTTGTCCTACTGCAGATCCATCGGAGCCGGGCGTTCGGTGGCTTGGCTGCTGCGAGACCCGGCACCGTGCCAGCACCTTCAGCAGACGTGCATATGTAGCGGCACTGATGGCGCTGCCAGCATGCGCAGTAACGGCGGGTGTGTGCAAGATGATGGGATTTTGTTTAAAAAACCACCCAAACAAAACCCACAAAACCCGACCAAACAACAAACAACAAAACTCTCTGAACTCTGCTAGCGGGCGCTGAACTCAGGGACATGACACAGGGCAAACAGAGAGCGACTGCCCTGCTGCCTGGATAATCACTAAAGCAAAACACATAATTCACAACAAATTTATTATTTAATTACAGTGTCGCCTCTGCTCTTTCTGTAAGCGAAAGGTGATCTTATCACTGCTATTTTCACTCTGTACTGCTTAAAATTTTTTTTCTCTGTAGTCCTGAACGTAAGACCGAGCAGCGACAAACCAAGCCCCTTGGAGAGCATGAGTGGACCTCGTTAGCCCAAGTATTTGCCTGTCACAAAACGCAAACGTTAAATACTCAATAGTGTTCATGCAACAGACTCTTTTAACATTAGTTGATTCAATTTAATGTGTGTGGCTCGTTAATGCAAATAAAGCAA
Organism: Falco biarmicus; assembly: GCF_023638135.1. NCBI lineage: Eukaryota > Metazoa > Chordata > Aves > Falconiformes > Falconidae > Falco > Falco biarmicus. Next base: position 90,071,255 of record NC_079292.1, read on the forward strand.
ACGCCTAGAGCTGCCTTCACCTCACTAATTTTTCATGTGGACTTTTGTCTGACTTTGCTAGGACATGCTTGGGGATTTGTTTACTCCTGTGGAAACACCAGAAGCCCAGAACAGAGGCTTTCTCAAAGGACTTTTTGGAGGAAGTGGACAAGCTTTTGACAGAGAGGAGCTTTGTAAGTAATTTGCGGTGGTGGGATGGGTGTGTATGTGTGTGCAGACGCAGAAATTAATTTGGGGATTCCCTGCACCTGTCATCTAGGGATGGAGTGGTCTGCAAGATTTAGATCACTGATGAAAAAATAGAGATGGCATTGTGAAGAACGGGAATCGTGCTTTGCCGTGATTCCTTCATCTTGGCAGCTTCTTTTGAGCAGTTGAGGGCAGGAGCCCACGACTGCGCAAAGCAAAATCTACGCATGCCATCTGCATGTCGAACGGCGTCAGTGCTGCGAGGCTGCAGCTCGAGGGCAAGAAGCACTGAGAAAGCCACGGGCAGGACCTCACTCCTGTCTCTGTCCGTTTCTCCTTTGCAGTTGGCGAGGCCACAGCAGGAAAAGCCTCTCGCAGTCTTGCCCAGCACATCCCTGGATCAGGCGGAATTGAAGGCGTGCGAGGAGCCGCAGGAGGCGTCATTGGGGACCTGACTCGTGCGCGCATTGCCCTTGATGAGAGAGGACAGAAGCTGGGGGAGCTGGATGAAAGGACTGCCAGCATGATGGCCAGCGCTGAGGCGTTTTCCAAACATGCACACGAGGTAGGGGCGCCGGCAGCACACCCCCAGCACTAGGAACCGCCAACCCTGCCACCGAGCCTTTGCTTCCCTTTGGGAAATCGCGTATGGTTCTCCCAGTCACGCTGGTTCAGGTGCACTCACATTAACCCACATGCCATTTTCCTGCTCCCAAACAATGAGGATGCTGAAAATAACCTTCGCTGCACACCCCTTCCTTTGGCGTTTTCAGAAATGAGCATCCATTGTTAGCTTCTCGACTTCGAGCTTCCCATCTCCTGCCTTTCTCGCTAATTCATTAGTTTATTTTTTTTTAAGCCACTTCTGTGCAGTAGGGCAGAAAACAGGTAGGTGGGTGTGTGTGCAGGAGCCTTACAGATCTCCCCGGGAGGAGGAGGAGAACATTTTAGCACAACACCGCGGTAGTTACACAGCACAGGGCTGGCGGGAATACACAGCTTCTGTGCTGAGAGCTGGAAAGGGAAAGCTCTTCCACCCCACGCTGTTAAGGCTGGGAATTGACTACAGTGAATTTCTTTGATTTTATGTTTATGAAACAACATAAAGAACACTTCCCAAAATGCACATTTTTCATTTAAGGTGCATCACATCTCTGGACAAGACCTTGACATTTTTGTTGGCTTTTGTAAGTGTGAGGCAAAAATATGCAGGAAGAATGTGCCCTGAAATGTGCAAAAAGTTTATATATTCAGGGCACATCTACTGTGCTCCACAGATAAGCTCCTTTCCGTAGGCGGAAAAAGCAAGTTCCTGGTTATTCCCATCCCTCTGTACTTTTTGCAGAAGAAAAGTAGTTAAAGCTCCTCAGGAAAAACCTTTAATGAACAGCAATAGCACTATTTCCTTTATTTATTAATTTTTTTTATGTAACAGTTATGAAATCAAATAGAAGGTCTCGGTGGACTCAAGACCTGATGACAGCGTTAGGGAGGTACTGCATTGCTCTTCCTTTTTCACTTGGGAAGTTTGCAACAGTTAATGGGGCTGTATCAGAGGTGATACCTCGTATCTGTATGTGATATCTATGCGATACCATGTATCCATCTGTTTGTTTCCCATTTCTGTAGGTGATGCTGAAATACAAGGACAAAAAGTGGTACCAGTTTTAGACTTTCAAAGCAGCTGCTCGTGGCTTTATTAAGAACTCTGTTCAGGGAAGCAACACTCATTCCCAAACGTACCCGTCACTGGCCAGAGACAGTTTTTTTTCTCCTAGAAGACGTTTTCCTGTTACTGTTATTGGATTCATCACAGTGGGAGTCAAGGAGAAATTTTACAGACCGCGAGACAGAAGCTGGAACCGTGTGGGTCTTACTCCAACAACGGGCTCACGCGGTAGCCAATTTTTTTCCGAAAGGAACTCAACCATCACTGTGGCATGTAGTTTTTTCAGAAGCTGTAGGTATGAACTGTGGGGAGTGCATCTGGTTAAAAATATTCTGTACAAACTCGAATGTTAATGCACTTATAAAACTTTGCATGACTAATTGACCTTTAAAAAAAAAAAAAGAGAAAAAGAAAGCATGTTGTGACTGAAGAAAAATGGGATTTATTTCTATTACGTGGGAAAAAATACCCAAAAAATACTTAAATGGCAAAAATCTTTATTTTTTAAAAGTGACATTACAAAAAGCCAGTACATTTCAGGCATGTTTGCTACCATTCTCAACAAAAAATGTGTTGAGCTGCATTTTCGTACCTCTTATTTATTTCCCTTGAAAACCTTTGCTTGAAATCAGTGCTCTTAACGCCTACCAGAAGAATAAACAAATACAAAATCGTATGCCCAAAATTTACAGATTTATCCAAGCAGCTAGACAGGCACTATCATTGAAACGTGAGCGTAGAGGGTTTATTTGCAATTCAGAGCACATGACACGTCACCCGTATCTACACTGTTTAAAATGTGCTCTAGATTCATCACCGTTGTCCTTGAGGGGGGCAATGGCATTTTTCATCCCCGTGGTGTCTGTACCACTCGGTTGCCTTATTTCTCAGTAGCAGGAATAGAAAACCAGCTTAGGAAACCGCTTCGTCAAGTGGGGAAAGGCAAGAAGGGAAACCACCGTCCTGTCACGTTCTGTCCGCAGACGCTGCTCAGCACCTCGCAGAGCAGCCATTTTTCTGAAGCGCACGGTTGAAATTATGTGAAGGAAACCGCCCAGTGACCCCCTAAAGCTGGGGGGGGACAGGTCGCAGCAGCGAGATAAGCGACGGGCCCAGGGGAGGAGCACGAAAACCAGTTGTCAACACAGGGTGCTGAATTGGCACAGACGTAAAATGACACCATGGGTGAGTGACAATTGATTTTCTGCTCACGCTGCTCAAAGTAATTTTCTTTTGCTTCCAAGTAGCTTGTTTGTTTTCAACAGCGAACTCTGCAGAAAACCGCCCAACCTGCAGCTACAGGAGAGAACAGTAAGTAGAACCAACTACCTGTCTGCGCAAACAGACCCCGTGTCCGTGCGCGCGCTGCAGCCACGGCCGCCCGCAGGAGCCTCACTGCCACACGGGACAGCCGTTAGTGAGAGATCTTCCCACGGTTGGCTTGGAAACAAGGCACCGAGGGCTTGTTCTCATGTGCCTGGGCATGGTTTCAAATTAGAAAAGTGAGGAAAAGGTGGAAAAGCAGCATTTAAAAATTTTCTGTAAGAGAAGAGTGACAGCCTCTGTTCCTTCAAGGAGCCCTGACGGACGCTCGTGCAGGACGCCCCTCCTCGCCCGGGTCTCACCCCCCGCTCCGATGTTCTCTCTCAAAGATGCCTTTCCCGTGTCCGTCCTTTTCTTACCGTAAAATGGAGCCCAGAAAACTGTACAGTCCGGAAGTCTGGCTTCACTCAGCCCAGCTGCACAAGTTAAAGGGTTGGAACAGATTGGAGATGTTAAGTTTTAAATTCACAGTGTAGCACAGCAGGAATTTCATGCTTTACAGGATTTTTAAGTTTCTCTATAGGCAAAATCAAAATGATGGCTGTGACAGGTCTGCCGAGAATGAGACTCCACAAGTTCTCCTCTGTGACAGCAGAAACCACTCTGTAGTTGCGAGAGCTGTAAAAACTTGTTGGGAAAAAGGTCAAAGCCCAAGCAACGCCTCGGTTTCTGCTGAGAGTTAAGGAACCGGCGTGCCCATGAGCCCAGGGGCTGGCTGTGCCGAGGGCAGGCTCACCCCTCGGCCGCGAGGAGCCGGGCTGGGGGACGGCCAGCACCAGGCCACCAAAGCGCCGCTGTAACCAGGCATCTGGAGTGAGAAATGAGACCAACGCTACAGCAATTCTGTCTTCGCTCCGGCCTGGACTCCAGACCCACTCCACTAGTCTCTGGGCAACAAAATCCATCAGGGCAGCACTCAAACCCTCCCCCCCGCTTTCCAGCCCGCCCTCCTCCTGCCTTCTCTGCCAGCACAGAGGAGCTAAGCAGCCCTCGTTCCTGCCAGGCCAGGGCCGCTCCACACCCGCCTCTGCGTTTGCTTCTGCGGAGCCGGTGCAGGTGGCAAGGCCGGTACCGGTTCCAGTGTGGCACTGGTGCACCCGAGGGCTCCAGGGCCAGTTCCCACTGTGAACTGGTGTAAGGAAGCAGCCGGTGGAGCAGTAGCATGTGGTGCTCGGGCAGCGGCCGCTTCAAGTCAGTGACAAGGCAGCTCCCGGTTCTGCCTGAGTTTTCGGCTGCACCTTGGGTGAGTGGCTGATCCTGCGAAGGATCCCCCTCGCCTTGATTTCGGTGGCGATGTCTTCAGGCTGGAGCTAGAGCTCGCTCGCTTGTTTGAGAATCACATGTAAAAATTTAAGAGCAACTTTTAATTGCTAATCACTACAGCACGCCCAGAGAGAAAAGTGTCTTCAGCAAGTCTTTTACACAATGCCTGACTGACCTCGGCTGCCAACAGTCTCTAGCTTAACACCAGGGGAAAAAAACACCTGCCAGTAGATTTCCATTTGCATTTTTATGCAGCAGAGAAAGGAGAATTCAGCATCCCTCAAACTTACAACTTACCATTTTTAATACTAAACCTTTAAGCAACTTTTCTCTAGTACTCCCCATCAGGTCACAGCTGTATCTTGCTTTCCACTCTTACACATTTTACATATTTCCAGACAGTTACAAGTTACTATTTCTGTTAAGTTCACCACTTGTGACTATAATTACCAATTTTCTTGTAGTCTGTAGAGATCTAAAAAGTTGTATATGTTTGTATATAGAACATTCTATATATATAAATATATATATGTAATGTATATGTTGTATAAGTTTGTTAGTGCACACTGTTAAATGCTTTCTATCAAGATTTACCATGTATGTTGGGGAAAAAAAAAAAAATCACTTAAAAACTTCAGTGAGGGAGGAGCAACTCCTGCCAGGTTGGTTATTGTGAAATGAGGGGGAGTGTGGGATTTTTGAAAGGCCGGACCTGAACGCTCCCAAAGGCTGTTAAAGGCGTAACGCTGCAGCGCGCCAAGCAACGAGCACGGCACCTGACCTCGCTTGCTGTAAGAAAACTGAGGACAGTAGCTGGCGCTGGACTGAAATCACGTGCTTTCACCTTTCCCACTCAGACAGCACCGCCTCAAGCAAAATCCCAAACTTTGCTGTAGCTCCAACGTCGCAGTCCTCAGTTACAGCAGACCAGACTGGCTGGAATTACTGAGAACGCTGTTTGTTCCCTGGGGTACCCTGTTCCCTCACGTCCTCCCTTAGAGAACTCTCGCTCACAACCACATCCCAAACCCAACACACGGGATGGCCAAGCGCACACGCACACCTCTGGGTTTGACCAGATGTTTTTAATCTTACACCTAGAGCTGCAGAGAGGCAGAGCATGCACAGAAGACACATGGAAGTAGGCTATTTATATGTTTTCAGAGTTGGCAAGTCTTCAATGACGTACAAGCTATTTAAAGATGAATAAAACAAAATCCATTCCCAAAGCTTTAAGTTTCAGACCTTGAATAAAAGACACGATAAAGGAAAATTTGAGAATCAGGTTTTGTTTTGTATAATTACCTATTTGCTAAATTTTTTTTACAGTTCAACTGTTTACGTCAATTAGACACTCCCTGAATTACCAGAATAGAGCTTGTTACACAAATATTTAACAGAAATACTCTACTGCACATACTGTATAAATGTATCACATAAAGAAATTCTCTAAAACAGTTTAGCTATTCCTTTTACAGAAGCCCTTTCACAGCACAGCACGTGCACTGTAATGAAGATGGGCATATAAAAACATTTTTTCAGTATATAAGTGAAGAAACCACCACAGCATAAACAAGAGCTGTGTTCAGCCTCAGGACCCCTCCATTTATAAACTGTGTGTCTTGTAGCACAGGCAAAAAGCCCGATTTCAGTTAATTACACCCCTTAAATACCCCCACCCCCCACCCCACCCCCAATCCTTTTCTATAGCCTAGGGGTGAAGGCAAGCACAGCGTATTTCAGTCTTGGATGGTTTTTTGCCTGGGTGCGGTCTCAGTAAGAACACACTCTCTCTCATTGAGGAACTATGTGTGGCCATTTGTAGTCAACGCTTCATCTTAGGTGTATAAGCAATAGTCACGTAAATGAGTGTTTCCATTCACGTGTTTTGTTTTGTGATTAAATCAACAAATCAAACATTGTACTTTTTTAAATAGCGACCAATATGCAGATTCAGTGTCAAGGAAATGGGGCTCGGAATATGCGCAGGGCTCGTTACTGGGCCATTACCTGTCTCAGAAGGAAGGCTAACCTGGGGTGAACCACACACCCCTGCGCTAACACCTCCTGTTTCCACAGGGATCCTAAATCGGCGTCACAACAGGAAAACTAAGGCATCTTTAACTGCGGCTGTTTCGAGTCCCCAGTACCAACCAAAAAAAAAAAAAAAAAAAAGAAAGAGGGAAGAAAATAAAGAATTGGTATTAGTTGGTGTAGATCTCTCTTTTTTCCCCCCCCCAGCCTCTACTCCTAGGCTCCTTGTGGTGTTGCAGAGGCACGTGGTTTATCTAAGGCCCTTGGATGGAGTTTGCTGACACAGAGAACACAGCCATGGCTGTTGCTGGGGTGGGGGTGGCCACCTCCCTCCCTCCAGCAGCTCAGGTGGGGACAAAACCAGGTCCCAGCTGGCATTCCTGCGCGTTAGTTACCACAGGGAGCTCACGCGGAGCTCATCACACCACCAGCCCCCGGGCTATTAGCCTTGTGCCCGGGCTCCCTGCAGCCTGAGCACCCTCCACCTCACTTCCACTGCAGTTTAAAAGCGGTCCCCTGCAAGCTGAGAAGCGAGCGCGTTTAGGGGCACTTACCAACAACACGGTTGTGTTGTGCTGCCACAAGAGGCTCAGAAATGTCAGCCAAGGCTCCCGAGCTTCCAGCTGCCTCTTTTCTGCTATGTATTTGCAGGAGAAACTCTACAGCTCTCTTCCTGATGAAATGCAAATAGCATGGGAGAAAGGCAAAAAAGGGCCAAACGAGATCAGATGATGAGTGTCATTATTTGTCACCTGCCTCTCTCCCACCACTGCCCCGCTACAAAGCACAGAGCACTCCCAGCAGGCAGGGACAGAAGGAAACCTGCAGCAGAAAGACTAAAACAAGCTTGTGGTCCACGTGCCAGAAAAAGGACCGAGTAGCTGTATCAGACATCAATGGCAGGAGCTCCTGCGTCAGGGAAGTTCTGCCCCGTCCCAGCACCAGGCTGAATTGAGATCTGAGTCACTTTGACAAGCAAGCAGGTATGACCCGAACGGAACAAGGCTGCTCAGCAGCCCGAGGGGACAGTTCTCCCTGCGAGGAGCTGGGTCACACAGGTTCACATGATGCGAAGACGAGGCATTCCTGGTGGCCGCAGCTGTCCGTCAGGACTGGATCCCAACCCAGTCTCCTCTGGGAGACAGACACCCACCTGCTGGTGCAGCAGCCAGGCAAGGCAGCGCAGGGCACAAGGCAGCAGTAGCAATTCCGTGTGCATCCAGCAATAAGGCTGCTGTAACCAACAGAACTCCTACCCCTTCCGCAGCGTTCATCCATCGTCGCCTCACGCTGCCGGACGGTGCGTGTTCCCACACGCGCTGCACCATGCCAGCTAACGGGAGGCAGGGGTGGGCTGCAAAGAGAGAGGGACACGAGCCAGCTGAGGAACAGAGAGCAAACACAATCAGTTGCGTCCCATCCCGTCTACAAGATGACAGAGCAACCTGCACTCTGGTTATTGGGTCCTGAACTGGACAAAAAGCCCAGCTCCCGGCCTAACACTGGCCTCAGCCCATCAGAGGTGGGGCAGAGGGGCCCACAGGCAAAAACAAGTAACGTGAGCAGCCAGCCTCCTACCACCTTCAGAAAGTAACAGGTATCCTCCTCTGCACGGTCTGACAGTGCCTCTGCTTCCCTCACCTAAGCCCTCTTCCGCTTCCCCTGCTGAGTCTCGCCAACAGTTAAAATCTAATCAGAATTAAGGAATGCAAGTAGCAGCAATCAGCCTGGCTCAGAGCCAGTTCTAATACCATGACTCAAACGCTGCAGCCGCCTCACTCGAAGAGCAGTGGCTACCTTTTACCTCCTCATTTGCTCTAAATTACTGCTTAATTAAAATTAACTCATCAAGTTTGTTTAGCACAATAAGTTTAGTTCTGTTTCAGTCCTCTTACTGATTAGCATCACTCCCGTCTAGACAGCTCGTTGGGAAACAAGCATGAGATCCTTCCTCCCGAAATTCTGAAGTCAGGGCGCAGGAGGGAATATGGCAACGCACCAAAGGACAAGCAGCTCCCACTACAGCAGCTCCGGTGAGGCCTGAAATACAGCGCAGGTGTGTCACCGCACGGCACCCAGGGACAGGCAATCATTAGGGCCACGTGAACTGATAACGAGTCCAACCCGGCGTCCTTGCAGGCAGAGCACACAAATGGTCAGACACCAGGGTGCCCAGGCTCAGATGTGTTAACAACCAAAACCTTTAATAAGCTAAGAAAAGAAACAACTGTCCGTCAAGTGAAGGCTGTGGGTAAAGAGCTCAGCCACCAGGTGACAGATGTGGTAGAAAACCGTGGCATAGAGCAGGCGGGAAGGAAACAAAAAGTCTCAACATAAAGTGAAATACAAAACAGGAAAGAAGGCCAAGCAGGTGCCGAGAAGGGCAGTCGAGCCGCCCCCGCCTGGGGCTTTGACTCGATACCATGTGTCCATTGTGCTGCACAACAGGCACGTGGTGGATCAGAGTCCGGGATGCGGCCTTTTGTACGCAGGCCCCGTTAACATCTTTTAAAACTCACCAAGTTCTTGAAACCTCGGTGCCAGGTACTTCTGATGTCAGGATAATGGCCACGCCAAAAGAGCCGCATCTGAAGTTAACAAGCTCGCGCACGCTATCAAGCTGCTGAAAGCCAAGTACGCATCCTCTCAGATCAGGCTACAAAGGCAACTTCAAAAGCACGCGTCCTAAAAAGGAGCCAGCAGAGGTTCAGAAATGAAAGAATAATTAGGGGCTTGAAAATTTCTCACAGAAGGCAAGAATGGAAAGATGGAGACTGCTTACATTAGGAGGGAACTGCAGAAGAAAGAGGTGGTAAAATAATTAGAGGCATAAAGAAAGTGATGGGAGGCACCTGTCCTCTCTCTTTTGTAATACACAAGGGTTACAGGATGAAAATAACAAAATTCAAGGTCAGGCATTGTATGAAGTTAACAAAACCAGCTGCACCTGTATAACCATCACAACCATCTGGAAGGGAAACAAAACGCCGTGATGTGAGGTTTAGCCAGGCCAGAAGGGATTGGTGAGGAGAGTAATGCCAACTAGTGGCACATTAATCCCCTACGAGCTCCTTCCTTGCCCCCTCTTTCGAGGCACCCGATCCCAGCAGCTGACCTGAGTCCATCTCGGGACCAGCTTGGCTTGATGAGCTCAAACTCCTAGGACTTTCTGCCTGATCACAGGGATGGAGGCAAAGGCACTAAGGCAAAGTGCAGGGGAAATCTGAGCAGATGTTAGCAAGGCCACCAACAGGGGGGTAGAGGGCTTCCCTAGGAGCTGGGTCTCCCAATGAAGGGCCACAGGTCACCCACCACCGTTCAGCGACACCTCTCCAAGGGCACCAGGCCTCAGCCACCAGCAAGGCTCCCGCTTCAGCTGGCCAGACCGAGATTATTATTTTTCTTCACAGAAATACAAATTACTATTAAGTTTTTAACCCATCAATTCAGTTTCATTCTTTAAAATGGAATGGGTTTGCTGGTGATTTTGGGTTAAGTCTAAGAGAGTCAACCATATCCCTCTCAAGGCCAGTCTGCAAGGCAGCAGTAGAATGAAATTATGGCAGTCAGTCACCAAAACACTCTCCTAAAAGTCAAGAGGCCGACCAAGCAGCGGTTCCACTCGCTGTGAACACTGCACAGCTGCTCAGTGAGAAATCCAGCCAGCTGTAAGCCATTTGGCACCCGAGTGTCATCAGCACAACTCAGCACAAAATTATCCTAGCAGAGGCCTGTAAAATTCAGCATTAAGTGCAAACACAATGACTTTTTTTTGTCTTAGACACAATTACACACAAGATCTGCCAAATTATCCCAGTGCCTCGTTTTAATATAATATTCCAGCTCATTTCATATGTAATAAATTCATTAGGCTTTGGGGTTTTTTTAAGTTACAAGATCAAGCATATTTTAACAGAATTCATTTAAATACTGTGCTTATAGCAATTAATAACTTCAAAGTTCTATAAACATGTTTCAGTGCGTTGTCTGACCCTGGAATGGTTTGGCTTGGTTGAATTCATACCAGCTTCCACCACACGTTTCAGAAGGCAGCTTGCGACGGCGCCTGTAGAAACCTGTTCAGAGCAGGATGACACCACACGCCGGTCACCGCAGGCCCTTGCCCTGCCCAGCCCACGGTGCCTTCCGCTCACCACAGGCAAGAAAGCCGCGTTTCAGGTCAGAGCTCCAGCTCCTGCAGGTCTCCCCAGCTAGGTCCGATTTTCACTTTAACATTCAGTTTTACTGAGAGTTTGATGGCATTCTCCATCTCGTGCTTGACAATCTGAGCAACCTGCAAGGAAACGCTCAACATCAGATGTACACGAACTGCAATGCTCTGTTATCCTGTCAGTAGCTGGGGCGGCCAGACACTGGAACCCTCTCCTGTGTTCATTGGCACTGACTTACCACCGATGGGAATGCAACCAAACATTCTCATCCTGATTAGGGATTATGAATGGAGAAACGGTAAAAAGCCAGCAATATTTCATGTGGCGCAGAGTTGTGACTGGTTCCGTGCTGTTTAAGACTACTTAAAAAAGAGGCAAGATTAAGTTTCCATTAAACACTTGAGACTTGAGTGTCCTGCAGAGCCTACTCCTTCACCAGCTGCATAATTCTAAGTGTTTTGTGGAGTCTGTTCTGAAAACTTCAATGTACTGAAAGCAAGACACAAAACAAATAGACCAGAGACAAGGAACGGTGTTCTCCTCGTTGCGTTGGCACGAGAGGCGCTCTGCAAAACACAAACCACAAACCTCTGGGGTAGCAGTTCACATTCAAAGCAGGTGCTAGAAATACCACCCAGGTTCCCCCTCACTGTTTTGTTGAGGCATCTCCAACGTTGGCTGCCCTCCAAAAGCATTCCTAACAAAACGCTCATTTCAGGATGCAGTTAGGGGACTGACCGGCAGATATTTCCGCCTGTGACTTTTTGGATAGTAAGAGCCTGGATTTATTCTTTTTCCTGACTGTAAATACCTGCCCTGAATAAAGGGACTATCTTTCCTACCCCAAGGCCCACACGGAACCCAGCCTGTCCTGAATTGCTTACTTGAATGAATCTTGCAGTCCATAGCCATCCCATGAACCTTCCCACAGCAGAGTGAAAAGAGGCTTTGAAATTATCGTGATTCTTCACCTCAGCTAGAGGCCACTGTCAGCACAGGAACTACCCAAGCTCTCTGACCTTTCCATGCAGTTCCATAATTCACAGGTACCCACAGGAGAAGTCCCTCCACAGTTTTTACTGGGGAACGGAGGAGGGGATTTCAGGAGATCAGAGCACAAGAGTTTACAACAGCATTAAGAACTAGGGGGAGATTTGTCTTCCAAAAACTACACACCCTTACACACCACATATCAAAACGATGTTCGATAACCTAGAAAAATGCTTTGAAATAGGATGTAATTCAGCACAGACAAGTAAAGAGTAGAAAAAAGCAGGGTAGAAAACTAGGACAGAAATAATCTACTGTTCAAAAATAGGATGAAAAATAACTGCCTGGTCAGGAAGAAAATGGGGTTATCAGAGATTAAAAACTGAACAGGGCTTAAGCAAGGCACACCGTTGTGAGAAAGAAAGCAAATGCAATTCTGGAACATCGGAAAAGAAAACACTGCTGGTGTGACACACAGATCAGTTTTCCACTCCAGCCTTGATCACGTTTGGGGCCTGGTATTTCAAAAGAAACATGAACCATACAGAGGGAGATTCTCTGAGAACGGTCATGGGTCCAGCACACACCACCACCAGCAAGGTACATCAGGGCAGAGCTGCTGCACCTGGAACGAGGGAGGGGAGACACAAAAACCCCTGTGAGGTTCCTGAGGAAGCTGATGGGATGAGACGGGACATGTGCCAGTGCCCTGACCCAGGGGACTTTAGGCTCTGCATTTCCTGTACACGAAGCAAACAGCACCATTTCCAGGGTTCTCAGTGGTCAGCTCAGACATGCCTGGAGGAATATTGGCCGTCTTAGAAAGATAAATGCAATGATGATGGGAACAGGCAAGCAGTTTAAAAGCCTTTGATCCCTAATCTAGTCCATACCTTTATGTTTCTACCCAATTCCTCATTGCCAGGGTCAGCTCAACAGATAGAAGGTCTCGACCCTCCTTTTACTACCTTTGGCAATAGCGGCAGAGTCTTGCCATTGTGATACGCTCTGAAAGCCTGCTACCTCCACTCTGACATTCTGCACAGACTAGGAAAGCTCTGACGCCCCACGCATTTCACACCTTCAGCACAAGAAAAAGCAAGTATTACTCCAAAATGGTCTTTTAAACTAGCTCACTGATAGACTGCAGATGAAAACAGAACAATCACTAACATTGTTTCTCTTACGAACCATTTGTAAGGATACTCTCACTGGAACACAAATGCCTAGATACATGGACAGATAATTTTATGTTTCTTTCATGTACTTTAGCAGCTGAAAATAAGCTAGAGCCAGCATCAAGCCTGTGACCAAACTAACCTGTGTGTGTGTAAAAATTGCTGTTGCAGCCTAGAAATGCATGATTTACAGTATAATAAAGCTTTAGTACCAGCAAGATGAAAAAAAACCCTCGCCAATACAGAGACCAAGAAATGCTCACTTCTTTTTTACTAAAAGGTATATTGTAGTTCAAAAAAACTAATTAATTCAGGCCCTACTTTGACTGGGGGCTTAAGGGGGAGAGACTTCAAGACAACCTTTCCAACCTAGATCTTTCCACTACAGGATAATTCTAATGGTGCATCTGAAAGCACAGCAAGCAGTATCATCAAAAAAAAGATCCCTTCTGGCCCTGAAAACAATCGATCAAAAGGGTAAGTAGTAACCTGTTGTCTCAGACAAAAATCCTTGAAAAACAAGTAAATTGGGCACATTCAAGGAAAGTTCAAGTCTAGGAAACATGCCTTGTGTACATATGCTGTTTCAAGTGACTGCCCAGAAAGTCTATGGACAGAAATATATCTGAGGGAGGTTAGAAAAGCTGGTAATAATTGCCCTTGTAGTTGAGGAGGCTAATGAAAAAAATATAATTCAATAAATAATAAGCAAATCTTCTCACTTGGCCCCAGTTCTTCTGGGTACACTGTGGTAACTTGGAGTCAGTATCTAAAGACGTAAAAGCCTATACTCTGGGGATTTCAGTTTTCTACAGAAAGAAAATAACGAGCCTTTTCACCTCTAAAACAGCCTATCTAGATTGAAGCAGCAGATGTCTGAAAAGAGCTGGCAAAACAAACAGAAGCTTGAGCTGAGATTCAATAGAAAAAAAAATATTAAATCTTTTGTTCTTAATGAAATGAAAAACACATGCTCAGGCCAGTCAGTACTGCTGAAAGGTGTTTCAGATAGGAGTTACTACTTGCCATCAGGAAACAAGCTTTCGTCATTAAAGATGTGCATGAGCAGAAGTGGAAGACATCCCCAAGCTATGGAAGCACACCCTGTGCGCCTTCCTGCATTTGTGCTCAGGACTTGGGAAAACACTGAGCTGCCAACACGTGGCTGAAACGCTTGCTACTGAAAGCTGTTGCACAGACACCACGAAGCCTAGGCACAGAAGTGCCTACGGGGTGGAAGAGCATGCACGGGGACATGTATGCACATGAAAGGTACCTGAAGACCACACAGCACATCTCTTATACCTACCGTGCTGCTAACGAGCACCACGACACTCCTACCAGAAAGACAGGTAGGTAGGGAATAAGGAAACAAGTACCAAAAGTACATATTCCTCCTTTCCCTACAGAATACAAACCACTGCTGTAACAATATGTTCTCCGAGTTAGGCACCAGAAGACATGCGCGTAAACAGGGAGGCAAAAATACCTCCAAACAGGGAAAAACTTCCCCCTACAACTGTTAACAGTATTAAGCTACTTCACTCATCAAGTCTTGCAGAGAAGTGGTACAAACTGCTGTTACAGGGAGCAAAGCACACGTTGGAAAAATGAGCATCAGTCATGGGTTTGGCTTGAGCCTGAAAACACAGAGATCAAGAATGCAAACATCATTTTTCACTCAGTTGAACTTTGTTTTCATGGACCTTATAGCACACAGTGAGAGGATCCAGGGAAGAGAAGCTGAGCCCCTAGAAAGAACACTTGTCGTGATACATCATAATACAACAGCTGAAAAAGCAACAGCGGGGCTGTACCTGGATGACATCATCTTCTGCAACTTCATAGAGGAGCTCATCGTGGAGTTGGAGGATAAAGAAACCTCCGCTGATGGGCTGTAACATTCCTCCATTCCTCTTCCTCGCTAGCCTTCCTGCACAGGTGGAGAGCATAGTTCGTTAGACACCGTTATGCAAAGGCCTGTTTCTTGTATCAAGAAATCTTTGCACGTTCCTAATGCTGACAAAAAGAACATGAGGAACTTCAAAATGGAAAAGCCCATGCCTACAGATAAAACCACAAAACATTGCTATTCTATCAATATTTGTACAGCTACGGAGGTAAAATGTTAAGGAAAAGCATTTTAGATACAAACATTTCAGCCTTACATTATAAAGATATGAATCAGAACAGATACAAGACACAGTTGTATCTCCTGAACCATCTGTTTTAAAAGTAAATTTTAAACAAAATCATGTCAAGTTTAATCAGAAGTTGATTTACAATGTTCTCTCTGGCAATGAATTAGGATTCTGCTTTTCTTCCAAAAACATTTTAATGGCTAGTCTAAAAAGGCAGTAAGCCTCCCTCCAAATGCAGTTATCTGAAACTGTAGCTACTACTCCTGATTAAAAAAAGGAAAGAAAAAAAGAGCAGTTTTTGAATAAACAAGTAAGCAGCTGACAAAAACAGGATCCTGGTAGGCCTTGCCTGTCAGAAATGAAACAGAACAAACCGTTACATGGTAAAAGCTTTCTTTTAAACAAACACAACCTCACACACAGAGACTCAAAAGTTAGTTATCTCAGGTTAGCTAACAGGAGGGCTGCAGTTCACAACTACAGGAAGGGTTTCACAGCATCATCTGTTCCTCACACAAGCCTCACACCGAAGCAGCAATGTTGAAGCCACATGATGCAGGATGCTGTTCTGATGGCACAGACATTTATAACTTGCTGAAAAAGAATCCCTTCCAGTTCTTGAAACAGCTAGTGTCAGAGGAGGAAAATCTGTCACAAATACATCTACTCGCCTTCCTACAATTGCGTTGGCCAAAGGTCAGTAGCTGCTGCTGCTCCTGGAAGGGGTGGGAAGTTCTGCCAAGCACATGCCTTCTACTCATAGCAGACCTCTCTCTCTCTAAAATAAAACTCCCTAACATATTTTTAGAGGTTTGGCAATTAATTATTAAGTTTTCCTTCTCAGCCCTACAAATCAGGCTCTTCATATTAAGACAGCTTCATGTTTCAGTTGAAGCATAAGAACTATCAAAGAAATACAGCACTCCATCCCTTCAGTGTCTTTCTAAAAATACATGACTGATGAACAAAATACTGTCTACATCATGTTAAAAAAAAGGTTTGGTAGCATTCCTCTGGGAATGAGTACACACACACCCCAGCTTTGCTATCGCCAGCCAGAAGAAATTTATGCTGACAAATGCTTCATATAATACTCTTGTGGAGCCTCTGTAAATCAAATTCCAGTCAACAAATTCGGGACTTAATTCTAACCAAAAAATATACTTTTGGAACTAGAAGTTATTGCACTCTATCTTTTCACTGACTGTGAAACCAGAGTATCTGCCCAGTTTCTCCTTCCTACTTTTGCACAATTCTGTGGTGGCATGACAGACCGTATCACTTTTACGAACTCCCGCTGCCAACCTTTGCAAGATCTGCTTTGAGGTAACTGGGGTTTTTGATCTGATCACAGCATCTGCTTCCGTTTGTGTGCTGAGCAGACATTCCCTCTCCTTCCTAATAACTTTTTGCCCATTAAACACAGACTTAACACTGCCAGGAAATAAAATGTCTCCCACTCCTAGACCAAAGGCCCTAACTTGTTTTTGCAGGCAAAATCCAGTCTAGATTGTTGTTTTTGGTTTGTTTTTTTTTCATTAGTAGCACTGAAAATTTTGCTCTACTGTGCAAGGAAGAAGGCGAGCATACCGGTCTTACCTCTCTGGAAGGAGCTCTCCAGATGTCTATGGGACTTGATCACAGAGGAGAAAGCTTCCAGGCGTTTCTGAATGTTCACAGTGGCTGTTTTGACAACGTCTGCAGCAGATCCCTGAACAGTTGTATTCACAGCCTGTCGCTCTGCCTAAACAGAGATAGTTGTTCTCAAAACTGACCCCAAAAATGAAATCAAATCTAGCATGCCACATGTACTTCATTAAAAATAATAAATACATAGCCAAATACAGGCATAGTAACACCTCCAGATAAAGAATTTGTTACATCTGCCTGAAAGACAGACATGTTACAGACTAGCTTCAGCCACAAAATTTCTCCAGGTAACTGAGAAAAGCAGGATTTCCGCAAATTTAAAATTAATTAATATCAAGGGTAATAACCTGCAAGTCGCAAGCCACAAGAGGAAGAAGCATATGCACATGCTAACAGTTTCATGAGAAGCAGAAAAATCTCACAGTTAATCCAAGTATTATGAGAGACTTCAGCCTGTCTTCAAAACCATCAGAAATGGATAACCAAAGGCAAGAAGCTGGACTTCATAGACTAATAATCTGGTCTGCTGCACTGAACCCTGACTGCCAGAGCATGACAGCTCTGCAAAAACAAACCAGATCACACTGTGACACAACATTTTTTTTCACACAAGCAACCACTCTACTAATCCCCTCCTCAGACAAGTAAATTGTATGCAAAGGTTCTGCTCTCTTTGATTAGGGCTGAAACATCTGCAAAAAGTTATAAGTAAGCTGAAATTAAAGTGAGATAATTCATTAACTGGTCTTTAATATGATTTTAAAGAATAAATCAAAGTTGAACAGAAGGTACATCTACAAAGCTTCATGCTGAAGTATCCTTCAGATTAAATAGTCAAATCATCTCAAAAGTTTTTTGAAAGACTCCTTGTTTCCCTTTCAACTACTTGGAGTACTAACTCCCCCACTTCGTCCCTCTTCCACTCTAGTCTTTAATTCCACACAACCTGATTCATCTTCCTACTGAGAAGTATAATGCTTCCTCCCCACAGAAATGCGACATCTTCTCAGGGAGTCAATTCACTCTTACTGAAGTAAAGTCTATGACAGATGTGTCCAAAATGACCTTGAAAAAAAATAATGCCATTGCAAAGGCGTATATTAAGTAAATATTTCTCTAACAAGTTAGAGAAATTTTCCTCTGAGGGAAGATAAGAAAAGGAACAGATATCCAAAAATATAGGACTTAAATGCCCCTTCTTGTTCAAGTGCTGACAGCATATAACTTAGAAAGACTGCTGAGTGGGAGCAACTCAGCCTGAAGAGTTAAAGCACATCGCTGTGTGGAGGCTTTTTAAAATCATGTCCACTTATTTCAATGAATTACTCACTCCAGTTCCAACGTGGGAGTTGTGAAGTGAGGTTAGCACAGCGATGACAGCTGTACACCCAGTCACAGAAGACTTACGTCAAGCAGACCATGACAAAAGCTCTGTTATTCAGAGAACAACTGAGGGGGAAATAAACTAAGTGAGAAGTGGAAGGTCGTGACCAATATGGCTCATAGACCCTGTAAAACCATAAATACGGATATGCAAAGAAATCTAATACTTTCAAAATAATAAGATACAAATATAAATTAAAACAAAAAAACGTACTACACTCAACATACATGAGCTTTACTGTAGGGGTTTGGATCTTTGATAGCTGGCAGGTATCTTCGTCTTCCCAGGATGGTCTGCACAAACCCATCTCTTCTGCAGCTCCTCACTGTCTCCCTCAAGAATTTCTGAATCCCTGAGAAAGCGAAGAGAAAGTTTTCCTTAATATTGCAGATGCTCCACGTTGCCTTCTCACTAGGGTCACTGAAAGCGGTCTGGGACACCCAAGCAGCACAAAGGTAATTCTTAAATTTCCCTAGACCCTGCCAGTGTGCCAAGGGCACACCATCACTCACTCAGCCTACCCGCAGCTCTGCTGGGAAACCTATTCAGACTTTTGAGGTGGAAGTGAGGGCACAGTGTCAGGGTATCTAGCTGTGCACAAGGAGGTAGGAAGTCTGTTCTGCACAGTGCCAAGGCTCAGAGGATCATACATGTATTATTGATAATGGAGGGGTCAGGACCTGGACCAGCACTGGAAAGACAAGCAGTAGGAAGGGAGTGAGTTGAAAGCAGGTCAGAGCCCTTGATGCCTCAGGCTGCCTGACTTCAGGCTGCGTCACTTCACATTCTAGGATGAAAGAAACTCACCCACCTGCATTTTGCAAGGGAAGAAGTGAATCCACCAGGAGTGTTTAAAAGACATTTAGGCCAAAGAAAGGTGAGATAGGGAAGAGTACCTTTCACTGTAAGTTCAGGTAACAACTGCACTAAAGTGGAAAAAGTTAACTTCAGACAGTTCCTTTCCAAGGCTCACAAAAGATGAAATGTAAAAGGAGCTATTCAAGATCAAGACTGAAAGTGTTCATCAATTCATTAGGTATGTAATTTAGCACATCAGTTTGGCTATAGATAGAAGTGAAAATCCATAGGAACTGAAGTCACAAAACAAGGTACATCACGGAGTTTGTATGTATGCACGTGTAGTGAGAGGGCGGAAGCAGGAAGTCATTTCTAATGGTCTTGAGGGAGAGACTATCCAGAAATTGCTGGAGACAGACTCTTAATAGAACACCATTTCTCAGCATCTGTCTCCTAAAGAAACAAACCCTGAATCTTCAAAACATAATTTTCCAGCTCATTTCCAAGTTTTATGATTAGAACTAGCTGTCTCTCATCCCACTTGCTCTCCATTCATTTTCTGATTGCAGCTCTACTGTCTCTACAGCTTTCCTAAAAATGAACATGCTTCTTAAAAACGCAACAATGTCTTTTTACAAAGCATGGGAGAGCTGCTCTGAGCAGCTGGATAAAAGGGTAAGGGTAATACGCAGAACAGTTTAAAACTCAATAAAAGCAGAAGAGAGAAATGGTTATATTTGAAAATTTTAAGTGTGGTCTAAAGCAGTATAGTATAACCTTTGAAGCTGTGTGTTTTAATAAGGAAAAGAGTGTTTATTTTTCAGAAAGTTATGAGCTTTAAAACGAACCCCCAGGGCTTAGTAAGTAATTAATGTTTTTTTAAAAAAAAAAACAACAAAATAATTGATGTAATAAGCAAACAACAAGGTCCAAACAATGAATAAAACCAGACCATAGAGTAAAATATTATGGAGTATCAAACTACTGTGTTCACACACTGGACTTTCTCAAAACAAAAAGCTTTTTCAAAAAAGGTAGGTCTAGAGGGCTGAGACAAATTTAGGATTTGTAGAGAAGAGATTAAGAACAACAGCAACCCCCACCACACAGCCCCCAAACAGCCATATCCAAACCTGTGTATCTTGATTTGAAGGATTCAATGTAACTGGCAGCTTCATTTTCATCAATCCCCATCTGCTCGCCTAAAGATTTTGCTCCTATTCCATAGATGATTCCATAGCAAATCTGCCAGAGGACAGTGTGAAGAACCATCACCATATGGTGAGCCATGCAGAGAAAGCAGAGCCAAAACAAAATGTGACTGACTGGAAGACAAGTGTATTGGAACAAGGGCGAGCATTCAAGAAGACAGACTACCTCCGAGTCCAAGCTATTCATGCTGCTTTTCCTCATCTTCATCCTCCAAAACATGTCCTGGTTTCGGCTAGGATAGAGTTAATTTTCTTCTCAGTATCTAGCAGAATGCTATGTTTTGGATTTAGTATGCCAATTATGTTGATAACACGCTGATGTTTTTAGTTGTTGCTAAGTAATGGTTATATTAAGTCAAGCACTTTTCAGTTTCTTAGGCCCTGCCAGCAAGAAGGCTGGAGGGGCACAAGAAATCGTGAGAGGACACAGCCAGGACAGCTGGCCTGAACTCACCCAAAGGGATATTCCATACTGTGGGATGTCATGCTCGGTATATAAACTGGGGGGGAGCTGCCCAGGCCTGGCCAATTGCTGCTCAGGGACTGGCTGGGAATCAGTCAGCAGGTGGTGAGCATTGGTATTGTGCATCACTTGGGTTGCACAATCCATCTTTTGGATTATATTGCTTTTTCCCTCTCTCTCCCTCTCATTACAATTGTTGTTGTTGCCGTTATTATTATTACAGTTATTATATTCTATTTTATATATTCTATATAATATGTATTTTTATTATAATTATTAAATTGTCCTTATCTCAACCCCTGAGTTATACCTTTTCCCCACATCTCCTCCCCACCCTTCTGCAGGGAGAGCACGCAGCTGCGTGTACTTAGTTGCCAGCTGGGGTTACACCACAACACCCAGACAGCTCCAGCTGAAACGTATCGAGTGTGGGAGGACATACAAAGCAGCTACCGAACAATCACGGTCAAACCCAAACATAAGACCATACTATTGCGACTTCGTGATATTTCTTCGTGATGTTTTTAATGCTGAACTGTCCTGCCCAGAAAGCTGCTGCTGAGTTTTTTTTCCTAAAAATTACCTGTTTAGCTTGTTGCCTGGTCTTATCTCCAACAGCTTCAGGGTCAATCATTTTCCACTCTGCTGCAATGCTCTTAAAGACATCGGTACCCTCATTCAAGGCTTGAATGAGTCGACAGTCACAAGACAAATGAGCAAGGATCCTCAGTTCCAGCTGAGAGTAATCAGCGGCCAAGATTAAGCCACCTGAAGTCAAAATGTTAGCAGAAATCATTATTTCATAAATTACTCCAACACTCCAATCAATATTCCAGCAAGAAGGACTGAAGCTGTCCTTGCACCTTCCACAGTTTTCCACAGAAATTTCTATCAGACAAATCCTTACCAGTTTCCCCAGTGCCCAGGCCTGCCTGCTTTCCATCCAGCCCCTACACCTAGAACCAAAACCCCACAGACAAGTACCTGTGCAGGTGTCTCTGTCTAGCACCTGATAGGAATGCCTGGCACAGAGATCAGACCAGCAGGCTTGTACTAAGCCAGGGCAGGCAACGTGAGAACTGACATTTGGATAGCAAGAACACTAGGTAAGAGTGCAATTTGTATATTAAGAGCTGCCTAAGCTACCTCTTAAAAAACAGGTATTCTTAAAGAGGAAATGAAGGTGTGAAGATCTGAAGTATAACATTTGAATACTTTGCCCAGCCAAACCTCTCTCCTTTACAGTCTTGTGAATGATTCTGAGGACATGCTAACTACTGCATTAGTCTTCCAAGTAGGCTGCTCAGTCAGATATATAGTCATCAATTCTTAACTCTTCATTAGATCTAGGATTTTTTGTTAAGTATGTTCTTAACAATTACAGAGCAGGATCTAGGCCTTACCTGGGAATGGAACAAAAGCATGCCTCATGCTAACAGAAAACGGTATTCCTCTTTCTTCAGATCTGCCTGCAGCCTGACCCTTTAAGCCATTAGGCAAAATGCTGGAACGCTTTCTACATCTGTGGAGACAAAGAATGACTGTTCTTCACCAATTCCTAAAACACTTAAAGACGCATAATCATTTTTGCCACAAAGAATCAGTGAAAACAAGTGAGACAGTAGCCTCTATTCTACTTTTCTGGACAATCCATACCTAAATTTGACCACGGGGGTACTAAACAGAGGCCACATGTACACCTGAAGGGATTTACTGACTCTGAACAGATTTAGGAGTGAATCTTCCTAGAACATTCAGGGTTTGGTCCAGAAATTGGATAATTCCACTCCCAAACAGGTAAGATGAAAAGCCTCAGATCTGTGATGGGTGCATTCCAGAAAGACAGCAAAGGAGTCCCTACAAGAATCCTAAAAATTCAACACCCCACCCTGAGTACCATGTCCTCTCTTAACATCATTCTCATACGCAGAATGCCTACACGAGCCCATACCCGGTACAGACAGAAAAATTTCCCCCACAACATTAGCCTGACTGCATGTGCGCGCACACACTGTAAAAGCAGAACAGAAATTGCAGAAGATGTGCTCATAAAACACTGCACTTCTTTAAAGACTGAGCAAAAAATTGCCCCAAAGCAACCAGGTGAGAAGTTTACAGCGGCAGCCAGGTGCTCTGCAGCCTCTCGGGGCTTGCTTAGCTCTCCTGTCCCACCAAGTCACCTGTAGCTGCAGACAGAATTGTATCCATCAGTGCACACACTGAACAGTGTGCAGCTGTGACACCATTCACACCACCTACTCCCGCCAGCACCAGTCTACCAGCCAGCCTGTTGGGTTCTTCTCTGGAAGTCAAAAGGCCTTTATACATCCTTGATGTCTGGGTCAGGGATCTGAGCAACTTCTTTATCAGAATGAAA
The DNA here is from genome assembly GCF_023638135.1 of Falco biarmicus. NCBI lineage: Eukaryota > Metazoa > Chordata > Aves > Falconiformes > Falconidae > Falco > Falco biarmicus. The sequence continues at coordinate 90,094,097 of NC_079292.1, forward strand.
AGGTATCTCTGAGATCAGAACTAGTTTCAGCAAAGTACAGAAAAGACATCAGGCTCTCCTCCCTTCTGCACTCCCTTTTCCTCTTATACTTTGTCATTTCAGGGATGGTAGGGATCAAGGAGATAAAAGATAGCACAGAAATCACTAAAATAAATTTTCAAAAGAAATCAAGGTGGGACAACATACAGGAACTGTACAGAAACACTGTCCAGCACAGGTTCCAAATTTGGTTGAATGAGTAAGGGCTTTATAACATGATCTAATTTAGCTACATTACTTTGGGCAGAAGCTTCTTACAACACATGAGGAAGGAGCAGTAATAGTAATTACCAAGATAAAAGACAGTTTGGACCAAAGCTTGGAAGGCCTATCAGACTTGGGCTGCATGACAGCTTCTTTTGTGCCAGCAGTCATTTCTGTGCCTTTAGGATCGCCCATCTTCCTAACACAATAGCTGCTTACCTAAGGAACGTAGTCCCAAAAGTCAGCCTGAGCAGCAGGCCTCTCCCAGAGTTCAGTAAGCACTCCGTTCCTTTGATGGGCCACTTCTCTACAGGGAAGACTAAGAACCCAGCCTACTCTCCAATCATCCTGCAAAGCTGCTGCAAGCCTGAGCACTGCCAGAGCTATTTCTCAGAACAACATTTCTGCGCCTCCATGGCTAGGCCTGTTCTTCTGAAGCAAGATGGACAAGAACCTGCTACTCCTGGTCTCTCTTCCCATGACCTACTCAAGGCAAAGGATGTTAGACACATGGTGGTAGGAAAAGACAGACAGAAGAGCCAAAAACTTCTGAAATTTCTCACATCTTTCTGTGGGCAAAAAGATATTAAAGACACTCAGATGACACATGTGGGACAAGAACCTGAATGGAAAGAGAAACTCAAAGGACAGAAAACCACCACCAAGTGGTATGAAGCCCCAAAGCTGACAAAAGATCCACCTTGATATTTCACTAGACTTCCACAGAACTGTTTAGGCATTGACATGTAATGCTGTTTGATTAACAGAAACCACATTTAGAAACTTCTGTTACCTGGTAGCTTCTGCAGGATCATTATCACAAACACAATTATTAACAAAGAATGAAAAACACGTTCACCCATGTTTCCTTACACAGGGAGTTACACATCATAAAACAAATGAACTTTCTTCTGCTTCTTCCACAATATTCTATCCTCTTTCAGAGTAGCTCTTAGAAAGTCAAACCAGATCCTAACTTCAGTTTAGTTACTTTTCCCACCCAGGCTTTCCATCCAACTGCTGGGAGCATAATGCTAATCTCACTGTAGGATTTCATAAAGAATTTCAAAAAGCAAGTGGCTATATGGAGCCACATGCTGTTAGTATTATTAGGTCTTTCATGTATCACTGACTTTTAGATATTTATTCCCCTAGAACTGTAAGAGAAACACTGAGTAACAAGTCACACTGACATGACAGCAGCCACAGGTAAAGTCAGAAAAGAGAAATTTGACAAGTCAACCACATTAAGATCAGAAGAGTAGGCTGAAGCTTTGCCAAGATCCTCCTACCTGCCCCTAGAAACAGCAAGAGAATTAACATTTCCATGGGCTTGGGAGGGTGGGCTTTCTTCAACCACAGTTGGCATTTCAATCTCAAAATCTCTTGGCACGTTCTGGATATTTGGCTCTGTAAAGGTTATTCGACCTGAGAAGGAAGAAGAGCAGAATTAAGTGAGGGTCCAAAAGATGTCTCTCTAACTTAACACAGCTGAACACACATCTGCATCTCCAAAAAACAAAGGGCAGGAGGGTGGGACAGGACACCATCACTAAGAAAATGGAAGAAAAGGAAAAGTAATTTGGGCTTAATGGACTTGAGATTGTTCCCCTGCAGCACTTCTGTACCACTAATAAGACACTCCCAAATCCAGAACCTGTTCCAGGGTCAGAGATTTACATGCTAATATGTGCAAGAAAATAATAATACTGCTCAGTGAACACAAAAGCTATTTTAACGTCTCTAGACTTTTGGGGCAGATTCACGTGAAACAAGTATTTCAATATTTTCATTTGGTTGCACTAGAGCACTGGCTTGACTTCCTATCTTTTTCCCATAGAAAAGCTGTCCACCACACACACACAAAGAAAAAAAAAGTGAGGATTTTAAACACATTTCTTTACCTGTAGCTGTGTGAGTCTGTGACACTGGATATATCCTTTCCATACCCAGTGCAGAATTCAATCGTTTTTCCCTCTGTAGTGGAAACACCACTTTAGTAATGGCATTGTTGATCCTCCTCCATTCCAATATCAGCCCTGGCAACGGGTGAAGTGTCTTCAATTTCTCCAAAACATCCTTGTGGGCAGAAAAAGGCACAACTACAGTCAACTGCATTTAAAGCTTTATAAATAAAGTTTTTGCAGTTCTGCAGGAAAAAGCAACTCCTTCACCCACAGTGAACTTCTGGTGTCACTGCCTGAAAATTAAATGGCTATCCCCTCCACTTACACCGCCTACACCTGGGCAATCAAAGCACCACAAGATACGGCTGCAGTTTTGTTACACACAAGAATGCAAGCACTTCTTTTTGGACTTTTGTATCCTCATCACCACCCTCAGCCTGCACCAAAAAATAAATCACCCAAAATGATCAAATAAAGCATCATTTGCCATAGGTCCCCTATGCTGTCTCCTCTTGCCCAGTGTTAATGCTCCTCCTCCATCTTCTTGCATATTTCTCTCCCTGCTCTCTCCTATCCATACATTAGGAAATCATAAAATGAAGCCCTTGACCACGCTCCTTGAAAGACAATGCTGATCACTAGCAATCAAATCCTTTCAGTTAAATCAGAAACATGAAGGGACTAACAAGACTTTCAAAAGATAGTGGCATGCAAATATTTCTCAAAATAACATTTCTTTGTATTCAGCAGGCAGCTGCAGCTTCATCCCTCCACATCACAAAAGGAAGAAATCCTCACTTTGCTTCTTGCTCCCTGCTCTGCCACCAGCACCGCACTCACTTCTTCACTGCCACTTGAGTTTTGGAAATCAATATTTGTCTTCCAAGCACTGACTATACTGAACAAGGGGAAACTAAGAAAACAACACAGATTAACGAGTCCTGAAAACAGGGAACGTGTATCTGCCAGTATCACTTGTCTGGCAAGAGCACCCATTAGCCTGCAGCAGCTGGTATTAACAGCTCCACAGGATTTATCAGCCGGCCAGCATGTCAATAGCCTTCACATGTATACAAGCTCTTGATATACCGGATCTGATAAGCCATCAGGCCAGCCACTCTGAAGACAAATTCTCTGAAGCACAAAATACAGAAATGGTAGAACCAGGCAGGGGAAATATTGTATTTAATCACCATGGTATTTAAGTATGTTTCAATACTACTGGGGACAGCCTTGGCTGCAGTGACCATGAGGTGGTGGAGTTCAGGATCCTGAATGGCAGAAGCAGGGATACGTAGGATTGCAACCCTGGACTTCAGGAGAGATAACTTTGACCTCTTCAAGGGTCTACTTGGAGGAATCCCATGTGTTAGGGCTCTGGAATGTAGGGGGGTTCCAAGAGAGATGGCTAATATTTAAGCATCACTTCTTCCAAGCTCAAGACAAGTGCATCCCTATGAGTAAGAAATCAACAAGAAATCAAGCAAACGGGTCAGGAGGCCTGCGTGGATGAGCAAGGAGCTACTGGCAAAACTTAAACAGAAAAAGGAAGTTTACGGAATGTGGAAAAAGGGACAGGCCACTTGGGAGGAATACAGGAACAGTGCCAAAACATGCAGGGATGTGTTGAGGAAGGCTAAGGTCCATCTGGAATTAAATCTGGCAAGAGACGTCAAGGACAACAAAAAGGACTTCTTCAGGTACATGAGTAGGAAAAGCACGACTAGGGAAAACATGGGCCTGCTGCTGAATGAGATGGGTGCCCTGATGATGAAGAACACAGAGAAGGCAGAGTTAGTGAATGCTGCCTTTGCTTCGGTCTTTACTGCCAAGGCCAGCCCTCAGGAACCCCAGACCCTGGAAGCAAGAAAGGAAGTCTGGAGAAAGGAAGGCTTTCCCTCGGTCAAGGAAGATCAGGTTAGAAATCACTTAAGCAAACCTGACACCCACAAATTCATGGGCCTCCATGGGATGCACCCCCAAGCGCTGAGGGAGCTGGCAGGTGTTATTGCTAAGCCACTCTCTATCATCTTTGAAAGGTCATGGAGAACAGGAGAAGTACCTGAGGACTGGAAGAAAGACGGTGTCAACTCTAGCCTTCAAAAAGGGCAAGAAGGAGGACCCAGGAAACTACAGGCCGGTCAGCCTCACCTCCATCCCTGGTAAGGTGACAGAACAGCTCACCCTGGATTTCGTCTCTAAGCACATGGAGGAAAAGAAGGTTATCAGGAGTAGTCAACATGGATTCACCAAGGGGAAATCATGCCTGACTAACCTAACAGCCATCTATGATGGAATGACTGGCTGGGTAGACAAAGGGAGAGTGGTGGATGTTGTCTACCTTGATCTGCTGCCTTTTGACACTGCCCCTCATAACACACTCATATGCTCGGGAAGCATGGGTTAGATGAGCAGCGAGGTGGACTGAGAACTGGCGGAATGGCAGAGCTCAGAGGGTTGTGCTCAGCGGCACGGAGTCTTGCTGGAGGCCAGTAGCTAGCGGTGTCCCCAGGGTTGGTACTGGGTCCAGCCTTGTTCAACTTACTCATCGACGACCTGGACGAGGGACAGAGCGTGCCCCCAGCAAGTTCTGCTGAAGATACAAAGCTGGGAGGAGCGGCTGATCCACCAGACGGCTGCGCGGCTCTTCAGCGAGACCTGGACAGGCCGGAGAGCTGTGCGGAGAGGAACCTCATGAAGTTCAACCGAGGCAAGTGCAGGGTCCTGTCCCTGGGGAGGGACAGCCCCATGCACCAGCATGGGCTAGGGGCTGGCTTGTTGGAAGGCAGCTCTGCAAAGGCGGCCCTGGGAGGGCTGGTGGACAGCAGGGTGCCCACGGGCCAGCAGTGTGCCCGTGTGGCCAAGGCAGCCAGTGGTACCCGGGGGCGCATTAGGAGGAGGGTGGCCGGCGCACTGAGGGAGGCGATCCTCCCCCTCTGCTCTGCCCTGGTGAGGCCGCATCTGCAGTGCTGTGTCCAGTGCTGGGCTCCCCAGTTCAGGAGAGACAGGGAGCTACTGGAGAGGGTCCAGCAGAGGCTGCAGAGATGATCAGGGAAGGGAGCACCTCCCTTATGAGGAAAGGCTGAGAGAGTGGGCCTGCTTAGCGTGGAGAAGAGAAGACTGAGAGATCTTATAAATGCATACAAATACTTCAAGGGCAAGTGCCAAGAGGATGGGGCCAGGCTCTTTTCAGTGGTGCCCAGCCACAGGACAAGGCACGATGGGCACAAACTGCAACACAGGAAGTTCCATCTGAATATGAGGAAAAATTTCTTTACTTTGAGGGTGACAGAGCACTGGAATAGGCTGTCCAGAGAGGCTGTGGGGTCTTCTCTGGAGACACTCAAAACCCACCTGGACGCAACTGTGCAACCTGCTGTAGGTGACCTTGCTTTAGCAGGGGGTTGGACTAGATGATTTCCAGAGGTCCCTTTCAACCCTGACCATCCTGTGATTCAAGCTGATGTTGAAAAATTCTGCTACTGGCTTTACAAAATTATTGTGCTATTTTGGTCTTACACGTGGTTTGGGAAGTCAAATTCTGCCCTATTTATTCTTATTGAAGCCTGCTCTTTATAGTCATGTCCTCACTATACTCAGGCTTTAGGAGAGTAGCAGGAGTTAATAACTGCTAACAGAGAAGGCAGAATCCAGTTTGAATTTCCAGTGGTAACTGGAAGAGCAAAAGGCAGTTAAAGTTTACTTATTTAAGTCAGCATACCTAACTCCAATGTATCCAAGCAGCAAATACGTGAAGTAAGAGGGAGTTATTTTTACAGTCACTTTCAGACTAGCACCAGACATTACTGTACCTTGGTTGCACTGAACTGCTTGCTTAGCCTAACCCTGTTTCCTTTAGCACTTGCTCTTCTTGTGTAACCCAGAGTTTTCTTGTTCCCTGGAACCTTCACATCTCCACCTTGTGGCAACTTCAGCTCCAGGAACAAAACCTGAAAAAGGCCAGCATTTAAAATCAGTTTCTGCATGCTACTCTCACGGGAAAACAAAAAGCAACTGAGCACTTAAACAGCTTGTTCCAACCAAAGAATAAAATGAAGGCTTCAGGTAATTAAAAAGCTGATTAAAGATCTCTGCTATCAAAGTCATTCCTCCTCATTTTAATTAACTACAAAATGCAATCTAAAATCTCATTTTCTGAACACTGTAAGTTTCAGTCCAGAGGTATTTTTTTAGAAAAGGTAATTACCTCCATCCAATAAGTGAGGTAACTGCTGACAGTCAACTGTAATAAAACATGAAGTTAAGATGACTAAAAGTGGGAAGAAGATCAGTGAAAACAAAAAAGAGATGTTAGCAGGGAGCAAGTTCCAGAGCAACACGAATGGCATAGAAGGAGGTGGTCAGATATACCTTTTACAGAATAGCCATAATATTAGGCTTTCTAACAAAATTGCCAAGAACTGGAAAGTTAAGTATATGTTCACTTGTTGACAGACAGAATACGGTTCTTCATTTTTCATTCTATGTTTCTATTTAGTACTACACACTATTTAGCAGCTATTGTGTTTCATTTCGCAGCTGGCAGAAGAAAATAGAAGCTTTTCTCTTGCACATTTATGTAGTACAAAAATTTTACTGACACAAAATTAGAAGGGTAAAACTCTAACCTATACAAGATACTTTACATGATTCCTACAAAAATTTCCACATGAGAAACAAGCTGCTGTAGTTCAGAGAACAGTATTTCAGAAAAAACGGTCCTTTCCCTTTTCCTTGAAGCAAAGTGAGACTGGACTTGAGCATTATTGAAGGGGTTCTAACTCAGACTACTGTTACCAAGCAAAACTTCTGCATTTGCAACAAAGGAGGAATATTTCTGTTGAACTTCTTCTAGTGACAGCTGCTTGTAAATTTTGACTACCTCTATATAATGTACAACCCCGCAACAAGAAATTAGTATATAGAAAAGAAATAAATGGGAA